>NC_073229.2:169205000-169820000 GCF_029281585.2 Gorilla gorilla gorilla
GGTATAAGTCCAGAAGTGGTTCAGTTGTGTAGGAGTTTGCAACTCCATGTCCATGTGCCCCTAAGGATCAGTGTATAGGCTTCATGTGGTCCAGGAACCCTCGGAAATATTGAGTATTTGTGCATCTGTTCATTTTTTTTCTAGATAGCAAGTTGATTACTTTGTCATATTCACCATAAGATTAAGAATCATAACCTTGAAGGGAGGCAGCATACGAAACCTGCATGGAGACTTTAGTGTGAAAACTTGTGTTAATTCATTGACAAAGGCCTAGCCAATAGTGACTCAGAGGAATCTGGGTGCCAGTGCCATTTACCTTAGGAAACACGGTATTTCCGAATGTATAAGGTGAGGGTGTGATGGTGTAGACATTTCTACATCCTATCATTTCCCATTTTATGACAACCTAACAGCACCCAAATGTGGCATTTATTTTAAAATTGACTCAGTCATCTACAGAACCACAGTCGAGGGAAATACAGAGGAAAGAAATAATTGCTATCCTTCCTTCCAAGCCACCAAAGCCAGTTAAGACAGGACACGCTGGACTTAGGAAAGATTTCTGGAAAGAGACTGCTGGTGCTTTTGCTATCCCTTGTATCAAATTTGTGGGAAGATTCCCTAAGTGGGTTCAAGATGTTTTGGAAAATTACAGAACCCAATCTTCAGGCAGTGGGAAGCAGTGAAAGTTTTGTCTGGATATTAATTGGCTCTGCATCTAATAGGAAATAAAGGCCCAGAGAAACCCTTTTGGCTGTCTCGTGGTACTCGATTTTTCCAGCTCAGTGCAATAAATAAGAGTCAAAATACCATCTTGCCTGGAGAAGAAAATCATAATATTTATAGGCTTTAGAACACTGGGGTTTTTAAAGGCTGAATAAAGAACTCTTATGTTGTCTGCTGTGTTTTTCTCCTCTTTCCTATCTTTATTTTTTCCTGATTCTCCTCTTTCAACCCCCCTTTTTTTTCTGAAATGGAGATACTGATGAGGACCCTGAATTTTGCCAGTAAAGTTACAAGATGGTTACTCAAATAAGTTCTCCTGTTAAAACTCCTACCACTGTGTGAATTTATTCTAAAACATTTTAAGACATGATTGTTTTAAGATTTGCTTAAACACCACCAAATAGACTGATATGTTACTTCAGCTTAGCAGGGCTTTTGGGGTTTGGAGGTAGCTCCTAGCTCCTCTGTGCAGGGGAAAGAGGAGGAGTTTGGGGCATCAGATTCAAAATCTCCCAGGCTGATTAGATGGGTGCAGACTGGCACACTCCTTTACTTGGAGTTGGCAAGTGCCCTTCAGATGACCATGGACAAAAGAGCTATTACCTTTCCCATCTTCTTCCAGTAAGTACACACTAGTCTCCAAAGGAAGTGTAATTTGTCCTTTGACTGATTTCTTTCTAAGTGTCCTGAACAAGAGCAGAGTTTGAATGTCTGGAATTAAGTCCTGGTAGAACATAGGTTCTCCTGTGGCCAGTCTTCCTTCAGAGGATGACTCAGGTGGATGCCCCTGCCTTCCATGATGCTAGCCTTCTCCTGACAATCCTTCTCATAGCCCCTCCCATGCAATCCTCTTTAACCCTTCACTATTCAGTGTTTCCGCCATCTCTCTCTGGACACACCCAACTCGCCAGAGTCTTTGCTCAGTCCCATGTGTAGTTCCAGTCTAGTCTTCAGGTAGCTTGACTGGATGTCAGCAGAGCTTTGTCTGCTCTAACAGGTGCTGTTTCCTCATGGCTGGAGGGGCCTTCTGGTCGTAGGAAAGACGAGTTTGAGATAACGGAAGGTTCTCTTGTTGAAACTTGGCCCAATAACAGAGCTGTGGTCTCATTTTTTTCTAGAAATTTTGGACACAAATAGTATGGTGACCATGATAACTGATTTTTTCTTTCAAAAGTTTCCCAAGTTTAGTTTACATAAGAAATGCTTACTCTCAGTGTTTACGCCCCTCTTTACTCCTATTGTTAAAAAACTATTCTTTGTGATTTTTTATGAAAGTGAAAAATTTGGCCGTATTATGTACAAAAGCATGATTCCCTTTTTTTCATGCACCCCTTAGCCTCCCATCTCAATGAAGCACACATTAATTGACAATGCTTTTGCATTTCTGACAAATGGCATCTTGTTTCCAAATTTCTCATTAGTCCTCAAGCTTCATCCTTTTAGCACAGAAAGGGATTTTAGTGCTTCTTTCCAAATGAGAAATTATGAGACACAGATTCCTTAGACAGTATGGCCAAGGATGCTGTCAAGTCCTTGATGTATTGGAGTTTTTTAATATCCTTGCCATAAGGGGATGGAGTAGGGATATACCCATTTGAAGTCTTGATTATCAGTTTCTACCTTGCCTAAGGTGGATTTATGGTTTGGGGATTCAAAATCAGGACCAAGTCTTGAATTAAGTTCAGGGCTTGGAGGGAAGCTGTCATGATGTTTAGTGTGATCCAGACATTAGCCAGAATTGTTCTCATGGTACAAATTCCCTCAAAGTAGAATTTGATGTATTTCACTGGACATAAACAGTGCATTGTAATATATTCACATAAACAGGTGAATGCTCTCAGAACACTTTAAAAATGATAAAAACCTACCTTACCTTACAAATCTCGAGAGGTATGTGTAATGATGATCATTTAGGAAGTTAGAAAAAAAGACAGACTAACAGGAAAGAATAAGTCATAAGTATATAGAGCATCTTGGGAAGGGTGACAGAGGAGCTGGCCACACAGGCAGTGAGTGAAAAAATATGGCATTGAGTGTATATATTATAAAATAGGTTATCTTTGTAACTATGTATAAAGCCCACAGAATCTTTGCATAATTTAGTTTCCTTTTTGGTTGATGTTTTAAAATCGATCTTTTAAACAAAAAGTGATGTAGATAATTTTACATTTTTTCTAATTTTCCCAACTGGCTATGTATGATGATTGTATTGTGAGTGAGTCATTGTATTTAACTGAAAGCATCTCTGGTATTAAAATTTCATTCTTGTTTCCTAAGAAATCTTAGTCAAAACAACAGTAACATATTCTCACAAAGGATAGTCTATAAACTGATTAAGTACATTATTCATATGCCACAATGTAATAATCACAAGACCATTACACTTCATAGAATACTATGCCCAGTGACAATACCTGTGATGATGAGATAATAGCAGCCATGAGCACTCCAGGGAGGAAGGGGGATCAATCATTGAACAGGCATTATTATCATTAATAATAAACTCTGTGAATAAGGTAACATGGTTTTCATCACTACTGCTATTGCACAGATTGTAGATTTGTTTTCAAAGTTTAAATTGATGACTACATAAAACTAAGAACAGTGCCAACAGAAGTAATGTTTGTAAGTTAATCCATTACAAAAGCCTGGAAAACCAGTCTTTGCTAATTGCTCCAATGCATGGTAAGGATATTGACATTTAGTGGGTAACTGCTGAAATGAAATAACAATATTTTCCAAACAGTGATTTGGAGCCTGAATTGATTCCTGCACACCCACTTGGAGATGCATTCGGCCGGGGGTAGCAGATGGGTGAAGATGGTGGTTGCCTTCCACCTCCGATATCCTATTCAAATCTTAACTTCCTTTGAGTTATATTTCAAGATTTTCCTTCTCCAGGAAGCTTTCCTTGGCTCCTAGACCCTATGCACTCAGTTCCCACAATGCTTATTATTTGGACCTTTCCTTTCAACACTTAGACACAGACTGCCTGATACTGATGGCCCTTTCCACAAAGATTATGTTTCTTGAAGTCAGAGGCTATGCATTACAGTATTTTTTAATTTTCCAGTGTACACAGCATTATATACAGGGCAGGCACTCAAAAATTTGGTGAATTGTATGCAAATGATATAATTACAGCATATTCAACCTTATGATACCACTTAATTCAAGTCCTAGTTTTCCAGATGAGGAAAATTAAGCCAACAATAGTTAAGTTCTTGCTCAAGATCATATGACTAATATATAATTTAAAAATAATCCAAGCACATCATTTGCTTAGGAAATAGGTGTTTCATTCATGTTCTTATTTAACCTATTTGTTTAGTAAATAAACTTGCCTTTTCACCAGCATTGCAGAATTGTATCTCATCCCTACTACTGCTGGGATCAGTGAGGATTTGATATATTTGCTGCTGTCTTTAGAACTCTGATGCTGTCATTAATATGTATCAACACATTTGCAAGTGCTTATACACTTTCTTTTTCAACTTGATGGTTTTAGGCTTCATTGTGAAGTCTCCACCCTTTGTTGCAATTGGAATGATTGCATCTCTGCTCACATAGAGCTTTGTTTCTGCCTGGACTTTGTTGCTTTCCACAATTAGACCTGCATTGTGATTTGGTGAATAGATGTTTATCTCCCCTACTATTCTGGGGCTGTTTGAGGGTGGAGAATCACAGAGTGATCATCTTGGTTTCTCTATAGCACCTAGTCCAGTTCTTTGAATACAGTAGAAACTTCATAAATGCTGAATAAATTGTTTTGTTCAGTCTAATGTAATGAAATGATAGTTACAAGAGTGTGTTTCTGAAAATCAGGCATTTTTTTCATGAAAATGCTAACCAGAGCCTCTTGCCCGCTATTTGAAGAGGAGAAAGAATATAATACAACCTACCAATTTTTTGTGTGGCATCACAAAACAACCTACCAATTTCCTAAAAGATAACTAAACCTAGTAAAATGTCTAGGTAGAAGCAACTACCATGTTAGGAGTAAAAAGCTTAAACATCACTTTCTAATCACCAGTTAATTAGGCTGTTAGTAATGACTGTGTATACAGTAACATACACAGTTTTTATGCCACATCATGAATATTATGTTTATGATAAGGCATAGAAATAAACACACATCAATAAATAAAGCTGTTAGGGAAAAAACAAAAAGTTACAATAAAAAGCTAGTTTCTTGTAATAAATTCTTTGTCATCTACAGCTTGAAAAAAGTTGAGAATGGAGCTGGGGAGAAGGATTGAAGCAGTGGTTTGTCAAGGGTTATGGAAAGAGGTGGTATGAGGAGTTGCTGTGCCTGGGTGACTGTGTTGGTCCCCTTGGGCTGCTGTAACAGAATACCATTGACTGGGTGGCTTATACACAATAGGAATTTATTGCTTACAGTTCTGGAGGCTGACAAGTCCAGATTCAGTGTCTGGTGAAGGCCAGCTTCCCGGTTCCTAGATATTGCCTTCTCACTGTGTCCTCACATGGTGGAAGTGGGGAGGGCGCTCTCTGGGACCTCTTTTGTAAGAATACTAATCCTACTCATGAGGTTTCCATCCTTATGGCTGAATCAGCTCCCAAGGTTCGATCTCCTAACACCATCACTTTGGGGGTTAGGATTTCAACCTGTGAATTTTGGGGGGACACAAATATTCAGACCACAGCAGCAACAACAAGACAAATTTAGGCAAACTCTCAGAATCAGAGGAACTGATACAGAGGCACCATGTTCCTGAGGCTATTTGAAAAGCTCCAGAACAGGAGGTTGTGATCAATCTGCAGGGGAGCTGGTTCAGGCTTTAGGATGAAAAAATGCTAAAAGCAAACAACTTTACTTACTTCAAAGAAAAAGTTTTAAACAGAAATATTGTCATATCACCAATATGTTTCAGCGTAATGTTTGTCACTGCCTCTGCATGACTCATTCTGGTTTGATCGTCTCTTAGGGTCTACTCTCAGCACCAGTAACAGCTGAGACACTCACAGCACCATTATACTCTTGGTGATGCTGTACTTTGAGTATAACTTAAGACTTCTATCTGCACATCATGTTGTTAATGATGTTGTAATGAGTTTTGGTGACATTCACATAAAAATTTTCCTAATCAGTGTTAACAGAAAAACATTGTTTTGTGTGTGTGTCTGTGTGTGTGTGTGTTGAAAGATACATGTGTTTTGTCAAGTTTGTATATTGAAATCTAAAAGGGAGTTTACTGACACATTGCTCATATGAGAGATATATGTGAAATAAGAGTGTATTATACATGCAGTCTCAGCTTGCCTTGTTCCATTTCAAGGGGTATATAATTCTTCCAAAGGACTAAAATTCTCACAGCAAAATCATTTTGAATTAATCAAGTCATTAAATTATTTATTGAGTACATAGAATGTTTATAGCAGAGTCAAAAGGATTGTGGAGTGAATCAGGCAAGGATTTTGAGATAAGGCCTGTCCAGAATCAGCTCCATCACCTCATGGGAAATGAGGTGGGGTCCACATAGGAGTGGTGGCTTGTGTCACAGACAGAATAGCTGCATCTGGATGGAACTGGAGGCATCTTCTGGGGTAGTGACAGAAATCAAGCATGAGTATGATCAAGTCTGCACTCTTGTTTAAAAGCAAATTCCCTATTTACGACTAAAGATATTCTTAGAGGAGTAGGGGAGAGGGTAGTTATTTATGTCTGTGAGTTTGGAATTCAGTAGTAAGTGATGACTTTACACTGAATTATTTGTCCTCTGCCTCCCAGGCTCTTTAAGGCCTGTAGCAATCCAGGGATAGTGCTTTAGCCTGAGGCTTTAAGATAGAGGAAATCTACAGGCTTGATAGTTATGAAGTCATCTGTCTTCAGCTCCCCAGAAGAGGGGAGACAGGAGTTGAAAACTATAAACACACCATAATATTTTGACGGGTTAGTTTGAAATCACAGTAACTATGAATTCATGCTGGTTGAACACAAATTTGGAGACTTTAATCCTTGTAAGGGACTCTGCCTTAACACCATGTGAACTGGGTAGGTACAGATTTTCAGAACACAGGAATTAAACAAAACCATAGCTAGCACCTACCATCATTGGTGAGTATGTGCAGTTTGCTTCTTAGCATCCATTCCCCCTCCCACATTTTCTCTGGCCACCATTCCCCATTCTCAGTCACTGGGTGCATGGCTTTGACCTCACTGCTCTCTCAAGGGATGAGTCTGGACTGTCCATAAATGGATCTCTCTCCTTCAGTCAGAGTGACTAGATCAGAGATATCATGTCATACCAGTGGACCGAATTAGATGTTAGAAGAAATCTGTTGGGGCAGCCCTGAAGAAGAAGTTCCCTCTTTCTTCTATAAGGAAGAAAGTCCTCTTTTTCTCTTCTTTGAAAAATGTAGGAAGCAAGGGCCAGAACTAATATGGCGTCTTTTATTGTTACTATTTTTATTTTGTGTTGATTGGTTCTTGTTTTGGCTTCCACAGAAGGAAACTTGGAGCTTCTAAAGGATGGAGTAGGTGTATTGGGGTGGGACAGAGCAGGCTGGGGTGAAGCAGACGCTATGGCAGAGTACACAGAGAGACCAGGCCCTTGGTGATATTGAGGGGCTACTAGACTAAGCTTTACCTAAAGCTGGATCCTATGTCTGTGCTTTTATGTTCAATGAGCCATTATGTTTATTTTTTTGTTTAAAACAAGTTGAGTTGGATTTTGCATTTCTTGCAACCAGAAGAATATTGATATTGCACGCGATGTTAAGAAAACAAAATTAGCTCCATCCTGCTAACTCCTAGAGCTGACGTGGCAGGGATTACAAACTGCTTAGGAATGAGTAAGACATGAGAATAAGCGAGCTATGTTGTTGAATTGCTTCATGACTCATTTCAAGCATTTTAACGTTTAAAATTTTAAGAATATTAAATAGCATATGAACTTTAAAGTAGCTTTTTCCAATTCTGTGAAGAAAGTCATTGGTAGCTTGATGGGGATGGCATTGAATCTGTAAATTACCTTGGAAAGTATGGCCATTTTCACGATATTGATTCTTCCTACCCATGAGCATGGAATGTTCTTCCATTTGTTTGTATCCTCTTTTATAGAGCCCGCATCGCCAAGTCAATCCTAAGCCAAAAGAACAAAGCTGGAGGCATCACACTACCTGACTTCAAACTATACTACAAGGCTACAGTAACCAAAACAGCATGGTACTGGTACCAAAACAGAGATACAGATCAATGGAACAGAACAGAGCCCTCAGAAATAACACCGCATATCTACAACTATCTGATCTTTGACAAACCTGAGAAAAACAAGCAATGGGGAAAGGATTCCCTATTTAATAAATGGTGCTGGGAAAACTGGCTAGCCATATGTAGAAAGCTGAAACTGGATCCCTTCCTTATACCTTATACAAAAATCAATTCAAGATGGATTAAAGACTTAAACATTAGACCTAAAACCATAAAAACCCTAGAAGAAAACCTAGGCATTACCATTCAGGACATAGGCATGGGCAAGGATTCATGTCTAAAACACCAAAAGCAATGGCAACAAAAGACAAAATTGACAAATGGGATCTAATTAAACTCAAGAGCTTCTGCACAGCAAAAGAAACTACCATCAGAGTGAACAGGCAACCTACAGAATGGGAGAAAATTTTCACAACCTACTCATTTGACAAAGGGCTAATATCCAGAATCTACAATGAACTCAAACAAATTTACAAGAAAAAAACAAACAACCCCATCAAAAAGTGGGCAAAGGACATGAACAGACACTTCTCAAAAGAAGACATTTATGCAGCCAAAAAACACATGAAAAAATGCTCATCATCACTGGCCATCAGAGAAATGCAAATCAAAACCACAATGAGATACCATCTCACACCGGTTAGAATGGCAATCATTAAAAAGTCAAGAAACAACAGGTGCTGGAGAGGATGTGGAGAAATAGGAACACTTTTACACTGTTAGTGGGACTGTAAACTAGTTCAACCATTGTGGAAGTCAGTGTGGCGATTCCTCAGGGATCTAGAACTGGAAATACCATTTGACCCAGCCATCCCATTACTGGGTATATACCCAAAGGACTATAAATCATGCTGCTATAAAGACACATGCACACGTATGTTTATTGCGGCATTATTCACAATAGCAAAGACTTGGAACCAACCCAAATGTCCAACAATGATAGACTGGATTAAGAAAATGTGGCACATATACACCATGGAATACTATGCAGCCATAAAAAATGATGAGTTCATGTCCTTTGTAGGGACATGGATGAAATTGGAAATCATCATTCTCAGTAAACTATCGCAAGAACAAAATCCAAACACCGCATATTCTCACTCATAGGTGGGAATTGAACAATGAGATCACATGGACACAGGAAGATGAATATCACACTCTGGGGACTGTTGTGGGGTGGGGGGAGGGGGGAGGGATAGCATCGGGAGATATACCTAATGCTAGATGATGAATTAGTGGGTGCAGCGCACCAGCATGGCACATGTATACATATGTAACTAACCTGCACAATGTGCACATGTACCCTAAAACTTAAAGTATAATAAAAAAAAAGAATATTAAATAACATCGTGGCTTTTTCTTCATTTTTATTTGTCTTTACGACCTGTGACAGAAACAATGGCATCTAAATACTTTTAAACAGCCTGTGCTTAGAATACTTGAGATAATTGCTCATAGTTTATTCAGGCTTTGGAATTGTGTAAAGCAGACAACCAGAAAGCCAGGTCACTATTGCTGGTTTCATTTATCATGGACCATTTATAATCAGTCTCATACCTTTTAAATGGAATAACCCCTTTTCCCACATTAACTACATCATCTAGAAGAATTCTGGACTGGTCATGGTGGAGGATGAAGGAGAGTCCTGACATTGTCATGTTGTAAATGCCTTGGGCATTGGTTTTTCATGACTGTGTGTATACATGCATACACGTGTTCAATATGGGTGTGGGAACAAGGAGGGCCAACTAAATTTGAAGTAAGACATAAAAATTAGCAGAAAATGACAGCAAACAGAGTGAAGAAAGACATCTTATAGTGGCAGAATGACTTACCTTCTTTGTCAATGCATCTGAAACTGTCTTGGAAAATCCAAATGAATCCACTGAAGAATTTTAAATTAATGAGAGTTCGAAAAGCACCTGAATCAAGAGAAATGCACAAAAATCAATACTTCTCTATACCAGTGACAGTCGGTAAGCAATTGTAATGGAAAAAAATTCCATCTACTATAACACCTCCAAACCATAACTAGTTATGAACCCACATAAAAAGAGATATGTAGATTCCATATTAAGAAAAGGACAAAAGCTTAAGAAAGATACAAAAGAAGATTGGAGTACTTTTGAGCTAGATGGAAGAACTCACTATTTAAAGGTATAAATTCTTCTTAAATTAACCTAACATTAGTATAATTTAAGTTCATATAACTTCGTTTCATATTTTCTCCTATAAATTCTTTCTACAATTTTAGGAAGAATTTATAGGAGAAAATAGCTGTTTTAAGAAGGATTATTTTTGTCTAAATATCAAAGAGTTCTTCTCCTTGCCAAGCCCCAAATTATATAATAGGAGGGAGGGAGAAAGGAAGGGAGGAAAGAAGGGAGTAAGAAAGGAAAGAAGGAAGGAAGGAAAGGAGGAAAGAAAGAAGGGAAGAAGGGAGGGAGGAAGGAAGGGAGGAAGGGAAGAAGAAAGGAAGAGAGAGGGAGGAAGGAATGGAGGGAGGAAGGAAGAGAGGAAGGGATTGGGGAAGGGAGGGAGGAAGGAAGACAGGAAAGGAGGGAGGAAGGAAGGGAGAAGGGAAAGAAGGAAGACAGGGAAGAAGGAATGGAGGAAGGAAGGAAGGGAGGGAGGAAGGGAGGAAGGAAGGGAGGGGGAAGGAAGAGAAGAAGGAAGGAAAGGAGGAAGGAAAGGAGGGAGAAAAGAAGGAAGGGAGGAAGAAAAGAAAGAGAGGAAGGGAAGGAGGAAAAGAGGGAGGGAGGAAGGAAGGGAAGAAGGAAGGAAGAAAAGGAGGGAAGGAGGGAGGAAGGGAGGGAAGAAGGGAAGAAGGAAGAGTGAATAGGAGGGAGGGAGGAAGGGAAGAAGGGAGAATATTCTAGGCTAAGGGAAAAACTAAAGCAAAAGCCCAGAGGAAGGAATGTGCTCAATATATTTGACTAACAGCATGAAGACCCCCAGGCTTTAGCAGAGTGAGCAAAGGAGTCATGAGTAAATTTAGAAAGGAAGCCAGAGGTCAGATTATACAGGACCTCATAGGTCAATGTAAGGACTTGGGTATTGTCACGGGTGTGACTGTGAAAGCAGAAAATGATAAGTGCTGGGGTGAAGCAAGGGCAGGAGCTGAGACATTAGTTGAGGGGGTGACTTTAATATTTGAGAACACAGAGGATGGTGGCTTAAGCCACAGGTGGAGCTGTAGCAACGTTACAAATGATTCATTTCAGAGTAGTTTTGAAGGCAGGGCTGACAGGATTTGTGATAGATTGGATGGGGGTGTGTGAGAAACAGAGCAGTTAACATGACTTCAAGTTTGAGGCATGATCAACTAGGGGTTAGTTGTGCCATTTTCCTAGAAAGGAAACTCTGGGAAATGGGCAGGTTTTGGAGAAGGAGAGAAAGCAAGAGTACTGAGCTGGCCATGTAAAGTCTGACATGCCTATTACATTTCCACATTGAGATATCAAACTGGCAGTTGCAGAGGTCGATTTAGGTTTGGTGAGATCTAAAGCTTTGGACAATGTGAGGTGCTTTATTGAATAAAAGTAATATAAAGTTATAAATGAAAAATAGCAGAAAAAATATAAATACTTTTCTAGAATAAGAACATAAATCACAAAGAACCTCACATTTTATAAAGCTGACAAATATCAAAATATCACTACATTTAGAAACTATGAAATAGTGTCGAAACACGAGGGTTCCCTGATCCCCCTCACAGGATGTGTGACGGGGTGTGGCTCGCCTGTTCAGTTGCTGCTGCTTAAACCCCTGGTGGGAGGGGGAACACACAGATGGGCAGGTGCAGGAGCCAGGGTGAGTGCACTAGGCTCCGGTCCTGTGGTAGTGTCTAGGGCTGGGTGCCCGTGGCCCCAGTGTTACAATGCTCTTTTAGCCTTGCCATCTGCAGATGGCTTAAGTATTAACCAGCTCAGTGAATTCTCTGCCTTTTCACAAGGGCAGAGGGCTAGCGTGACAGCTTTCTGTATCCCAAGCTCTTGCCCAGAGTCCTGGAGGAATCAGGTCACACACGGGCTTGAAGGATAAATGTGGGATTTTATTTAGTGGTGGAGGTGGCTCTCAGTGGGATGTATGGGGAGCTGGAAGGGGGATGGAGTGGGAAAACCATCTTCCCCTGGATTCTGGCCATCAAACAGCCAAACTTTTCTCCTACTGTCCATAGCCGAACTCTTCTCAGTGTTCAGATTCTCCTCTTCTCTCTTTCTCTGCTCCACCATGGCACAGTTAATCTGCTTTCTCCTTGTCTACTCATCTGCTTCTGGAGGCTGGCGTTCAGGATTTCTAAGGATACAGGATAGGGGGGTGTGGTGGGCCAAAAGGCAGCTTTTTGGGCATGAAAACAGAAAAGTCTGTTCACACTTAGGACTGTGGGTCTCCAGTCTTGAGGGTGGAGCCTTTGCCAGAGAACCATCCTCTTCTACCCAGTATTTCCTTGTCTCCTGTCTGTATCATTTTCAGTTAATTTTTTCCTCTAGTATGTTCAATTCAATTTCTTAAAAACATTAATGGAGGTCTGGAAGCATAAATCATGCAACTTTATACACAAATACAGAGGAACTTCCTATTTGTAGTACTTCTACAGAGTTTGTCTTAGAAATACAGGAATTCTGATAAATTCTCATTTGTACAATTTCTATGAGAAAAGAAAAAAGTGTGATACACTTATAGTTACACATACTGCATAATTAAGGATTTTCCTGGTAAAAGAGAAATTTCATTGAGACCAGACATCAACAAAAACCAACCCTGCACTTAAAATTTTGATAATTGGAAGACTGTTCTATAGACTGCCTGATGGCTTTATACATGTCTTTCATTGCTTTTTTTTGCAGATAATAAAATGCACATATTGTGTATTTTGATGGGTTTTGACCAATGTATACACCCCGTAAACCATTATTAAAAATAAGGTATAGGACATTTGCATCACTCAAAAAACTTCCCTTATGCCACTTTCTAGTCAATAACCCCTATAGAAGCAACAATTCCTTTGATTTTTATCCCTCTACATTAACTCTTACTGTTCTATAACTTATCAAAGGGATCACACATTGTGGGATTTGTGTCAGGCTTCTTTTGCTTTTGAGATTCATCCATGTCTTTTGTGTGTATCAGCAGTTTTCTTTCTTTTTACTGTTGAGTAATTTTCCATTGTGTAAATATGCCATAGTTTATTTTTTCATTCTCCTTTTGATGGCCATTTTGATTTTTCCAGTTTTGGGCTATTATGAATAAAGCATCTATATGTGCTTTGTACAAGTACTTTTCTTGATAGAGATTTTCATTTTTCTTAATTAAATTCCTGGGAGTGGTATTGGTAAAACATAAGGTGGCTGTATTTTTAAATTTACTAGAACCTGCCAAATCATTCTCCAGTGTGACTGTGCTATTTTCCACTCTCAGTAGAAATGTATCCGATCCAGTTGTTCAACTGGATGTATTTTTACATTTTAGTCATTCCAGTGGGTGTGCTATCTCTACACATTTCAAAAGTTGTTTCTCCTCCACTACCCAAATATATCTGAGGCTAGGTGTCTGTAAAACATGTTATCTGTGGTCTTACCTCCTTATGTAATGATTGGGGGGAGTCAGCACTCAGGACATTAGGAGTATTCCTGGAAGTCACTGCTAAATGAAGTTGGCTAGCAATACCTTAACTGTATCTGCAAGTAACTGCAAATGACAAAAATGTATCCAACTAAACATTAAATTTCTCTCAGTACTAACTCTGTTTTGACAAGGTCATCCTAATGACCCTTGGTCACTCCAACTGTATTCAACAGAAGAGAAAGTATGACAGTTGAGAAGGAGAAGTGGAAAGTGGAAAGTGCTAAGTTTATTAAACAACCACAGGTAAAATATATTACTCTGCACATTTTATAAAAACAGATGACAAGCTGGACATATGTCACACAGGCTGTTTAAATGGGCCTGCAAAAGGAAGAAGCTTAAGATTCTTTAGTGTCACAGTTAGGTTGCCACTGGAAAATTGAATAGGAAGTTTCGAAGAGTGGTCAATCCTGGAGGAAAAACCTCATGAGTTAACCTGGTATTTTAAACATTAGGACTGGCTGGGCACGTGGCTCACGCCTGTAATTCCAGCACTTTGGGAGGCCGAGATGGGCAGATCACAAGGTCAGGAGATCGAGACCATCCTGGCTAACATGGTGAAACCCCGTCTCTACTAAAAATACAAAAAATTAGCCAGGCGTGGTGACGGGCGCCTGTAGTCCCAGCTACTCGGGAGGCTGAGGCAGGAGAATGGAGTGAACCCAGGAGGCGGAGCTTGCAGTGAGCTGAGATCACGCCACTGCACTCCAGCCTGGGCGACAGAGTGAGACTCCGTCTCAAAAAAATAAAAAAATAAAACATTGGGACTGTATATGGTCATTTAGGCAATGTTGAAAGCAAAACTTCAGACAAATTAAATTTAACAGAATTTAATTGAGCAAAGAATAATTAATCAACAGGTAGTCCCCAGAACCTGAATGGGTTTAGAGTGACTCTGGGGCTGCCATGTGGTCAGAAAGACATTAAAAATGTTCAGCACGTTTGGCCTGGTGATTTCACTTCCAAGAATGTCTCCCATGGAAAAAGGTATGTAACCAAAGATGTTCCATGACTTACTTTTTTTATATTAAAGTGGCAAATGGGAAAATAAACACTAACAACTTAGCAAGGAATAAATAATAAATATAGGGTCATGATGAAGTGACATCCAGCCCTTACAAATTAATCATATTTTTTCTGCACATCATCTATAATTTTTAAATTGAGTTATAGCATACATCAAGTGTACAAATCTTAAATACAATATTCACTGTATTCAGAGAATATACGATATTCACTGTATTCAGTGAATATACAATATTCACTGTATTCAGTGAATATACGATATTCACTGTATTCAGTGAATATACGATATTCACTGTATTCAGTGAATATACGATATTCACTGTATTATGTGAATATACGATAATCACTGTATTATGTGAATATACGATAATCACTGTATTAAGTGAATATACGATATTCACTGTATTAAGTGAATATACGATATTCACTTATACTTAATACACAATATTCACTTATACTTAATACAGTGAATATTGTATTTAATTATATATTTCTAAAATTATTTATTGATTTATTTGTTGTTATTTATTTTTGAGATGTAGTCTTGTTCTGTCACCCAGGCTGGGGCGTAGTGGCATAATCTTGGCTCACGGCAACCTCCACCTCGTGGGTTCAACTGATTCTCATATCTCAGTCTACCAAATAGCTGGGATTACAGGTGTGCACCACCACGCCTGGCTGATTTTTTTTGTATTTTTAGTAGAGACGGGGTTTTGCCATGTTGGCCAGGCTGGTCTTGAAATCCTGGCCTCAAGTGATCCTCCACCTGCCTTGGCCTCCCAAAGTGCTGGGATTACAGGCATGAGCCATCATGCCCAGCTGAATTTCGTATGTTTTATACAGATACACCCATGGACCCAACACCATGATAGGACATTTTTAGTATATCAGAAGACTCCTCATATCCCCTCCCAGTGTGCCGGTGTGTTCTAGACATTGAAAGAGTTATACTTCTTATTTTTAATTCATAAATTATATATCCGATTTGTGCACAAGTCTTTTGTGAGCTTGCTTTATTATTAATTAATCCTAATACATGGACATATTTGCCATGTGCTGACAAAATCAAGTTGCTGAACTTAAAAGTTACCATCACAAACTGGGCCATATTACATTTTTCTGAGTTAGTTGGGCTCTTGTAAAGATACAGCCAGGCCCACTTTTTGGTGGCACTTTGATATTGCTATGAGATTTCCCTTTCAATATTTACAGTTATTAATATAGGTTTAAGAAGTGTTACCCATGTGACCATTTTTGACATGTTGAGCAGATTAATGAAATGTGCTTTCTAAAAAAGATAAACTAGTTGACCTTTAACAAAATTTTTTTTCTACATAATGCTTTAAAGTTTTAATTTGATCCAGATAATTGCTTTCTCTTCGTGAGCCCATCCAACCTAAATAAAAAATGAAAAGAATCAGCCTCTTCCAAGTCAAATTCAGGTTTATAACTTCACATGTAAAGTGAAGAAAAAAGGCAATGGAAATGACAGGACAGATTTGGACATGGACTAGATAATCCCTCTCAGATAATAGAACAGATCTTTAATTTGCAGAATTCTTTTTGCTAGAATGATTCCCCTTTAATATTTAAACAGTCCTATTGAGTGTGATGAGACTCTGTGAACCTGAGTTACATACTCTCATTTGGGCAATTCATTACAATTTCTTCTGTATTCTTTCAAGTAATTGAATCAACTTAAAAATTTGCCTTGGTGACCAAGTAAATAAGAAACTGCTTGTTAAGAAAGAGTGATTTAGATTTGATGACTGTGAGTCAGTCTCAAAAGGCACTTCTATAAAAAGCGTAAAGTGAAAGTGTTCAAGCATCCTTCAGGGAATTAACAGCAAAATTGAAAATGGCTTAAGAGGGAATAGAAAGTGCCAGAACCTAGAAAAAGCCCTACCAGTCACGTAGGAAGCATTAGAAGTAATGTTAGCGGTCAGAGTGAATGGCACCTTATGGAAGATTTGTTCTACAATAATCCCTAAAACCAGACATTTCAGTCAATTGGTCTCAGTTTAAATTTTATGGAGCAATGTCAGTTGATTTAGGAATTTACGAATAGTTAGATGTGAAGAGCATAGCAATTGCATTTGGAAAATGATATAACAGTATCTATTAAAACTAAGTATATACATAACCTATGACCTAGCATTTCTTTTATTTTTTTATTTTTATTATTATTATTTTTTGAGACAGAGTCTTGCTCTGTTGCCAGGCTGGAGTGCAGTGGCACGATCTCCGCTCACTGCAACCTCCGCCTCCCGGGTTCAAGCAATTCTCCTGCCTCAGCCTCCCGAGTAGCTGGGGCTACAGGTGCCTGCTACCATGCCTGGCTAATTTTTGTATTTTTAGTAGAGATGGGGTTTCACCATGTTGGCCAGGATGGTCTCAATCTCTTGACCTATGACCCAGCATTTCTACTCCTAGATATATGCCCAAAAGAAATGAGTTCACACACCCACAAAAATCCATGTGTAACAATGTTCATAGTATATTTATTCACAACAGCCCCAACTGGAAACAACCCAAATCTCCATCAATTGGAATGGAAAAATAAATTGTGAAATATTCTTATAATGGAACAAGGAAAAAACAACGAGAAGAAAAACTGCAACTACCCGTAATAAAATGGATCAATTTCATAGATATAATGTGAGAGTGAAAGAAGCCAGAAACAAAAGAGTACAAACTGTATGATTATATTTTCATAAAGTTCAAGAGTAGACAAAGTTAAGTTATAGATTTATAAGTCATAACAGTAATCACCCCTGAGTGAGGTATTGACTGGAAAGGGACATGTGGTAACTTCCTGGGGTTCTCTGTCTTGACAGCATAGTGGTTGCTCAGGCATACACGCATGAAACGTTCACTGAGCTGTGCACTTAGAACTAGTGTACTTTATTGTATGGTATGCTTCAATAAAACCAGTTTTTAAAACTAATAACAAAGTCAGTATTCAGAGAGGATAATCTAGTCATGCAACCCATAACAATGTTTTGGTCAACAATGGACCACATGTATAATAGTTCCATAAGATGATAGTAGAGCTGAAAAATTTCTATCACTTAGTGACAGAGTAGTGCAATTGCTTTATTTTAAAAATAAATTCAGTGTAACCTAAGTGTACAGTGTTTATAATGTCTACAGTAGTGACAGTAATGTCCTACACCTTCACATTCATTCACAACTCACTCATTGACTCACCAGAGAAACTCCAGTCCTGCAATATTTATTCATGGTAAGTGCTCCATATAGGTGTATACATTTTTTTATCTTTTATACTGTATTTTTCTGTACCTTTCTTATATTTAGACATGTTTAGATACACAAATGCCATTGTATTCCAAATGCCTGCAATATTAAATTCAGTAACATGCTATATAGATTTGCAGCTTAAAAGCAATGGGTTGTACCATCTAGTCTAGGTGTGTATTAGGCTATACCATCTAGGTTTGTGTAGATACACCCTATGATGATTGCACAATGACGAAATTACCTAACGATGCATTTCTCAGAATGTATCCTCATTGTTAAATAAAACATGAATATGCTTGATTTCATGCCTCTTTCTTTCCCACTTCTCAGCTAGATAATTTCTGCTTAGTAAATAAATAATTATATTATCAAATGAACATTATTAAATAGAACCAACGGCAAACTGGCTATGTGGCTACAAATCAGCTGCTGGATTATTGCTAGTCATTGGTAGGAAAATCTTTTCTAAATACTATATTTTCTATCCCTTAAAGCTGGTGTTGTCTATAGCCTTTCATATTACATCATCTGGCTCTTCCAGAATGGTATTTATCAGACTCAAAAACAATAGCAACCCTTTTCTGAAAGAAATCTTCCCATTAGTTTGACTAGCTGTCATCCTGGTTTCATGAGAGTGTCACTTAGGTGCAAGCTCTGTGACTTTTTTCATTCAAGCAAATTCTTATCTCTACTTAGAACTGCTGGGCATTTAATTGATGTAGTTTAAAACGATTTCCAGTTGTATTAAACATTAAACAGCATGAAGACTCTCACTAAATGCTGGCGCCCTGTTCTCGGACTTCCCAGCCTCCAGAACCATGAGCCAAATAAATTTATTTTCTTATTAAAAAACAACTATGTATTTGATCTGAAGAATAAGTCAAGGGAAAAACAAAAGCCAAGCATAGAAAAGCAAAAGATAAAAAATACCCTTCCAAACTAAATACAAAAGAAGTAGTAGGCCAGGTGAGGTGGTTCATACTTATAATCCCAGTGCTTTGGGAGACTGTGGCAGGAGGATTGCTTGAGGCCAGGAGTTCTAAATATTGACCAGCCTAGTCAGCATAGTGAGACCATGTCTTTTCAAAAAATAAAAAATAATTAGCTGAGTGTGGTGGCACATGCCTGTAGTCCTAGTTACTCAGGAGTCTGAGATGGGAGGATTGCTGGAACCCAGGAGTTCAAAACTACAGTAACCTATGATCATGCCACTTCACCCTAGCCTGGGAAACAGAGTGAAACACTATTTCCTTAAAAAAACCCTGAAAAAAATTTTTTTTGAAGTAGTAGCATAGTACCTGGAAAGCACTAATTAATTGAAATAGGCACTTGCCTGACACATTGTTTTCATCACAGGTAAGTCTGGACTATGATGCTGAGAGATTTCCATCAAATAATTCTGGAACATATGGGAATAAAAAATAAAGCTAAGTCTTTAGTATCATTTCTCAAGGTACATAAGCCTTTTGTATTGATGATATCAAGTGGGGTATTATAATTTGTCAACCTGGGGTACATTTCTGCAAGAAAGAATTAAATTTGCACATGATCCTTAGAAATGCAAAATATAAAATCTGTAACCAGAATGTGATTCCAAATGACTATGGATGTGGCCTTTATTCTGAATGAAATAGAATATCAGTCTCTGGGACCTACTTGACCGGTTACTATCTTTATGACTTTGGAAAAATGATTCTTTATATCAGATAAAGGAAGGGGAAACAGAATTTATAACTAAATATTCCAGAAGAATAAACGCATGCCCTCATTAACTTCTAAACCCTCTGAGCCCCTCGATATACGTAGGGGACTGATTCCAGGATCCCCTTGAATACTAGAATTTGAGGATGCTCAATTCCCTTATATATAATGGTGTAGTATTTCCTTATAACCTATGCACATCCTCCTGTGTACTTAAATCACCCCTAGGTTACTTATAATACCTAACACAGTGCCTACACATTGCTGCATTCAAGTGGGTTCAACATAGTACTCAGAGTGTGGCAAATTCAAGTTTTGCTTGTGAAACTTTGTGGATTTTCTTCCAAATATTTTTCAGCCATAGTTGGTCGAATCCACTGATGTGGAATCTTTGGGTAGAGAGGGCCTACTTACATATAAATAAATAAATAAATAAATAAATAAATAAATAAAGCATAAGCCCACAAAGACAAATAAAATGGAAGAAGTACAGCAGGATTGATATGGAAGCAAATATCTAGAGAAAGAGAAGCATGTGAATGTGCAGTCTCTAATTTAGCAGTGTAGAATCAGCTGAAACCTAAACAAATGTGGATGGGGCACCAACAGGATGCAGGTACATTCTCATCCCACTGGAACTGGAATGATCAATTTCTGGAAGGTGAAGGTGAGTGGCGGTGCTAAGAACAGAGAAAGCAGTTCCAAATTGTATAAGGAGCAGGCAAATCTTTCCAACCCCATCCCACATGCCATGTAGTCAGTTAGCTACTGCTCTTCCACCTGGAAAAAGAGGAGTGGCTTCTCCTCTGGAGAAATGTAACTGGAGGGACTGTATTCTTGGAGCACCAAAAACACTAAGGGGCAGCAGCAAAGTGCTAAAAACCAAAGGATTATGTAAAAGTCTAAAAAAGTCATTAAGTTTCTTACCTCATCTCCCCTTCTCTGTGCCCAAATGCTACCTACCAAGTTTATAACTTTCAGTTTTTCTTGATTGGCCAAGGAGAAAAGACCAACAGATGTCGTCATTCAGATAGTTTACCCAAAATAGCCTGATTTCTCCTTAATCACCAATAGAGTAGCAATAAACTATTAGTGCCCCATTATTAAATATGAATGAAACACTAAGCATCCTGAATATTTGAAGAAAACTTCTAATATGAAATAAACAAAATAAACAGAGAGAAAAAAGGTAAGAAAAACAACTAAAGTCGTTTAAAACCCATTCATAATATTCTTCTGAGAAAGTATTGTCTCCATTAATTGAGAAGATAATGCTATAAATTGGTACTGAAAATAGAAAGAGCTTTTAGAAAATTAAAAACAGAACATGATGGTATGAATTTCAAAGAGATAAATAGAAAAATGAAACACAGAATTTGATAAAATCTTCTGGAAACTAAAAATCTCCTGGAAACTAGGGGTAAAGCACAAAGAGGTGGAAAGCAAGAAAGGGAAAAAATTGGAAGAACAAGAAAGAAGGCGCAATATCTGACTAGCAGAATTTTAAAAAATAAACAGTAAATAAAATGACGGTGGTTGGGGGTGGCTATCAAGAGATAATATCAAGTATGACTTCATATCAGAAGGCCCCACTGCGTGTCCAGCACAATGAGGAAGAACTTCCATCATCATGTAATTTCCACATAGAACTAAGGAAAGGAGGGGACTCACAGATGATTGCGTGACCAGATTGTGGATCAGATTAACACTAGACTTTTCAACAATGCATTGAAACTAGAAAATAATGAAATAATGTCTTCAAAATGTGGAAGAAAAGTTCTTTCCAACCTGGGATTCTATATCTAGATAAATGAGTGTAAATGTGGAATAAATTCATTTTCATATAGGTAAGGTCTTCAAAAATTTTACCTCATCTTCACACATTTTTTCTCATCAAGCTGACAGAACCATTGTTCAATAAATAAATTAATTAGGAGAAAAAAATAAAATCAATTAAACAGAGGATTCAACACAGAGAAAGAAAAAAAGCTAATGACTAAAGGAAGTTATTCTAAAGACACCTGGTTATAAAGGAGAGAGAGTAGCTGGCTTAGATGGTACACATTGAATCAGGAGGACAAGGCCTTCAGGAAGAATTTCTAGAAAGAAAAAAAGTGGATATGTTAGTGTTTCAATCTATTTGTGTTGCTATAATGGAATATCTGAGGCTCGGTAAATTACAAGGAAAAGAAGTTTATTTGGTTCACCGTTCTGCAGGCTGTACAAGAAGCATGTTTCCATTGCTTCTGATTCTAGTGAAGAACTCGGGTTGGTTCTGCTCATGGAGGAAAGAAAAGGGGAGCCAGTGTGTACAGAGATCACATGGCAAGAGAGGAAGCAAGAAAGAGAGGAGGAGGTGCCAGACTCTTTTCAGCAACCAGCTCCCTAGGGAACTGAGAGTGAGAACTCACTCACTCCCATAAGAATGGCACTGAGCCATTTGTGAGGGATTCACGCCCATGATCCAAACACCTCCCACCAGGCCCCACCTCCAACAATGTGCATCAAATTTCAACATGAGAATTGGCAGGGCCAAACAAATCATATCAAAACATAGTAGTTAGATTTCCTGATGTGGTGATTTTTACAGTTCTGTTGAAGATTTGGTAAAGAATTAGTGATAGAAACACACAGAAATTAAGCAAAAAATAAAGTAAAAAAGAGAGAGAGAGAAGGTACAATCCCTAACTTCCAGAAAAATAAAACTATGTAAAAGAAAAGTGATGTTGTCATTGCATATTATGTGGCTCAGCATAATATACAATATGTAAAATATTTACAAGGTAATAAGGATGTAAACACTGAACATTGAGAAGAGGGAGAAAGGGAAGTGTGGAAGTACAGGTTGAACAAAGAGTGCCACGGCAGATTGTATTTTCCACAGGTGGCCCTATCAGTGTTTCCCATCCATATGCTCTTTTCTGATGTGACCTTGCCAATCTCCCTTCAAGAGATGGAGTCCAGTTTTATTTCTGGTGAACCTAGACTAAGCTTCGGACCTAGTTGTTGCTGACATTAAGTGACTATTGAGGCTAGGCTAGCAAAGGCCTTGCAACTTATGTATTTTTCTCCTGGAACTCCCGCTTTTAGAGTCTCATCTGTCATATAAGAAATTTGTTTACCCTGAGACCACAGTGCTGGACATACCATGCAGAGAAAGACCACATATATGCCCACAGGTTTCAGCTGTTTCAGTACTCAGTCATCTGAGTCATCACAGTCCAGACATTAGATATGTGAGTGCAGAAGTCTTGAAGAAGATTCCAGACTCAGCCACTGTCTGACCACTGCCACACAAAGAACCCTGAGACAGCTAGACATGTCTAGCTGCACCTAGTTGAACCACACAACTGTGAGAAGTGGTAATAATTGATTGTTGTTTTAAGCTTTTGTTTTGGGACCGATTTTTATAAAGCAATAGGGGAGCCAAACAAGTGCTAATTCTTATTTTTCATAATTTAAAGTCAAAAAACAGCAAATAAAGTACTCAAGAAATAGAAGCATAAGCATATTAGCTTAGAAACATAGCTGGAAATAATACAAAATACAAGAAAAAACTCAAACACATAAAAGTGGTTGTTCCTAGAGAATAAGATTTCTAGGGTAAGCACAGGTGAGACAGAGGATCACTGATCTTAGCTGTAACTCTTATAGCACTATTTAACTTTCAAAGTTAAATACTCATATTTATTTGATAAAAATTAAATTTGTAAAAATGGGGATATCTACCCTGCCTAGGAATCACACATTGCAAGAGCAAGATTTCCCAGAGTTTATGAGCATGAAAGCACTTTGAAAACTCTAAAATACTATCAATATGTGGCATTTTATCTATCATTATTTTTAATTTCCCATTCTGTCTTCAAGCTTGTTCAACAAAAGTTTGAGAAAAATTCAGTTTAATTTATAGTGAAAATATGGGTTCTAGAACCAGTTTTAAACTAAAATGTTCAATCCAAGCCTTAGTTTTCTGACTTATTAATAAAGAATTGAGTAGGAGTGGACATGACATTGAAGAAGTCACTTCCAAAATGTTACAATATTTAGCATCTCTGGGACTCTACCTTAGAGCTAGCTCATCATTGCTAGGTTCTATGCTAGATTTAAAATAGTTTAAGACAAGAATTCTCAAAGTTTGGTTCCAGGAGCCCTCCCTATGCACTCTTTAAGTCACTGGGGACCCCAAATAGCTATTGTTTATGTGAGTTATAGCCTTTGATAATTACTTACTAGAAATTAAAAATGGAAAATTTAAAATATTTAACTTATTTTAAAATGACAATAATAAGCCCATTACATGTTGGAATATTTTTAATAAAGAATAATAGCTTTTCTAAATAAAACAATTTAATGAGAAGAGTGGGATTGTCTTATACCATTGCAAGTTAATGTTGGCTTAACAGACAAGGGCTATATTATACTTGCTTCTGCATTTAATCCACTGCAATATTACACATTAGGTAACCTCTGAAAACTCCACTGCACACTTGTGACAGAATGAGAGTGAAAAGGGCAAATAATGTCTTACTATAAAATTGATTTTAATCTCAGGGATCCCCTGAAAGGACATTAAGAAGACCTTCAGTTGTCAGATATTAGAACCCCCAGTTTACAACAATGATATGCACTGACTTCAAAGAAATTTAAAGAGTGAGCTTCTAAAAAGTCAATCAGTCTTTAGAAAGTCAGTAGATATAGATCAGGGATGAATGATTTTTCTTTGTTTTAAAAGTATAGGTATGAACAGAATGTATCAATGAACTTAGGGCAACAGCAGCATGTGATGGTTAGGAGCCCTGTCTCTGGAATCAGACATCAGGGGTTCAAATCCTGGCCCTATTATTTATCAGCTGTGGCAACTTGGGCAAGTTACTTAGTTCCTCTGTGCCTCCAGGGTTAGTATCAACGTTAAATGAGTCAATATCTTTAAGTATTTAGAATGTGGAATGGTACATAATCAATGCTAACATTTATTTGTGAAATAATATAAATTTCTTCCAGGAAAAAGTCAAATTCAGCTTATTATGTAAATACCGGCCATAGACAGAGGCCCTGGATTCTCTCCAGGCTTTACCACCTGTGAGTCACATGGCCATGTGAGTTATTCAAACACTTGGCCCCCAGTTTCTCTGAGCATCCATCCTTTACATGACAGATGTGAGTCTCAACTGAGATGATAGTTATGAAAGCTTTTGGGGAAAAGTTGAGTCCTATGCTGCTCTGCAAATGTAAAGGGTTATTCTTGTTCATATTCTCACCTGTGTGATGATCAGCTTTCTGTGAATGTATTATGATTTTTGTTAACTTCAAGTATTCCTGGTCCTCTTGGATTTCCTTTGGCTTTGGATATCAGAAAGGCAATGATTGGAATATTGTTTTCTCTGCCTCTTGGCATTTTGATTTCTGCTTTCTGGGTAGTGTTCCCTTCCAAAGTAACTGAATTAGGAAGCTTTTGGATGTGTGATTTAGTTTTCACATCATGTAACATTTGCTGAGTTTATCAGTCCCCTGAGGCCTCCGCAGGACAGAAGAGGAGAGAGAGACAAAAAGCTCTTACAAATACCATTATTATTGCAATTATTCACTAAGGCAGAAGGTGGTTTTATCTTAGATTCAAAGCTTTGCAGGGAGGAGGGAAGAGAGAGGAGCACAGAGCCAGGGAGACTGTGAGCACATTGGCTGGAGATATTCTAACCATATTGGAAGGACAGGAGGTCACAGAAAGTCTGGTCCCATTCTATCAGCTTAGATCTGAGGGAGATGAAGTGGACATGACAACTGAGCATTCAATCTAGTAGAGCCAACGTCAAGCCCTTAAACCAGCCTAGCCATGGATTTAGCTTGAGCTGCAACCAGGAGCTTAGATTCTTTCAGGACTCAGAGGCCTATAAAATATGGTGCAAAACTTTTTACATAACAAAATCTCCCACTCTTCCTACACCTCTATTCCCATCATGGAACTATGTGGAGCTTCCAGAATCTACTGTGCTCCTTGCCCACTTTTCCTTTGTTCATGCTAGGGCTTCTGCATGGTGTGCCAGCTTTTAGGCCTGGCAAACACTTACTTTTCTTTCAAGACTCAGGTCAGTTGCTAGCTCCTTTGGGACTCCCTAAGAAAACATAGGTACTTCTTTTTGGTCTACTAAGAGCATCTCAACTTAACTTAAAGGCCCTAGGGAATGTATTCATAAATGTTTCATTGACATATCTATTTCCACAATAGATATTGAAACGGGAGAATTCCCTGAACCCCTTGCGAGATGTGCAACAGGGGTGTGGCTCATTTATTTGGCCTCCACGTGCTCAAACCTCTTATGGGAGGGGAGCATGCAGATGAGCAGTTGTAGCAGCCAAGGCGAGTTCTTTTGGGGTCTGACCCTATGGCAGTGCCTAGGGGTGTTACAATGCTTTTTTAGCCCTGCTGTCTGGGGACAACTTAAGTGTTAAACAGCTCAGTGAAGAGTCAGTGTGATAGCCTTTTTGGGTTCCTGCACCCAGTGTGCCCTGAATTCTTGTCTGGCGTCCAGGAAGAATCAGGTCACACAGACTTGAAGGATGGTGAATATGAGGATTTTATTGAGTGACAGAGGTGGCTCTCAGTGGGATGGAGAGCTACAGAGGGGATAGAGTGGGGAGATGATCTTCCCCTGGAGTTCAGCCATCCTGCAGCTGATCTCCTCTCTGACCATCCCCAGCTGAACTCCTCTAAAAGTTCAGATGCATCTTCTCTTCTCTCCTTCTCTACCATGCCGCTCTGCTGCTCTGCTGGTTTGCTGCTCTTCTGCTAATGGAGCCTGGGATTTGGGGTTTATACAGGCACACGACTGGGGGCTGTGGTGGGCCAAAAGGCAACATTCGGGCATGAAAACAGGAATGCCTATTCTCATTTAAGGCCACGTGTTTCCAGGCTTGAGGGTGGGGCCTTTGCTGGGGAACTGCCCTCTTCTACCCAGTATTTCCCTGCCTCCTGTCCATATCAATATTAAGATTTTTGTGGATAAGGACTCTCACTGAAGTATGCACATCTCTAAAAACTTAACAGCATTCATCGTTCATGTTGGAATACTAATAAATGTTTGCAGAATGAATGCATAACAAATGCCAAGAATGCTATATGTCTGAAGTTTTACTGTAGGGCAAAAATGCTGAATTACTGATGGAAGCTTCCCTTCTTGGATCCTGGTAATCAGGCTGCAGTGTGGCTACTAGCAGGAACACAGGCAGGGAGATGGTGGCCATGTGAGAGCTGTGTTGGTGAGGGTGAAGTCCAGTTCCTGAGAACACTATTGCATAAGAGTGGCAGTGGTGCAAGGGGCTAGGCAGAGAAATTGCGATTCAAAGGCTCCACCTACCCAGCACTGTTTAGATTATTATTGTTAAAATATACCCCAGCTGACAGACCAAATGAACACCCTGTGGCTAAAATGAGACACACCAGAAATGGAATCAAATGCCCATAGCAAGGAGAAGAGTTAATCAGGTACCCCTATATTACCAGCTGCCATAAGGTCTTCTTTCCTGTACTTGAACAAAAACCAGTTCTTAAAAACACCGTCAAAACAGCTACAACTGGGAGTTTCCCAACTGACCTGTGTGGACCACCCAGCTCCAGCCTACTGAACTGCCCCCACCCCTCCTTGTGGCCCCACTAGCAACTCCAATTGGATAGGAGACTGACCTTACAAACACTCTTGCCTGATAAACAGCCACAAACTTCAACCCAGTTTCAGTCAGCTCATGGAGAATGTGCAAACTTCTTTATGCTCTTTAGTTCACATTTTGACATAAAATTTCACCTTACTTTAATGTTAAAACTCCACCCAAAAATAAGCACAATATTTCTGTTATGTATGTTTGCCTACTGCCACAGGGGTTGACTTCCCTCATAAATATTCATAGAATTCCTCCAAACCTGCTAAATACACATCTAAGATGGCCCCTGAAAGACATAAATGCCAGTTCTTCCTCTCCCCTCTTCAGAGTGCACTTCCATTTTACACCAAAGGCTGTGTCTTCCCTATCTTTAGATATTGTTTTGTTTTAAGAAAATAAAGCTCTCCCTTTTTCCTTCACAGATCTCATGGTCTTTTGTTAACACTATAAACATGTTGATTTCAGTCAGAAGCCAAGAGGTAAGAAGGCGCTGTGGATGGAACTTGGGCTTTAGGCATCAAAGCCCACCACTAAATAGAAGCCCAGTTTTGGACAAGTTATGTAAGTACATCTAATCTCAGTTTTCTAGTTTCAAAACAGACTTAAACTTTAAGTGAGGGAGGAATTTTAAAAATTAAAGAGGATAGATTTTGCAGTGCTCTATGTACAAATTTCAGCTCAGGCACTGACTGAAGTCCTAGGATGGCATCAGTTTTCCCCTCTTTAAACAGGAATAAAAATAGTTTCTTGATGGTTATAAGCATTAAATGAGTGACATCACAGAAAATGCTTTCCTTAATGCCTGATGTAAGAGCTTAAGAAGGGTAAGCTAATATTTTTATTAAAAACTATGTAAACGACTCAGCACACAACAAAAACATAACTCCGTCACCCTTCAATATGGTGGACCCTGACCTACAGGTCAATTAATCTGATAAAGGTTGGATAAATGCAGTGTATGGAAATGTGAGCTTCCTTCCTCCTTTTCTTCCTCTCTTCCTCCCTCCTTCCCTCCCTTCCTCCCTCCTTCCCTCCCTTCCTTCTTGGCTCATTGACAGCATTTGAAACTGCACAGGATTTTGCCCTTCTAGAACACCTGTTGGGCTTTGCACAATCCAGGCAAATCATGTTCCTATGGTGGTAGATTTCCTGTGGAGTCTGAGGATAAAAATGCCAAGGGGAAGGCCTGTTTCCCGTATGTTAAATGAACGTGTGTTTTCTTCCCAGGAAAACAAATTAAAATATTGCAATGAAGAGGGTGTGCTTCAGAAACTCATGTTCCTGCTCTCCTGTGACTCTGATGATAAATCACAAGCACCTCCACACTGATGTCTGGGAGAAAACCACATTGGAGCTGACAAAATATAGTTTAACTAAAAATAGAATCACAAAATTTTCATCTATATTATAAAAGTGTGTGGCGGGAATGGTAGGGTCCTGGAGGTGGGAAGGAAGGAGAAGAGGCAATATTACCAGCTCAGGTAGAGCTTCTGCTCCTTTTCCAAGAAGCACTTAAATGCTGAACTGATGACTGAGCCCTTGGCTGGGGACAGCCTGCTGTGGTGTTGGGGCTTGGGTGGATTCCCAGCCTTTCTAAACCTAAATGAACTCTTTTTCCCCCTGGAGCCTTCAGGAAGCCAGAAAAGGACCTCTCTTCTATAGTATGGGGGAGCTGCAAGGTTCAGGAGATTAGCAAGTGGAGCACAGCAGCTTCACCTTCAGTGGGTTGGATCCAGGCAAGCTAGTTAGAAATATCTCAGGGATGCCTGTCAGCTGTTCAGTGGCTTATGAGAATTGAGTGTGGGTAGCTGCTAAGTTCCTTTGGACACATTTTTTATAAGCCTACAAAGTCTACTTTTGGTTCTTGACTATGCTATAGTTTCATATGTGTTTACTCCAAAGTCCTAAAAACACTGATGGGGGATAATTGTCCAAATGTAAACTATTATTGATATATTAAGATCTGTATTTATAAGTAAATTTTTATTTTGATAGGCTTATCCAATTTATCAGAAATGGGGCCATTACAAATGTTAAGATAGCCTCTGATACTGATAAACAATATTAAAGTAAGCAAAGGCACAGATCTTTGCTCAGACGGAAACCGGTTGGGTGATTTTACTAATTCATTAATCCTTGACTGCCATCAAAGGCATAGTTGCATTATTTGTCGATAGAATTGATCGTAGTAAGAAAAGACCTCTGCATTTAGGTAGAGTCATAAGTGTTTATGCAGATAAATATATGCTTCTAATGTATTCCACCAATGCTTTGGAGAGTAAATACCCATAACTAGAGCAAATTGAGGATAAAGTGCAATGCTGGCTTATCCAGTGAGCAGGAGCTCTTCCATGGGACTTTTTCTTTTTAATTTTCAGAATAACTTTTAAATAATTTGTTTTATAGTTTGTTCAGAACAATTCTCCTTATCTAAGATACTTTTAAAATCATGGTCTGAGTCATAAAATTCCACCTTAACAATTTTAAATTCCCCTGGGTTCTAGAATCGGTTCTATTGCTATTGGTGTAATCCTGTGCAGTCTCTTCCTCTCTTTGCATTTAGTTTCTTCAGTGTGAAAATAGGATTGGATCAGGGCTGAACTATATGTTTAATCAATTGCCCTTCAGCTCTAAAAATAAAAAAAAAATCTTTGTAAACAAGTTCAGGTCACACTGAAGAGAATTTACCCCTCCGCCTAAATAATTCATAGACACCAGGAAAAAGTGATCCACTCATTCTATCCAAGTATCCTATGTATTCTCAAACTATTTTTGATTGAAGTAGAAGATAGGGTGTTTTGCTGAAAGTTTATGAACCAGAATCACAGTCTTAATGGGAAATAGCTGGCACATTCAAATGGACACATTTAAGAGAACTTAGCTGGAATAACTATTTACATAGACACAGGTAGGGTTAAAGAATATCAACTAGGTATGGTAGACATCCTAATAAACAATATTAGGAACTGTCACTTACCCTGGGACTGAAGGGTAAGAGGACAGAGTGGATACCAGTACACAAAGGGAGACCTATAACATTAGCATAAGAAAGGACCACTGGACAGGTGCCACGGCCTTGAGCAGGAGGGATGCAGTCATTGCTAACCCATGGCCCCACAAGAGGGGACCTTCTCCTTCCTCTCTCTGAGCTCCTTTCTGCACCTTCTATTGATCAAATCTAAAGCCAGAGAAAAGGGAGCCTATGAATACGGCCTGTGTTATTCAGGATTCTTTAGAGAAACTGAGCCAATGGGGTGTGTTTGTGTGTGTGTGTGTTGTGTGTGTGTATATATATATGTGTGTGTGTGTGTATATATTATATATATATATATAGAGAGAGAGAGAGAGAGATTTCAAGGAATTGGCTGATGTGATTGTGGGGACTGGTAAGTCTGAAGTCTGCAGCCTGTCAATCTGGTTGCAGTGTTGAGTCTAAAGGTAATCTTAAGGCAGAATTCCTTCCTTCTTGGGGTATTCTGGTCTTTTCCCTTAGGCCTTCACCTGATTGAATGAAGCCACCCATATTATCAAAGGTAATCTGTTTTGCTCAAAGTCTACTATTTGAAATGTTAATCACATCTAAAAAACTACCTTCACCAATCACAACATCTAGACGGTATTTGACCAAACAACTGGCAACCATTCTTATCTAAGTTGATGCATAAAATTAACCATGGCAATATCGACATAGGTCAGCATTCAGGGGCAGGGAGGGTTGGAAAATGTAGAGAGAGGATCAGAGGGGAGGGGACACAAACAGAATATTCAGCAACCTCTGTATAGCAGTTCTATCAGACTTCCCATTCTTTTTTTCTGCACTTCCTGAAGGTAGGAAGTAGGAGTATTTTGCTCACCGCTGGCTTGCAAGTGGCTAGTCCAATACCCGGCACATAACATAGAAGTTTCCTCCAGAGTATGGGTTGAATTAACTCGAATATTTTAGAAGCAAGTTCTGAGAAATGAGTGTTCAGTGAATTTTCCCCAGATAGTAGCAATATCTCAAGAACAATTTGCAAAACAAGTAAATGCCATCACAATTTTCTATCAGCATTTGAGCATAGGACAATGTACCACATCGGATTAATCAGATGTGATCATATCTGCTAAGGCTTAAGACCAGATGACATTTCCAAGCTTCACTCTTTGCCTTATTAATAGAATAACTTTAGTCGTTGAACTGGATGATCTCCCATGCTGGCAAAGACTTTAAATTGCTCCCTTTGTAACCATGCAATTATATAAAGGACTGGCTATATTGCTAGGGTATGATGGAAGTCATTTACCAGGTAAATAATTCTGAATACAATCTAGTCTTAATGGCCCACACCTGCTAGGAATGTGACACCAGATTTACTCCCAACAAAGAAATGGGCTGGCAATCAAAATGCATCTTATGTGCCACGTGACAGTGAAGAAAGAATGAAAACAGATAAAGTTGAAAAGACTTGAATAAAGTGCACCCTAGGTTATTTGACACATTATTTTTGAGGTCTCTGAATGGTTGTTCAAAAAACTTACTGAAATATTATCCTTTGAGAAGTTATTTTTTTGGGGGCCAGCTTAGTTTGATCATCCTGAAACCAGGAGTAGGGAAAGGTGAAAAGGATCAAAGACAGTCATAGGTCATCTGATGGAGGAAGAAGGGTATCTCCAAGGCCATTGTGTCACTGAGGAGCATGGCAGCTATCAATCAAAATGCCAGTTTAGCTTTGTGCATCAGTTCGTTCTGATAAGCACCTGTTTCTTGTGTCTGTTGCTTTCCTTGTTTGCTCTCCAAATGAGCAGGTCCTTTAAGTGGAAAATTAGCAAGTGGCCATCTGAGAATAAAATGAAAAGAAATATGTAAATACTTCATGCAGACACATGAGGCTTGGATGGTACTGCTTCTCCTGTGTTATCAAAAGAAATTGTCTTACAAGGACAGCCTGAGGCTAAATGTGTGAAGTGGCTAAATGTTGTCACATTATCTTTCTGCACCTGCCTCTGTTCCTCTTCTAAAGTCCTTGTCATCTCCCCAACATCCTCCCAACACGTGCACATGCATCACCCCCATCCCCCAACTCCTGTAGCTGTCCTGGGTCTTATTTCTACAGAGCCTGGTGAAGCTATTTCTCCACTAAGCTGGGGCTGTTGAATTTGTCTCTGTGTCCCCAGGGCTTAGCCCAACACCTGGAATCATGAAAGTGCTCAATAAATCTTTCATGAGTAAAGGAAGCTTCAATAAGATGTTAGATAAAAGAGGCTTAGTCACTTCTGGAGGGAGAGGTGTTTACAATTCAATAAGACATTCTTAAAGCTAGAGCCTCTAATAACAGAATTTCTGGCAACAGGATGGGTGGTGCATCACATCAGGAAGAGGAGCAGCTAGCTTTGCCTGGCAATGAGGAAGTCATGTCCTATACTGCCTATTGTTTGTAAGCAGGAGGCAGCTCCTGCATTTCTAGGACTCTGGGTTCTATCTCAATCCAGGGCATTCAGTCACAGAAGGCTGCCACAGCTGCCACCAGCTCTCCTCTGCTCCAGAGTAAACCAGGGGCAGACAAAGGGTGCCCCTCTTTCCAGTCCTATGAGGAAAGCATATACTAAGATACTCAGCAGCAATCTGGCCCCTTGCTGATACCACCACGTGTGTCTAATCACACTTCTTCTCCAGAATAATTATAACAGTGAAAAGGAGGCTTAGCATGACTACGTCTTTCTCCTACCCCCCAACCCTCTGTGGTGATCTCTTTTGGTTAGTTACTTTTGCTTATTTCTGCACGTAGGCTAAGCTAACTATGGGAGGAATTTAGTTTATAGTTTGCAGTGAGGATAATAATAGTACCTTCCCTAAACTAGCTCCCAAGGAGATAAGGAGGATGTACACACAAGTAACAATGTTACATTAAATATCTATAGGAGCAATGTGACCTGACCAAGGACAAAGAAGTTTCTCAACCCCCTGGATCCTTACTGCTGCCCAGATGTCTCTGGTCATTGGTCACCTCTTAACCTCAACCCCTTCCCTTCTCCTGCTTCCCCTAACCTAGAAGGAGCCTAAAATTTGTGTTAAGACAGCTCTTTAGGACACTCATCTGCCATCTTCTTGGTTTGCTGGCTATCGGGGGAATCTGCCCCCAATATTTTAACATAAGTTCTTTCTATTTTCCATAAGTGTCAGCCAGCTGAGAAATAAAGAGAAAGAGTACAAAGAGAGGAATTTTACAGCTGGGCCGCCGGGGGTGACATCACATATCGGTAGGACCATGATGCCCACCTGAGGTTCAAACCAGCAAGTTTTTTATTAAGGGTTTCAAAAGGGGAGGGGGTGTAAAACAGGGAGTAGGTACAAAGATCACATGCTTCAAAGGCCAAAAATCAGCACAAAGATCACATGCTTCTGAGGGAACAGGACAAAGGCAAAGCAGAACTACTGATAAGGGTCTATGTTCAACTTGCACGTATTGTCTTGATAAACATCTTAAACAACAGAAAACAGGGTTTGAGAGCAGAGAACTGGTCTGACCACGAATTTACCAGGGCAGAGTTTTTCCCTACCCTAATAAGCCTGAGGGTACTGCAGGAGACCAGGGCGTATCTCAGTCCTTATCTCAAGAGCATAAGACAGACACTCCCAAAGCGGCTGTTTATAGACCTCCCCTCAGGAATGCATTCCTTTCCCAGGGTATTAATATTAATATTCCTTGCTAGAAAAAGAATTTAGCGATATCTTCCCTACTTGCACGTCCATTTATAGGCTCTCTGCAAGAAGAAAAATTTGGCTCTCTTTGCCCAACCCCGCAGGCAGTCAGACCTCATGGTTGTCTTCCCTTATTCCCTAAAAATCGCTGTTATTCTGTTCTTTTTCAAAGTGCAATGATTTCATATTGTTCAAACACACATGTTTAACAATCAATTTGTACAGTTAACACAATTATCACAGTGGTCCTGAGGTGACGTACATCCTCAGCTTACAAAGATAACAGGATTAAGAGATTAATCTGTAATTTCTTACAGGTGTAAGAAATTATAAAAGTATTATTTGGGAACTGATAAATGTCCATATTAAAATGAAATCTTCACAATTTATGTTCCTCTGCCATGGCTCCAGCCGGTCCCTCTGTTCGGGGTCCCTGACTTCCTACAACAGCTAGCTCTTGAATAAAGTAACTTTCTTAGCCTCAACACCTTGTCTCTTGACTTACTGGCTGTGGTATGGTGAGTGGTATGAGCTTGAACTCAGCTACACAATCTGCTCTACCAAGTTGACTCCAGATCCATGATTAGACCTATGTCTTTATTTCCCATCAGAACCTAGCAGAGTATCTTCTAGATAAAATTTGTTAAATAAAAGATTTTTTTTTTTTTTGCCTGATCGATGTCAATTTGCTGCTTAGAACTAAACATCTTTAAACTTCTGGTTTCCCTAAGGAAGTTACTTTTGTATTTTCCAGTGCTTTTTTTTTTCTGGTTAAAACATTACATATGTAAATTCTTGATTAAAATATTCTCCAGTGACTTCTTATTTTATCAGAGAGTTCTTTGCCAACCAATGTGCTAAAGATAGATGCTGACATACTGAAATTCTGACCCTCATCCCAGCCCAAGGCCCTACAGATAGGGCTCTAGGTAGCTCAGGTCCTGGGTCTAGTTGCCTCTGACCAGCAACAGAATCTCCATTTCACTCAACTTGCGGTTCAGGTGTTATCATTTTCTTCATATGCCATGATGTGGGGGAAAACAGTTTGAAAATATTGCTTTTCAGCAGGGGCTGGCATTTTTTTTTTTTTCTGTAAAAAGCCAGATAGGAAAGATTTAGGCTTTGAGGGCCATATGGTCTCTGTGTCAACTAACCTCTGCCATTGTAGCATGAAAGTAGCAATAGACAATAATGAACTAATGGGCATGGCTGTGTTCCAATAAAACTATTTACAAAGATAGGTGGCAGAATGCAGATTTGGTCTGGGGGCGTTAGTTTGCCGACCTCTGTCCACAGGGTGAAGTTCATTTCCTTGGTACAGTTGATCTTCCCGTGCTCTTGTTCCGGTCTCCACATCAGCCTCATCTTTTCTACAGGCTCAAATGTCCCACACCATGGGAAGCAGTTCTCCCTTTTCTCCAGGTGTGTGTCCAGTGTCTCTGCACCCACAGCACCATGTTCACACATTTTCTCACTTTCATGTAACAACATGTTGGAGTGTCTGTCATCTCCATCAGAGTGCAACATCCTGGATAGTTGGAGGACTGTATCATGGTTATATCTGTATCTATTAGACATAGCACAGTATCTGTCATATCACTGTTTATTGCATGAAGTTCTCACTGTTTATTGCATGAAGAACATGGCAGCAAGGATAGATAGAAGGAAGGAAGAGGGAAGGGAAGGAGGAACAGAAGAAGGAAATAAGGAAGCATTCTCTTTCTGGTTGAACATTGTAAGTTTCATTGTCTCCAAGGAATATGCATGTCAGAGGAAAGTGTTGGTGACAAAGAAAGGCAAGGAGGGGTGGTAAAGAAAATAAGCACGTGGTAGATTTAGGGAGAAGGTGTGGCCAATGGCAGGAAGAAGTTGTCTGAATTCTACAAAGTTCAATGGGTGCTATTGAGCCTGCATTATGTCAGAATTACTTGATGTTACCCAAGATAAGCCAGCATCATAAAATATATTCCTTAAGTGGCGAAATAAAAGGTTACGGTGGCAAGATGCTATTCAGCAACGCATTTCTAGTACCTCTGGGGCTCTAGAATTTATGACAAGCAAATGAACCAGAAATAAATGAACCAAAGCAGTAATAAGGGATAACTGCAAACTACAATTCAATTAATAATATACCTCAATTATGAAGCAAATCTAGAAGCCTTATGAATTAATTTCTTCTTCTTCTTTTTTTCTCTCTCCCCCCTACCCCGCTTTCTTTCTCAAGTTATTTCCACATTTCCCTTGTGGTATTAATAATCATATAATGGTATTTTCTGTATACCACAATCTGGAGTGAAAACTTTCTCATCTTAAAGAAAACTGCAAAGTTTCAAGAGCTAACCCTAAGTGTATCATGCTAAGTCATATTTCTTTAATCACTAGGGCTTACCCCCAATATATTTTTAGTCATGGGTAATACATAGTGAAATTTAAGGCATAGAGTGTATAACATGCCAAAAATTAGAATGTTATGCCTCTATTCATGCCATAATTTGTACTTCATAAATAATGTACTTCCCTATACATCATTTCAATTTGTCCTTAAGATCTGAATATTATATTGATACTGTGAGCCCAGCAAATGGGTTACATCTATTTAGCAGTAATATCTACTGTCATGTTACTGTAAGAATGTATTTTTTTCTTTCTGTTATGTCTGAGATTTTGAGAGAATCTTACTCAAATGTCTCAGCTTTGTATCAGCTATATCATTAGGTACACAAGGACAGGTCTGAAGAGATGCTTCTGCTAAATATTTGAAAAAGTGGCAGGGTCTTTGAGACCAGTGTGGAGGCAGCTGTGGGAAATAATAAGAGCTTTCTAAGGGTAAATGGGGCTTAGGACACAGTTGGGTTTCCCTAGTCCAGTGACTAACATTCATGCACAGATTGTTCTTTAGGTTCCAAACTTGATCATTGTAAAAAGAGCAATGGCTGCTTGGGCCAGGAGTAAACTTTCCAAAATCATGTAGTCCATTCCACGGGCTCCACATAGGATTGAAGCAATTTTTACCAAATCTACACAGAAGTTGAAACAGCATATTGGTCTATAACACAGCTTCTAGTCATTTTCAACTTATGGTAATAGTGCTTCTAATAATAGCGAGCATATAATTTGACAACACATAGGAGCAGTAGTTTAAATTGTATTATCAGCAGATTATTCTTCTCAGCTTTGCTTGATTCCTCTAATATTTATTGTTACTCAAAAACATGCCAGTGCACAATATATTTTATAAGTCCGAAATGTATACTCTATTGATGGAAGTGAAGCTGATTTAGTACACAAATACAAAAAGGTCCCTGCAGTTGTTCTAAAATCAGTTAACCCAGGACACTTCCATCACTGCCAAAGGAGAAGCTATTTCTGGCTGTCACTCATGCTTGACTACACCTTGTCAAACCCACAATAAAACTTTTCCTCTCATATTTCCCCCAAATTGGGAGACTACTTAAATTATTCATTGCCAGGTAGAGCACACATTAACCTCAGCTTCTGCCAGAATGTTTGTTTGTTTGTTTGTTTCTGCTGTCGGTTATGCCCCTAGGATACGCTGGATTTGAGCAGAGGCATCATTTGTGGGCAGTTGGGTAGTAAATCTTCCTCATGTTCTCTGAGAAAGCAGTATTTCACTGGCCAAGAGAGATTTGCCTTTTATTTAGCCAGCAACACAATGAAAGCAAATGTTTTCAGCATCAGCATTTCCCTTGGCCTAATATATGTTTTAATGTTCTATAAACTTAAATGATTTTAATGGCCTTATGTTCAGTAAACAAGCACATAAACAAGATGTGGAGGAAATTTTCCTTTAATGTTTTTCATTTCAATGCCATGTTTGGGGAGAAAAAATACAATTTCTATATCTTGAAGAAAATATTCAAGCCCCTCAAGTTATCCCTGGAAGACATCAAGGGATATTCATTATCCATTATTAGTATCTAAGAGTTAATATTTATTTAACGTTTACTATGTGACAACATTTGTTTAAAATGTTTTGAATGTCTAAAAATGTTCTGAATTCTTATTAAAAGGCTCTATAAAGGAGACGCTTTTATTATTATTATCTCCATTATATAGATGAAGAAACGGAGGTAAAAAGAGGTTAAATAATTGTTCAAGGCTCTACTATCATTAAGTAGTGGAGGAAGCTCAAACTCGGACTTGCTTCAGAACCTTGTCCTCTTAGCCACTAGGCTACCTTGCACTCTGTCATCTACAGGGTAATGACTGGTGGCAGAATAGGCCACCCCAAATATGCCACTTCCAGATAGTGATTATTTTGAGCTGAGCATAAGTGAGAAGAAGCAGATACAAGAAAAGCTCTCTGTCCTCCCTCATTTGCCTAAGAGCAGGACATAAATTTGTAAAGATGTCCCCGCTCCCCTCTCCATCAAGAAGGACAGAAAGTTAATCACCAGAGATAAACTCTCAACCCTTAACAGCTCAGAGAAATTTACTTAAAAGACTTTACTAATCAGCTTTACTAATCGTCCATTGGTTACTCCTATATATTTACCTTTCCATAATTTGCCGCCCTAAACACTCAAAGTCCTTTTCTTTTGTCTTGTCACTTCTCTAAAATTTATTATTCTTTTGCTAAGATGCTATAAAAGCCCAAGTTCTAACTACCCCTTCGAGTTACTCATCACTGAGATCTCTCATGCATGTGTGCAATGCACATGTTACAAACTTCCATTTGTTTTTCTCCTATTAATCTGTCTTTTGTCAATCTAATTGCACAGGGCCCCAGTTAAAGACCTAAGATGGGTAGAGAATAAAAGGATATTTTTGCTCCCCTACTGTACCATTTTCATGCACGCCACTGTGAAGAGAGCACCAAACAGGCTTTGTGTGAGCAACAAAGCTTTTAATCACCTGGGTGCAGGTGGGCTGAGTCCAAAAAGAGAGTCAGCGAAGGGAGATGCGGTGGGGCCATTTTATAGGATTTGGGTAGGTAAAGGAAAAAGGGGGGTTGTTCTCTGGTGGGCAGGAGTAGGGGTCACAAGGTATTCAGTGGGGGAGCTTTTGAGCCAGGATGAGCCAGGAGAAGGAATTTCACAAGACAATGTCATCAGTTAAGGTAGGAACACGCCATTTTCACTTCTTTTGTGGTGGAACGTCATCAGTTAAGGCAGGAACTGGCCATCTGGATGTGTACGTGCAGGTCACAGGGGATGTGATGGCTTAGCTTGGGCTTAGAGGCCTGACATTCCTGTCTTCTTATATTAACAAGAAAAATAAAATGAAATAGTGGTAAAGTGTTGGACGGTGAAAATTTTTGGGGGTGGTATGGAGAGATAGTGGGCGATGTTTCTCAGGGCTGCTTCGAGCGGGATTAGGGGTGGTGTGGGAACCTAGACTGGGAGAGATTAAGCTGAAGGAAGATTTTGTGGTAAGGGGTGATATTGTGGGGTTGTTAGAAGAAACATTTGTCGTGTAGAACGATTGGTGATGACCTGGATACAGTTTTGTATGAATTGAAAAACTAAATGGAATAAAAGAAGGAGAAAAACAGGTATAAAAGGTCTAAGAATTGGGATGACTTAGGGCATCTGATTAGAGAGTACTTAAGGATATTCAGCATAGTCCTGCCAATAAAGATTATTTATTTACTTCAAGAGTTTAGAGTGGCAGTTTGGGGATAGCACCACGAGATATCAGCTGTGATGGCTTGGAGAAACAGTGTAAACCAGCAGTGTAAACAAGAGCAGGGCATGTATGAGTAGTTGAGAATGGTGAATAGGAGTATGACTAGACAGAAGATAGTAGGGATGACAAGTTTTTTTGGGGCACAGTCTAAGTCGGTCTGGTGTCTGGAATGAGACTGGGGCCTAATAAAAAGGAGCGTCTATACAGGAGCTTAAATGGGCTGTACCTTCTAGCATTCTGAGGACAGGTCTGACTTCTGAGGAGGGAAAGTGGTGAAAGTATTGTCCAGTCCTTTTTAAGTTGGTGGCTGAGCTTGGTGAGGTGTGTTTTTAAAAGACCTTTAGTCCGTTCTACTTTTCCTGAAGATGGAGGACCTTAAGGGATATAAAGGTTTCATTGAATACTAAGAGCCTGAAAAACTGCTTGGCTGATTTGACTAATAAAGGCTGCAGACTGTAAAGAGGTGGGAAGGCTAAACTGAGGAATTATGTCTGACAGAAGGGAAGAAATGACTGTGGTGGCCATCTCAGACCCTGTAGGAAAGTCCTCTACCTATCCAGTGAAAGTGTCTACCTAGACTAAGAGATATTTTAGTCTTCTGACTTGGGGCATGTTGAGTAAAGTCAATTTGCCAGTCCTGGGCTGGGGCAAATCCTCGAGCTTGATGTGTAGGGAAGGGAGGGGGCCTGAATAATCCTTGAGGAGTAGTAGAATAGCAGATGGAACACTGAGAAGTTATTTCCTTGAGGATAGGTTTCCACGATGGAAAGGAAATGAGAGGTTCTAAGAGGTGGGCTAGTGGCTTGTACTATAGCATAGCCTGCCTTTGCTGGTGTGTGGCGATTAGGCCTGGTGGAACTGCCATCAATAAATCAAGCGTGATCAGGGTGAGGAACAGCAAAGAAGGAAATATGGGGAAATGGGATGAATGTCAGATGGGTCAGAGAGACACAGTCATGGGGGTCAGGTGTGGTATCAGGAATAATGTGGGAGGCCGGATTGAAGTCCAGGCCAGGAACAATGGTAATTGTGGGACTTAATAAAGAGTGAGTACAGCTGAAGGAGCCGGGGAGCAGAAAGTATATGCATCAGGTATAAGGAAGAAAAGAGATTTTGGAAGTTATGAGAAATGTAGAGAGTGAGTTGAGCATAGTTTGTGATTTTTATGGCCTCTAAAACTATTAAAGCAGTGGCAGCCTCTGCACACAGACATGAGGGCTAGGCTAAAATAGTAAGGTCAAGTTGTTTGGACAGAAAGGCTACAGGGTGTGGTCCTGGTTTTGTGTAAGAATTCTGACCGGACTAACCATGCCTAGGAAGGAAAGGAGTTGTTGTTTTGTAAGGGATTGAGGTTTGGGAGATTAATCAGACACGATCAGCAGAGAGAGCACGTGTGTTTTTATGATAATTATGCTGAGATAGCTAACAGATGAGGATGAAATTTGGGCTTGACTGAAGTAATGGGGTCTGTCTTTGAAGCCTTGCGGCAGTACAGCCCAGGTAATTTGCTGAGCTTAATGGGCATCAGGGTCAGTCTAAGTGAAAGCAAAGAGAGGCTGGGATGAAGGGTGCAAAGGAATAGTAAAGAAAGCATGTTTGAGATCCAGAACAGAATAATGGGTTGTAGAGGGAGGTATTGAGGATAGGAGAGTATATGGGTTTGGCACCAGGGGGTGGATAGGCAAAACAATTTGGTTGACAAGGTGCAGATCCTGAACTAACCTGTAAGTCTTGTCTGGTTTTAGGACAGGTCAAATGGGGGAATTGTAAGGAGAGTTTATAGGCTTTAAAAGGCCATGCTGTAGCAGGCAAATGATAGCAGGCTTTAATCCTTTCAAAGCATGCAGTAGGATGGGATATTGGCATTGAGCGGGGTAAGGGTGATTAGGTTTTAATGAGATGGTAAGGGATGCATGATCGGTCACCAAGGAGGGAGTAGAGGTATCTTATACTTGTGGGTTAAGGTGGGAGAATACAAGAGGAGGATGCAAAGGAGACTTTGGATTGGGAAGAAGGGCAACAATGAGATGCAGCTGTAATCCAGGAATAGTCAGGGAAGCAGATAATTTAGTTAAAGTGTCTCGGCCTAATAAGGGAACTGGGCAGGTGGGGATAACTAAAAGGAGTGCTTAAAAGATTATTGTCTAAGTTGGCACCAGAGTTGGGGAGTTTTAAGAGGTTTAGAAGCCTGGCCGTCAATACGCACAACAGTTATGGAAGCAAGGGAAACAGGTCCTTGAAAATAAGGTAATGTGAAGTGAGTAGCCTCCATATTGATTAAGAAGGGGATGGACTTACCCTCCACTGTGAGAGTTACCCGAAGCTCGGCGTCTGTGATGGTCTAGGGGGCTTCTGAGGCAATCAGGCAGTGTCAGTCTTCAGCCGCTAAGCCAAGAAGATCTGGGAAGGAGTCAGAGAGCCTTGGGCCAGAGTTCCAGGGGCTCTGGGAGTGGCTGCCAGGTGAGTTGGACAGTGTGATTTCCAGTGGGGTCCCACACAGATGGGACGCGGCTTAGGAGGAATCCTGGGCTGCAGGCATTCCCTGGCCTGGTGGCCAGATTTCTGACACTTGTAGCAAGCTCCTGGGGGAGGAGGTTCTGGAGGAACACCTGGCTGCTGAGGTTCAGGCATTTGGAAGTTCTTGTGTGCTGGAGATGTGGCTGGGGTTTGTCTCACAGTGGAGGCAAGGAATTGCAACTTTTTTCTATTATTGTACACCTTGAAGCAAGGTTAATTAAATCCTGTTGTGGGGTTTGAGGGCCAGAATTTAATTTTTGGAGTTTTATTTAATGTCGGGAGCAGATTGGATAATAAAATGTATATTGAGAATAAGATGGCCTTTTGACCTTTCAGGGTCTAGGGCTGTAAAGCATCTCAGGGTTGCTGCCAAATGAGCCATGAACTAGACTGGACTTTTATATTTGATGAAAAAGAGCCTAAATGCTATCTGATTTGGGATAAAGAAAAAGGAGCATTAACCTTGACTATGCCTTTAGCTCTAGCCACCTTTTTAAGAGTAAATTGCTGGGCAGGTGGGGGAGGGCTAGTCACAGAACAAAACTGTAAGCTGGACCAGGTGTGAAAAGGGGATGTGATAAAAGGATTATAGGGTGGAGGAGCGGAGGCTGAGGAAGAATTGGGACCTAGCTCGGCCTGGTGAGGAGGGGAGAGGTCAGATGGGTCTGTAGAAAAGGAAGATTAGAAAGACTCAGCGATGCTTGGGGTTGGGACTGAGGGGACAGGTGGGAGGGAAAGAAGGAAGATTTGGGATGAGTTGCACTGGGCACAGAGACTAGAGAGGGACCAATGTGTAAAAGAATGCCTGGATGTCAGGCACCTCAGACCATTTGCCCATTTTACGACAAGAATTATTTAGATCTTGCAGGATGGAAAAATTGAAAGTGCCATTTTCTGGCTATTTGGAACTACTGTTGAGTTTGTATTGGGGTCAAGTAGCATTGCAGAAGAAAATAAGATGCTTAGATTTTAGGTCAGGTGAGAGTTGAAGAGGTTTTAAGTTCTTAAGAACACAGGCTAAGGGAGAAGAAGGAGGAATGGAGGGTGGAAGTTTGCCTATAGTGAAGGAGGCAAGTTTAAAGAAAAGGGAGAGTAGAGACACGGAGCGAAGCGGTTCGGGGGTTCTTACCCTCCAGAAAAGTGGGAAAGGGGTCTGGGCGCAGAGATACGAGGTCAGGGCATGGAAATAAGGGATCAGGGTGCAGAGATATAAGAGGTTGGGGTGTGGAAATAAGGGATTGGGTTGCAGAGATATAAGAGGTCGGAGCACGGAAATAAGGGATCAGGGCACAGAGATATGAGGTTGGGGTACTTGCCCCTCCTCCAGAAAAGTGGGACTTGCTGCTAAGGGTGAAGGAGAAGGGGTTGGGGGTTTCTTGCCCCCCAGAAAAGCGGAGAATGGGTAGAGATATGGAGCGAAGGGGTTAGGGTACTTGCTCCTCCCCTAGAAAAGCGGGACTTGCCGCTAAGGGTGAAGGACCAAGGCAGGCATCCCTGTGTGGTCTGACACCTGTGAAACGTGGGTGAATAATCAGAGAGGTGTCCCTGCAATGATTAAACACTGAGGGAAGGCTGCCTTCCCAGTCCGTGACCGGCGCCGGAGTTTTGGGTCCACGGATAAAACGTGTCTCCTTTGTCTCTACCAGAAAATGAAAGGAATTGAAATTAAGAGAAGGGAGAGATTGAAGAGTGGAAAGGAGAAAGTGGTTGAGGGACAGTGAGAGAGGTTGGAGAAGAGAGTAAGAAGAGGCCACTTACCCAATTTAAAATTGGTGAGATGTTCCTTGGGCTGGTGGGTCTGAAGACCTGAGGTCGTAGGTGGATCTTTTTCACGAAGCAAAGAGCAGGAGGACAGGGGACTGATCTCCCAAGGGAGGTCCCCTGATCCGAGTCATGGCACCAAATTTCACGCATGTCCGTGTGAAGAGACCACCAAACAGGCTTTGTGTGAGCAATAAAGCTTTTAATCACCTGGGTGCAGGTGGGCTGAGTCTGAAAAGCAAGTCAGTGAAGGGAGATGGGGTGGGGCCATTTTATAGGATTTGGGTAGGTAAAGGAAAAAGGGGGGTTGTTCTCTGGTGGGCAGGAGTGGGGGTCACCAGGTACTCAGTGGGGGAGCTTTTGAGCCAGGATGAGCCAGGAGAAGGAATTTCACAAGACAGTGTCATCAGTTAAGGCAGGAAGAGGCCATTTTCACTTCTTTTGTGGTGGAATGTCATTAGTTAAGGCAGGAACCAGCCATCTGAATGTGTACATGCAGGTCACAGGGGATATGATGGCTTAGCTTGGGCTCAGAGGCCTGACAATCATGTACAGATGCCTTGTATGCAGTTTTGCTAATATCTGTCATGGCAATGAAGTAGGTATTGTCACCTTCCATGTTATAGATGAGGATTGTGAGGCTTATCATGACCAGAGGGCTTGCCAGAACTCACATAGCTCATAAGTAGTAGGTTTAGATTTGGGATATTAATTCTGTTTTGTTTTTTTGTTTTTTTTTTTTTTCTTTCACTGCAACCTCTGCCTCCCAGGTTCAAGCAATTCCCCTGCCTCAGCCTCCCAAGTAGCTGGGACTACAGGCATGCGCTACCATGCCTGGCTAATTTTTGTATTTTTAGTAGAGACGGGGTTTCACCATGTTGGCCAGGATGGTCTCGATCATTTGACCTCATGACCCACCTGTCTCGGCCTCCCAAAGTGCTGGAATTAAAGGTGTGAGCCACTGCGCCTGGCCATTAATTCTGTTTTTATGATATTATAAGCATCATTCTTTCCAAGAACACAAACTTTGACTCAGTTTAGTGCTACTAAGATGTTTAGTTTTCACTGTGTGTGCTAAGATCTATTTTAGAAGGAGGAACAATTTAAGGCTAGTTCTAGAGCTTCCAAAGAAACTTTCCAAGGGGCTTTGCATTTCACAGTGGAAATTACTAATTAAATTTAGGACTAGATTCCCAGGGTGCCTGTAATTGTAAATCGTAACTCAGAGGCAAGCCCTGAGCTGTGGTCATCCTGTACTGGACTGGTTTTCCAAAAAGGCCCCTGGGAATGCAAAAATGGGTGGTGAAGCATTAGGAAAGTACCTAGAATCAGGATGTAGGGCCTATGGAGGTCCTGTAACAGTTTTATAAAATCAGCTGAAAATGGGTCAGAACCCATAAATGCAACTACATAAAACTTGTCCAAGCAGATTCAACTGCATTTGATTTTTTGGGTTGGGCTTTAGGTGGTGAATTATAAAAGACAACTAGTTTGTTCCAATATTTTCATTTACAGCTGCCATACAGATAAAGTGTGTTATGTTACTCTTGAAACACCCTAAAATAATCTTCTCTTTTCTAGAACCAGCAGAACCAAACTTCTAAACTACCTTGGGGAACATGACAGTATGAGTGAAAATCAGAGGTTGTTGTATAAAAGCTGAGTTATTCTATTCAGAGGTTTATCATTTATTCAGATATTTTTACAGTGTTTTTCTGCATTAAGGCACAAATAAAAGGGATAAAAAGACAAATATTTTAAATGTCTAGTAGTAATGCTAAAAACAGCAGGAAAAAAACCCCACAATTAGATAACTAAAGTTAAAAAAATAGCTGAAACTTCCGATCCCAGCAGGGCACCTCAGGTGATAATGACATTGCCCTCTGAATGGCACAAAGGGAGCTGGGCTGAATGAGACTGGCAGAATGTTAATAAACCTCTGTGGGTTCAGGCTTTCTATTTACTACAGTGACTCACCTTTGGTTCTGCAGAGGGGCAGAAATCCTCCAACTTGAAGGGCAGGGCTAGCCTTAGGCAAAATTGTGTGGTACGTGAAGCTGGTGTTGGTTGTTCACCTTCGCTTTTCCACATTTCCCTTTCTCTCTCTAGGTGGCTGCTCCCAGACATCCCTTTCCTTATAGAGTTAGCTGTCTGATAAGATCCTTCAGTCAACAGAAACTTGAGTGTAATTCACCTCAGAACCTTTTTTAAAAGGCAGGATTGAGGGTGGAGGTATGAATGGCAGAAGAAAGGACCTCAAAACAGAGCCCATTGCTGTAGTTTTTGAAGTGCTGATCACAATTCATTAGTGGGCAATGTATTGTTTTACAAAGCTTTTACTTTAGTTGTTGTTGTTGTTGTTGTTGTTGTTGTGTGTGTATACAGTAAGTGGCAATGAGAACTGTATCTCAAACTATAGGTAAAGAACATTTGCAGTTTAACAATCTAAACTTGTGATTAACAATCTAAATTTGTGAGCCAGCATGCAATAGTTGAAACCCAGCTATGCAACTACGTTTTGTGACTTTGGGCAAGGTTTTTTAAAACCCGTTTGTGACTTAATCTCCTAGTCTTAAATAGATATAATTCAGGGCCTTTCTTATTCCATTTGAGATGCTGTAACAAAATACCATAAACTGGGAGGTTTATAAACAACAGAAATTTATTTCTCACAGTTCTGGAGGCTGGCAAATCCAAAATCAAGGCACCAGCAGATTCAATGTCTGATGGGGACCTGCTTTGTGGTAACAGAAAGACTCTCCTTCCAGGATTCTCTAGACCCGGCAGAACCAAGACATTCCTATCCTCTCCAGGTGAAAAGGGTGAGAACCTGGGCTCAGAAATACCTGTAGCTATGCCCCTCTACCCCCATTTGGAAAAACTACTCTGAGAGAAACAAGTTGACCGCAGAGAGACATAAATGGAAGAGACTGGAAAACGGTCCTGAAACCAGTATAACTCCTGTTCTTTTCAATTTGGTTTCATACTCTCTCTTCTTTTTTTAAACTTGTTAGTTTGACTTGGTTTTCTGTCCCTTGCAACCAGGAAGACTTGTTAATGGGATATTTGTTTTAGACATGTAAAAAGTAAGGTAGAGTTTCCTCTTCAAAGACTTTCCTTCCCATCTAAGTAGAAATAAATAGTAACTTCTTGTAGAAGAAAAATTTATTCAAAGACCTGTGCTAACATTCTTAAATATCTGCTAGCCATAATAAATAAATCAATGTACTTTATGTTCTTAGCTACCACAGTTTAGCCTAAATATTTGCCCTGGCATGCTTATACTGGTCCAAGCAAGCATTAGGTCATCCTGTTCCTCTTCCTTATTTGAAGGTGTTTTTACCTTTCTCAGCATTCCACAAGTTACTTCCTCCTTCCTTTGTTCTCCTCTGCCTTTGCCTCTTTTAAAAAGTTCTAAGTTGCTAGCCATCAGGACAAATACAGAATATGAGGTCCCATTCCAGCCAATGGAAACCGGACACCGCAGTAAGGTGGATGCGTCAAATTATAAATGACCCTGTCTCCTTTGTTCGGTGTACTCTCATGGCAAAACTGCTGGCGAGTGTACCCCTTCTGCAGAAAGTAAAACAATGGCCTTGCTGAAGAAATTAATGTTCAAATGCTATTTCTTTATGGCACTGAAGAACAAGCATTTCTGACAGACATCTTAAAATGGATGATTTTGCTGACCCTCCTCTTTCTTTCTAATGCAATCCTTTGAGAAATTCTGTTGGCTCTTTCTTCAGTGAGTATCCAGGATTCCGTCACTTCTCACTACTTCCAGAATGACCACCACATTTCTAGTTACTATCACTTTCCCCTGGATTTTTGCCTCCTACCTGATCTCCCTTCTTTCACCTCTGCCCTGCTGTACTCTCCTGCCAACAGCTAGATCTCCCAACAGTTCTGGAAACTGAAACAGATCTAGAAAAGCTAGATCCTTTTACAACAATCCTTTCTCCAATGGAAACTCTCCAATGACTTTTTGTCTCACTCAGAATAAAATCCAAAGTCCCTATCATGGACTTGAAGGCCCTTAGTGATCTGACCCCTCTTGATCCCTGACCTCATCTCCATTATTCTGTCCCTTTCCCACTGAGTTTTACCCATACTAGTCTCTTGGATGTGCCTGGAACACATCACATACCCAGGCATCTTAGGACCTGAGCTTCCTTTGCAGGGAAGACTCTTCTCCCAGTCAGCTGCATTCCACTCCCTACCTTCTTCAATCAGGTCTCTGCTCGAACATCACTTTATCAGAGATGCCTGTGCTGCCCAAACTAAAACAGCTCCTGCTCCCATTTCAATCTCCATTCTCCTTACTCTGTCTCATTTTCTGGTAACATTTACCAATATCTGTCATATTTAAAAGGTATTTGTTTATTATCTTTCTCCCATTACGAAATCCCTAAGGGCAGGAATCTCAGCCATTGTGCTATATCATCAGCAGCTGAAACAGCTCCTGGCGCCTGGGAGGACTCTGAATATTTTCAGCATAATGCATGTATGCGTGGGTGAGCAAATCTCTGACCTCACTCCAGGGAGAAATCAAGTTAAATGTACCTGGCTATGAAAGCAAGCAGGTGCAAACAGACATTCATCAGTTATTGCATATAGTACCTCAGATAAGCATTGGGAAACCCAGCCATCTGTGAACTGCGTAAGCGTTGCTGGTCTCAGAAAACAATTTCTTAGTCTCTCCTATGAAGACAGTGGGCAGGACATCAGCCAGCCAACCCAAGTGGTGCTAATAACAGTGGTAACAATGATTATAAGTTCACATCCTTCTGTGAGCACTTACTCTACAGCCAGACACTCTTCTAAGTGCTTTGCGTTTGTTATCTGATTTAATGACCACAGCAGCCCCATGAGAAAAGTTCTGCTAGAGATGGAATGTTTGTATCTCTTCAAAATCTTTATGTTGAAACATAATCTCCAATGTGGTGGTATTAGGAGATGGGGCTTTGGGGAGGTGATTAGATCAAGAGGGTGGACACCTCATGAATAGAATTTGTGCCCTTATAAAGGAGGCCTCAGAGACCTCTCTCATCCATTCTGCCATGTGAGGTTACAGCAAAAAGACAGCCACCTTATGAACCAGGAAGCAGGCTGCCCTCAGACTTTGAATCTGCTGGTGCCTTGATCTTGGACTTCCCAGCTTCCAGAACTGTGAGAAATAAGTTTCTGTTGTTTATAAACCACCCAGTCTATGGTATTTTGTTATGGCATCCCAAATGAAGTAAGAAAGGCTCTGAATTAAGATTAGGAAATTAAGTCACAAATGGGCTTTAAAAAAACCTTTCCCAAAGTCACAAAACTTAGTTGCATACCTGAGTTTTAATATTACATGCTGGCTCTTATTGAGGGCTTTCTAAGATAGCCCACCTCTGTCCATGGCCTCACTTTATCCCTTCAAGTAAGAACACAGACCAGTAAAGAAGCTACCGACTTGCTGCCTGACACTCTGTGTATTTGGGGGAATTTCTGCTCTTTGGACTGGTTAAGAATGCAAAAGATGGGCAGCAGTAGGCACTAGCTTTCCTTTTTGATGCTACAAACAGTCTAGGACAGGAAAAGAAATGGGCGTTTGCATTGAGAAGACATGACAATCAGCAAATGAGGCTTCACAGCTGAAACCAACTCCACTGAGATTGGTAAGGACTTTTCCTGTTTTTGAAACCCTTTCACAGTTTACTTGTTGTCTACAATAGTCCCTGAAACCAAATAAGGCAGGAAACTAGCTGCCACCTGCCTCCTCTCCCCTTACCAGTCCTAAATGTTTGAAGTGAAGGAAAAGATTCCGAGAGAATAAGTTATTAATCAAAGTCAGAAAGATATAAGATGTGAGAGCTTCAGGCTTGAGTTCCTCAATCTTCTTACCTGGATGCAGTGCTCTTCCAAATTGCATACAAAAACATATTTGATTATCTGTATATTCTCTAAAGTAAAATGTTGATAATTCAGTTATTTTTCTTAAGCAGCTTACCAGAATGTGGGATTGCTTTCTTTGACAAACAAAACAAAACAAAACAAAACAAAACACCAGGCAAAGAAAAGGATACCAGACAACTCTCAGGCTGAGAAATGCAAATTGCTGCAAAAAAATATTGTAGGAACTATTTTAAGATACCTTGGACAAAAACATCAGCACCATAATTAATAATAAGGTTACAAAAAGAACAAAATGCTCTGTAAAAAACCAAACCAACCAACCAAACAACCAATAACATCAATAACAACATCAATAACAGCAACACCCCAAACAAAAAATTCTGTAGCATATGGAAAGGACAGACATTCATTCTCTGATCTGAGCAGCCCTCTCTACAGAGCATGATGCCCACAGCATTGCCTTTGGATGTCAAGGGCAGTGATCTGACCTGGTGAGACAGGTTAGTCATACAAACCCAATTTTTCATGAATGTTTGTGAAAATTCTCATTCAATTTTGCTCAAGGCAATTTCTGAACTGACAGCAATGATAGACACAGCTTCCGGAGCTTTGTTTTTCTGAAGTCTAGACAAAACATATGTATTTTTAAAAATACCATGCACAATTAATCTTCCTGTTGCAAATGGCTGTACAGCACAGATTGAGAATCTGATTCTTTATGAGTAAAGAAGTTCTGAAATGTGTTAATGTGAGCAATTCTCCTCAAGCCTTCATATTTCCTATCAGCTTGGTATTTGTTTCTTAATTCATTCACACTTTCACTCCTCTCTCACTTTAATTCACTAAACCATTTCATGAGTGCTTACTATGTACAGGGCTTAGGCTAGATTGGACAGGATTTCTGCCCTTGGGAAGTTTATAGCCTCATGGAGTATGAATGTTGTGGGTGGGTGAATTCTGCGGCCAATGTTATTCATGTGGCAAGCCACTAAAATAAAACCTTCACTATCAGCTTGGGTTGTAAACAACATATAGAATATTTTGTTAAGTAAGTCAGTGTCAGCCCATCCTTAAAATCCAGCCTTCTCCTTTTTGCAGTTTTTTTTTTTTCAGTAGTTCTCATTTCCTCTCCAATTATGAGAACAGTTAGCTTGAAGTAGACATTTATCTATTGTAAGCAATTCCAAATAGATTTTGGTCTGATCTTTCATCTGCTGCTGACAAACCCTGCATTCAGGTGTAGATGGTTTTGATGTAGATTTTACAGTTTCATATTTCATATTTATTTATTTGAGTGAGGTAATAATTGTTCCAAAATATTCATTTTAGAAAAATAAGGGCTTCATTTACATCTTGCCTCTTTTGCTTTCCCAAGACTTTCAGACTAATTTTCTAAACTCATTGCTTGTTCTTAAAACCCATAAAGCAATATTCACTATTTGTAAGCTCTTTTTCAAAAAGAGGCAGGGTAGAGGTAATGGGTAATTTTTTTTTTATCTTACTTATTATGACTGGAAAAGTAAGCAAGAAAACTTAGGTGATGATATTCTGTGATTCTCTCCTAATTAGTGTCCATCTGACTTAGAGTTTTTTCTTTTGAATTTTAAAAGAGCAGTCAGTATTCAACTATTGTGACATATATGTGGACTTTGGAAAAGCCACATAATTTTTTGGCTTATTTGAATTAATTCTGAGCCCAAAACCAACACTGTTTTACTCTTCCTGCAGTGTAACTGGTGCATGAGCTAAAATTTTGAAGTTTACATGGCCTCTTTTATAATTTTATAATCCTGACTGGTTACCTACATCCATATCATCAGCATTTAGATCTCACCTACATAATTTAGGAGGTATAAAAAATATTCACAAACTTCATATTTAAGATCAAGGATTAATCCTTTTGTCTTAAAAATAAATAAATTGCCTGGAATTGTTGTCATTATTTTGACCCAGAAAGGATACCCATTGCTGACCACTTCATCAAAATGGTATTTATCATTAGGATTATTGCTCATTTCATATTTGGGACATGAATGATAACTGAGAAGTATCATGTCTTTGAGGTTATATATTGTTGTGGTAGTTTGATGTTATGACTCTGTGGCCCCATTTACCCATGTTGCAGTCATAACACAGGACAGGACAGAGTTTGTCTTTCTGATTACTGGCTCACTTGACATGTTCAAGCAACCTCTCAATTTCAGCCTTATTAGATAAGCACAGAATTTTTGTTACACATTCAATTCCACTTTAAACCCCTTCTGCCATTGTTCCTTTCCCCTCCCCAGTAACAATTTGTCTTCACCTCCTCTATAAATGCTGCTGTGCGACCCTGCTCCAACTGTGAACTCTAAGGAAAAGTGGTGTCTACTGGAAAGCCCTGGGGTTAAAAAAAAAAAAAAAAAAAAGAAACTTAGAACTAGTACATACAGGGATCCACTCTGTAAGTCAATCAAGTAAAATACCTTCACACAAGATCAATGAATTCAAATTTAGAACCTAGATAGAGGGGCCTGGCTTTTCATACCAGATGTGGATGTGGGAACCAGAGGCCCTGTATTATTTTACCTGGTAACAAGATAAGTGGGGTGTGAGTCACCTGGGCACTGGCCTTGTCCTCTCACAGACGAATGGCATCCACAAAGGTGCTGAAACACATTCGTCATATGTTGGTAGACACATCAACATTTAGGAATTGCTTTGAAGAACTTAGGGAAAAGTCCTCTTCTTTTTCTCAGAGCTGGAGGCTCTCAAATACACTTCAAGATTCATATCTAAATGCCACATGGAATATCTGTCAACAGTTACCAAAAACATATATTATGATGCCAAGCAGAGCTGCAGGTCCCTTGGTAATTGTCTACTGTCATCTGTGACTACGTCAATCTCGCAAGGTTACATGGCGCCATATTTCCGAGAAGCAATGACGGATATGTGTTTGAGATCCCTTTGAACCTGGTTTATCTTCTATTTTGTATCATACAAGGTGACAAATTCTGCAAAATATTTTGAAACTGAGGTTTGTTTTTTGGAAGGAAATGTTTATTTGAAGCGTATGGTTATAACACACATTTTAGGTATACTCATGTGTAATATGTATAATGTTTTCCTAGGGAAAATATTCAACACAATTTTTTCTTATGTGCAGAAAATCAAATGAAGAGTTTTAGGGATGCAGAGAGGTCTGAGATAAAACCTCATAAAGAGAGAAGGAAATATAATTATGTAGGAATATCTAGATAAATTAGCTGCTGATGAGTTTAGCTTCTCAGTTAAAAAAAAAAAGTTTTCTTTGTTTTATCTCTTCCATCTTTTCCCAAAAAATCTTTCAATATCTATTTTTTAAAATGTTCCTCTGACAGTCTAGTTTGAAAAAAAATGTCAAACCTACAGAAAATTTGCAAAAATAGTACAAGCAACACCCATATGTCATTTACTTAGATTTACCAATTGTTAACATTTTGCCACATTTGCTTTCTCTCTGTCTCTCTGACTACTTGATTATACCTTTTAATGTTAGTTGCAGATAATCACAAAACTTTAGCCCTTGATATTTCAATAAATATCCTCTAAGAACAATAACTTTCTCTTACAAAACTATAATACGATGATCGAGTTGATATATTTAATATGATCAATATTATTTAATTTATAGCCCATATTAACATTTACACATCAATCTCAATACTATTCTGTACAGTTTCTTTTTAATCCAATATCCTATTAAAAATCATATGTTGCATTTAGTTGTCCTGTTCAATATGCTAGCTAAGGCATTAGAGGAAATACCCTTAGGAAATACTTCTGTTTGACAGTGCCTTTAAAAAAAAACCTGCAACCTGCAAAGGAACCTCAATCCTTTCTAATAAAAAATGACCACCAGGTTTGCTTGCTCTCCACATGAACAGTGCCCTTTGCTGTGCTGCCTGTTCTGTCTAGACCTTTCTGGTAGCTCTCTATCGCATCATCAACCTAATTAATCTTGCCATTAAGAAAAGGTACTTATCCTGTGTTTTATTTGTATAGGACTGTTATTTCCTCTGAGATGAGAAAGATCATATGTAAATCTAGGCCAAATGTTGGCAAACATTTTCTATAAAGAACTAGATAGTAACTATTTTAGATTTTGTGTGCCGAAAATTTTCTCTGCCACAACTACTCAACTGTGCTCTTGTAGCTTGAAAATAGCCAGGAGCAATATGTAAGTGAATGGGAATGGTTGTTTGCCAATAAAACTTTATATACAAAAGTAGTCATTGGGCCAAGGCACGGTGACTCACCCCTGTAATCACAGCACTTTGGAAGGCCAAGGAGGGGAGATTATTTGAGGCCTGGAGTTCGAGAGCAGCCTGATGAACATGGCGAAACCCTGTCTCTACAAAAAATACAAAAATTAACTGGGCACAGTGATGCACATCTGTAATCCCAGTTACTCAGGAGGCTGAGGTGGAGAATTGCTTGAACGGAGTTTGCAGTGAACTGAGATAGCACCACTGCACTCCATCCTGGGCGACGGAGCAAGACTCTGTCTCAAAAGAAAAAAAAAAGCAGGCATTGGCCAGGATTTGGTCCCTGGACAATAATTTGCTCACCCCTCCTCTTGGCTCACCTAAGCTAATAATAAGTGGTAATAATTAAGGAATTATCCTTCTTGGACAACTTAATTTTTTATTTTTATGTTAGCTGCAGCATTCTGGAGATAGTCTTTTTATAGATAAAAAGTTTTGCCTGAACCTTGGAAACTATGTAGCTTGACTTCAATATATTCACAAACACAAGTTTAAGAAATTATTAAGAAAGTCTCTGCAAAAGAGAAACAGTCTTTATAATGACAGACTGTTCAAAGATTTTTATCCACATACAAGAAACAACAAAGTTAGAAAATTCGATTGGAAACCTCAAACTCACATTTTAAAACTGCTATTTTGACCTACTGATATGTATTTCAGGGATTGTAGCAGGTTATTGGGAAGTAGGCTTTAACCAGGGTGGGCAGGGGGTTTTCAGGAAACTGTAATGGTGCCAAAATATGGCCACATACTCTGTCTACACTGGAGACTGGTCTAGCTGGCCTGCCTGGCTGCTGTCTCTCTACTTGATCAAATACACAATGTCGTAAAATGTGCAGACGGGGCTGGCAGGTAACCCAGGGTTACCTTCTGATAAAGAAGAGCTATTTCAGTGCTTTCAGTAGCTGAATGCCATTCTGCTTCTCTCATTCTTCTGTCCCAAACTTCTGCATTTGGTTGTGTGTACTACTAAATAGAAAAATAGTATCACATTATTTTTAAGTATAATTCTTTAAACTTGAAATTTAGCATCCATATAGAAAATGAGCACAAATCATAAGTTGCACTTACCTCAGTTAATTCTTCCTAAGTAAATATACCTGTGTAAGCACTACTCAGATCAATAAATAAAGCATTACAAACACCCACTAGCTTAACTCATCATCCATCCCAGTCATCCCCTCCACCAAAGGAGACCACTATTGTGACTTCTTTTTTATAGATTACTTCTGCCTATTTTTGAACTTCCATAGTTGGATTTATGTAGTGTGTATTTTTTGGTGTCTGGCCTCTTTTCCTTGTGAGATTAAAACATTGTGTAGCAATAATTTATTCATCATTTCCATAGAATATTCTATTATATGCATATTTCACATTTCATTTATTCTCTGTTGATGGAAATGGAGTTGTTTCTAGATGTTGGCTTACACAGTTAATGCTGCTGTGAAGTGTTCATTCATGTCTGTTGGTCTTTCGGAGCACATAGTACACAGACGTGGAATTGCTGAGTTGTAGGTTCTACGTATATTCAGCTTTGACAGGTACTACCAGTTTTCCAAAGTAATTACACCAATTTATACCCCCAACAGGTGTATGAGAGTTCCGGTAGTCCTTTTGAAATTAGACTGTTTTTCTTATTGACCTCTAGAAAACTTGCATATTTTAGACACAAAAGATTTTTAGGGTGTATATATTGCAAATCCTTTCTCCCATTCTATGACTTGCCATTCAGTCTCCTAATTGCATCTTTTGATGAGTAGATGACCTTGATTTCAATAGCATTTAATTTATCAGTCTTTTTCTTTGTAGTTAGTGTTTCTTGTGCTTTGTTAAGACAACTTTGCTTATTTCAAAATAAAGAAGATATTATTCTATGTTTGCTTTAGAATTTTTATCATTTTACCTTTCATATTTCATTCTTCAGTTTACTTGGAAATAATATTTTCGTATGGGAATAATATTTTTGTGAAGTAGAGGTCAAGATTCTGATATTACAATATGGATATCCGCTGGAATCCTTACTATTTATTGAAAATACCATTCTATCCCTATTACACTTCTCTGTCAACTTTCTTATAAATAAACGATCATATATGGTTCTCTATTCTGTTAAACTTGTTTATTTGTCTATATTTGAGCAATTACCACACTGTTTTAACTAATGAAGCTTTGTTATAAAAGTCTTGATGTCTGTTATGTAATTCTTCTAACTTTTCAACTTCAAAATTTTCTTGCCTTTTCTTGGCAATATACAAGACTATTTAGCTCGTTAACAATTTTTTTCAATCATGTTTTATAATTTTTTTGTGTAAAGTATTTGGATATCTTCCATTAGGTTTATGCATAATTATTTTATTTTAAAAAGTCATCTTATCAATGATATCATTTAAAAATTTTTAGTTTTGTTTTTTGCTAGAATGTAGAAATTTTAACCATGTATCTAATGTCCTTTCTTATTAAGTCTAGTAGCTTTACTTATTACTTCTAATAGCTTACCCCCACAAAGTATAACTACTATTCTGAATTCTATCACCATAGGTTGGTTTTGCCTAATACATTAACTTACTACTTTAATTTTTTTTGTTGTTTTCATAGGTTATTGGGGAGCAGGTGGTGTTTGGTTACATGAGTAACTTATTATTTGTATCAGTAGATTTCCTTGAATTTTTTTACATATAGAATCATGTGTTCTACAAATGATGACCACTTAGTTTCTTTCTTTTCAGTCCTTATATTTAAAATATTTTAAATATTGCCTTACTACTTTGGTTAGGATTTCTAGGACAATGTTTAAAGGAAATGGAGATGGGGCATCTTTGTCTCATTTCTGATCACTCAGGTAGAAAGATTTTAGTATTTCATCATTAACCCTGATGTTTGGTGAGAATTTTTGTAAATGACCTTTATTGGGATAAAACAAAATTCCTTTTATTTCTAGTCTACTGAGAGTTATTTTATTTTAAAAATATGATCAATGTTAAATTTAAAAAGTTTATTTTAATAGTGTTTTTTTGCTTATGTGGATAAATTATATAGTGAATTCTTAGATTTTAGGGCACTGGTCACCTGAATAGTGTACTTTGTACCTAAACTATAGTTTTTTCAATCCCTAGGCCCCTGTCATACCCCGCTTCTGAGTCTCTAAAATCCGTTATAGCATTTTGTATGCCTTTGCATACTTAACAGCTTAGCTCTCACTTATAAGTGAGAACATACAGTTTTGGTTTTCCACTCCTGTGTTACTTCACTTAGAATAACTTATTAAATGTTTTTCCTGAAAGTACTGAGATGATCATATGGCCTTTCTGTTTTATTCAAATAAGTTAAGGAGTTAATTGATTTTTAAATGTTGAAGTAACGTTGTATTCTTGTAAAAACATGAATTTGATCATAATGTATTACGTATTTCATGTACCACTGGATCCAATTTGCTAATACTACATTTAGAAATTTTGCATCTATATTAATGAGAGAGACTGGCTTTACATTTTTATTTCTTGAAATGTCTTTACCAGCTTTTTGTATCAAGGTTACGCTGTCCTCATAAAATTAGCTTTGAAGTATTTTCTCTTTTGTTCTACTCTGCAAAGATTTCTTCTGTAAGATGGTGTGACTTCTCTCTTAAATGCCATAAATAATTTACTTCTGATGTCATCTGAGTCTTGAATATTTTGTTGCAAGGCCTTTTTTTTTTTTTTTTTTAAATATGGAGTCTCGCTCTTTCGCCCAGGCTGGACTGCAGTGGCGCTATCTCGGTTCACTGCAAGCTCCGCCTCCCGGGTTCACCATTCTCCTGCCCCAAGCAGCTGGAGTCCCAAGCAGCTGGGACTCCAGAGCAAGGTTTTAAATTAAGAATTTTATATGCATATCACACACATATGTATGTAAGTATGTATTTCTTGTGTCAGTTTTGATATTTGTAGTTTTTAAGAAATTTTGTCTACATTTTCAAATGTATTGCCATAATATTTATAGTACAATCTCCTTATGTTTTTAATGTCCATAAGCTTTGTAGTTATGTACCACTTCTATTACTAGCATTTATAATTTGTTCCTACTCTCTTTTTTTTTCTTTATCTATCCTATTAGGATTTACTAATTTTATTATTCTTTTCAGGGACTAACTTTAGGTTTTGTTAATTGTTTTCTATTATACATTTGTTTCTATTTCAGTTATTTCTACTCATCATCATTATTCTCTTCTACATTCTTCTGATTTAATTTACCATTCTTTTTTAATTGCTTGAGATAGATATTGATATAATTTTCAGATTTTTTGCTTTCATAACATATGCACTTAAGGTTATACATTTGCCTCTAAATATGGCTTTAGCTGCATCACATGAACTATGCTGTGTCATGTTTTTCTTTATTATTTAGGTAAAATATCTAATTTCCATAGTTATCACCTGCAGCTCAAAAATAAGCTAATGTCTTGAGGGAAAATGTGATGCAGAATGTGGGCTCACTTCTTTGAGGTTACATATTCTCTCTCTCTGTTCTTTTTTTTTTTCTTTGAGATGAAGTCTCACTGTGTCACCCAGGCTGGAGTGCAGTGGCACTATCTTGGCTCCCTGCAACCTCCACCTCCAAAGTTCAAGTGATTTTCCTGCCTCAGCCTCCCAAGTAGCTGGGATTACAGGCACACACCACCATGCCCAGCTAATTTCTGTATTTTTAGTAGAGATGGGGTTTCACCATGTTGGCCAGGCCAGTCTCGAACTCCTGACCTCAGGTGTTTCTTCCACCTCCAACTCCCAAAGGCCTGGGATTACAGGCGTGAGCCACCGTGCCCGGCCTGACATTATATTTTCTTAAGGATCTTGGCTGCTAAAGTACTGAATGCTTTCGTATACTTAAACTTTTGACTTCCAAAAGCTAAAACCACAAGTTTCTGCTCAGCTTCTGACTATTACACTACATATGAATCAACAAATACCCAGAAAGAAAAAATGGTGGGGCAAACGAAGCAACTCAGTGTGCCTCCCTTCTTTCCAGGATCTGTCACTCTCAAATGTTGGCTACATTAGTTGCTCTCCCATTTTTTAAAAACTGCTATTTTTAAAACATTTTATTTAGTTTTTACACGTGTTCTCATTGGGAAGGCTGATCTGACTCAGATATTCTAACACTAGAAGCACAAGTCACCACCTCAAATAACTTCTGAGCTGGGGAAAATATTAGAGATTAAGTAGAAATCTCATAATTGGTCAAATGCTACAAATACTTAGTGACAGAGAGCTAGAATCTGTAATTCTTGATTCCTTATAAAGTAAAACATGTGTGGGAATGTGGTTCCAGGGTCATAGACATGGCAGCTGGGACTACTCATTCTTCTCCATAGTCTTGGCTTTGGGGCAGTCATTTTCTAATCCTGTAACATCCCCCAAATGCTCCCACTATGTGAATCTAAATTACACTACTAGAAAAAATACATCCTCCAGCTGTACTCCTAAACTGTCAACCTACAGATATTTTATGAAGCATATGGCACATATTAGGAATTGTGCTAGTACCGCAGCGACAAAGATGAAAAGCACGGATTTTTTTTCTCACACAGCTAACAGTAAAGAATGGGAAAGAGATAAGCCAACAAACAATAAGAAAATGACTTCTATGGGGATATAGAAAACATGCAATGAGTGCACTGCTGAAGGAGCAATGGAATGCCTGGGGAGTTGAGGAAGACTTTCCTAAAAGGCAGGAATGAAATAAGATTCCATGGTAAACAAATAGGAGAATGGAATTCCATGAAAAGGTAGCAGTATGTGCAAAGGAATAGAAATAAGAAAGAGTGTGATATGTTTTGGGAAATCTATAAGGCTTTTTTCTTCTCCTTGTGCTGAACTTTGAAGTGCAAGGTTAGATAAAGAGGCTAGCAGGTAGACGGAGACAAGGTCATGATCAAATGGGTCAAATGATAGGAGAAGAGTTGGAGAATGGGACTCAGACCTGGAGAAGAGTTGGAGAATGGGCCTCAGACCTGGCAGGGTGAGAGTTTGGTTCACTGTGTCAAATTCTCCTTTGGGGTCCAATGAGATAACTATAATGAGTTCTACTTGAAAGTTATTAATATCTTTAGCAAGGGAAATTGAGAAGAATTGGTTGATGCAAAAATCAAGTCTAAAGTCAGATTGCAATGGATTCAGACATAGATAGAAGGAGAAGACATAGAGATATTCAACATAGTACTTTTTTTACTTGGCTGTTAAAAAAGGAGTAGCTTTTAAATAAAAATACAACTAAGAAGGTCAATGTGAAACTAATTTAAATTCCATAAATAATATGCATTCACATTCTACTCTGGATTTTCAAAACTTAATATTATGTGGAAATTGAAATAGGGCTAATGATCCCTAAAATAGCAAAAGTGACTTGCTAGAAATTGTTTGCATGCAATGCTCTCTCCCTTAATTGCTCTCTTAATTGCTCTCTCACCTCCTCATGTACTCCACATATACATTCATGAACAGGGAGGCTCTCTCTTCATTTCTTCAACATGATACAAGCACATGTTGAAGGTCAGGCCTCATGCCTGGTGCTGGGGATACAATGGGGGAAAAATAAACTCAGATCATGTCCTCCTATTTCTTTCACAGAATCACAACAATAGAATTCTAAGGGCTGTGAGGAAAAGGTGCAGAATGCTATGGAGATAACAGGGAGATGTAAATTTGTCTGAGGGTTGAGGAAAGTGTGTAGGAAAGACATTCCCAAGGATATATAGAGTGTGATGATGATATGGTTTGGCTCTGTGTCCCCACCCAAATCTCATCTTGTAGCTCCCATGATTTTCACCTGTTGTGGGAGGGATCTGGAAGGAGATGATTGAATTATAGGGGCAGGTCTTTCCTGTGCTGTTCTCCTGACAGTGAATGGGTCTCATGAGATCTGATGGTTTTAAAAATGGGAGTTGCCCTGCATAAGCTCTTTTTGCCTGCCGTCATCCACATAAGATGTGATTTACTCCTCTTTGCCTTCCACCATGATTGTGAGGCCTTCCCAGCCACGTGGAATTGTAAGTCCAATAAACCTCTTTCTTTTGTAAATTGCTTAGTCTTGGGTATGTCTTTATCAGCAGCATGAAAACAGACTAATATAGTAAATTGATATCAGGAGTGGAGTGTTGCTGAAAAGATACCCGAAAATGTGGAAGCAACTTTGGAACTGGGTAACAGGCAGAGATTGGAACAGTTTGGAGGGCTCAGAAGAAGACAGGAAAATATGGGAAAATTTGAAACTTCCTAGAGACTTGTTGAATGGCTTTGACAAAAAAATGCTGATAACGATATGACCAATAAGGTCCAGGCTGAGGTGGTCTCAGATGGAGATGAGGAATTTGTTGGGAATTGGAGAAAAGGTGACTCTTGTTATGTTTTAGCAAAGAGACTGGCAGCATTTTGCCCCTGTCCCAGAGATTTGTGGAACTTTGAACTTGAGAGAGATGATTTAGGGTATCTGGTGGAAGAAATTTCTAAGCAGCAAAGCATTCAGGAAGTGACTTGGGTGTGGTTAAAGGCATTCAGTTTTAAAAGGGAAGCAGAGCATAAAAGTTCTAAAAATTTGCAGCCTGACTATGCAATCGAAAAGAAAATCCCATTTTCTGAGGAGAAATTCAAGCTGGCTGCAGAAATTTGCATGAGTAATGAGGAGCTGAATGTTAATCCCCAAGACAATGGGGAAAATGTGTCCAGAGTATGTCAGAGGTCTTTACAGCAGCCCTTCCCATTACAGGCCCAGAGGCCTAGGAGGAAAAGATGGTTTCATGGGCCAGGCTCAGGGCACCCCTGCTCTGTGTAGCCTAGGGACTTGGTACCCTGCATTCCAGCCATGGCTGAAAGGGGCCAAGGTACAGCTTGGGCTGTTGCTGCAGAGGATGGAAGCCACAAAACTTGGCAGCTTCCACGTGGTGTTGAGCCTGCAAGTGCATGGAAGTCAAAAATTGAGGTTTGGGAACCTCTGCCTAGATTTCAGAAGATGTATGGAAATGCCTAGATGCCCAGGTCAAAGTTTACTACAGGGGCAGGGCCCTCATGGAGAACCTCTGCAATGGCAATGCAGAAGGGAAATGTGGGGTTGGAGCCTCTACGAAGAGTCCCTACTGGGACACCGCCTAGTGGAGCTGTGAGAAGAGGGCCACCATCATCCAGACCCCAGAATGGTAGATCCACCAACAGCTTGCACCATGCACCTGGAAATCTGCAGACACTCAATGCCAGCCTATGAAAGCAGCCAGGAGGGAGGCTATACCCTGCAAAGTCACAGAGGCAGAGCTACCCAAGACCATGGGAACCCACCTCTTGCATCAGTGTGACCTGGATGTGAGACATGGAGTCAAAGGAAACAATTTTGGAGCTTTAAGATTTGACTGCCCCATTGGATTTTAGACTTGCATGGGGCCTGTAGCCTCTTTGTTTTGGCCAATTTCTCCCATTTGGAATGGTTGTATTTACTCAATGCCTGTATCCCCATTGTATCTAGGAAGTAACTAACTTGCTTTTGATTTTACAGACTCATAGGCAGAAGGGACTTGCCTTGTCTTAGATGAGACTTTGGACTGTGGACTTTTAAGTTAATGCAGAAATGACTTGAGACATTGGAGGACTGTTGGGAAAGGATGATTGGTTTTGAAATGTGACAATATGAAATTTGAGAGAGGCCAGGGGCAGAATGATCTGGTTCGTCTCTGTGTCCCCACCCAAATCTCATTTTATAACTCCCATAATTCCCATGTTATGGAGGTATCTGGTGGGAGATGATTTAATTATGGGGGTGGGTCTTCCCTCTGCTGTTCTCATGATAGTGAATGGATCTTATGAGATCTGATGGTTTTAAATATGGGAATTGGCCTGCACAAGCTCTTTTTGTCTTCTGCCATCCATGTAAGATGTGATTTGCTACTCCTTGCCCCTTGCTTTCCTCCATTATTGTGAGGCCTCCCCAGTGATTTGGAGCTATAAGTCCAATAAATCTCTTTCTTTTGTAAATTGCCCAGTCTCGGGTATGTCTTTATCGGCAGTGTGAAAACAGACTAATACAGACATGAAATCCAAGAAATCCACAGGAAGAGTAGGAGTTAAGAAGGCAAAAGGGGAAAGTGTATTTGGGGTTGGAGGGGAAAGCATTTTAGCATAGGGGGTGATCTGTGGTAGGAGTGTTGAAGTTGACGAGTGAGTGACCCAGGCAGTAGTGAGAGCAAGAGTCTTGTGGCTTGTTTTCATGGTTTTGAAAAACCATAGAAAGGGTTTCAGCAGAGGAATGATATAATCAGATTTTAACTTTAAAATATTCTTGCTGAAAGAAGAAGAGATTGGAGGTGTGTGGTGGTGATAGTGGAAGAAGAAAACAGTAAAGAAAATCTTAAAAATTGAGTGAAATCAACAGGATTTTGGTAGATTGGTGAAAAAAAAGTGTTAAGGATTGTGGTATATAATAAGCACAGAAGTCAAAAATGTTAGAAACATTCATGAGAAACAACAAAATGAGCCACCAAAGATATATTTACTAAATTTGTAGAATTCTGTTTCCATCTATTCATATGTCATAGGATGATGATGTTAAATCTAGCATAGCTACCTGATTGTGTATTTGGCTCAAAGGCAACCCCACAAAGGTACTTGTGTAGGATTTGGGTAGAAAAGGGTGAGGTCACCTCTAGAAAACAACACTCTAGGCTCTCTGTCCTCAGCAGAATGCCTGGCCAAAATCAACAGGAGATGCTTCTTTTATGCCTTTCCCGCAAGTGAGCTGGGTGCTGCTTGCAGCTGAATTAGAGTAATATATTTAATCGGCCCGAGAATTTTAGGGCAGACAGATTTTTCCCCCCTCCTTGATGGTAAGTATTCATTCGCTAAGATTTTATTTGTAGACCAAGTTGGGAGCTTGTCTCCCTTATCATTTTAGATACATATTTCAAACAAATGATCTGTTTCACTTGGTTGAATTGGGTACTATAGAGAAATCTATATCTGCAATGGCAAGATGTGTTAATTCTTATAGGCTAGTGTAGCACCAATTATCACATGTGAGTAGTTATTGGTCAATTCAGCTCCATTCAATCAACATTGATTGAGCATCTAATGTACCAGGCACTGGGTTATGCCCTAGAGATATATAAAGGTCCATAAGAAATAGTCATTGTCTTTGAGGAATTCATAGTATAGTGAGGAAAGAAATATAAATAGGTAATTTTGTTCAAGTCACTTCTCTTTATAGAGGACCTGCTATATCTGCTGCTCTCATTACTATGATGATACTCAATAAGCCACTGAATTATGAGCTTAGTCACACTAGAATGTGCATCTTCCTCTAGGATGTATAAACAAAATACAGATAAGAGAACTGAGTTGATACTATGCAACTTTCTAATCAGGCCTATGATGACAAAAGTTCCAAATACAGTTATCTTGGCTGCCACTGAAAACATAGCCTTTTATTATTAGGCCTCGCCTCCAGTTTTCCCCCTATCTTTAACTTTTTTTTATTTTTATAATATTTTATAAAAATATATAAAATATACAGTAGGTGTATATTTTATGAAATACATGAGATATTTTGGTACAGGCATGCAACAATCACATCATGGAAAATGGAGTATTCATCCCCTAAGATATTTATTCTGTGTGTTACAATCTAATCGTATTCTTAGTTATTTAAAATTGTATGGATTTCTCTTCACTAGACTGATTTCCTTTCTTTTGGGTATATACCCAGCAGCGAAATTGCTAGATGGTATGATAGTTGTAGTTTTAGTTTTTTGAGGAACCTCCAAGCTTTTCTCCATAGTGGTTGTACTAATTTACATCCACACCAACAGTATACAAGACATCCCTTCTCTCCACATTCTTGCTAGCATTTGTTATTGCCTGTCTTTTGGATATAAGCCATTTTAACTGGGATGAGATGATGTCTCGCTGTAGTTTTGATTTGCATTTCTCTAATGATCAATGATGCTGAGTACCTTTTCATATGTTTCTTTGCCATTTTTATGTCTTCTTTTGAGAAATGTCCATTCAAATCCTTTGCCCATTTTAAAGTCAGATTATCAGATTTTTTTCCTATAGAGTTGTCTGAGCTCCTTATATATTCTGGTCTTTAATCCCTTGTTATATGAATAGATTGCAGATATTTCCTCCCATTCTTTTGGTTGTCTCTTCACTTTATTGATTGTTTCCTTTTTGCTGTTCAGAAACTTTTTAACTTGATGTTATCCCATTTGTCTATTTTTACTTTGGTTGCCTACGCTTGTGGGGTATTACTCAAGAAATCTTTCCCCAAACCTATGTCCTGGAGAGTTTCCCCCGTGCTTTCTTGTAGTAGTTTCATAGTTTGATGTCTCAGATTTAATTCTTCAATCCATTTTGATTTGATTTTTTATATGGTGAGAGATATGTGTCTCATTTCATTCTTCTGCATATGGATATCCAGTTTTCCAATCACAATTTATTGAAGAGAATGTATATTCCCAATTGTTTGTTCTTGGCAACTTCATTGAGAATAAGTTCACTGCAGATGTATGGATTTGCTCCTAGGTTCTCTGTTCTGCTCCATTGGTCTATGTGTCTGTTTTTATGGCAGCAGCATGCTGTTTTGGTTACTATAGCTCTGCAGTATAACTTGAAGTCAGGTAACATGATTCCTCCAGCCTTTTTTTTTTTTCTTTAGTTAGAATAGCTTTGGCTATTCTGGATCTTTGGTGGTTTCATACAAATTTTGGAATAGTTTTTTTCTATTTCTATGAAAAATGTCATTGGTATTTTGATAGGGGTTATATTGAATGTGTAGATTGCTTTGGGTAGTATAGACATTTTAACAATATTGATACTTCCAATCCATAAACATGGAATATCCCTCCCTGTTTTTGGTGTCCTCAATTTCTTTCATCAGTGTTTTATAGTTTTCATTATAGAAATCTTTCATTTATTTGGTTAATTCCTAGGTATTTAATTTTATTTATGCTATTGTAAATGGGTTTAATTTTTTTATTTCTTTTTCAGATTGTTCACTCTTGGCATATAGAAATGCTACTGATTTTTGTATGATCATTTTATATCCTACAACTTTACTGAACTGGTTTATCAGTTGTAATAGTTATTTTTGTGAAATGTTTAGGCTTTTCCAAATGTTAAGATCATATTATCTGCAAACAAGGATAATTTGAGTTCTTCCTTTCCAATTTGGATGCCATATATTTCTTTCTCTTGACCAGTTGCTCTAGCTAAAACTTCCAGTTCTATTGAATAACAGTGGTGAAAGTGAGCATCCTTGTCATGTTCCAGATTTTAGGGGAAAGGATTTCAGATTTTCCCTGTTCAGTATGATACTCGCTGTGGGTCTGTCACATATATCTTTAATTGTGTTGAAGTATATTCCTTTTATAACCAGTTTTTTGAGGGTTTTTATCATGAAGGGCTGTTGAATTTTATCAAATGCTTTTTCAGCATCAATTGAAATGGTTGTATGAATTTTGTCCTTCATTCTCTTGATATGATGTATCCTACCAATTTTTTTTCTGTATGTTAAACCGTCCTTGCATCCCAGGGATAAATCCCATTTGATTATGATGAATGATCTTTTTAATGTATTGTTGAATTCTGTTTGCTAATATTTTGTTGAGGATTTTTGCATCAATATTCATCAGGGGTATTGGCCTGTATTTTTTTTGGGGTGTGTCTTTGTGTGATTTTGGTATCAGAGTGATACTGGCCTCATAGAATGAGTTTGGAAGTATTTCCTTTTTCTCTATTTCTTGAAATTGTTTGAGTAGGATTGGTACTAATTCTTCTTTAAATATTTGGTAGAATTCAGCAGTGAAGCCGTCAGGTCCCAGGCTTTATTTTACTGGAAGACTTTTTTTTATAGCTTCAATTTTGTTATTTGTTATTGATATGTTCAGGTTCTGGGTTTCTTTCTGGTTCAATCTTGGTAGGTTTTATGTGTCTATGAATTTGTACATTTATTCTAGATTTTCAAATTTGTTGGCCTCTAACTGCTCATAGTAGCCACTAATGATCCTTTGAATTTTTGTATTATCAGTTGTAATAGCTCCTTTTTCATATCTGATTTTATATATTTGAATCTTTTGTGGTTTTTTTCTTAGTCTGACTAAAGGTTTGCTCTCTTTGTTTAACTTTTAAAACAACCAGCTTTTTGTTTCATTGGTGTTTTTATTATTTTCTTTATTTTATTTTCATTTATTTCTGCTCTTATCTTTATGTTTTTTTCTTCTACTAATTTTGAGTTTGGTTGGCTCTTACTTTTCTTATTCCTTTAGATGTGTTGTTAGGTTGTGTATTTGAAGGTTTTTTTTCTTTCCTTTGTTTTTTTTTGAGGTAGGCACTTCACTCTGTCCCATAGGCTTTTGGTATGTGTTTTTCTTGTCATTTGTTTCAAAAAAATTTTAAATTTTCTTCTTAATTTCTTCATTGGCTGACTAGTCATTCAGTAGTATATTGTTTAATTTCCATATATTTGTGTAGTTTCAAAAATTACTCATTCTTGATTTCTAGTTTTATTCCATTGGGTCAGAGAAGATGCATCATATTATTTTAATTTTTTGAGTGGTTTAAGAGTTGTTTTGTGACCTAACATATGGTCTATCCTTGAGAATAATCCATGTGCTTAGAAAAAGAATGAGTATTCTGCAGCCATTGGATGAAGTGTTCTGCAAATATTTATTAGATTCATTTGTTCTATAATGCAGATTGAGTCTGATGTTTCTTTGTTGATTTTCTGTCTAGAAGACCTGCCCAATGCTGAAAGTGGGATGTTGAAATCTCCAGCTATTATTGTATTGAAGTCTATCTCTCTCTTTAGCTCTAATAATATTTGCTTTATATATCTGTGTCCTCCAGTATTGTGTGCATATATATTTAAAACTGTTATATCCTCTTGCTGAATTGACTCCTTTATCATTATATAATGACCTTCTTTGTCTCTTCTTATGGTTCTTGTCTTGAAATCTATTTTGTCTGATATGAGCATAGCTACTCCTGCTTTTTTTTGGTTTCCATTGGTGCGGAATATCTTTTTCCATCCTTTTATTTTCAGTCTATGTGTGTCTTTATAGGTGAAGTGTGTTTCTTGAAGGCAATAAATCAGTACTTTTTTTTTTTTTTTTTTGAGATGGAGTCTCACTCTGTTGCCCAGGCTGGAGTGCAGTGACAGGATCTCAACTCACTGCAACCTCCACCTCCCAGGTTCAAGTGATTCTCCTGCCTCAGCCTTCTGAGTAGCTGGGATTACAGGTGCCTGCCACCATGCCCAGCTAATTTTTGTATTTTCAGTAGAGACAGGGTTTCACCATGTTGTCCAGGCTGGTCTTGAACTCCTGACCTCAAGTGATCTGCCCACCTTGGCCTCCCAAAATGTTGGAATTACAGGTGTGAGCCACCGTGCCAGGCCCACTCTACATCTGTTGATTGGAGAGTTTAGTCCTTTGAAATTCAATGTTATTATTGACAAGTAAGGACTTACTCCTGCCATTTTGTTTATTTATTTATTTATTTATTTTTCTGGTTGTTTTATGGTTTTGTCTTCCTTCTTTCTTTCATTCCTGTCTTCCTTTCAGTGAAGGTGATTTTCTCCAGAGATATGATTGTTTTTTGTATATGTATCTATTGCATGCTTTTTGTTTTGAGGTTACCATGAGGCTTGTAAATACTATCTTGTAATCCTTTATTTTAAGCTGATAACTGTAGGGAGACCCCCTGAAACTATTGTTATGGGGTAAAAGATGAAATGTTCCTAATTATTGTAAATACAAAGTTGCATGCAGGATTGTGTAAAGACAATGCCAGGTTGGACTGCCAGAATGAGCCAACAGTGAGTGATGTGCTTCCCCCTGCAGAGAGCCTATGAACAGACATGCAGTCAGGGAGGTTTCACATCACCAAGATTCCTATCCCAGAAAAGCAGATGTTCATAGCTCTGGGAATGGAATGCGACCCTTGTGGAGAGCTTATAAATGGACGCATGAGGGGGCACCTGTTCATATGGATAAGATAGGGCTATAAATGCCCTTATCTTGCCACGGCTCTTCTAGGCCTCTTTAGGGTTAAGGCATACTCCCTTCTGAGAATTTCTGGTCTAACTGGTTGTCTAGCTTCACATCCTGTTTCTATGGATTGTTTGTAACCAGCTTTTGCTGCAACTGTTACTGCTGATTAATATTTTGCTAATCATAGGTTATGGAAAGACTGTGTTTCTGTTTTAAGGCTCTGTTAGAAATTACTGATGCACACACTATATTGTATATTCTTATCTCTGTATACTGTACTTCTACATATAGATGTTATGCGTTATGTTAAAGAATTACTTCAACCCCATGTGACCATCTCACCTCATAATCAAATGACCCTAAATCCCTCACTAACCTACCCCTTCCCTCACTAAACTTAATAATAAATGCTAGTATATCCAGTGCATTGGCGGCATCGTGGGACTAGAAGGCGGTGACCCCCCTGGACCCAGCTTTCACTATCTTGTGTGTGTCTATTATTTCTCGACCTGCCGATCCGCCTGGGAAGGAAGAGAAAGCCCTGTTGCATTGCGGGCTGCTGGCCAGATCCCGCAATAGATAACAATTTAAAACTCTTGGCACAAGCAAACAAACAAGCAAAAAGAAAACTAATAAAGATTATACACCTTCACTTCATCCCCCTGCTTTTTAACTCTTTGCTTTTACTATTTATATCTTATTGTACTATGTTTTGAAAAGATGTTGTAGTTATTATTTTTGATTGGTTCATTGTTTAGTCTTTCCACTTAAGAGTAGTTTATACACCGCCATTACAGCATTATTATATTCTGTGTTTTTCTGTATACTTACTATTACCAGTGAGTTTTGTACCTTCAGGTGATTATTTATTGCTCATTAACATCCTTTTCTTTCTGATTGCAGTACTTCCTTTAGCATTTCTTATAGGACAGGTCTGGTATTGATGAAAATCCCTCAGCTTTTGATTGTCTGGGATAATCTTTATTTCTCCTTCATGTTTGAATGATAGTTTCACCAGATATACTATTTTAGGGTAAAAGTTTTTTTTCCTTCAGAGCTTTAAATAGCCACTTCTCTCCTTGCCTGTAAGGTTTCCACTGAAAAGTCTGCTGCCAAACATATTGGAGATCCATTGTATGTTATTAGTTCCTTTTCTCTTGCTGCTTTTAGAATCCTTTCTTTATCCTTCACCTTTGGGAGTTTGATTATTAAATGCCTTGAGGTAGTTTTTTGGGGGTTAAGTTGGCTTGGTGTTCTATAACCTTCTTGTACTTAGATGTTAATATCTTCCTCAGGTTTGAAAAGTTGTTATTTTGTTATTTTTCCTTTGAATAATCAAATTTTCCTTTGAATAAACTTTGAATAAACTTTCTACCCCAATCTGTTTCTCTACCTCCTCTTAAAGTTCAATAACTCTTAGATTTTCCCTTTTGAGGCTATTTTCTAGATCCTTTAAGTGTGCTCCATTGTTTCTGATCCTTTTTTCTTTTATCTTCTCTGACTGTGTATTTTTAAATAGTCTTTCTTTAAGCTAACTAATTCTTTCTTCTCCTTAATTAATTCTGCTATTAAAGAGTCTAATGCATTCTTCAGCATGCCAATTGCATTTTTCATCTCTAGAATTTCTATTTGATTCTTTTTAATTATTTCTATCTCTTTGTTAAATTTATCTAATAGAATTCTGATTTCCTTCTCTGTGTTATCTTGAATTTCTTTGTGTTTCCTCAAAACATCTATTTTGAATTCTCTATCTGAAAGGTCACATATCTGTTTCTCCAGGATTGGTCCATTGTGCCTTATGCAGTTCATTTGGCAAGGTAGTGTTTTCTTGGATCATCTTGATACTTGTAGTCATTCATCTATGTATGGGTATTGAAGAGTTAGGTATTTATTGTAGTCTTCACAGTCTGGGCTTGTTTGTACCCATCCTTCTTCAGAAGGGTTTCCTGATATTTGAAAGGACTTGGGTCTTGTGATCTAAGCTGTATCTGCTTTAGGACCCCAAGCCTATTAACACTGTGGTTCTTACAGACTCATACAGGTACCACCTTGATGACCTGGGTAAGATTCAGAAGAATCTCTGGATTACCAGGCAGAGGTGCTTGTTCTTTTCCCTTCCTTTTTCCCAAATAAATGGAGTCTCTCTCTCTCTGTTCTGAACCACCTGGAACTGTGAGTGGAGTAACACAAGCAGCCCTGTGGCCACCACCCTAGGGGTCAGACCTGAGGCCAGAACAGCATTGAGGTTTATTTGGGGCCCCAGAGCATTTAGCCTATGGTGATGAAACTTGTGGGAAGTCAAGTTCTCGCTGCTGGGATTGGAAATTCTCTTCTGGTTAGGGCTTGTTTAAATGCTCACTCTGTGGGCGGGCGTCAGTTGAATTTGGTTTGGTTTTTCTTTCTGCTATAACGGGTCAGCATTGAGCTCAGTGCCTCATAATTGCTGTGCTCTCCCTCTCCCCACACGGAGAACTGCTCTCTGCACCATGACACCTGCTGCCGGATGTTGGGGGAGGGGTGACATTACTGATTCAAGTCTGTTTTTCCTACCTCTTCAGTGCCTTTCTCAGTGATATGAAGTTAAAACCAAGTACCATGAGTGCTTACCTGATTTTTGGTTCTTACGAAGTTGTTTTTTTGTGTAGATAGTTGTTAAGTCTGTGTCCTGGTAGCGGGGGACGGTCAGTAAAGCCTTCTATTCCACCATCTTGCTCCACCCCTCTCCTGAGTCTATCTTTTACATGAAATGTTTGGTCTACTCTATTTAAGTCTGGCAACAGGAAAAATACCTACAACCTCGTACTTTCTCATGGGATAGGAAAGAAAAGACTGTAGACTCCCAGAAGAATATCATAAACAAGGATATATGGGAAAGATAGAACTTAAGTTTCTGCCATTCCAATGACAAATGAAGGGAGGATCTTGCTTATGTTCATTGATACTTGCATGCTTTGATACCCATGTGCTCAAGACATCATTTGGGAATGAGTATTGGGTAAGTATAAGAGATTCCAGCACTCTGAATCTATCATGACACTTGCTGCTGCTCTCACACCCAAATACTTCTTCTGTTAGATTTTTCTGTAGCTTTCAGGTACTCTTAGAAATGTGTGTTAGCTGAGATATGCCACAATATAGTCATTTCTCATTAACATGGGATGTTTCTTTAAAAAATGGCAGCTGGTCATGTGGCTTGTATGCTTTTAAACTGCTGCTGGTTCACGATGATAAATTCCAAAATAATTTAGTCATTAATTATCTAGCTCTTGTTAACCTCACCAGCCTCACCTTCTGCCTTCAAGTTCCTGAAATTTTCTGAACTTTGAATCTCTGAACACATCAGGCCATGTCATATCTTTGTGCCTTTACACAGGTTTCTTTGTCTGCCAAAAGTACTTTTCCCCCAATTATTATTTGTCTATTTAAAATATGATCTCCTTTAGAAAGTGATTATGCTTCTTACCAATAGTTTTGATTCTTTTGCCTTTCCAGGCATATAAAAGACTGTACTTTTCTACTCCCTTAAACTTAGGTATGGCCATGTGACTTGGCCAATACAGTGTGAGAAGTTCACTGTTCCCTTCTGCTTGGAAACACATAGGAGCCCATGCATGACTCTATATATGTTTTTTTCCCTTGCAGTATCAACTGAAGAGGCCATGTGTTCAAGATGATGGAGCTACCGAGTGGCAAATCTTCCCTCAGCCATGGACCAGTGTGTCACCATATAGAGAACAGTTACCCAGGTGGGTGACCAGACCACACTATAGTAGAATTTGTATAAGTGAGAGATAAATCTCTGCTCTGTTAAGGCCATAAGAGTTTGGACTGGTTTGTTGCCATAGCACAATCTACCCCATCTTGACTGATAACACATGCCTAACTCCTCCAGGAAGATTTACCTGCTAACTCAGTATTCACACAGCATTTTACTAAATAAACATAAGCATAAACATCTGTTTTGTGAATACCACATTATTATTAAATTTTTTATACATCAGTTTTCATCAGTAGACTGTGACTTCTTCAACAATGAGGGCCATGTTTTATTAAATTCCATGTCCCCCAAATTAAGCACAGTTTGTGGAATATAGATGCTCCATACATATTCATTGGGACTGAAGTTCTAACCATGGCGCTATTGAGAAATTCATTTGATATTTATATGCTTTTAGCTCTCTCTTGTGAAAATGTAGATGAGAATGACCAGACTGCCCCCTCAAGGTCAAATAAGTTAATAAGAGTGAGAACACTTTGAAAAGTAAAAGGGTTGAAAACAATACATTATCGTTATGAGCTAGGATCAAATTGCTTGGGAAGGCAGCAGAACTGGAAGTTGTCTGCAGGACATATTGGGAGAACGCTTTTGCATTTCTCTTATTTACATGCAATTGTCAATGTTTTTCTTTCTTTTTTGGGACACACTTTTTATAATAACTGTAGAAGACAGAGGACAAGAGGGTTGCAATTTTGCAGTCCCATTGATCCTTTGATGGAATTCTTACTCTTCCTTACCTGTGCTATCCAATCAGTGGCCTGCATAAAATGATTCCCCAACCAGGAGTTGGACCCAACCTATTGTGGAGATGCTACTGATGCCCAGCCCGTCTCTCCCTAGTATTCACGTCTCTATGCACACACACAGCTTCTTACTGTGGCACCTCTAACTTTCTGCTTTCTGCTACAGGAGTGTACTCATCCTGTATGAAATTCGGGTCCAAATTTCCTTGATACTAATATCCCTGGAAGCATCCCTCTGCCAATAATAACATAGATGTTGGTGGGTAAGTACCCCAACTTCCTTGACTTTTAGATAGAAGAACTCTAAGCCATGTTTTCCAAAGAGTCTTAGAGGAGTCAGAGCCCTGGCTGCCCATAGTGGTACCTGCTCATTAACCCATTCATATTGGTTTCTTCCCTATCCTAGTTTTCTTTTCTGACTCCTTTGCCAGTGATTCCTAGAATCACCCTGCAAATAAACTATTTCCACTCAAATCCTTGTCTCTGGATCTGCCTATGGAGAACCCAATGTAAAATAATCCACTTTCCCCATTGCATTTCTTATATTTTAATATAAAAATATATTAACACACTTTGGGAGGCCAAGACAGGAGGATTTCTTAAGGCCAGGAGTTCAAGACCAGCCTGGCCAATACAGCAATACTTTGTCTCTATTAAAAATATATACATATATTTATTAATAACCATACAAGAAATATAATAAACATATAATTCAAAACATTAAACATAAAACAAATAAAATTAAATAATATAAAATTAAAATTTACTACTGATTGCTGCACAAATGGACATTCCTTGGGTTTATAAAGATTATTTAGTGCAATGTTTTATCAAAAGTACAAATGCTGTTCCAAGTACTATTCATCATAGGAAAATTTTTTCAAAAGCATTCTTCCCCTGCTTCCAATGAGGCCCTGCAGTCATTAGGGAAATCCTTGAGAGGGTGTGGGATGGTGGAGGTTCTGGCTCTGATCTTCAAGAGGGTGCCAATTCTTCACACTTAAGCATGAGATTTATCACAAATGACACAGGTACCTTCATCCTGAGCACTGAAGCCTCAGTCTGTCTCTTTGTTAGAGTTTCCTTTCAGTCACTGGGAAAGCAAAGTAGAGGACTAGCCCCTTGTCTTCTTCCTCCTTCTGACTTTAAAAGGGCTGATTATCAAGAGAGTCTGCCTTTTATCAGCATTCTGACAGCTGTGGCAGAATTGTTCTTCAAACCTTATTACCTTTTGATTTCTAGCTTCTTCCCCAATATTGTTTTCTACATTTCAGAGAATAAATTAGATACAATTTTCACTGTGGCTTGAATATACACTGTGGATGTCTGAGTTAAAGCTTGCCTGCTTATGAGTAAAGGAGGCCCAAGAGAAATAAGACATCACAGAAATAATTTAGCCCCAGAACCATGGCAAGGAGAGGAAAAAAATGCCACGGAGAGTATATTAGAAATTCAAAATATTGCACTTATTTTAGCAAGTAGAATAAATTTTTTCACATGAAATCTCTCAGATTGTAATAAAGACTAATTATTAATAACAAAGAAGCTTTGAGAGGCACGTTGAGAGGGAAAATATATGCAAATTTGGGCTGAGCATATGTGTGCGTGAGTCCCGGCCATTTCAGCCACTTTCGCAATCAGCACTGATGGCAGAGAGTAATTCACATTGATTGCTAAACAGCTGAAGTGATTGAGTCTCCTGCTGTGCAGCAGTCCAGGCATTTGGGGTGAGAGTGCACTTGCTGTGTACAATGAGCGTTGGCAGCCTTTCAGAAACTTTAGCTAAATTTGAAAATGGGTTTGGGAACAATATCAATTTATGCCAAGCCAATTCAATAATTGGTGGAAAAACTAGAAGGAAGCCTGTTTTGGAAATAGAACATTTCCAAATTAGAGGGTTCACTTTCTCATATCATCCTCATTCTGGGGTTCGTCACCATTTGTGAATTGTTTGTCTTAATGGATGATGCTGCACAATTAGTATAGTCATGGTAAATTGTTGCCTAGGCATTTCACATTTCATGTGTCCATTCATTTATTCTGTAACTATTTAGTAAGGACTTACTGTGTTTAAAGGTACTATCTAAAATTTACCTAAATAACATTATTGAGGACATGGACTATCTCATACATAAGATTATGATCAGCAATGGGCTGAATTGAATAAGCCTGGCAGGATCCATGAAGCTGGGTGTATACCACATGTGCTTGTGTGCTCTCTCTCTCCTTCATATACAAATATACATAAACATACATACACACACACTTTCAGGATCCTGAGTGTTCAAGATCAACGAGAAAGTAGCAAAACTATAACAGTAGAAAAATACCTCCTTAATTCCCTTAAGTTAAGAGACGTAGAGGGGCTAAGCTGATTCTGCCAGTGACATCAATCTGACTTTCAGCAAATAAATTCACCTATCTCCACCTCAATTTCCTAGGAAGGCAAGGGCTTTCTCTGTTAGTTTTACTACTTTATCCTCAGCTCCTAGAATACAGCCCAGCACTGGTAGAGCTCAATAAATATCTCTTGAAAGAACAAATAAAATAGTTTGATCTCAAATGTCTAGGGTCTGGGCTAGGCCATAAACGAATGGCAAAGATGCGCTGATGGCCTTGGCCTCTGGCATACACTAAAAATAGCTTAGCGACATCCTTGGCTCTTCATCTTAGGCCCTAAAGTTAATCAGAGAGTTAAGCCTCTAGTCACTCCATGATGAGGACTGGTGAGCCCAAGGAAAAGAAGAGGCAGGAGGAGAATCTACCCTGATACTTAGCACAGAATTGGTCTGCATGTAGGGTACAGCAAAATGATTTTGGTGGTGGCAGGGATTATACAGATATGAGTCCGAGCTGTTTGTCAGGGTTTCAGAGAAAAAAAAGAAGTACTGAATCAAAAATCCAATAATATCTTTTCTAATTACTTTGGACAACCTGAAGCGTTAATTTCTCTGTGATTCCATTGCCTCTCATATGTACCTCTTTTATTGCCAATGGTGTAGTTCATTGTCAGTGTGTGCTCGCATATTCCTCACAAGGTTATATGTTCATGGGGACTAAGATGTTCAGCACACAGCAGATGCTCAATAAATGTTTGTTTGAAGGATACACTGCCTTTCCTGGGCATGAACATTCACAAATGCTAAGTTCCTGCTTCACTTCATGAACATTTGAGAAGTTTAGTTTTATATTTCATAACGTTTCTTGCCTATCAGGAAATATTTTAATGCAACTTACTCTACAAAGTGGTGGGAGGGAAGATACTTTCTCATAGCCCTCCTCTGAGGCATGTCTCAATTTCACACCTTCCACACAAGTAATTAATCACTTCTCCTCTACCTTCTAACAATTGATTCTTTAGGTTATCCACAAAACGCACACCATGACCTTTTGAAAACCTTGATGTAAACTTGCCACAAGGACTCTTTTTCTCTCTTCCTAAAGGGAAATTGGATAGTGTTCTTTCCACTGTGACAATATGTCATTTGCAATAAATAAAATCAGGAGAAGGAAAGAAAACGTTGTCTTCGTTACAGAGACCAATTCTGACATAGTCAGGAAGTAGTTATGATAATGGTTCATCAGAAAGTGTCATTGAACAAAATTTTTATGGGCAAGGAAACAAATTTGTAAAGCATTGTTACAACTGTCCATCTGCCAGTCATCACAGAAATAGCCTTTTTGTACAGTACTTAAATTCATTCTAGAATGAGCTTTATTTAAATACATTTAAATATGCTATTTGGCATTGTAAGTAGGGAATGGATCCCCAAGAACAGCCTGTTTGGTAATTTATTTTGCAGTGCACACTGTTGCTAGGTGATAATCAGCTCTAGTGTTACTGGAATATTTGATGCATTAGGTCAAAATTTGATTTTTTATACAGGGATTCTATTTGGTGGGGAAGCTTGGACCTAGGTGAAAAGGCAGAGGCTCTTTGCTTCCTTGCCAAAGGGATAGATCTCCTAACTCTGCCTGGTTTATTTCAGCTCACTGAGGATTCTCTAAATTAATTTTTTACCTAAGTTCTCTGGACTAGTTCAGTTGGGAAGTGCTGACTCCCCCAGTTTCACTGTTGGCATCACTAAAGGCAGCTCAGTAGGAATGCTGGCTTTAGTGGGCAATTACCTCTGCTGACAGAATACAGAGAGTCTTGAATCCTAGGGCTTTGAACTTGACTAAAATAACAATAAATGAATTTTCTTTCAGGCTGGACATGGCCAGGTGACCACTCCTTTACATTGATTAAGTGGAGTATTTTAGACCAAGCATGAATATCTTGTTTTACCTCTTTGTATGAACGGGATTCATCAATTTAGTGTAAACAGCCAAATGTAGAATTAGTCAGCTTAGCTATTTAGAAATCTGATGAGAGGCAGAAGTGAGTTTTCTTCCTCTTGTTTTTGGTTGTTTTTTTTTTGTTTTGTTTTGTTTTTTGTAAAACTAGTAAAGGGATAGTAATTAAAATATTGGTAAAACATTTGATTTTTTTCAACAAATTTGTATTGAAAGCCTAATATGAGCTAGATTCTGTTCTGGGCTCTTTAAATGCAAAGACCCTGACCTGGGAGAACTCACGATGTATTGGAGGAAATATCAGCCGAAAAGAAAATACAGTACAGAGTAAGAATTCATTTAGTAGAGTAGGATGGGAGCATGAGACGGGACCAACTCACTGTCACCTGAGTTTCTAATCTGTGTCATGCTTTCTTGGATAGTTTGCATATATCATCTCATTGCTGAAAGACCCTAACATAACCAAGAAATCACTGAGGATAACAATAACCATTTTAAAAATAATTAACACCTAATAAAGACATTTTATTGCACTTACAAGAAATATGCCTAAATAACTTAGTAATGGGTGACTCAAATAAGAACATAGACTTGTTTTTTTATCCAAATGGGTAAAGAATAACCAAACAAGATGGTGAGTAGAGTGATACAGAAAGCTAGAGACAAAGAACTCGAGAAAGGGGATACTAAAAACTCAGATTAATGTAAGAGTAACAGCATTTCTGTTTATTCATTTGTTCACAGGCCATGCATGTGTGGAACCCCCATATAATATCATTCATTTAAAAAGGAAGAGACTAAGCCAAGAGGAGACTGGTTAAGAATTGTTTATTTTAGATAACCATTTGGGAAGTTAGAATGAGGGAACTAGGTAAATTTGGGAGAACAACCTGTTTCGATGTTTACTGCCACAGTCTACCATTTATTGGGCACCATGTCTGTGAGAGACACTACAGCTAGATGTGTCAGTACACTAACTTGATTCCACAACACCCCTCCCAACTAGGCACTGTTAATTCTTACAAATAAGGGTGCTGGGCCTCCCAACATTAAATGATTTGTTTAGATTGACCTTTGGTGGCAGAGCTGGAATATAAACCCAGGTCTGTCTGATTCCTCTAGCTGTATGTTCCCCCTAATTTAGCACTTGACAGTGGGTATAAAAGAATTTTCTAAAGCCAGGATTATATGGGGCTAACACTTAAAGATGCCCTGGAACAAATCAGTACAAAAACATACTCAACTGCCTAAGGGATGAGCTGGACAGTCATGCCCAAGTTGCTCATTTCTGCCAGTTTGCCTTTGCCTGCTTATTTCTGGGTACAGTCAATGGTGGGTTCTGCATCTGTAGATTCGACAAAATTTAGACGGGAAATATTCGAAAAAATTGCTTTGGCACTGAACATATACCGATTTTTTTCTTATTTTTATTCCCTAAACAATACTGTATAACAACTACTTCATAGGCTTTATATCATATTAGTTATTATTAGTAATGTAAAGATGATTTAAAGTATATGGGAGAATTTGTGCAGGTTATATGCAAAAACTATTCATGTATACATATATATATTTACATCAGAGAATTGAGCATCTGTGGATTGTGGTATCCACAGGAGGTCTCAAAGTCCCCCAGAGATACTGAAGGATGATTATATATATCCGATAATATAAAACTGCTCATACTATAATACAGAGTTAATGAGAATGAAATTGCAAAGTCTATAAACAATTAGATAGGTTTTGTTTTAACAATAGCATGTGAAAACACATAACAAATAAAACAAAGTGGCAGATTTTTTTTTTTTTTTTTTGAGATGGAGTCTCACTCTGTCACCCAGGCTGGACTGCACTGGCGCGATCTCGGCTCACTGCAACCTCCACCTCCTGGGTTCACGCAAAGTGGCAGATGTTTTAAACTAAGTTTTTTACAATAAGCAAAAGAAATGTATTTAATGTTCTACTGAAAATAGCCAATGTGTCCTTTATGAATAATTGTGTATGTTTTTACAAACACCATTTTTTCCTTCCCTTTCTCATCTTACATTGATTTTATAATCTCTTGAATTGCTAGTTTGTGTAATTGGCTGGTGAAATAATTAGTAAACTTAGGCACACAGTGAAACTCTTTAAAATTAGGAACTCTTGTCTCTTAGCAATGATGCTATGCAGTTCAGTCTTACAAAGTACAGAGAAACTGTGGATGTCATAACTCTGTCAACCACAAGAGTAGAGACAATATGAAAGGAAGCATAACAGTTTATTAAACATGAGTATTTTTCCAGTGCTTTAAAACACTTAATTCTGCAGTTGCATAGTAACATAAGCAGCTTTAATTTTCATGAATGGCCTTACAAGACATGAGAAAAATAATTTTTGAAATGCTCAAATTGGTGGAAACAGAGGGATTAAGAGTCATCTTATTGAAAGCTGGGGACAGGTGATATCCTTTATCTAATTTCTAGCCACTTGATTTTGCAATACTGATGATAAAAAACAATATATGTTTAATGGCATAGTGATAAAATGAATTGTGTTAATTAATCAAATAGTATGTCAATTATAGATTTTATATTTAACAAATCAGGGCTCATGATTTCTATATGAATATTTATCAATGAATCATATGGACTACACCAACACAAACTTTATTTTATATATTTGGAAAATAGGCGTGTGTGTGGGTGTGTGTGTATTTCTATGTATGTGTCTTTATTGATATGAATCTGGGCAGATGAATAAATGAGTTTTTCAAAAAGCAGGTAGGAATAGATAAAAAAAAAAAAGAAGTGATTGAATGGTATAGCACTGCGAACCACCCTACTTTAACTTCTGATGCTAGTAAATAAAATATATTTGAAATATCTGGGAAACCTGCCAGATGAGAAATATTGAATATATTTTCAAGTTTTTTTAAAGGTTAGATTGAGGCATATAACAAAACATCCTCAAAGAATGGGAAAAATCAGTCAATCATATGTATGTGGATACAGGATGCAAAGCATCTAGCTATGATTGAATGACTAATTTTCACACTTCCTCTCATCCTAGGCATTTTACCCAATATTTAGAATCATGCAGATAGAGTTGAACTAATAAGCTTTGTAGGATTTAAACATAAATAGATGAAAGAAGAGATAATGTCTGTGAAAACATTTTGAGAATTGAAAATGACCACATTAAATATTGTTTTTAATTAATGACTCTGTTAACACCATTAACTATTAAGTCATAGGATAGAAGACAAATGGCAGTTTTCTTGGGAACTTTCTAATAGATTAGATTCCTTTGTTCTGTTCTTACATGCTGGGCCCATGCAAGTAGGGATGAGAAAGGATGCTGAAAACAAGATTCTGAAGCCATTTCTTTCTTTGTGGATCTCCGCATTTCTTCAATTGTGTTTTTGGCTAAAATATTTCCTTTGTGATAAGTTTATTGAATAAATTTGAACATAATGATTTAGAGCGTAAATCAAGAGAACAAAATTTGTTTTTTATCAGAAGTGAGACCTTGGGCAAGCTGTGTAATCCCTCTAAGCCTTATTTCCTCACCTGTAAAATGTGGGATAACAGTAATTGTTATTATTTATTTTCTGTAGGGTATATGCTAGTGCTTTCTTACACTAATGCTTACTCTTCAGGATTTATTTTAAGCAGTATTCTAGAACAGCCTTAGCATCTTGTCAGCACATAGAATCCCTTTATCCACATAATAATGATTGCATTAAAAATTAGAATCAATAATTCTATTCAGTACATTTGCTGTTCCTTAAAATATAGCAAGTCATGCAATATGTAATCAATATATTCTTGTTCTACTTTCACACTCATCTCTCCAATCTGTCAGATTGAACCACAGTACAGTAAAAGAAGGATGAAGTAAAGTGAGCAAAATCCTTATGTCTAGGCCCTGAAGAGTGCCCACATGCAAGACAGCAAGACCTCAGTGTCTGGGAACTCTCTATATCTGTCATTCTGACCACATGTCACCTCTGCTGGCTGTCCTTTCATTCTCCAGTGCTCAGCCTCTTCACTTACACTGTTTCCATCCCATCTGCTTTCTCACCTCCTGCAGACTAGCTGCAGCTTGAAAATCCCATCTCCCTCAACTATGCTTATTCTCTCTCTAAGGGGCCTTACATGACATCAGAAATACTTAATGATACAGTCTGAGTCATACACATTTGGATTACTGTACCCTCATTTTAGCTTGCCCAACAGTACTAAGTGAATATTATTTTCGTAATTATAAGACTATGAGTGATTCTGGGCCCCTTCTAAAGAAAGAAGTCACACTCTAAGATAACTTGCCATCGTGAATCTGCATCTAAGCTTTGCCATCACTTTTAATGCAAGTGTTTCAAGAAGGATGACAGGTAGATAAGTAGGCAGACAGAGAGACAGCCATAGACCCAGATCTGGACCTGTGCAGGCGTAGATATACGGTATAGATCCTAAATATAGTCATGGTTAAAGACAGAGCTCTAGAGTATCTCCTGCCTCTTCTGTCCCTGCCTAACTGGGGTGATGAAGTCTGCTGTATGAACCCAGGAAGGGCGGTGGGGGTGTTCCCTTTAACATGGCCCAGCAGTGGTAGTCTTCTGAACATAGGCACAGAAACTTATTTCCATCAGCTTAGACAGTTCTTTAGACTCACAAGAAACTGAGTTTATTGTTAAGAATGCCAACTTATTACTCTAATTGTAGCTAAAGCTAGGAATGAGGATGGATCAGCCACATGCAAAGGGCATATGAGTGATCATATACAAGTTCATGGTAAGGAAAACACCCAGAGAATGTTTGCCATAAAAATACTTGCACCATATCGATATAGCCTGGGGTAATTTCCATTTGTACTTTAAGGATATTTATATCTCAAGGGCATTTTGGTTCAACATGGGGCAACTCTGATGAGTCATTGTAGCTGCAGGGCACCCAGTGCGGTCAGACAAGGCTGTCATTGCACTTGCATCACAGCTCAAGATTTTCTTCTGCTCCACCTGGCTCTCATGTGAACAAGAGCTGGCCCTTGTGTATTACATTTGCATTTCCTGTATACCTATCTTGGCTGCTCTATTCACTACCTTTTTATACCTATCCATTCTTTTTCTCTTTTTTTCTAAAGTTTTGTTCCCTTTGAAGACTCTTGCTCTTAAAACAAGGAGTATCCAAATTCATCACTTAAAAGTCAATCTTTCTACAGGTTTCATCATGGAATTTTTGAATCTATTCTGATTGCACTAGTTATCCTTTAGTGAAACTATTTTTATTTCACAGACTTAGAGTCTCTCGAACTTGGTATGCAACTCTGGGCAAAAGCATTTGAATGTGTGTTTTTCATTTTGATTAAGAAATGAGAGCACTTTGAAGATCCATCCATGATGCTGGCTACCCGTAAAGAAAATAAACTGAATGTCAGTGGAACAGACAGAGAATCAGAGAACAAAAGAAAGTCAAGAGATTTACCCAAGGTCAGTGAGCACATTTGTTATAGAGCTGAGAATAGATGTCACCTACCTCCTTGGCCAGTGTCCTGTACAATAGATCCCTCTGGTCAATATTTCTTTTTGTGCCATGAAGGGCAGTAGACAAACCTCTTTAGTATAACAAATGTGAGTCCTGGTGCCTTGGCTTTTTACTTGAATTTACTTCTGTCCTTAAAATCTTCTTTTCAGTGCATTCTCAGGAGTACTGTAGTTTTAAGTTTTTTTTTCTATTTAAACATATATATTTAAGTACTACATATGTAAATATATAGTTTAAGAAAATTGAGACAGATATCATTTTACAGATTAGTTACATGTATTAATAAGAAAATTCACGCAATTTCTATCCTATCTTCAAGGTACAGTTCAAATACTGAACAATTTTTGTTATTCTTACTCCAACATACCAAAATTAATTATTCTGTCTCCTATAATCCTATATTTATTGTTATATTTATTTTAATTACCTGTGCCTTTATCTGGTTTCTTTAGATGCAGATAATTTTTCTTAACCCTATTGGGATCCCTCATCCTTAGTAGTTTCTGGCATGTAGTATGAATTTAATAAATGCTAAGAGAAAATATGTTTATATACACCTTCAATGATTTTTCCCCCTAGATTCCATTGTACTTTCAAGAAGCATCATAGTTGATATGATGCAGACCCAACAATGTAACCCATAATAAACACCACACTTAGGGCTTTCCAGTGCTTACTTTATACGGCATTTTGCTCTTGCAACTGTGCAGCAAGGAAAGAAAAATCTCCTGACTCTGCCAGTGGTAGGGTAGGAAGAGGGGGGAGCTGGCAGAGTGGAAGGGAGAAGCCTCTATGCTTTGACTATTTCTTTATAACACGTGGGTAGAATCATTGATTCATTTGCACTCCATTGTTTCTGCTAGGAATGCAAGAAATCTGGTAGGGCTCAGAGAACAATATGGGAATGAACAGAGTGGAAAGGGTTCAGGTGATTATTTAAATTTCAGGATTGACATTTTCTAGAAGGAACAGAATGTGTTTAGGTTACTTCCAAGATTTGCAAGGTAAATTCGAGCCATGAGAACACCACCGAGGGGTTCCTGGTGCTTTTGTAGATCTGAGAGTGCTGCTATCTGAAGACAAATTGTGGCTCGTGTCTGACGAGGGAGCTGATCAATGGTCAGTGACTAGAATCTGATGTGAGGGCTAAGTGCAGGACTGAGAAAGGAAACAAATCAAGAAGTCAAAACCAGGTTGACAGCCCTGCTCATATAAAGGAGAATAATTTAGAACACAAGAGTATCAATGTGAACACAGTTGGCTACATAATGTGTGTTGATATGTGCGTCTGTGTGGGTGGGGGGGCACTTCATCAGGCTTAACATACATATGAGTGGATATGTTAGGAAGTTAACTACCGCAGGATTAGAAATTTGCACTCTGAAGGATGGCATTTTATGCATTTTGTGTTTTCTTTGTACATTTAATTTATCTGGGGCTCCTTCACTTTTTAAAATAAAATTCCTCTGGAAAAATTCTTCTCTCAATTATGCTAAGGGGAATAAGGAAAATTTTGATTTGGTGGCTTTCGAGCCAGTGTTATTGATTGACTGATCACTTGACATGTTGCTGGGCCCCACAACTTTAAAAAGGGAAACAGCAAAGTCTCATTAAAAATAAAAGGTTAGTCACTGTTGAGCTACTGAGAGGTGAGGTTGCAGAGGATTACATGTCTTCCCAAAGTGAGGAGATTTTATTCCAGTTTGACCAGCCTTCAGATTCCCCACCTTTTACTGAAAACACAGGCCGGTCCCCTTGTAGGGATGATATGTCAGTTTCATCGGTCTACTCTGCTCTGAATTCTTAAAAAGTTTTTGGAAAACTTCCAGGGTCATGGATTACAGCACATCTGCAGAGTGCTTGAACCCATCAGCCAACTATTGTCTAGTCTGTGTGTCCTGATAACTGGCTGAGTAAGTCAAGTCGTCCTGAATCACTAGTGTAGCACAGAGAGTCCGTGCTCTGAGGCCTCCTCTTTTCTCCCACTCTCACTCACAGTCCCCCACCTCAGGACACCCTATCAGAGTTTCATCCTTTAGGGGACATCAGTCTCAGTTGATGAGATACCCTTTCCTGCTCAGGGCTTCTTTCCTATCTTTGGAATCTTCCCATTTGAAAAGAGGGTAGGTCAGCTAGGAGCAGGGTTTTAAAGGAGGGTGGTGTACTCTCCTAGGTCCTGGCTTGAGGGTGGAAGAGGAAATATCAAAGAAACCCCTAGGGTGACTCGCTAGGAGCTTGCCCCTCTGCCGGAGATGTTCCTCCTATAGATCTTCTTCACTTGAACTTTAAAAGGTATTCTGTTTGTTTATTTGCTTGCTTTAACATGGAATGCTTTCCTCTCATAGAAGTCTATTTTATAGAAATTAAAAGGTGCCTTAGATTAAAAACAATTACCTTTGACTTTACACTTTCATTAAAATTCACCAAATATTTAGCCATGTCTGGCTTGAAAATGATGATGAAGTTGGAATTTTCCCCTTCCTTTCTTGGAAATCACACAAATGTTATAAGGAGGATATGAAACAAAAGCACAAATTCCAAATGAAACCTGACTACCAAGTAAGTAAAGGGACTGCCAAAACAAACAGAAATTGAGTAGGGAATGTGTGGGGAGGGAAACAGAGAGAGGACTCCTATATTCGAAAGTGCTGGCTCTTTACATCTCTCTGAGGGAAAGAATACAGAGCAAATCCCAGGTCTGCAACAGCAGGAACAGATAGCCTGTGGTGGGAGTTCCCCTAAGGAGAAGAGGTATTTGCATGAAGCAGAAGCCCTGTACCTGTGCAGAAGAGAGATGGAAACACAGTCCCACAGCAGGGTATCTTCATTAATTTCTGAACAAGTTTACCTACAAACCTTGGTCTGGAAGGGGTCTCCACAGATGTTACTTGACTTCATCCAGGCCACTCTCTTCTGTGCATCTCCTATTGATCCTTCCCTCCCAAATTTATCATACGGTTTATTTTTATTTCTTTTGGAGGCTCTTCTTCCTTTTACTGTTTTTAAATTTTTAAGCAGTGTTAGATAGGATGGTGTCTAGCCTCCCCTTTTTTTTTACTTTTCTTTCCCTGTAGTCTCTTCTTTCAAAATTGTTCAATTGCTTCCAGGCTACCCATTGGTTTTGCTGTTACCTGTTGCCACTTACCTTAATCTAATTTGGCTTTAATTTTTGCTCAACCATAGTAGTTTCTGGCTTTAAAAATCAGTCTTGCCAGGTGCAGCAGCTTAGGCCTGTAATCCCAGCACTTTGTTTGGCTGAAGTGGGCAGATTGCTTGAGTCTAGGAGTTTGAGACCAGCCTGAGCAACATGGGAAAACTCCGTCTCTACAAAAAATACAAAAATTAGCTGGTGTGGTGCCGCACACCTGTAGTCCCAGCTACTTAGGAGGCTGATGTGGGAGGATTGATTGAGCCTGAAAGGGTCAAGGCTGCAGTGAGCTATGAAGGTGCCACTGCACTCCAGCCTGGGTGACAGAGTGAGACCCTGTCGCAAAAAAAAAAAAAAAAAAAAAAAAAAAATCAGTCTTACCTCTAAACCAAAAACAGATCAATTCCTTAAAAAGCAATTCTCCAAAAAACAATTTGCCGAAGCATCCACTGGTTGAATGACAATTGTTTGAATATACAAAAATAACCTCATAAAACATTTTAAAAGAGAATAATTTGCTTAAATGTATGCAACGGATAGGAATATATCCTTATGAATGTGTTAATGAATGCATTTTTCTTGAATATATTCAATGAAAATATTATAGGAATACATTATAGTTAGCAAAATTTTAAGAGATTTTTAATTTGTTAAAAGCTAAGGGTACTTTAGCCTTACTATGTATATATTCTTCCTTTAAATATATTCGTGAAACTATTTTTTAATACATTAAACATATTATTCTTAAGGAAACATCCCAAGTTTCAGCTTGGGATGTCAAACATTTCCAAGTCAAACATTTCAAATTTTGTTTTGAAGTTTTCAGTTTCAATCTCTTCTTTTTCACAATTCTTTTGAAATCACTTTTTGTCTTGTATTTTGACATTTTTAGGGTTCAGGTTTTGCTGTGTGTGTAATGACCAAATTTATCAAATTAATAAAAAATAATCCTTTTAACTATTTAGAAAGTTTATAACAATTAGTATGACATGCAATATTTGTAACATTTTTCATGGATTTTGGTATTTTTATTGCATATTGAGGTATAACATGAACACAGCAAAATGCATAAATGCTAAGGGTATATTCAATGGATTTTAACATATATATATATGCCTGTTGAACCAGATCAAGATCTAGAATATTTTCAGCATCTGAAGACCCTCTCCCTTTCCTTAACCATCTCAGACCTCTCTCTGACCTCTATCTCTCTAGATTAGTTTGGTCTGCTTCTAACAACTTTTAAAAGAATGTTCAATTTGCATCTGTTCGGACTCCCTGCTGCCTCAGTTATTGGAAGCTGGGCAAAGCGAAGGAACTTCCCGCTGGTGAAAAGATGGAGGCTGCCAGTCGCAGGAAAGGAGGAGCCCTAGGGTAGAGTAGGACTGAGACAGAGATACAGTGTAAAAGCTCCAAAACCCTGCAGCCATGGCTTCCCACAATTCTCCTAGACCCTGCCAGTCTAGTTGATACTAAATATTATAAGCAGTATAAAGAATTAAAATGGCCGGGCGCAGTGGTTCATGCCTGGAATCCCAGAACTTTCAGAGGCCGAGGCAACTGGATCACCTAAGGTCAGGAGTTCCAGACCAGCCTGGCCAACATGACGAAACCCCGTCTCTACTAAAACTGCAAAAAATTAGCTAGGCATGGTGGCGGATGCCTGTAATCCCACCTACTCAGGAGGCTGAGCCAGGAGAATCGCTTGAACACGGGAGGCGGAGGTTGCAGTGAGCCAAGATTGCACCACTGCACACTAGCCTGAGCAACAAAAGCAAAACTCAGTCTCAAAAAAAAAAAACATATATATATATATATATATATATATACACATACACACACACACACACACACACATATATATATGTAAATATGGAAAATTGATTTTTTGAAGAATTGATCTTTGAGTGCATTGCCACTCAGTGAATTATTTATTAGATGCAGATTCGGGGTGAGACACTGTAGCCTCTCTTTCTTAAAACAACCAAACTATTATACTGACTGAAGCCCAGTTTCAGAACTAAGAAGGAAGGAATGAGTTAAACACACAGGCTTGGAGGACTACAAGTCAGTAGAGTTCTCAGTTGAATTTCTTCATCCCTCCAGAGAGAATGGTAGCAGAAACAGACTCAGAGGCTTTATGGAGAGAGGAACATATTAACTCCTGACCTACAAGAAAGTTGGGCAGGACTTCCCTGACAGACTTGGTACTAAACAGCTGTCCCAAGACACTGAAGTGAGGATGGCCTCACATAACTCCAGGTAAAAAGTTACAGTTTGGCATCAGAACCCAGTTGTCACAATGATCCTAATTGTTGTCTTAGATCCTGTGTAGAATTGACCAGACCTAATCATAGGTTGCTTCTGTGTGAGTGAGGGTGGGAGGGTGGGAACCAAGGTGAGAGGGAAAATGAGGACAACACAGATTTTTCAGGCTCCATTGACTGGGTGCAAGATAGTGTCATTTGCTAAGTAAAGATTTGTGGGCAAAATGGAGACCTCAGTTTTTATGAGGTCACATTTGATTTTCTTACAATGTGGCAAACAGGCAGTTGGATTTACAAGCCTGTAGCTGAGAGGAGAGATAAATTTAGGAATCCTCAGCCTATAGACGTTGTTTAAAGTCACGAGAAAAACAGTGTTTTTAGAACTGTGAGTCACAATCCATTAGTGATATTACATCATTTTTGTGAGTTAAGACTAAAATTTTTTAAAAAGTGAGTAGAAGTGAATATAGTGTAGGGGAACAGAAAATATCAAAAAGAATTATATAGACTCATAAACGATTATTGTGAGAAGCTGCTAATTTCAGTATATGTGTATACTGAAATTCACATATTCAGTGTGAAATTCACATATTCAGTATAAACACACATACTGAAATTAGCAGCTTCACACAATAATAGTTTATGAGTCTATGTAATTCTTTTTGATATTTTCTATTCCACTATATGTATGTATATATAATTTTGGTATATGTTTATGTGAAACATACACATATATTTTATATATTTCATGTACACATATACCAAAATTATATCTATATCTATAATCATACATATATATGTAAAATTTATATAGTGAAATTTCATATAGTGAAATTTCATTATATAGATAATGTAAGCGATGTGTGTCCAAGTATGCATATGTGTTTGTATTTATTCACATGTATACATATACATATACATCTGTCATATACATGTTGTTAGGGAGAGAGTGAATAAGAGAAGAGGGCCCAGGATGATGAAAGGAAAATAAAAACTTGGGATGCCAATTCACTATGCCAAAAGAAAAAAATTAAGCTGGAAGCTGAGTCATGCAAGAAGCTGCCTTCCTTTTGTTCGTAAGCAGATAGCTACAGATAAAAGGTGAAATATCTCCACAGATAGCTGCTCTGCGTTCACCTTATCATATGTAAGTGCTGATTTACTGAGCATGAGAGGAATACATAATTGTCTATTCCCCTACCTGCCTCTTTTCTCTTTGAACATGGGGATTACCATTCCCTCCTTGTTTCCCCTCCAGCCTGCTTTTCTCCATTAAACACGGAAGCCCTCATAATCGTCTTTGGAGAAAGGCACATACTACAGACTGTTTCTGTGACTCTGCATTTATTACTTCTAGGTAGGTCCTTAACTTTGGCAAAATTAAATTTTAAAGTGATGGAGGCCTGTCTCAGATACTTTTTGGTTTACAGGACTAAGCCCTGAGTGACACTAACACCCATAAATGAGGAACTGGTAACTGAGATGGAGTAGCTGGAGTGATGTGATGACTAAATCTATGTGTCAACTTAACTGGGCCACAGGGTACCAAGATAGTTGGTTCAACATTATTTTGGGTGTGTCTGTGTGGGTGTTTCTGGATGAGATTAAATTTAAACCGGTATACTTAATAACACAGATTGCCATTCTCCAGTGTAGGTGGGCCTCATCCAATTTGTTGGAGCCCTGAATAGAACAAAAGGCTGAGCAAGAGACAAGTCATTCTCTCTCCTTGGCTGTCTTCAAGCTAACACATTTGTCTTCTCCTGCCTTTGAACTCAGACTGGAATTTACACCACTGTTTCCCCTGATTCTCAGGCTTTCAGAAGCAGACTAGAATTATACCACGGGCTCTCCTGGGTTTCCTGCTTGCAGATTTTGAGACTTCTCAGCCTCCACAATCATGTGAACCAATTTCTAATAATGAATCCCTGTGACTCTCAATTTATGTATATAAATCCTACTTGTTCTCTTTCTCTGTAGAACTCTGACTAATACACCTGGTATAAGGGAAACTGGAAACAGATGTGTCATAGAAATCAAAAGAAACTGTTTCAAGTAGTAGAGAATGTTCAACTGTGTCTAGTAATGCAGGGAGGTAGGGGAGATGAGGCCAGAACTCTGTCTATTGGATTTGGTTCCCTGGAGATTATTGGTGGACCTTGCCAAAAATCCACTGAGTGGTTTAGTGGAGAAGAAGCTAGATTGGTGTGGGTTGATGAGAGAATGGAAGGGGACAAAGTGGAGACAGGGTGTATGTATGTGATTCTTACAAGAAGTTTGACTCTGGAGGGACTAAAACTGAAGGGGGCAAGATAGTGCAAGTTGGTTATAGTTTAAGTAGAATAATAATTTAAATAAAATTATTTTTATGAATGAGAGAATGTGGAATATATTTGTGCCTTTACTGCATTACTTGTAGCTCTGATGTTGGTTTCATGGCTTGGATCAAGGAGGGCAGCCTAGGTTGACTGAGATTGACTGCCTGGCTAGCTGTGCTGAGAAGGATCATGAGGCTGTTTGGCAGCAACACTGCTATCCTTACCTTAGACGGAGGCACTGGAAACAGGTAAATGAAACAGTGATTTAAAAATGATATAATAGTGTTTAGTGGTTAGATTTCACCCAATTAACTTTTAAAAAGGAAAGTCTCATTTACTGAACAAAAATATGTTGAATAACTATATGTCTGGGAAAATAGTAGGCACTGTAAGAAGCAAAATAAAAGATGACATTATGTTGGGCCAGTTGCAGTGGCTCACACCTGTAACGCTAGCACTTTGGGAGGCTGAGGCAGGTGGATCACAAGGTCAGGAGATCGGGATCATCCTGGCTAACATGGTTAAACCCTGTCTCTACTGAAAATACAAAAAATTAGCCGGGCGTGGTGGTACTTGCCTGTGGTCCCAGCTACTCGGGAGGCTGAGACAGAAGAATTGCTTGAACCCGGAGGTGGAGGTTGCTGTGAGCCGAGATCGTGCCACTGTACTCAAGCCTGGGTGACAGAGTGAGACTCCATCTCAAAATAAAAAAAAAAAATAGAAAAAAAAGATGATATTATGTTATCAAGAACTTATAATGAAGTTAGGGAGTTAAGGCATATACACACAACCAAATTATAATTTAATGCCTAAATAACTGGCATAGGATTGCTACACACTGAATATTTATGTCCCCTTCCAAATTCATTTGCCCAATGTGATGGTGTTCAGAGGTGAGGCCTTTGGGAAGTGATTAGGTCAGGAGGGTGGAGCTCTCATGAATGGAATTAGTGACTTTATAAAAGAAGCCCAAGGGAGCTTACTCACTCCTTCCACCTTGTGAGGATACAGTGAGAAGATGGCCATCTATGAACCATGAAGGGGGCCAACCCCACACCCAAAATCTACTATCACCTTGATCTTGGACTTCCCAGCCTCCAGAACAATAAGAAATAAATTTCTGTTGTTTTTAAGCTACCCAGTCTACAGTGTTCCATTATAGAAGTCCAAGTGGACTAAGATAAAGCAAATATGGAACATCGGTCATCACAGAAAGTATATTGGACAGATCTAAATAATGCTTCCTTGTGGAGAACTTTCTTTTGAGATACCAGCTAAGCATGCATGCCTTTCATACTCAGAGGTATTTTTAACTTTAAGTTTCATAAAAATTATTTTATGTTCACTAGAAAAGCCCATCTAATCTCAAATCATTCTCTCATTAGCCTATTACATTCTTACAATTAGTTTTCATTGCTTGGGCTTAAGCCCCTTATATAGCTAAATAAATTCCAAATACTCTAAAAGAGGAATGAAGAAACCATCCTATAGGTATTTTAAAAATTATTTTTTTAAACATGTAAAAAATAAAGAAAGAGTATGGCTGTTTTTAGAGAAGTCTCTGATATGATTTGGCTGTGTCCCCATCCAAATCTCATCTTGAATTGTAGTTCCCATAATCCCCATGTGTCATTGGAGGGACCTGGAGGGAGGTAATTGAATCATCGGGGTGGTTACCTCTATGCTATTCTTGTGATAGTGAGTGAGTTTTCATGAGATCTGATGTTTTCATAAGGGGCTTTTCCCCCTTTTGCTCGTTGTTCTCCTTGCTGCTGCCATGTGAAGAAGGACATGTCTGTTTCCCCTCTCACCATGACTGTAAGTTTCCTAAGGCCTCCCCAGCCATGCTGAACTGTGAAACAATTAACCATCTCTCCTTTATAAATTACCAGTCTCAGCATGTCTTTATTAGCAGCATGAGAACAAACTCATATAGTAAATTGGTACCAGGAGTGGGGTGCTGCTGTAAAGATACCCAAAAATGTGGAGGTGAATTTGGAACTGGGTAATAGGCAGAGGTTAAAACAGTTTAGAAGGATCAGAAGAAGACAGGAAAATGTAGGAAAGTTTGGAAATCCCTAGAGACTTGTTGAATGGCTTTGACAAAAATGCTCATAGTGATATGGACAATAAAGTCCAGGCTGAGGTGTTCTCAGATGGAGATGAGGAACCTGTTGGGAACTGGAGTAAAGGTCACTCTTGCTATGCAAAGAGACTGGCACCATTTTGGCCCTGCCCTAGAGATCTGTGGAACTTTGAACTTGAAAGAAATGATTTAGGGTATCTGGCAGAAAAAATTTCTAAGCGGCAAAGCATTTAAGAGGTGACAGAGCATAAAAGTTTGGAAAATTTGCAGCTTGACAATGCAGTAGAAAAGAAAAACCCATTTTCTGAGAAAAAATTCAAGCTGGCTGCAGAAATTTTCATATGTAATGAGCAGCCAAGTGTTAATCTCCAAGGCAATGGGAAAAATGTCTCCAGGGCATATTAGAGACCTTCACAGCAGTTCCTCCCATGACAGGCCCAGAGGCCTAGGATGGATAAATGGTTTCATGGTCCAGTTCCAGAGTACCCCCTTGCTGTGTGCAGCCTTGGGACCTGGTGCCCTGCATGTGAACCACTACAGCCATGGCTAAAAGGGTCCGAGGTATAGCTAGGGACGTGGCTTCAAAGTGTGCAAGCTTCAAGCCTTGGCTGCTTCCATGTGGTGTTGGTTTTGCAGGTGCATAGAAGACAAGAATTAAGGTTTGGGAACCTCTGCCTAGATTTCAGAGGATGCATGAAAATGACTGGATGTCCAGGCATAGGTGTGCTGCAGGGACAGAGCCCTCATGGAGAACTTCTGCTAGGGAAGTGTTGAAGGGAAACGTGAAGTCAGAGTCACCACACAGAGTCCCCACTGGGGAACTGCCTAGTGGAGCTGTGAGAAGGGGGCATTGTCCTACAGCCCCCAGAATGATAGCTCCACTGACAGCTTGCACCATGCTCCTGGAAAAGCCACATACATGCAATGCCAGCCAATGAAGGCAGCCAGGAGCAGGGCTGCACCCTGCAAAGCCACAGTGGCAGAGCTGCCTAAGGCCATATGAGCTCATCTATTGCATCAGTATGACCTGGATGGGAGACATGAAGTCAAAGTAGATCATTTTGGAGCTTTAAGGTTTGACTGCCCTGTTGGATTTCAGACATGCATGGGGCCTGTAGCCCCTTTGTTTTGGACAATTTATCCCATTTGGAACTAGTGTATTTACCCAGTGCCTATAACTCCATTGTATCTAGGAAGTAACCTAATGATCACCTAATGATTTTACAACCTCTTAGGCAGAAGGGACTTGCCTTGTCTGAGATGAGACTTTGGACTTGGACTTTTCTGTTAATGCTGGAATGAGTTAAGACCTTAGGGGACTGTTGGGAAGGCATGATTGTGTTTTGAAATGTGAGAACATGAAATTTTGGAGGAGCTGGGAGCTGAATGATATGATTTGGCTGTTTCCCCACCTAAATCTCATCTTGAATTATAGTTCCCATAATCCTCACAAGTCGTGGAAGGGACCTGGTGGGAGGTAATTGAATCATGGGGCCAGTTACCTCCATGCTGTTCTCATGACAGTGAGTGAGTTTTTATGAGATCTGATGGTTTTATAAGGGGCTTTTCCCCCTTTTGTTCATTCTTCTTGCTGCCACCATGTGAAGAAGGATGTGTTTGCTTCCACTTCCACCATGACTGTAAGTTTCCCGAGGCCTCCCAGCCATTCTGAACTATGAGTCAATTTAACCTCTTTCCCTTATAAACTATCCACTCTTGAGTATGTCTTTATTAGCAGTGTGAGAACAGACTAATACAGCCTTCTAAGAACTAACTTTTAAGCATCTATCAGAAGTAGGTAGAGTTAATAAAATATGAAATGTTAATTAGCAATTCTGTAGAAAGAAAATGGGATGACAAAAGAGTCAACATCTTGGAAGGAAAATGAGTGGTCCCAAAGCCTAAATTTCTGGTCAACAACTGGTTTAGAATAGAGGAAAGTGGTTATATACATTCACTCATTTCATCCTGTGAGGTATTTTTTTCATTTTACAGCAGCGGAAAGGATGTATGAAGAGGTTCACTATAACTTGCTCAACATAATGTAGCTACATCTTTTGACTAATTGCAGTATGCTTCTCACGTGCTTTACCCAACTCTCTATGGAAACACAAGCATCTCAGGAATTTACTGGTTGAGTGATGGACTGGATCAATTAATTGAATTTTGATTCATAAGCTATTATGGTTTAAGGGTATTCTCTTTTTACCATGGTTTGAAGGTGGGTGACACTCAAATTTTGGTGTATGATCAACATTTGAGCAAACTGGTAAAATTCAAGCATTTTACCCTATATTACCAAATTAGTCCTGTCTAAAATCTACTCTGGAACAGCAATCAGATTGATTTTGTTATTATCACCTAATGAGATATATATTTAGGAATTTCCCCCATATTTGTAGCCTGACCTCTTCCTACCCTACGAAATACCTTCAATCTTAAACCACCAAACATACTTCAAAATATATAAAAACCACATCCTTGGGGCACCAGAAGCTTGGGCCTGTTGGTGGCGTATTAAAACACCCTCACACTGCATAGCGCCACAGGGGATATGAGCAAATCTGAGAACTAATGAAGCTGACCTGTATGCTAGCTTTTGGAAAAACTTTTTTTTAAGTTTTCAGGCAATGTGATTTAGGATTCTTAATGAGTTAGGTTGCTGCCAGAAAAATATTTGGCTTCATTTTATAAGGGAATACACTTCAGTTCATATGTAGATGATGTCATCTCACATGAGAGTTCTCTAATTATTAATGCATATGTTCTCCCCATTTGTAAGCACTAATGGTGTGATAGTAAAAATCCTGCCAAAATTTTATTATGGCCGTGAGTAACTTGCCTTCCCAGATGTATTATACATGGCAATATGTTGGGAATTAATATTTCTGGTAGGTTTCAGCAATAAGAAGCCTGGATTTCATTCCTGGGAGGTTGGGTAAAGAACATTGTATAACTGGCATATGTTAGGTGTAATGCTGCCTGGCTGTAAAAGAAACTGGATGAAGCAAGAAGGAGAAATTTTTTTTCCTTTAAAAAAATATTTCCACAACCCTATGTCTCTAGTACCTATACCCAGGAGCTACCTAAAGTCAAAATCTTCCACTAATTGGAAAAAAAGACATTGAATTTTTTATATGGTTAGACTAAGAATTAGGGAGCATAATGGGTATTAGTTGTACATTTCACAGTAGAGTATAATGTGAAATGGTGTTTTCTCAGTGCAGGGTATTATATTCTCATCAAGATATTTTTAAACCATCAACCATTCCTCTTCTGGCAGATTTTGTAGTTTGTGTCTCTGCTTACCTGAGATAAAAATTCCATTAAGGGGATTTCTGTGTCAATGATATGGCTTTTCTTGTCATTTCAAATGAAACTAGCTTCTTCTCAATTTTTATACCCATGCTTCAGTGTCAGGGAAGCTGCTCATTTATTGGTTCCAGGCAGAGAAAAAAATGAAAATTGTTTTTGATGACTTAGAAGAATTCTTCCCTGGGACCCCCAGTCTTAGGAGATGCTTTTGATTCCTATTGTCTGAGAGATTTGAGGTTCTCTAACTTGAGCTTTTTTTTTCCCCATTCTAGTCACCTTGAAATGCCCAGTTTTAACAGTGACAACCATTCTTTCTTTTCTCCTTCTCAAGTTAGGCTTGTTTCCTTTTCTCTAAGGGTCCATAATACACCTTCTTCCTGACTGGGTCTCTCTCACTCCCTAATTTCTCTAGGTCATTTTCTTATAACAGACATTAATGCAGTATTCTCCTGCAGCTTTTTCTTTGACTCTCTTCTCTCTTTTCTTGCCCTCTTTAAGGATCTCTTATCTCTTGGTTTATCTCTTTACCTCACTCATGTGAAGGTGGCTTCCATAGGTATTGCTTTCATTCAAGATATTCCTCTACATTTCCTTAAATAAAACCTGCTTATAAGAAAATTTCATATGTATATAAAGAATAATACCATGAATCTCCACATTCCTGTCATCTAGCTTGTCAATATTTTGCCAGTTTGGTTTTACATATAGCAGATCCAAGTTCAATTATATTAGGAAGGAATATATCATACACAGATAGTGCTGTGTATTTTTTAATGAGTCACATAATTAGGCACATAATAACTTGTCTTATGTTATTAATGCTAATATTGATCGTTGGGTTCTGTTTACACCAATCTGATCTATTCATTGGCAAGTTCACCATCAACCTAGTGACTTTGGCACTCTTTGATAATCCTTATTTAAATCCACTATTTCATTAGGGGTTAAAAATCCTTATTATATTATTTTGTCTTCATTTACTTGGAATTTTATAAGAATTTTCCTTGATCAACTGTTTAGTTACCCTGAAATACAGTTCATACAAGAAAGACAGTATACATATTTGATTTGTTTGTTTTATTTATGAATTTTCAGAATAATTAGTTGATGCCTTGGCAAACTTCAATACTGATGAGCGAAATTTTTAATTTTGTTTTATTTTCTGAAGGGGTCCATGTCATTACATTCTCATAATTCTTTAAAAATATGTGATATCATTCATTTCTTTGCGGTCATTCCTTTTTTTTATTTTTATTTTTTATTTTGACAGAGTCTTACTGTTGCCCAGGCTGGAGTATGGTGGCATGATCACCACTCACTGCAGCAGCCTCTATCTCCTGAGTTCAAGTGATCTTCCCACATCAGTCTCCTGAGTAGCTGGGACTACAGGCATGCACCACTATGCCTGGGTAATTTTTGTATTTTTCGCAGAGAAGGGGTTTTTCCATGTTGCCCAGGCTGGTCTCGAACTCTTGATATCAAGGGATCCACTCACCTTGCCTCCCAAACTATTGAGATTACAGGTGTGAGCCACTGCAACCAGCCTTGCAGTCATTAATCTTTATGCTGCTCATATTGTTGCAGATTAGGCTGTGGGATCCTCTCTTAAAATGGGTTTTTGTGCCCCTTTGACATGATCCCATATGTTCGTGCTAGCTTTCTAGCATGATGGTATATGCTGAACAAATCCTGTATATTTCCTGATCAGACCTGGAAGCAATTTTTATCAAGGAGTCCTGGTTTCCTTGAGAGAGAACTGGTATTTAGAGACCATAATGTGAGCTGTAGGAGTGTTTCTTTCTACTGCGTCATTACTTCTGCCTTTTCGATGGAAAGAACTAGAAAATACCCTCCTTCTTTTAAAGAGAATAAAATATGAGTTATACCGATATTTCCAATTTAAATATAAGATTACATGATTGCTACTCAGATTCTTGGATTTGATACTTGAATCTCTTCTCTTATTCTAAAAACCTTGAATTCTAATAAAATCAATATAATTAATTATTTTCTTTATCACGGAAAGCATCTATAACGATTTGAAAATAATTTCAAAATTTTGTTAACAAGTCTGCAAAATCTTTCAAATTTTGTTGCAGTTATTTTGGTTCTTGGAATATATTCCATTAGAGATTTGCTGTTAAGGTACTATGTTTTAAAAGCTCATGAAGTAATTTATTTCCCTGTTTGATTGTGCTGTTAAGGTCATATGCAGTAGGTTCATTTTCTTTGGTCTGGTTTTGATTTTTAAAAATCACTTTTAAATTCTTATTTAAATTACATAAATTAAAAATGTATATGGCTCCAGTCAAAATTATGTGTATAAATTCAGAAAAGTTTGCTTTCATTCCTGTCTTATCCTCCTTTCATTGGTAAACATATCTTAGCCTTATTCTTCCATTAAATCATTGTGAAAATATTAAAAACTATGTATGAAAATTTGATTCTCTCTTTTCTTATACAAAAGTTAGAAAACTATTAATATTGTTCTCCACTTGTATTTTTCACTTAACAATATATCCTAGAAATTACCAGCATATAGATGTCTTCCTTGTCCCTTTTTACCATTGCATAGTACTCCCTTGAGTGAACATGAATAACATAGTTAATTTAACAAGATTGTTGTTAAGACTGCTATTGCTGGACATTTGGCTCTTTCTTTTCTATGATGAACAACACTTTCATGCATAGCTTATATATATAAAATTTTCCCCCACTTAATCTTTGAGATAGAGTCCTAGAAGTGGGATTACTGGGTCAATGGAAAATAAATACACATGTAGTTTGGTTATATTTTATCAAATTTTCCTTCATGTGTATTATATAATTTTGCATTTCTACCAACAATACATGGCAGTACTTGTTTATCCACAGTTTTATCAATGAGAAGTATGGATTTTTTGCTAATTTGATCAGTGGAAAGTAGTTTCTTAGCAAGTCAACATTTATATCTGTCTTATCATGAGTGAGGCTAAATATTGTTTCCTGTGTTTAAAGGCCAGTTGAATTAATTTTTCTGTAAACTGTCCGTTTATATTTTTAATCATACTTCTTGTGTGAATTCTTTTTAAAAAGTTCTCAATTTTTAAAAGTTCTGCATGTGTTAAATATTAGTCTTATCTATAAGTTGCCAAAATATTATATTCAGTCTTCTATTTGTCGTGAGACTTTGTTTATGGTGTCTCTTGTTATTCAAAAGTCTTCATGATTAGATTTTCAAATTTCTTAATATTTTAAGTTGCTCCTGGATTTTTAATTAACTGTATTACTTACCAGTATTGGTTTCATTTTGTTTTACATGGAGATCTCTGATTCCTTTCATTTCTGCATTTCTAATTCAAAAATCAATATGCCAAAAAAAATTTCTCCTCTTCCCCTTCTCTCTAGACTCACTTTCTTCTATTTACTTCCTTATTTCTATTAATAGTTCCACCTGGGCCAGGGACAGTGGCTCACGCCTGTAGTCTCAGGACTCTGGGAGGCTGAGGCGGGCAGATCACGCAGTCAGGAGATCTAGACCATCCTGGCTAACATGGTGAAACCCCGTCTCTACTAAAAAATACAAAAAATTAGCTGGGCGTGGTGGCAGGCGCCTGTAGTCCCAGCTACTTGGGAGGCTGAGGCAGGAGAATGGCGTGAACCCGGGAGGCGGAGCTTGCAGTGAGCGTGAGCGGAGATCAAGCCACTGCACTCCGGCCTGTGCGACAGAGCCAGACTCCGCCTCAAAAAAAAAAAAAAAAAATAGTTCCACCTGATCTTGTCACTTGGGTCTAAAATCTCCAAGTCATTCTAGGTTTCTTACATGCCTCTGACATTCTCAAATAGATTTCTTAAAAATCTGTTTGTGATCTTCTCATCCAGTAGAGGAGAATTCCATTCAATATTGTTAAGATTATAGAAAAAAAGTCATAAAACGCAGACTGAATAGACATTAGATATTGAGCCTATTTTGGCTTAAAAGTACAATAAATCAAATATAGTACTTACTAGTCATTGAAACCAGTAATATATCCTGGAAGAATATTTTGATTTTTCTTAAGTTTTATAAATTAATTGAGCCAATAATTATTTTACTTCATTCTCTGAATGAGTCTTAGAAAAAAATAAATCAATGAGAAATAACCCTCTTTTTAAAGAACCAGCTTTAGGTAAGATGGACAACTCATGACTGTGCCTGCTTCCAATAAGCAGTTAACTCAGAACGGGGCAACTGAGTAATTATATCTTCTTTGTGCTAAGGCCAAACATCCCTTAGAAAAATGGCTCAACAGTCACCAAATTATAGTTCAGAGAAGTCATCAGCATCAAACTGCTTAATAGATACATTATTTTGCAGAAGAACACCAAAGGAACAAGATATCTTACACCAAGAATAAGTGAACAGAGGCTTGCTGATTGGTGCTGCTTCTGTATTTTTCTCTTTTTCTTATAGTGTCACTCAATAAATAGGCTTACTTAAAAAAAAGTGTTTGATATTTTGAAGTTAAGTGTGGGATGCCTGTGGCCAATTCATATATGCTATTGCTTAATTTCTAAAATAAATCCAGGTGTTCAATGTCATTTGGTAACCTCAATTTTCAAGGCAAAATAAAGCCTGCAGAGAGCAGATATTAGAATTTTGTTAGTGGTTCATGTAGATGATAAAATTTGTTGTCAACAAGACCAGAATTTCACTTTCATGAGTTTTCGAGGTAGTTCACACAGTTCTAGGGTTACTGATGCGCTAAAAATTATGAGCAGACTTACCAGTGCGTTATCAAGGAAGTGTTAATTTTTTTTTTCATTTTAAAAGAGCAACTGAAACAGAGTTTTAAATTTTAGTTTAGCATCTTTACATTTACAGGAAAACTTTTAACTGTTGTCAGCAGTTGCTGAGAGTGAAGATGGGTTTAAAGAATGGAAAAAAAGAGAATAGTACTGATAAGACTAGATAGCAAACTGCTTAATCACTGATGTCTAGGCATAAAGTTAAAAAATTTTATACTAAAAAATTTGTAATTTAAAGTGGCCATTGATTCAGAAAACTTATCAAATAAAAAGTTTATTTGTGTAATTTCATAAATAATGTTAAAAAATAAATACCCAAAAGTACAAGGACATAATGTTAATAAAATTATATACGCACACTATTGATAGCATTGCTAACTATAGCACTGCCTAGCATTGCCTGACTCTCAATTTCTGTCCATTATTCTACTCCAGATAATTTTGTGCCAGGCAGTGCTGTAGTAATTTGCACATAATTTGGGGCTGACAACAAGTTATGTGCATAGAATCAATGTTAGTCCTGGCACTACACTGTGATTGATGAGGAATCAGTGACGCAGTCTTCCCAATCGGCTAGACCAGATACAGGGCTTCTTTTCACTTTGTTTGTGTGTTATTGTATATCAGACATCAGTTTATACACATTATGTAATACAAATAAAACCAGAGTAGGACATTCATGAGTTATATTATTCGAACTTGCATAACAGAGCTTGTGTATGAAGCAAAACAGAGTCTAAAAATAGAACTAAAGCACTTTTGTTCCCAGAATTGTTTTTCCATCAATATAGCAAATTAGATACCTTGATGACTCTCCTGACTGAAACAGGTACAATTCTGGATAAAATATGTTTTGAAAAGCTTTTTAAGTACACTGATGAAAATGAAGAAAGACGGAGAGGCAAAAACGAAGTTAAACAGAAATTTTGGGGGCCAAGCAAATGTTAATGCTGGCATTTGCTCTGGGGTTATCTACACTGAGACCTTGAACTTTCCTTTTGAAGGCTGTACAAGCAAAGGGGATGGATATGAAGCCTCAAGAGTATATACGATGGAGAACCTGACAGGAGACTCATTTGAAGCTGCGACTCCAGAGAATTACAGTCTTTACCTTAGTAGAGGAAAGCAAGAAGACTTAACTATTTTTACTCTGATGTGAGCTGGAGGAAAAAATAATCTCACCTGAGAATTTATAACTAAATTTATCCTTAATAAAGATACATCATCTTGATTCATTCTATCTATGTGGTCTAAAAAACTTCAAGCAGCAAATTTAGTTTGGTCCATGTTTGAAAGTGACCCCAAGGTAGTGACACAAGCAAATATAAAACCCCTCTGGAGAAACTTAACTTCAACCCAGGCCTCAAAGTATTCTCACAGAAATAATTCTAAGGAAAATGAACAGGCTCACGGTAGAAAATCCCAAAGCACACGAGGTCCTGTGAGAACAAGTGAGATGAAACAGGAAAACAGACCTGCAAGTACTTCTGGTATTATCAGAAATTGAATTGTAAATGAAGTATGAAATATGGAACTATGGAATATGCCTAAATAAACTGAAAATCTACTTGCCCTTTGGGCAAACAAGAGATAACAAAAAGTAACCTAACACCTTGGAAACATAATCAAATAGAACTTCTAGAAATCAAAAATGTACAAACAAAATTTAAAATTTTATGGATGAATTAAATAGCAGATTGGATACACCAAAGAGGAACTCAGTGAACTGGAACATAGGTCTGAAAAAATTTGGTATACTGATCCAACAAGGCAAGATGAAAGAAATGAAGGCAGATTAACTCCTATGCTTATGAAGGATAAGAGTGACTCATATATTCTATATATAAATCTATGCAAAAATCTATAACTCTATAATATCTCTATCTATCTATCTATCTATCTATCTATCTATCTATCTATCTATCTATCATCTATCTTCCAGAGGTAATTAAAAGAAATAAAATGGAGGAGGCCATGTGTAAGAAATAGTGGAGGATAATTTACCAAAATTGTTGAAAAGTACAAAGGCACAATTCTTCAGATGTAGAGAACCCAATGAATTACTTACAGAAACAAAAAATCAACACACAGACACACCATCATGAAATAGCTGAATATCAACAAAAAAATATATCTCTAAAGCAGACAGAAAACTACAGACCTCCTACAGAGGAACAAAAATCACACTGATTTCTGACTTCTCAAAGGCAACAATGGAAGCCGGAAGAAAGCAGAATAACATCTTCAACATTGCAAGAGAAAATCACTGCCAATTTAGTATTATATCCCCAGGAAAGCTTTCTTCATTAATGAGGATGAAATAAAGACTTTTCAGAGCTGAACAAAAGCTGGTGAATTTATCATCAGAGGATGCTAGAGGAATTCTAAAGGACGACTTCAACAAGAAGGAAGATATATCTAGGTTGAGTGTTTAAAATAAATGTATGAAAGATGAATAAATATATGAATGCATATGTGGGTAAGTATAAACAAACATGAAATGTATAATAGTAATGATAATAGTGATATTTAATATGTAAAATACTGGACCCTAATAACATAAGTTCTTTATGTATCTAAAATTATTTCAAATAAAAAGCTTATTAAAAAAATAACGAGGAGAGGTCTAGCAAGATGGCCAAATAGAACCCTTTGGGGATCATCCCCCACCCACAGGAACACCAAATTTAACAACTATCCACACAAGAAAGCATCTTCATAAGAACCAAAAATCAGGTGAGCAATCACAGTACCTGGTTTTAACCTGGTATCAAGGAAAGAGGCACTGAAGAGGGTAGGAAACACAGTCTTGAATTGCTGACACCACCCCTCCCCCACCCCCTGGCAATGCTATGTGGCATAGAGAGAGAATCTGTGTGCTTGGGGAAGGGAAAGCAAAGTTGCCATGGGACTTTGCAGTGGAACTCAGTGCTGCTCTGTCACAGTGCAAAGCAACACAGGGCAGAATTTGGCTGGTGCCCATGGAGGGAGCATTTAGACCAGCCCTAGCCAGAGAAGAATCATCCCTCCCGGTGGTTGGAACCTAAGTTCTGGCTGGCCTCATCAATATGGACTAAAGCACTCTGAGGTCCTAAATAAATGCAGTGGCAGTCTACGCCACAAGGACTGCAATTCCCAAACAAGTCCTGGTGCTGTGATGTATTCAGAGCCAGTGGACTTGGGGTACATGCAACCCAGTGAGACACTAGCTGGGGTGGCCAAGGGAGTAGTACTTGCATCACCCCTCCCCCCTCCAGAAAGCACAGCTCTAGGGGGAGAAGGAAAGGTAAAAACGGACTCTGTCTTGCAACTTAGATATCTGCTCAGCCACCATAAAATAAAGGACCAGGCAGAGTCTTGAAGCCCCCATTCCAGGCCAGAGCTCCCAGATGACATTTCTAGACTCACCATGGGCCAGACGGGAACCCACTGCACTGAAGGGAAGGACTTAGTCCTCACAGAATTCTCCAACTGCTGACTAAAGAGCACTTGGACCTTGAATAAACATCAGCAGAACCCAGGCAGCAGTTGCCACGGGCAACTGTGTAAGACCCAGTAGCATGCTGGCTTCAGCATGCTGACCTCAGCACATTCCCAGCTGCGATGGCCATGGGGAGACATGCCTTCTGCTTGAAGAAAGGAGAGGAAAAAGAAAAGAGGACTTTGTCTTGCAACCTGGATATCATCTTAGCCCCAGTAAAATAAAGCACCAGGTAGATTCCTAAAGCCCCCTGTGCCAGGCTCTAGCTCCTGGATGTCATTTCTAGACACACGCTGGACCAGAAGGCAACCTACTTTACTGAAGGGAAAGACCCAGTCCTGGCAGGATTCATCACCTGCTGACTAAGGAGCCTTTGGGCCTTGAATTAACATCAGCAATAGCCAGGAAATAGTTGCCACAGGCATTGGATGAGAACCAATACTGTGCTGGCTTCAGAGGTGACCCAATACATTCCAGCAGTGGTGGCCATGGGAGTGCTTCTGTAACTCTCCACCAACTCCGGGCAGCTCAGCACAGAAAGAGAGATTCCAGCTGGGTGCGGTGGCTCACGCCTGTAATCCCAGCACTTTGGGAGGCTGAGGCGGGCGGATCACCAGAGGTTGGGAATTCGAGACCAGCCTGACCAACATGAAGAAACACTGTATCTACTAAAAATACAAAAATTAGCCGGGCATGGTGGCAGGCACCTGTAATCCCAGCTACTCAGAAGGCTGAGGCAGGAGAATCACTTGAACCTGGGAGGCGGAGGTTGTGGTGAGCCGAGATCACGCCATTGCACTCCAGCCTGGGCAGCAAGAGTGAAACTCCATCTCAAAAAACAAAAAAAAAAAGAAAGAGAGATTCCATTTGATTGGGGGAATGTTAAGAAACAGAACAGAGACTCTGCCTGATAATCCAGGGAATTCCCCTAGATCTTACCCAAGACCACAAGGCAGTACCTCTATGAATGTGCAAGAGCCACAGTGTTATTAGGCTTGGGGTGACCCCTAATACAGATAAGGCTGCAGTGACCAAAAACTTAGATCACAACACCCAATTCCTTTTGAATACTTGGAAAGTCTTCTCAAGACGGGTGGGTACAAACAAACCCAGACTGCAAAGATTAGAATAAATAACTCTTTAATGCCCAGACATAGATGAGCATCTACATGCATCAGAATCATCCAAGAAAAAATGACTTCAAAGCACAAACTGAATAAGGCATCATGACCAGCTCTGGAGTGACAGAGCTATGTGACCTTTCAGACAAAGAATTCAAAATCGCTATTTTGGGGAAATGCAACAAAATCCAAGATAACACAGAGAAGGACTTCATAATCCTATGATATAAATTTAACAAAGAGACTGAAATAATTTTTAAAAATCAAGCAGAAATTTGGGAGCTGAAAAAATTGATTGGCAAACTGAAGAATGAATGCAAAAGAATCTCTCAACAGCAGAACTGATCAAGCAGAAGAAGAACTAATGAGCTTCAAGACAGGTTGTTTAAAAATATACAGTCTGAAGAGTCAAAAGAAAAAATAATAAAATAATAAAGAATACAGAATAATGAATCGTGCCTACAGGATCCAGAAAATAGCCTCAAAGGGGCAAATCTAAGAGTTATTGGTCTTAAAGAGGAGGTAGAGAAAGACAGGGGAGTAGAAAGTTTATTCAAAGGGATAATAACAGAACTTTCCAAACCTAGAGGAAAATATCAATATTTAAGTACAAAAAAGTTATACAACACCAAGCAGATTTAACCCAATAAAGACTACCTCCAGACATGTAGTACCCAAACTCCTAAAGGTGGAGGATAAAGAAAGGATCCTAAAAGCAGCAAGAGAAACCAAACACACAACATACAATGAAGCTCCAACAAAACTGGCAGCAAACTTCTCAGTGGAAACCTTACATGCCAGGGGAGAGTGACTTGACATACTTAAAGTGCCGAAGGGAAAAAAACTTTTACCCTAAAATAGCCATATCTGGTGAAAATACCTTTCAAACATGAAGGAGAAATAAAGACTTCCCAGACAAACAAAAGCTGAGGGTTGTCACCAACACCAGACTTCACTTGTGAGAAATACTAAAGGGAGTCCTTCAGTCTAAAAAAAAAGATCCCAATGAGCAATAAGAAATTATCTGAAGGTACAAAATTCACTGGTATCAGTAAGTACACAGACAAATACAGATGTAATAACACTGTAATTGTGGTGTGTAAACTACTCATATCTTGACTAGGAAGACTAAAAGACAAACCTATCAAAAATAACAACTGCAACAACTTTTTAAGACATGGACCATATAATAAGATATAAATAGAAACAACAAAAAGATTAAAAGCAGGAGTAGAGATGATGTTACATTGTGGAGTTTTTATTAGCTTTGTCTTTCCGTGTTTGTTTTGCAAGCAGAATTAAGTAAGTTGTCATCAGTTTAAAAAATGAGTTATAAGATGTTATTTGCAAGCCTCATGATATCCTCTAATTAAAAAAACTATAACAGATACACAAAAAATATAAAACAAGAAATTAAAACATACCATCAGAGAAAATCCCTTTCAGAAAAAGGAAGACAGGAAGACAGAAAAAAAGAAAGGGAAGACCACAAACAACCAGAGAAAATAGATAACAAAATGGCAGGAGTTAAGTCCTTACTTATCAATAACAACATTGAATGCAAGTGAATTAAACTTTCTAATCAAAAGACAGTGGCTGCATGAATTTAAGAAACTGGACTCAATTATCTGATGCCTACAAAAAACACATTTCACTTATAAAAACACACATAGAATGAAAAATAAAGGGATGGAAAAAGACATTTTATGCAAATGGAAATAAAAAAGTGAGCAGCAGTAGCATATATATATATCAGATAGAACAGACTTTAAGACAAAAATAATAAAAAGAGACAAAGAATTTCATTACATAATGATAAAGTGATCAATTTAGCAAGAGGATGTAACAATTTTAAATATATATGCACCAAACACTGGAACCCCCAGGCATATAAAGCAAATATTATTAGCACTAAAGAAAGAGATAAGACACCAATACAATTATAACTGGAGATGTCGGCACCCCATTTTCAGCGCTGGACAGATTACCCAGAAAGAAAACCAACAAGAAATATTGGACCTAATATGTATTGTAGACAAAATGGACCTAATAAATATTTATAGAACATTTCATCCAATGGCTGGGAATACACATTCTTCTCTTCAACAGGAGAATAATGGATCATTCTCAAGGACAGACTATACATTAGGCCTTAAAAGAGATACTAAAAAGTTCAAAACAATTGAAATAATATATGGTATCTTCTCTGACCACAATGGAATAAAACTATAAATCAATAAAAAGAAGAATTTTGAAAACTATACAAGCACATGGAAATTAAACAATATGCTCCCGAATGAACAGTGAGCCAATGAATAAATTAAAAAGGAAATTTAAAAATTTACTGAAATAAATGAAAATACAACATGCCCAAACCTATGGGATTCAGCAAAAGCAGTTATAAGAGGAAAGTTTATACCAATAAGTGCCTACCTCAAAAACATAGAAAATGTCACCTAATGATACATTTTGAAGAACTAGAAAAACACCAGTGGGTCAATGAAGAAATTAAGAAGGAAACTGAAAAATTTCTTGAAACAAATGGTAATGCAAACACAACATACCAAAACCTACAGGATACAGCAAAAGCGGTGCTAAAAATTTCATAGCTATAAGTACCTACATCAAAAAAGAGAAAAAACTTTAAATAAACAATCTAAAGATGCTTTTTTCTTTTTTTAATTTTTCCTGAGAGACAGAGTTTCGCTCTTGTTGCCCAGGCTGGAGTGAAATGGTGCAATCTTGGCTCACTGCAACCTCCGCCTCCTGGGTTCAAGTGATTCTCCTGCCTCAGCCTTCCCAGTAGCTGGGATTACAGGCATGTACCACCACGCCCAGCTGATTTTGTATTTTTAGTAGAGATGGAATTTCTCCATGTAGGTCAGGCTGGTGTTAAATTCCTGACCTCAGGTGATCTGCCCACCTCAGCCTCCCAAAGTGCTGGGATTACAGGCGTGAACCACCGCGCCCAGCCAAATGCTTCTTAAAAAACTAGAAAAGAGCAAACCAAACCCAACATTAGTAGAAGAAAATAAATAATAAAGATCACAGCAGAAATAAATGAATTTGAGATAAATAAAAACAATACGAAAGATAAATGAAACAAAACATTGGTTTTTTAAAAGGCTAAACAAATTCGACAAACCTTCAGCTGGACTAAGAAAAACAGAGAAAAGACCCAAATGGATACAATCAGAAATGAAAAATGAAACATTACAATTGATATTGCAGAAATTCAAAAGTTCATTAGTGGCTACTATGAGCAGCTACATACTAATAAATTGGCCTGGAATAAATTGACAATTTCTAAGACACATACAACCTACCAAGTTTGAATCAGGAAGAAATCCAAACCCTGAACAGACCTGTAACAAATAATGAGATCAAAACTGTCAGAAAGGCTCCCAGTAAAGAAAAGCCCAAGACCCGATGTCTTTACTGCTGAATTCTACCAAACATTTAAAGAATTAATACCAATCCTACTCAAACTATTATGAAAAACAGAGAAGGAAAGAATGCATTGAAACGCACTCTATAAGGCCAATATTACCCTGATACCAAAACCAGACAAAGACACTTCAAAAAAAGAAAATTACAGGACAGTATCTCTGATGAATATGGATGCAAAAATCCTGAACAAAACACTAGCAAAACAAATTTAGCAATACATTAAAGAGATCATTAATCATGACCAAGTGGGATTTATCCCTGGGATGCAAGAATGCTTCAACATATGCAAATCAATCAATGTGATACACTATATCAAGAGAAGGAAGGGCAAAAGCCATATGATCATTTAAATTGATGCTGAAAAATCATTTGATAAAATTCAAAATCCCTTCATAATAAAAACCAAAAAAAACTGAGTATAGAACGAATATGCCTCAACACAATAAAAGCTATATATGACAGACCCACAGCTAGTATCATACCGAACAGGGACAAACTGAAAGTCTTTCCCCTGAGATCTGGAACACGACAAGAATGCTGGCTTTCAACACTGTTACTCAACATAGTACTGGACGTCCTAGCTAGAATAACCAGACAAGAGAAAAAAATAAAGGGCATTCGAAGTGGAAAGTAAGAAATCAAATTATTCTTGTTTTCAGATGATATAATCTTCTATTTGGAAAAACCTAAAAACTCTACAAAAAAACTATTATAACTGATAAACAAATTTAGTAAAGGTGCAGGATACAAAATGAACATACAAAAATCAGTAGCATTTCTATATGCCAGCAGTGAGCAATCTGAGAAAGACATTTAAAAAGTAATCCCATTTGCAATAATCACACATAAAATAAAATACCTAGGAATTAACCAAAGAAGTGAAAGATTTCTATAATAAACATGATAAAACACCGATGAAAAACATTGAAGAGACACAAAAAAATGAAAAAAAAAATACTCCGTATTCACAGATTGGAACAATCGATATTGTTATAATGTCTGTTCTACCTAGAGCAATCTACAGATTCAGTGCAAGGCCCTATAAAAATACCAATGACATTCTTCACAGAAATAGAAAAAAACAATCCTAAAATTTATATGGAACCACAAAAGACAAAGAATATCCAGAGCTATCCTGAGGAAAAAGAACTAAACTGTAGAAATCACATTATCTGACCTCAAATTATACTACAGAGCTATAGTAAACAAAACAGTGTGGTACTAGCACAAAAACAGGCACATAGACCAATGGAACAGAATAAAGAACCTAGAAACAAATCCACACACTTACAGTGAACTCATTTTCGATGAAAGTGCCAAGGACATACACTGAGGAAAAAATGGTCTCTTCAATAAACGATGCTGGGAAAATTGGATATCCACATACAGATGAATGAAAATAGACCCTTATCTCTCACCATATACAAAAATCAAATTAAAATTGATTAGAGACTTAAATCTAAGACCCTAAACTATAAAACTGCTACAAGAAAACATTGGGGAAATTCTCTAGGACATTGCCCTGAGCAAAAAATTTTTGAGTGATACCCCACAAGCACAGACAATCAAAGCCAAAACAGACAAATGGGATTACATCAAGTTAAAAAGCTTCTGAACAGCAAAGGAAACAGTTAACAAAGTGAAGAGACAACCCATGGAATGGGAGAAAATATTTGCAAACTACCCCTCTGACAATGGATTAATAATCAGAATATGTAAGGAGCTCAAACAACTCTAAAGGAAGAAAACTAATAATCCAATCTAAAACTGGGCAAAAAATTTGAACAGGCATTTCTCAAAAGAAGACAGACAAATGATAAACAGTCATGTGAAAAGTGCTTGACATCTTCGATAATCAAAGAAATGCAAATCAAAGCTACAATGAAATATCATCTCACCCCAGTTAAAATGGCTCATATCCAAAGACAGGCAATAACAAATGCTGACAAGCATATGGAGAAAAGGGAACCCTCATACACTGTTGGTGGGAATGTAAGTTAGTACAACCTCTGTAGAGAACAGTTTGGAGTTTCCTCAAAAAACTAAAATTAGAGCTACCATAAGATCCAGCATTTCACTGATGGGCATATACCCCAAAGAGTGAAAATCAGTATATCAAAAAGATATCTGCACTCCTATGTTTGTTGCATCACTGCTCACAATAGTTAAGATTTGGAAGCACCCTAAGTGAGACCATCAACAGATGAATGGATAAAGAAAATGTGGTACATATATACAATGTACTACTATTCGGCCATGAAAAAGAATGAAATTCTGTCATTTGCAAAAACATAAATAGAACTAGAGATCATTATGTTAAGTGAAATAAGACAGGCACAGAAAAACAGACCACATATTCTCACTTATTTATGGGATCTAAAAATCAAAACAAGTGAACTTATGGATATAGAGAGCAGAAGGATGGAAACCAGAAGCTAAGTAGGGTAGTGGGGGTAGAGGGAGGTGGGGATAGTTAATGGGTGTGAAAAGGTACTTAGAAAGGGGTGGCTAGCAAGATGGCCAAATAGGAACAGCTCTAGTCTGCAGCTCCCAGCAAGATCAACGCACAAGGCAGGTGATTTCTGCATTTCCAACTGAGATACCCGGCTCATCTCTTTTGGGTCTGCTTAAACAGTGGGTGCAGCCCACAGAGGGTGAGCTGAAACAGGGTGGTGCGTTGCCTCACCTCGGAAGCACAAGGGGTCAGGGTACTCCCTCCCTTAGGCAAGGGAAGCCATGAGGGACTGTGCCGTGAGGAACAGTGCATTCTGGCCCAGATACTATGCTTTTCCCATGGTCTTCACAACCCACAGATCAACAGATTCCCTTGGGTGCCTACACCACCAGGGCCCTGGGTTTCAAGTACAAAACTGGTCGGCCATTTGGGCAGACACTGAGCTAGCTGCAGGAGATTTTTTTTCATACCCCAATGGCACCTGGAATGCCAGTGAGACAGAACCCTTCACTCCCCTGGAAAAGGGGCTGAAGCCAGGGAGTCAAGTGGTCTAGCTCAGTGGATCCTATCCCCATGGAGCCCAGCAAGCTAAGATTGACAGGCTTGAAATTCTTGCTGCCAGCACAGCAGTCTGAAGTTGACCTGAGACACATGAGCTTGGTGGGGGGAGGGGCACCTGCCATTACTGAGGCTTTTATAGGTGGTTTTCCCCTCACAGCATAAAGAAAGCTGCCAGAAAGATCGAACTGGGCGCAGCCCACCGCAGCTCCACAAAGCTGCTGTACCCAGACTGCCTCTCTAGATTTCTCCTCTCCAGGCAGGGTATCTCTGAAAGAAAGGCAATAGCCCCAGTCAGGGGCCTATAGATAAAACTCCCGTCTCCCTGGGACAGAGGACCTGAGGGAAGGGGTGGCTGTGGGCGCAGCTTCAGCAGACTTAAACATTCCTGCCTGCCAGCTCTGAAGAGAGCGCTCCCAGCTCCCAGCACAGTGCTCGAGCTCTGCTAAGGGACAGACTACCTCCTCAAGTGGGTCCCTGACCCCCGTGCCTCCTGAATGGGAGACACCTCCCAGCAGGGGTCGAGAGACACCTCATACAGAAGAGCTCTGGCTGGCATCTGGTGGGTGCCCCTCTGGGATGAAGCTCCCAGAGGAAGGAACAGGTAGCAATCTTTGCTGTTCTGCAGCCTCCACTGGTGATACCCAGGCAAACAGCGTCTGGAGTGGACCTCCAATAAACTCCAGCAGACCTGCAGCAGAGGGGCCTGACTGTTAGAAGAAAAACTAACAAACAGAAAGAATAGCATCCACATCAACAAAAAGGATGTCCACACAGAAACCCCATCCAAAGTTCACCAACATCAAAGACCAAAGGTAGTTAAATCCACAGAGATGAGGAAAAACCAGTGCAAAAAGGCTGAACATTCTAAAAACCAGAATGCCTCTTCTTCTCCAAAGGACCGCAACTCCTCGCCAGCAAGGGAACAAAACTGGACAGAGAATGAGTTTGACGAATTGACAGAAGTAGGCTTCAGAAGGTGGTAACAAATTCCTCTGAGCTAAAGGAGCATGTTCTAACCCAAGCAAGGTAACAAACTCCTCTGAGCCAAAGGAGCATGTTCTAACCAAATGCAAGGAAGCTAAGAACCTTGAAAAAAAGGTTAGAGGGATTGCTAACTAGAATAACCAGTTTAGAGTGGAATATAAATGACCTAATGGAGCTGAAAAGCACAGCATGAAAACTTTGTGAAGCACACACAAGTATCAATAGCCGAATCAAGCAACCAGAAGAAAGGATATCAGAGATTGAAGATCAACTTAATGAAATAAAGCATGTAGACAAGACTAGAGAAAAAAGAATGAAAAGGAATGAACAAAGCCTCCAAGAAATATGGGACCATGTGAAAAGACCAAACCTACGTTTGATTGGTGTACCTGAAAGTGACAGAGAGAATGGAACCAAGTTGGAAAACACTCCTCAGGATATTATCCAGGAGAACTTCCCTAAACTAGCAAGACAGGCCACCATTCAAATTCAGGAAATACAGAGAACACCACAAAGATACTCCTCGTGAAGAGCAACCCCAAGACACATAATTGTCAGATTCACCAAGGTTAAAAATGAAGGAAAAAATGTTAAGGGCAGCCAGAGAGAAAGGTCAGGTTTCCCACAAAGGCAAGCCCATCAGACTAAAAGCAGATCTCTCGGCAGAAACCCTACAAGCCAGAATAGAGTGGGGGCCAATATTCAACATTCTTAAAGAAAAGAATTTTAAGCCTAGAATTTTATATCCAGCCAAACTAAGCTTCATAAGTGAAAGAAAAATAAAATCCTTTACAAAGAAGCAAATGCTGAGATACTGTGTCACCACCAGGCCTGCCTTACAAGAACTTGTGAAGGAAGCACTAAATATGGAAAGGAAAAACCAGTATTAACCACTGGAAAAACATACCAAATTGTAGAGACCAGAGACACTATGAAGAAACTGCATTAAATAAAATTTCAGGCCAATATCCCTGATGAACACCAATGCGAAAATCCTCAATAAAATACTGGCAAACCGAATCCAGCAGCACTTATCCACCATGATGAAGTCAGCTTCATCCCTGGGATGCAAGGCTGGTTCAGCATACACAAATCAATAAACGTAATCCATCACATAAACAGAACCAATAACAAAAACCAAATGATTATCTCAATAGACACAGAAAAGGCCTTCAATAAATTCAACAACCCTTCATTCTAAAATCTCTCAATAAACTAGGTATTGATGGAATGTATCTCAAAATAATAAGAAATATTTATGATGAACTCACAGCTGATATACTAAATGGGCAAAAGCTGGAAGCATTCCCTTTGAAAACCAGCACAAGACAAGGATGCCCTCTCTCACCACTCCTATTCAACATAGTATTGGAAGTTCTGGCCAGGGCAATCAGGCAAGAGAAAGAAATAAGGAGTATTCAAATAGGAAGAGGAGAAGTCACATTGTCTTTGTTTGCAGATGACATGGTTATATATTTAGAAAACCCCATCGTCTCAGCCCAAAATCTCCTTAAGCTGGTAAGCAACTTCAGCAAAGTCTCAAGATACAAAACCAATGGGCAAAAATCACAAGCATTCCTACACACCAACAATAGAGAGAGAGCCAAATCATGAGTGAACTCCCATTCACAACTGCTACAAAGAGAATAAAATATCTAGAAATACAACTTACAAGGGATGTGCAGGACCTCTTCAAGAAGAACTACAAACCACTGCTCGAGGAAATAAGTGAGGACATAAACAAATGGAAAAACATTCCATGCTAATGGATAGGAAGAATCAATATCGCAAAAGTGGCCATACTGCCCAAAGTAATTTATAGATTCAATGCTATCCCCATCAAGCTATCATTGACTTTCTTCACAGAATTAGAAAAAAGTACTTTAAATTTCATATGGAACCAAAAAAGAGCTCATGTAGCCAAGACAATCCTAAGCAAAAAGAACAAAGCTGGAGGCATCACATTACCTGACTTCAAACTATACTATAAGGCTACATTAACCAAAACAGCACAGTACTGGTACCAAAATAGATATATAGACCAATGGAACAGAACAGAAGTCTCAGAAATAATGCCACACATCTATGTGATCTTTGACAAACCTGACAAAAACAAGCAATGGGAAAAGGATTCCCTATTTAATAAATGGTATTGAGAAAATTTGCCATATGGAAAAAACTGAAACTGGACCCCTTTCTTACACCTTATACAAAAATTAACTCGAGATGGATTAAAGACTTAAACATAAGACTTAAAACCATAAAAATCCTAGAAGAAAACCTAGGCAATACCATTCAGGATGTAAGCATGGGCAAAGACTTCATGACTAAAACACAAAAAGCAATGACAACAGAAGCCAAAATTGACAATTAAGATCTAATTAAACTAAGGAGCTTCTGCACAGCAAAAGAAACTATCATCAGAGTGAACAGGCAATCTACAGAATGGGAGAAAATTTTTGCAATCTATCCTTTTGACAAAGGGCTAATATCCAGAATCTATAACGAACTTAAATAAATGTACAAAAAAAAAAACAACCCCATTAAAAAGTGGGCAAAGGATATGAACAGACACTTCTCCAAAGAAGATATTTATGCGGCCAATAAACATATGAAAAAAAGCTCATCATCACTGGTCATTAGAGAAATGCAAATCAAAACCACAATGAGACACTATCTCATGTCAGTTAGAATGGTGATTGCTAAAAAGTCAGGGAACAGCAGATTCTGGAGAGGATGTGGAGAAATAGGAGCGCTTTTACACTCTTGGTGGGAGTGTAAATTAGTTCAACCATTGTGGAAGACAGTGTGGTGATTCCTCAGCGATCTAGAACCAGAAATACCTTTTGACCCAGCAATCCCATTACTGGGTATATGCCCTAGAGATTACAAATCATTCTACTATAAAGACACATGCACACGTATGTTTATTGCAGTACTATTCACAATAGCAAAGACTTGAAACCAACACAAATGCCCATCAGTGATAGACTGGATAAAGAAAATGTGGCATATATACACCATGGAATACTGTGCAGCCATAAAAAGGATAAGTTCACGTCCTTTGCTGGGACATGGATGAAGCAGGAAACCATCATTCTCAGCAAACTAACACAGGAATAGAAAACCAAACACCGCATATTCTCACTCGTAAGTGGGAGGTGAACAATGAGACACATTGATACAGGGAAGGGAACATCACACACTGGGGTCGAGGTGGGTAGATCACAAGGTCAAGAGATTGAGACCATCCTGGCGAACATAGGGAAACCCCGTTGTGGCGCTAGGGGAGGGATAGCATTAGAAGTACCTAATGTAGATGATGGTTTGATGGGTGCAGCAAACCACCATGGCATGGGTATACCTATGTAACAAACCTGCACATTCTGCACATGTATCCCAAAACTTCAAGTATAATAATAAAAAAAAAGAAAAAGTAGTTGGAAAGAATGAACAAGACCTACTATTTGATAGCACAACTAGTCAATAATAACTTGATTGTATATTATAAAATAACTAAAAGAGTGTAATTGGATTGTTTGTAACATGAAGGATAAATGCTTAAGAGGATGGATACCTCATTCTCCATGATGTGATTATTTCACATAGCATGCCTGTATTAAAACATTTTGGGTTGGTCCCATGGTGTAATGGTTAGCACTCTGGACTTTGAATCCAGCAATCTGAGTTCGAATCTTGGTGGGACTTTTCAAAGGAGTATATTTTGGCCAGGCGCAGTGGCTCACGCCTGTAATCCCAGCACTTTGAGAGGCCGAAGCAGGTGGATCACCTGAGGTCAGGAGTTCGAGACCAGTCTGACCAACATGGAGAAACTTTGTCTCTACTAAAAATACAAAATTAGCCAGCTGTGACAGTGCATGCCTGTAATCCCAGCTAGTTGGGAGGCTGAGTCAGGAGAATCTCTTGAACCCAGGAGGTGGAGTTTGCAGTGAGCCAAGATCGTGCCATTGCACTCCAGCCTGGGCAACAAGAGTGAAACCCCATTAAAAAAAAAAAATTTCGGGCCGGGTGCGGTGGCTCACACCTGTAATCCCAGCCCTTTTGGAGGCCAAGGCAGGTGGACCACGAGGTCAAAAGATCGAGACCATCCTGGCCAACATGGTGAAACCCTGTCTCTACTAAAAATAAAAAAATTAGCCTGGCATGGTGGTGGGCGCCTGTAGTCCCAGTTACTTGGGAGGCTGGGGCAGGAAAATCACTTGAACCCAGGAATCGGAGGTTGCAGTGAGCCGAGATTACACCACTGCACTCCAGCCTGGTGACAGAGTGAGACACCATCTCAAAAAAATAATTAAAAAAAAGTTTCATGTACTCCATAAATGCATACACCTACTATATGCCCACAAAAATAAAAATAATAAAAAACTGGAAAAGTAAAACTGAACACAAATTTAGTAGAAGAAAAGAAATAATAAAGATAAGAGCATAAATACATGAAATTGAAATGAAAAAATACATAAAATATCAACAAAACTGAAGTTGGCTTTTTGAAAAGATAAACAAAATCCACAAACCTTTAGCCAGCCAGATTAAGAAAAAAGAAAGACATCCCAAGTAATAAAAATCACAGATGAAAAAGGAAACAACAACTGATATCACAGAAATTCAAGGAATCATTAGAGACTAACATGAGCAATATGCCAACAAATCGAAACACTTAGAAGAAATGGATATATACTAGACACATACAACCTACAAAGATTGAACTATGGGAAAATCCAAAATCTGAATAGACCAATGACCAGTACTGAAATTGAAGCTGTAATAAAAATGCTTCCAGCAAACAAAAGCCTAAGACTCAATGGCTTTACTGTTGAATTCTATCAAACATTTAAAGAAGAACTAATACCAATCCAAATCAAACTATTTCAAAAAATAAAGGAGGGAATACTTCCAAACTCATTCTACAAGGCCAGAATTACCCTTATATTAAAACCAGACAAAAACACATAAAAAAGCAAACAAACAAACAAACTACAGGCCAAACATTGACGCAAAAACATTCAACAAAATACTAGCAAACTGAATTTAACTACACACTCAAAAAATCGTTCATCATGACCAAGTGCGATTCATCCCAGATATGCAAAGATAGTTCAACAAACACTAATCAATCCATGTGATACATCATATCAAGATAATTTAGGAGAAAAATCATATGATCATTTCAATTGATGCTGAAAATGCATTTGGTAAAATTTGACATCCCTTCATGAAAAAACCTTAAAAAATGGGTATAGATGGAACATATCTCTACTCAATAAAAGCCATATGTGACAGACAGACAGCTAGTATCATACTGAACAGGGAAAACTGAAAGCCTTTGTTTTAAGATGTAGAACAGGACAAGGATGCCCACTTTTACGACTGTTATTCAACATAGTACTGGAAATCCTAGCTAGAGCAACCAGACAAGTGAAAGATATAAAAGGCATCTAAATTGGAAAGGAGTAAGTCCAATTATTCTGTTTGCAGATGATATAATCTTATATTTAGAGAAACTTAAAGACTCCACCAAAAAACTATTTGAACTGATAAAACAATTCAGTAAAGTTGCAGGATATAAAATAAACATACAAAATAAGTAGCATTTCTGTATGCCAACAACAAACAATCTGAAAAAGAAACTAAAAAGTAATTCCATTTACAATAGCTACAAATAAAATTAAGTACCTAGGCAATAACTCAATAAAAGAAGTGAAAGATCTCTACAATTAAATTTATGAATCATTGATGAAAGATATTGCAGAGGATACAAAAAATGAAAAGATATTCCACATTCATGGACTGGAAATCAATATTGTTAAAATCTCTATTCTATCCAAAGCAATCTAAAGATTTAATGTAATTCCTATCAAAATACCAGTGACATTATTCACATAAATAGAAAAAAATTAATCTAAAATTTATGTGGAACCACAAAAGAATAAGAATATCCAAAACCACCCTGAGCAAAAACTGGAGCAATCACATTACTGGATTTCAAATTATACTACAGAGTTATAGTAACCAAAACAATATAGTCGTAGCATTAAAAACAGACACATAGAACAATGGAACAAAACACAGAATCCAGACATAAATTTATGCATCTACTGTGAACTAATTTTTGACAAAAGTATCAAGAACATGCATTGGGGGAAACGTTTCTTCAATGAATGGTGCTAGGAAAACTGGATATCCACATGCAGAAGAATGACACTAGACCTCCATCTCTCATTACGTATAAAAATAAAATGAAAAGAGATGAAAGACTTAAATCTAAGATCCCACACTATGAAACTACTAAAATAAAACATTAGGAAAACTCTACAGGGCATTGGCCTGGTTGCATATTTCTGGAGTAATACCCTGACAGCACAATCAAAGCAAAAATGGACAAATGGGATCACCTCAAATTAAAAAGCTTCCAAGTAGCAGAGGAAACAATCAATAGAGTGAAGACAGCCCACAGAATAGGAGAAAATATTTGCAACCTATTCATCTCAGAAAAGATTAATAACCATAATACATAAGGAGCTCAAACAAGTCTATATGAAAAAAATCCAATAACCCGATTAAAAAGTGGGCAAAAGATTTGAATAGACATTTCTAAAAGAAGATATACAAATGGAAAATGGGCATATGAAAAGGTGCTTAACCTCATTGACCATGAGAGATACGCAAATCAAAACTGCAATAAGATATCATCTTACCCCAGTTAAAATGTCTTTTATCCAAAAGCCAGGTAATAGAGAATGCTGGCAAAGATGTGGAGAAAGGGGAACACTCAAACGATGTTGGTAAAAATGTAAATTAGCACAGCCACTATGGATAACAGTATGGAGGTTCCTGAAAAAAAAATTAAAAATAGAACTGCCATATGATCCAGCAATCTCCTTACTGGGTATGTACCCAAAAGAAAGGAAATCAGTATATCAAAGAAATATCTGCACTCTCATATTTATTGCAGCACTATTCACAATAGTCAAGATTTGGAAGCAACCTGAGTGTCCATCAGCAGATGAATGAATAGAAAAACAGTATTCCATTGTGCTACCTACACACAATAGAATACTGTTCAGCCCTTAAAGAATAAGATCCTGTCATTTGCAACAACATAGATGGAACTGGAGGACATTAGGTTAAGTGAAATAAGTCAGGCACAGAAAGACAAACTTTGCATGTTCTCACTTATTTGTGGAGCTAAAAATTAAAACAATTGAACTCATGGAAATTGAAAGTAGAATGATGGTTACCAGAGCCTTGGAGGGGTAGTTGCAGGGGAGGATATGGAAATGGAGATGGTTAATGCATACAAAAATATAGTTAGATACAAAGAATAAGATCTAATATTTGATAGTACAACAGGTTGACTACAGTTAGCAGTAATTTGTTATACATTTTGGAATAAATGAAGTAGTAAAATTGGAATGTTTATAACACAAAGAAATAATAAATGCTTGAGGTGACTGAAACCCCATTTACCCTGATATGATTATTATACATTGTATATCTATATAAAAATCTCATGTATCCTATAAATATATACACATACTGTGTGCTCATAAAATTAAAAATTATTTTTTAACTAAAAAATTAAAAAAAACTAACATATAACAAGCAGCACAGCACATTCAAACAAATAGGAAAAAAGTAGAACCAGAAACAGAAAAATAATCCATTGATCCAGAAGAAGGCACAAAACACACACACACATGCATGCATACATGCATGCATGCACATACACACAGGAGAAAAAAACTTACTAATACTACAAAATTAAGATCTAGAAATAAATCCAAATATACTATAATCACAATAAGTATAAATGGCCTTAATTATCTAGTTAAAGTGACAAAGAATATCAACTGGATATAAAAAATATGCTCAACAGCATGAATTTAAAATATATTCATCTAATGCATTAGAAGACAGGAGGCTTGAGAATAAATGTTTATAGCAAGATATATTAAGCAGATATTAATCAAAGCAAGGTAGTACATCTATATTAATATCAGACAAAATAGACTTCAAGGCAAAAGTATTATAGAAGACAATCCAAAAATCTCAAAAGATTCAATATAGTACATAAAAATAATTTTTTATGGAAGAATGTAAGAATTCTATATTTTTTGTGGCTATCCTAGAAGCTGAGAAAGGTAAGAAAATGGATTTTCCCAGAGAGCCTTCAAAAGGAATACCGGCCATGCTGACATCTTTATTCAAGCCTGTATTAATAGGAAAAGGCAGAAAGGCAAACTTTTTTCTCCAACTATACTCTCAGCACAGAATACTGGTCATCAAAATCTGTGGGGTTTTCCATACCAAGCAATTCTTCAGCACCAACTGGGTGTTCTATAATTTAATTCAATCCTGTCACTAACTGAAGTTAGTGCAGACCCTACAGGTTAAGAGCTGAGTCCCTGAAGACTGCCTCCTTCCCAACTTCAAATGCCAACCAATATGCTAGGTTGTTTTAACCTGTGCTTCTGATTGACTGACTATAAATCAGAGGTACCATGACCCCGTCTCAGGTTCAATTATTTGCCAGAATTGCTCAGAGAAGTCTGGGAAATACTTTACTTACATTTACCCTTGTATTATAGAAGCATACAAATAAACAGCCAGATGAAAGATGCAAGAGCAAGATAGGGAGGAAGGAGCCTGGAGCTTCCATGATGCCTCAGGGTGCTCCACCTTCCCAGCACCTTCAGGAGTTCAGCAACCTGGAAACTCCCTGAACCCTGTCCTTTATGGTTTTGTACAGAGGTTTTATTATGTAAACATGATTGACTACATCAGTGGCTATTGGTGATTAATTCAGCCTCCAGCTCCTCTTCTTTCCCCAGAGGTTGAAAAGTGAGGCTGAAAATTGCAAACCTTTCTTCACTAGGTTGGTTCCCCTGACAAGTCCTCATCAGGAGGCTATCCAGGATCCCCCAGCTAGTGCCCCGGGATCTAATCAGCATATAAAAAGACACAAATCACTTTAGAGATTTCCAGGGTTTTAGGGGCTATGTGTAAAAAAAAAGGAGGGGTGTGTAGAGATCAAATATATTTTTCTTACTATATTGTATATCACATTTTTTTATTATATATTATAATATCACAAAGTTCCGTAAGACTCATTTCAAACTTTTAGCCTCAAGAATTATAACAAATGTATGTTTTAAGCTATTATATTTGTGATAATTAGAGCACCAATAGGGAATAAAACAAGCAGGTATTTTATTTAAGAAGAAATATTTATAGCTGATTAACATAACATGATGCTCAAGCTTATTAAGAGAAATTAAACTAAAATTATAATATGATAATATTTCATTACCATCAGATTAGGCAGAAATGAAAATTTAATAATGTCAGATTTATGGAGAAGATATTGATTAATTAGAATTCTCACCCACTTTAGGTGGTATAAATTTTAGGAAAATAGGGGCCATGGGCAGTGGCTCATGTCTGTAATCCCAGCACTTTGGGAGGCTGAGGCGGGTGGATCACCTGAGGTCAGGAGTTCTAGACTAGCCTGACCAACATGGTGAAACCCCGTATCTACTAAACACAAAAAATTAGCTGGGCATGGTGGTACATGCCTGTAATCCCAGCTGCTTGGGAGGCTGAGGCAAGAGAATCGCTTGAACCTGGGAGGCAGAGGTTGCAGTGAGCTGAGATTGTGCCATTGCACTCCAGCCTGGGCAACAAGAGCGAAACTCCATCTCAATAAATAAATAAATAAATAAATAAATAAATAAATAAATAAATAAATAAATAAATTTTAGGAAAATAGGCATTACCTAATATGTGAGTACACACATAACCTATGACCCAACTATTCCCAGGGATATAGCTGAAAAAAACACCATTTCTCTACACATACAACACTTCCGATAGCAGATGTGCTTTTTTTTCCACGTGAAGCAGTTTTATATTTCTCTGGATATCAGCTGCGTGTCTCACAATTTAATCCAATTCTGACACTATTTACCTAGAGTTAGCATCAGGTCACACAAGTTAAATGCTTCAGTCCCACAAGACTAACACCATTTTTGATGCTAATTGCAAATCTGGGTCTCATGTACTTTTGACTGACTGGCTATAAATCAGAGGCTTCTACCACCCTCTCCTTGAGTTTGATAATTTGCTAGAACAGCTCACAGAACTTGGGAAAACACTTTATTTACATTCCATAGTTTGTTGTAAAAGACACAACTCAGGAACAGCAATATGGGTATATGTTTCATAATTAAAAAGTTTTAAAAATGATTTTATTCCAATGAAGAATACATTTGAAAAAAGTTGTTTTCTGGTCAGACCATAAATTAAAATATTAATGTTTTAGTACTTTTAGTCAAAATATATTTTGTGGTTCTTAAATTTGCAATTTGGAAAATTATTAATCTTTAAAAAAATCAAAACTTTCTCATTCATTTATTCTTTAAATGGATATTTATTGATGCCTGTCCATCAAGTACTATAATTTTTCTATTTAGATTATTTGACTAAAAGATAGTCTTTGCTTTAGCTATACAAGATGCAATATTTTTAAAAGATTATATGAATATGCATCTCCACAGATGCCTACATTTCTGCCACAGATGATCAGAGAAAGACCAATTTGTTTGCAAAACAGGTCCAGTCTCATTAAACTTGGCCTGATTATTTACATAAGTGTAGCAAGAACAGTGATCAACCATATAGGCCCTTTTAAGTCTGCTTTTAAAAAGGAATCTCTGATTAGACTTTTAAAAGTGTTCTCCCTGCTAGTAAGCCAAAGACTTGCCATCAGAATTTGCCTGTAATACCTATAAATTTAGGGAAATTCTTCTGTTTTTAAGAACCTTGAAATATTTTTGAGGTTCTTGGGCCTTCTTTTATGAGGCTTGGGAACCTTTAAAGCCAGATGTCAGGCCAATTATTTGCAAGGGCCTTTATTGGCTCCACAAAGTCAACCTTAGTTTTTTAAAACTGTCTGATCATATCTGATTCTATGTACATTCTCAACTGTAACGTTCCATTCAAAGCCCTGATAATACTGTATAACCAGAGTTTCCACTTGTCTCCTGTTACAAGGCAAGCAGATTCCTATTGAACTTATGCAAATAATGATATTGCCATAAAGTAAGAATACTCACAGATAGCTTTTGAATTCTAGAGGGATCAGGTAAAAAGAAAAAGTAATTGTTTCATCTTTTTTCACAGAGGTATATTTTATCAAATTGCTGTAAGTTATAGATAGCTTAAGGGAAAAGAAAACTGTTTCCTTAAATCTGAAAAAGTAAAACATTAATGTTTTACTTTAAAACAGCAATGTTTCAAACAAAAAGGCCATAAAATTAATAATCTATTTGTTCAGTCTCGTGTAATTAATTCTTGTTCTGCTTGATGTTGGGTTAACAGTTTTATGAACCAATCAGTTTCTTCATTAGAGTCCTGGAAATTATTTACCTAGTTCAATGGTGTGACCTCAAAGTTGAAAACCTGTATTTGTCAGAGTCTTTTTCCTGAATCTTCTTGAAGATGAAACATTTTAGGACTACAGATGCTTGCAAAAGCTTTCAGAGTAAAACAAGTAACCGTCTATGGACAACAATGCTTAAAATTGACATGGTTAAAGATCTGATGAGAGAGTTCATTATAATAATGATGAAATTGACAAGGAAATTTGGATATTTCTATGGCATACAATATTTTAACACAATACCAAAATTATGCCTGATAAAGTGTCAGGACACACCAAATTTTTAGAAATTTTATGTAATTTCTGTGACATTCATAACATATCCATGTAAATATAATTCAAAGAAGGTTAAACAACATTTTTTATTTGACAATGCTTCCCATGCAAATTTAACATATCAAATAAGTCTAATTAGTGTGATACCTTTCCTTTTAAAAAGAGCGAGAAAAAATAATTTTTATATATTCCAGAAATCCCTAGAAATTCTCAAAGTTAGTTCAAGGTCAAAAATACTTAATTTAGAACTTAATTTTGTAAAGTTTATAAAAAATATCAAAGGTTTAAAACATTTGATTAAAAGACAATCACACGTCACTTTGAAACAATAGTCATTCATTTAACCAGAGTGATAATTAAAAGACTTCAAAGGCAATTGCAGAAAGTTACATAGTTTAAGGAAAAATATCCCTTTGCTGTTTGAATAAAGAGGACTCAGTTTTCTTAAGTATTTGAAGACCTAACAACATGAAGCACAGGAAATTATTTTAATAAAACACAGAATTTTCCTCCCAAGCGAGTTACTTAAAGGCAAAGAAAAAACTTTCACAATCAGTTTAAAAGAGAAGATCAAATTCTGGTTGTAGTTCAGTGGACTTTTGATATTAAGGTGATTTTTTTTAATAACTTATAAACAAATCCATTCAAATCTTAGCCACCTTGACCACAGATAAAATTCCTTTCCTAAGATTATTTATTTTTCCACAAACCTACAACTTTCTTTTTTATTTTTATTTATTTATTTATTTTGAGACAGTCTCGCTCTGTCACCAGGCTGGAGCACAGTGGTGTGATCTCAGCTCACTGCAACTTCCGCCTCCCAGGTTCAAGCGATTGTCCTGCCTCAGCCTCCCGAGTAGCTGGGATTACAGGCACATACCACCACACTCAGGTAATTTTTCTATTTTTAGTAGAGACGGGGTTTCACCATGTTGGCCAGGATGGTCTTAACCTCTTGACCTCATGATCCACCCGTCTTGGCCTCCCAAAGTGCTGGGATTACAGGCATGAGCCACCACCAGCCCAACTTTCTTATATCTATTCAGTTTTGCCTGTTCTCTTTCAGTGTGGCACAGTTCATGTTTACTTACAGACCCAAATATCTTTTTTTCTTCTGTAATAAGAAGCCAAGTGTAGAAAAACTTATGTTCCACAATTAATGTTTCAGTATCCGATTTGGAAAGTGATTTAGATATTCAATTTAATATTCATTATTTAATTTAACTGAGTAAAACTCCAAGGGAATAAGTTACCAAAGAGATTTCAAAAACTCTTTTCAAATAGACGTAACATCAAACAAAGCTAGCCATCAGCAAGTTATTTCCCTATAGGTATTTTCACTGTAGCCATCATGAAAGCAAGAGTCCTAAAAAGTTAACTACACTGTTTTTTTTTTGTTTGTGCTTGAAATATATTAGTAATGTACACTGCATATCACTTGCACATTTTCTTTATAATATTAAATATCTAGTGGAGATAAATGTATCTGACTAGTAAACCCAGGTAAAATAAAAATATCAAGCTCATATTATACCTAAAACTGATAACTCAGAAGATGCAACTTTTTTTTTTTTTTTTTTTTTTTGAGCCAGAGTCTCACTCTGTTGCCCAGGCTGGAGTGCAGTGGCGCAATCTTGCTCACTGCAATCTCCACCTCCCTCCTGGGTTCAAGCGATTCTCCTGCCTCAGCCTCCCAAGTAGCTGGGATTACATGAGCCCACCACTATGCCGGGCTAATTTTTGTATTTTTAGTAGAGACAGGGTTTTGCCATGTTGGCCAGGCTGGTCTCAAACTCCTGACATCAGGCAATCAGCCTGCCTTGGCCTCCCAAAGTGCTGTGATTACAGGCGTGAGCCACTGCGCCTGACCACAGCTATTTTAATAAATGAACAATATTAAACTAATCTTATTTACCAAAGATTTACCAGTCATGAGAACTTGAAACACATTTTGGGTTAGTTTCTATAATTCCAAGAGTTTAGGAAAAGTATTGATGTGCTGCAAAATGACATTTCAGTAAATGAGGGACTGTGTATAAAAAGTGGTCTCATAAGATTATAATGAAGTTGAAAAAGTACTGTTGCTTAATGGCTTTGTAGCATAGTTTTTAGTGCAATGCATTATTCACATGCTTATATGATACTCACATGTTTATGTGTTTTTTTAAACCAACTGAACTACCAGTCATGTAAATTATAGCACAAACAATTATGTGCAGTACATAATGCATGATACTGATCATAAATGGAAACTGACCCAATAGTTCCATAGTTTTTTTTTAATAAAAATAGAAATCCACCTTTCTGGTCTTAAAGTTTAAAACTTATATTTGTTTTATCTGAGTTCCTTCCTCAGGAAACAACCTTCAGGCCTCTCACAAAGAGTATCAAATACCTGAAACTCACCAGATCACCACATTCAATGAGTTGGATTTCTTCCTTGCCCCTCCCTAGTTCCTGCCTTCTTACACATTGTTACATTACTTCCCTGCTATACTGAACTGTACTTTTTATCATTATTTTAGACTATACTTCTTGTACTTGTTTTTAAAAATTGCTGTAAAACAGCCTCAGGTATGTCTTGCAAGAGGTATTCCAGAAGAAGCCTTATCATCATAGGAGACAGCAGCTTCGTGCATGTTATTAACCATGAAAAACTTCCAGTGGGACAAGATGTGGAGGTGGAAGACAGTGATCTTGATGATCCTTGCCCCGTGTAGGCCTAGGCTAACATGTACTTTGTATTAGTTTTTAACAAAAATTTAAAAAGTTAAAAAACATTTAAAAATAGAAAATAGCTTATAGAATAAGATTTTAAAGATAAATATTTTTGTACCATTGTGCAACATGTTTGTGTTTTAAGCTGTTACTATGAAAGTCTAAAAGTTAAAAAAAAATTTTAAAGTTTATAAAGTAAAAAGAGTAAGCTAAGGTTAATTTATTATTGAAGAAAGTTTTTGTATAAATTTAGGGTCATCTAAGTGTACGGTGTTATAAGATCTACAGTAGTGCACAATGATGTCCTGGTTTTCACCTTCACTTAACCACTCACTCATTGACTCAGTGCAATTTCCAATCCTGCAAGGTCCATTTATGATAAGTACTCTATGCAAAAGCCCCATTTAAAAAATCTTTTATAGCGTATTTTTTCTATACACTTTTGTGTTACAGTTGCTTACAGCATCCAGTACAATAACCTCCTATGTAGGCTTGTGGCTAGGAGCAATTGGCTACACTAGATAGCCTAGGTATATAACAGGCCATGCTGTCTAGATTTGTGTAAATACACTCTATGATGTTTGTGTAACCAAACTCAACGTTTGGCTGCTTGCTGCTCGGAAAGCCAGACACTGGAAGTGAGGTTTGGTGGAAGGAAAGCAGGTTTATTCAAGTGGTAGCTGCTTGGGAGACAGCCATATTCTAGTCTCAAAAAGCCATCGCAAACTTTCAGGCTAACTAAAGGGGTTTTAAGGGGAAAGGTGGCATGGAAGCTATGTGTATGAGTGGCGTAGGGTATAGATCTGCTTGTCATCCAATGGCTGTCTTGAGTAATGGACTATCCAGGGGCCTGGTTGGTATCAAGTTATGGATCAACTGTGCAACTGCCATCTCTGCTTCCTGCTTGGATTGTTTTAAGATTAGCCTTTGGAGTTCTCCAGTGAACAGGTAGTTAGATATATGTGTAGCAAGAAATGAAGGGAGGGAAGGGTTACTTTTAGAGGAAGCTAGCAAACTGACTATACTGGTTACATGAAGGGAGGGAAGGGTTACTTTTAGAGAAAGCTAGCAAACTGACTATACTGGTTACATTTGCACAGTGACAAAATCATCTAATGGCTCGTTTCTCGGAACGTATTGTATCCTTGTTGGTAAGCAACACATGACTGTACTTAATTTATATAATCTCTTAGTTTTCCTTAAGCCAATTAAATAATGAATTGGCTTATATTAAATAAAGCTCTTTTAAAAGTTAATTTTGTCAATACCATCTGGAGGTAGAAGAATATCACATATAGATTACATACATACATAAATGTGCATAAGCACATAGACAGAAGTAAATACATATCATATAAATTCTGTATTAGTCTGTTCTCACATTGGTATAAAGAACTACCTAAAACTAAGTAATTTATAAAGAAAAGAGGTTTGGCCAGATGTGGTGGCTCATGTCTGTAATCCCAGCACTTTGGGAGGCCAAGGCGGGTGGATCACTTGAGGTTAGGAGTTCGAGACCAGCCTGGCCAACAAGGTGAAACCCCATCTCTACTAAAAATACAAAAATTAGCCTGGCATGGTGGTGGATGCCTGTAATCCCAGCTGCTGGGGAGACTGAGGCAGAAGAATCACTTGAACCCAGGAGGCAGAGGTTGCAGTGAGCTGATGGATTGCACCACTGCAATCCAGGCTGGGCAACAGAGTGAGACTCCATCTGAAAAAAAAAAAGAAAAAAAAAAGAGGTTTAATTGACTCACAGTTCTGCAGGCTGTCCAGGAAGCATGGCTGCAGAGGCCTCAGGAAACCTATAATCATCGTGGAAGACAAAGGAGAAACAGGTACATTCCACATGCCTGGAGCAGGAGGAAGAGAACAAAGGGGGAGGTGCCACACACTTTTAAACAACCAGATCTCATGAGAACTCACTCACTATCACAAGAACATCAAGGGGGAAATCTGCCCCCATGATCCAATTACCTCCCTCAGGCCCTTCCTCCAACACTGGGGATTATTAGACATGAGATTTGGGTGGGGAAACAAATTCAAACCATATCAGCTTCTGTTTTAAAATTTATGTCATGTACCATGTACAATAATAAAGGACTCACTGGTAGTTTATAAAATAATATATGAATCAGAATTTTCTTCTGGCCAATGAAATAAGACTTCCTTCTTTGATAGCTAACACTTTCTACTACTGTTTGTGAAAAGAGGTTTTAAGATTTTTTATTTGGCAGTTTCTAAATACAGTTGACCCTTGAACAACACAGGATTGAATGGTGGAGGTCCACATATACACCAATATTTTTTCAACCAAATGCAGATAAAAAATACAGTATTCCTGGGATGCAAAACCCATACCTATGGAGGGCTGACTTTTTATACATGTGGGTTCCAGGAATGGCTCTTAGGTAAGACAAGGCAAAAAAAATTACATCTCAAATGCAGAGTTTAAACCTGTGCTTTAATACCATCATTTTCAGAAACAAAGAATGGTGTAGGTAAAGGCCCAGTTAAAATAAGATGGCCAAAAAAAGCAACTTAAACAAAGGTAAGGTTTGTTCTATAGATTTAAGCTGAGACCTCTCCAATCTAAGAGTTTCTAGTGATTCAGCCCTTTTTTCCTTTCTTGTGCAGAGAGAGATCCACACTTACAAATGGAGATTTTCTTTATAGATTGATTTTTTTTTCCTAACAAAAGGGTCTACAGTAACTGGCTGAAATAGTCCTTATGCCAGAAAGGCATATTTTGGAGACTAATTCAGCTACACAGGCTGCTTGTTAACCCAATCTGTGTTTCTTTAACTAGATTACTGAGTTCAGGGTGGAGCTCATTAATAAATAGGGCAAACAGAGCATTTTCTATTCCTGGACTCAGCATGGATAGACCAGAATCTTTTATAAACAATACTTCTAACCTTTACTTACAGTCAGAAACACGTTAATCCTTTTTCTTTTTTTCTTTTTTTCTTTTTTTTTTTTTTTTGAGAGACGCAGTCTCGCTCTGTCGCCCAGCCCAGGCTGAAGTGCAGTGGTGCAGTCTCAGCTCACTGCAAGCTCCGCCCCCCGGGTTCACGCCATTCTTCTGACTCAGCCTCCCAAGTAGCTGGGGCTACAGGCGCCCGCCAACAAGCCCGGCTAATTTTTGTATTTTTAGTAGAGATGAGGTTTCTCCGTGTTAGCCAGGGAGTCTCGATCTCCTGACCTTGTGATCCGCCCTCCTCAGCCTCCCAAAGTGCTGGGATTACAGGCGTGAGCCACCAAACCCGGCCCATCCTTTTTCTTTTCACAAGATTGAATGACCAGTTAGGGTTTGTTTAGTTTTTTAGGAAGTACTTTGGGTTTTAAGAGGTTGTTATTTTCTTAACCCTTTTCTTTGTCTATCTTGGAAGATTAAGTAACTGAATCTTTGATATATTTCTCAGTACCTTCCATTTGGCTTTAGCCATCTATTTTCAGGGTTTACCAGGTCCCAGTATCATGTAAATGTAAGTTGCCAAAGGTCATAGTCTTGGATCATATACTCCAGTGAGAATTCTGAACTTCTTGGCAATTTTATGGAGGTTTCCTTTGGGACAGGAAAACATTTCACTTTTTCTCTGTTCTCAAGATTTTGATCAACACGAGCAGGTGGTTAGAGAAGCACACCTGATTGTTCTGAAGGCCTAACTTTGTAAGGCACTTGTTTAATTTTCTTTTTCTTTTTAGGGTGAGAAGGTATGTAAGCTAAAAAGGTTTGTAGATTCAGAGTAGGCAGAGAAGAATAGAGAGAAAGTGTAGTTGGAGATAAGTCAGTCAATATACTGTTATTTCTAATCAATTAATTGCTTACACTTTTCTTTTGCCTTTTGTAAGGATTTTAGAGAATATATATATTCTCATTTAGTCTTTTAGAAGCTCTGCATGCCAAACATACATTCTCCATTGTTTCTGAGGCATTTGTAATCCCTTTTTTTATTCTAGCACACCTTGCAAGTGAACAGTTTTATCTAGTTTAAGACTTTCATTCTCTGGTGGATGTGACTCTGAGTTACCTTTGGTAAGTTTCATCAGTTTCTCTAGAAAAGCACATATTCTTGGTCTATAGTTCTTATAGATGCAATTGGCTAGAGTTCCACATGGAGGAGTTCTAGACTTCTTGGATCCAGATGAATCCATGACCCCTGTCTTCTTGTAATCTTACCTGCTGGAGACCTCCCTACTGCACCCAGTCCAGTTTCTGTCTGACACAGTATAACATCTCAAATAAAAAAAATAAATAAACTTCAAAACATAGGTTTTAACTGACATTTTTCCCTGAGTGTCCTAATCAGTAAGTGAGGAAGAAAGATACTGAGTTAAAACTCAGTATCTTTTTATTAGCAATTCTCCATTACATGGAAATATAATTTGTTCATCTATTGTCTGGATAGAAAAGGCAGAATGGAAACTAGAAGCAAACCGAAGCTCATACAAGGGAAGAAGTAAATAAATGCATAACAAAACAAGATCAGAGTATTTTGATGTCAGATTTTCTACTTCTGCCATTTGGAGAAACCAGGGTATTGCAGAAATTAATAAGGCAGTATTTTATGGATTGACTTGTTCTGGTAAGAAGAGACCCCCAACTCTTTCATTACAGAGAAGCAATCAATGTAAACTAAGCACCGAACTCCGTATCACTACAAATAGCTATTCTAATCTGCATGTCAGAATAAAATTGACACATTCATAGTATGTGGATATTTAAAAGAACATTTAAAAGATATGTTTGTAGGCACTTTCTCTGAATAAGGAACTCCTATGTTTCAGCTGCCTTCTCTATACAGCTGAACTCATCTGTTAACAGGATTAATTTTAACAAGCCATTTCTAAGATCTAACAACAATTAAAGTAGTCACTGTTTTTCACAGTAAACCCAGTAGGAAAAGAATGTTCCCCCAATTTTATAGACAGAAAACTGTACAGAGAGAAATAACGTGTCCATCAATATTATCATAGATGAAGTTGCTAAGGCAAGATGCATAATCAGTTTGTCAGCTCTTGGTATCTTTAGAACAGTTTAGATCTGTTCTTGGTGTTTCCTCTGCCCATGTGGAATTCACCTAAATTTTAGAGGGTTACAGGCCATGGAGGGGAGGATTCAAGAGAAGCTGTTGAAGAAAACAGGACTATCCACAGGCAGGTGTTCCCTGAGGAAATGAATTGGCTTCTAGGATCCACCCCTCTTTCCCAACTAGTAGAAACCATCCTTGAATATGGTGAATAGGTAAGCGACTTCTTCTAGGAAGTTACTTGCACTTGATTTTTCTTTTTTCTAGCAAAAGGGTCTCATAATAGCTGGCTAAAAATAGTCTTTATGCCAGAAAGGCATATTTTGGAGACTAATTCAGCTACACAAGCTGCTTCTCAACCCAGTCTGTGTTGAGAAGACTAGGTTTGCGTGTGTGTAAGCATCTACACACACAAACCATTTAACTTAAGGGCACTATGTTTTGTGCCCTCAGGATAAATGGTTTGTATGTGTCGATGATTAGCTTAAATCAGAAGTAGCCCTTGGATACAGAGAAACTTAAGGTATATAGAGGACGGATTCACACTTGTTTCCACAGCAACAGGATTTCCCCCCTGAGCTTAATCCCTAAATGTCAATTTGTTGTTTTCACTCTAAATTTTAAAATCATACCTTAGCTAAATCTAATACCATTTATAATATTTCAGAATTCTAACAGATATAGATAACCTCAGACCTCACCATAGTGAAAAAATAAATAATTAGCACTTCTTAGTCCATTTTGGAAGATGTAATAAATGATAAAAAATAGAGTTAAAAGACATTTTATTGTTGTTTTTCCTTTTAAATCTTCTTTATTTTTTCTCAGAGGTATAACAGGGCATTTAAATAAAAGTATGATAGGGTGTATCATGCCTGAAACAGTACAATAATGAAGACATTTCTCGTGTGTTAGTAACTTACTAGTTCTTGATGACTTTGGATCCAGTCACATGCTTTCTTCGATGTGTGATTTCTAGTAAAATCCCAACTCTAATTCTGTGCTGTGTCAAAAACTCCCTAAAAATACAAGTGTTAAAATAATCCCACTTATTTAAAATTCAAACTTTATACATTTTAAAATATTGAATTTTGGCCACACACTGTGCAGATAACAGTTTTTTATCGTTTTCAGGGAATTTTACTGTCATCTATACTTGATATTCACACTTTTAAAAATTTCTTTTACATTCTACAAGGTAATGGTAGTAAGGTGATACTATCCTTTACACTAATCTCCTCTTAAGTCTCCAGAGAAGAGCTGTAAGAATCTTCAAAAGCAAAACAAAAAAGATATGCCCTCCTTAATTGTACAAATATAGTCATTAACAGCATAATGACATTTTGGCCAGTGATGGAATGCATATATGTCAGTGGCTTCCTAAGTTATAAGATTGTATTTTTACTGTACCTGTTTTAGGTTTAAATAGGTTTTGACGGACAAATCTTTACCATTGTGTTTCAATTGCCTACACTATTCAGTACACAACATATTGCACAGATTTGCAGCTGAGCAGCAATAGGCTATGCCATATAGCCTAGTTGTGTAGAAGGCTATACCATCTAGGTTTGTGTAAGTTCACTCTATGAAGTACACTCTTCAAGTACACTTTATAATGTTTACACAATGATGAAATCACCCAATGATGCGTTTCTCAGTATGCAACCCTGTCATTAAGCAACACATGACTGTACCAAACTGTCAAGGATGGGGCCATATACAGTCTATACCCCTCCATAGGAATTTCTGTAAACGCTGGAAATGCTTGACTATTGAGGCCTGGAGCTGCGGAAACACGATGTAGCTAACGGCTCCATTCAAAAAAATTGTCACTTCTCTATTGTCCTTTTCATTAGTCACTGCCACTTTTCTGTTTTGCCAGTTTCATTTTTCCTCCAGACAAACATCCTGCAAGGCATTAAAAAGAAGGGCGGGAGACTAATTAGTGTGTCAAGGGGAACTAGAGGTATGGTGAGAAATTCAGAATCTCATTTTCCTTTCCCCCCTTAGAACTGATTTTGCTGTCAGCATTTAAAAAATAACAAATGGATGTGCTTCTATTATTTGATGGAGATAAAGTACTTTTTCCTCTCCAAGTATAATTTGCTGCAAATTCTATTAACCAAAAATATATTCCAGAATCAAAATTATTAAACATTTTGAATGTCTTAGTCTAATTATTTGTGACTATAAAATGGATTGATTTGTATTTGTTTATAAATGTAATTAGGATAAATCCAAATAGAAGTGAAATAAAAGATATATAATCAGATTAGAGTACTTGCCAGAAAAGCAATGATTTTTTTAAAAAGCTATGCAGCATGGGTAAAATTTTGCTATCTGTTATTATAAATATTATATTTATATAGTTTGTTTAGTTGCAGACTGAATGAGAGGTAAGATTTTGTTGTTACGTTTTTCTTTTAAACCATCTCTAGATCTCTTTGCTTCTAGGCAGAAAGTCTTGTTTTGTAGTATGGTTTGTAAATGTTGGCAGGAAGGTGTCACAGGTTAACTCTTATTAATGCTTTTTTTTTTTTTTTTTTGAGGAAAGGAGTGGGCAGGCACCAATTCTGTCTATAAACTCCTTTTATTTCGTACTGAGAATAGGCGAGATTTGATTGTTTCACATTGTTATCTTGTTTTGATTGATAGTCACATCCTTCCCATTTGGGCATTAGTGATATGGAAAAGTTAGACTCTTTCGCCAGGGGTGTCATTAATCTGAGTTGTTAGGTATCGATGACCTGAATGTTAACCCTACACGGCAGTTCCACTAATTTGTAAGCTTTTCTGGTTTCTGCTCTTTCCTCTTGTCCTGTTTCCCAAGTGATCAATTTCTGTTAGGCTTTCTGTTTGTTTCCAACTGGCTTGCTTTTTTATACAGTTTGATTCAAAGATATTGATTTATTCCCCCGTCCTTCCTCTGGAATGGTACGCGGATCTTATTTTATTATTTTATATTTATTTATATACTACAGTAATTTGGTGGCAAGTAATTCATTTCTTCTGTGTTCCCCCCACCCCCCACTTTCCTGTTTTTAGTGATAAATTGTTCGTGCAAGTTATTTTAGTGATAATACACTGTGGTTGGTTAACAACAAACTTGCAGGGTACATGAAAGCAGGTGTTCTAGTTTTCTTTGCATGGGGAAGGTAGCCCCTCCTTCCTTTCTTTTCCTTCCTTCCTTCTTCCCTCCCTTCCTTCCTTCCTTCCTTCCTTCCTTCTTTCCCTCTTTCTCCTTCCTTCTTCTTTCTTCTTTCCCAGCTTTGCTACAGGAAAGCATATTTCAGTTCTTATAATCGGGCCACAGAAGATACCAGAAGGTGGGAGAGCATTGAGGTTAGGACTCAGAGTGAATCCCCACACCCATAAACCTCAAAATAATCAGATAGGCATAAAGAAAATCAAGAAATTGTCCTTTAAGGAATGGATATAATTTTCTCTGACTCCTTTCAAGGTCTTGTTTTCATCATCATCTGTGGAAAGCTGGACAAACGAGTCATGTTCTTTTCACTGGGCTTTCAACAACTTGGTTAGAAACTAATGAACTTTTATCGATTAAAAAATAATCACTTTCTCCTAGTGGAGAAGTTAAGGGCAGTTGTTAGTAGTTAGAAAATAGAAGAAAGATTGGGGAAGTAATAAGTGAGGAATGAGGGCAGGCTGAAAAGGAGAATCCATGTGGCTGAGTCCCGGTGGAGAAGCTCAGGGCTTTGCCCCTTGGTCAGCTTCATCTGTTGCCTCATCCTTGCTGTACTACTTGGAGCACATTTCCCAAACTTTCTGACTCCCCGTTTCTTTATTTGTGAATGAAAAAATTATATCTTTTTCCCAGAGTTATGGTGAGGATTAAAGAAGATAACATAACCTGTGAACCGTGTCTTCTTGAGGGCTAGGATTCTGTCATTTGCACCTTTCTATGCCTCAGAATCTAATACAGTGCCTGGCACACGGTAGGTGCTCAGTAAACATCTGGTTGAAGGAAAGAGAGGGCAAGGAATTTAACAGAGTGGGATATTAAAGAAGTAGCTCAGAAAAATAAGCAGGAAAACAGGAAGAAAATGGCAAGATGAAGCATGGAGAGTTATTTGGACCTCCAGGTTAAAACTGATGCAGCCTGGAGCCCTGGCCTCCTTTCTTATGTCTCCCAGGGAGAGCTCTGTTACTGTCTTTTTCTAAAGCCATCAAAGGGTAAACTGGAAACATAGGATAAAAGTAGGCAGTGACAGCACACTGAGGGGAATATTTCTTTTTAAATGGGTTTATAAGCCAGACCCCACTTCCTCACCTTGTCTAATGCTGATGGTAATTTGTTCAAGTATTCCTATTTCAACCCATAGATTCCTGAGAACTGCAAGGTCACTACCACTACTCGCACTGATCCACTTGTGGCAACCTCTAAAATTGTCCAATATATCATTGTTTTATTTAGGCTAGCAAACACGGAGGAGTAGTGGTAAGTCTTGTTCCCTATTTTCTCAGTGATTTTTATTAATCTTCATTTGACACTCTGAGAAATGCATGTGGGTTGTAGACAGCCAGTTCAGAAAGGTCATCTAATGTCAGCTCAGCCCATGGTGCATTGCAAATGAATCCTGACTACAGTGCAGTGGCATTTTGGTGCTTTATTTATCATAAGTCTTGAATAGTTATCTCACACTTCACCCCGACAAATTATATCGTCATTGTAGATTTTGGAGACCACTCTTCTCTATTTACATCAAGATCAGAACTTGATGTTACCATGAAATTTTCTATGAAAAATCTATTTTTGATGTTCATTAGCACCTCGAAACTCAAAATAATAAACCATGTTTACTGATAAGAAAAAGAAGGCATGGAGATGGCCATTTCATTAAATCATTAATACAAGAGATGGCACCAATTAAAACACAACTAAACAACGAAACAGCAAAATTCCCAAAACAAAATCCAGGTACAGGCTGGGCATGGTGGCTCATACCTGTTCTCCCAGCACTTTAGGAGGCCAAGGAAGGAGGATCACTTGAGCCCAAGAGTTTGAGACCAGCCTAGGCAACATAGCGAGACCTCATCTCTACAAATTAAAAAATAAAATTAGCAGGGCATGGTGGTGCACATCTGTGGTCCCAGTTACTTCGAAGCTAAGGTGGGAGAATCGCTTGAGCCCCTGCGGTCAAAAGCTGCAGTGAGCCATGATCATGCCACTCCACTCCAGCCTGGGCAACAGAGTGAGCCCATGTCTGAAAATAAAAATAATAATCAAAGTGTATATATTTTTAAAGCCAATGTTTTGAACTAACTGAAAGACCTGTGCATTTGTGGAGAAGAGCATAGTTAACCAAGAAAAAGAAGCTTTACATCTCGCCCAGAGGCACTTGCTACTTCTATTTTGGGGTCATGATCACAGCAGGTTCCCAGTCCTCACAGAGTGCTGGATGGTCAAGAACTGTGACCTCAGAGCTTTGAGAAGTGAGGGAAGCTGCACTGTTTTCCTGGTTGTTCTTTCAGATCCATAGAGTAGGTCTTCCATATAAGGTGGAAGCATCAGAGTGATGAAGTGCTCCAGTTTGCAGCTCTTCTTTCCATAACACAGTTCATTTCTAGGCTCAAATCTGTTAACTTCATGCCCTTTGTACTTACTATGTTCTCAGCTTTCTAGCATGTAATTTTTTTTTTTGAATGAGAAGCAAAATTTGATCCTTCAAAGTGGTTATTCAACACAAAAAAGTAGGCTAATAAGAGTGGAAGAAGACAGGTTTAGTATCAGTGAGTTTTAATTGAACACCTACTATGTTCCAGCACTGTCCTGGGCATTTAAAAACAGAACAGGGAAATGGTAGCTACAGAGGGTTGACATATAGCTCTGTATCCTGGTTATTGTCAAGGGGAGGGTGAATTATTAGTCTTACAGTAAATTATGTTGACATGGCATCTCAGACGTGGGGCCTTTCTTACTTGTTTTCTGTCTTGCAATTGTAGCCTCCTGGAAATGTCAGTGTGATGTTCTGTCTTGCAGAATAATTCACTTAGTCTATTAGAGTGATAAGTGATAGGCCTCTGCTAAAGCAGAGAGAGCACATGGTGCCATTGAAAATAAAACGTCCTTGGCTTCTGTCATTACTCATATACTTGTGACACTGTGTTTCTTTTTCCTTATAAAATGGCCTTTCCTCATGCTGTTGTAAGGGCTGAAAGGTCACATAGCCTTTGGCTTATTGTTTAGAGCTCTCAGAGAAGAACTTATTATTTTTAAATTGCATTTCCTCCCCACTATATTAGAAGCATATCAAATTGGAAAAATCAGGCTAGGTCGGACTAAGGGCTTCCTTTACCTGTGATGGACACCACATTTTTTATACTAAAAATCTTGCAAAACTTGGTTTTTTACACTTCAGAGTAAATGTTTTACTCTGAACGTAAAACTCAATGTTTTACTTCAGAGTAAAAGACATTTACTCTGAAGGACATTGTGTTCTCAAATATCCTCCTATTTGTCTTCACAACAGCCCTGTGAGGTAGAAGAATGGAATAAATATTACTGTCATCATCATATAAATGTGGCAACTGAAGCTCAAAAAGAGTACTTGTCTTGTTTAAGGTAATTTAAGGATATACTTGATAAGTCTGTAAATATTTGTTAGTCATAGGGTAATTGACAGAGGCAAAAATACAGCTTGAGTTTTTAGCTCTATGTCTTCCCACTACGTTAGTTTTCCACTAACATAAACAAACAGATTCAACATGTTTATTTATTACAATCATGACTGTGTGAGATCTCAAACACAAAAATGTATAAAGTGGAAGAGAATTGTCTCTGATTCAGAAGTTATCTTTCTAGACATTGCAAGCCTAAGCCAAGTAAGAGGTGGTCCCTTGCTTTGGAAATCCACTTCAAAAAATTTTTGCAATGAAATCTATTACTTCTCACACATGGAAATTGACAATAAAATGATAATATATAACTGGATTATTTACAAACAACCTCTGTCTTACAACAAACCTTTGTTTTTTTTCCATTATTCTAGGTCTTTATCTCATAAATCTTAGAGAGATTTTCCTCTCAAGCTTTGTAGATGTCAGCTCATTACTTGTCACAGTGAGGGACTGGCTAGCTAATCTCAACCTTGGTTCAACAGCAAAGTGAACTTTCTCACCAAGGATGGCCATTCTTGAAAAGACATATCTGGGTCAGTGAGTGCAGGTAGGTGTGCTGTGTTTAATTAACGCAATGGCAGCGTACCAAACTGAGATCCTTCTCCTCCTCTTGTCTCCGATGCAAGCACCTGTTCATTAAATCTGCTCATTTCCCCTTACTTTTGGAAGTCAGCACAAGTGACTAGGAGCAGAATGACTGTATATGCATTTCAAAAACACTTCTGTTAGTGACCGTGTTTTCTTTAAGGTTTCAACCATCTTGCTCTAGACCAGACATTATTTTGGTAACTATCATCCTTTTGGCACCCTAATAGGTGCTTCTATCCTATGTGGACTGAGTAGGAGTGAGTAAAGGGAAAGGGAATTGGCCAGGAGAGAGGGAAGTAAAAGCAATTCAAGCACAGGAGACTTCAGGCCCTCAGTAAACATTTCTGTCGTCTTTTCAAATAAGTAGAAACTCATATTTGCATAGTTTATGAAAGAAATTCTCATTTAAGAAGGATATTATTATTCTAATATGATTCCCTTTTTTATTGATGGGATAACTAAGACTTGTCAATAAGTAAATTGTCCTAATTCACTCAGCAGGAAAGTAGTGGATACAGCTTCCACCTAGTTCTCTTTTCACAGCCACACTTTCCTCCACTCTCCTTGCCCTTTCAATTACCACTGGAGGTCCTTCAGGGCAAGGGCTGCATCTTCAATATTGCGACTTTCCCTCCCGGCATATTTGACAGTCTTTGCACACAGTGGTAAATCAGTAAGTGCTGTCATCTGTCTGGTGGGTAATAGTCTTTTGTGAATTAGTGAAATGGTGTTTTTCCTTCTCAGTGTAGCATAGCTGAGTGACCTCATCTGCTATCTGCAAGGCTTGCTGTCATCACAGCCCTAGCCCCTGGCTACAGGGCTGGTTTGTGTTGAGAGAGCCATCTTTCAGTCTCCCAGGTACGTGTGGTGGCTCTCAACAGAATTACTGACTTTCAAGCATTTTAGAGGAAGACAAGATTTCATGTCTACAAAAACAAGACAGCAAGAGCTCTGGCAAGCGGACGTCGTAATCTTGCTAAGTTTAGTCTTTATGATGAATCATCTAGAGGCTGTTACTTGCTCTGGGTCTTTGGCTGTTTTATTTTTAGAAAAATCTGAATTTCATTGGAATCCATTTGCTGGTACATAATCGGAGTGGATCCAGTCCAAATGAGGTAATTATGGGTCAGCTGGAGGTGATTATCTCCATCCACGAGATAGCCCCAAGCTAGGAAGCTCTATGCAGGACTTTTAAAGCAACATTTTCTTCCTTGTGACCAATTTTGTAGTTATGAAGCTTTTTAGGGGCTTTTCTTGCGTCATCTTAACTTGGTTTGTTGTCTTTCTGCCTTTTCTTGGAAAAAATAAATCTTATCACCAAAATTCTGTCTCAAACAGTGAGAAAAAAAGAATGTGATTGTGCTGAACTGATACTCATAGGCATGTCTGCTGCGGTCAGGCCACCTTCATTTTGGGTGTCCTTTTCTGAGATTATTTTACAAAGTTTTCCAGGGCAGCTTCAACCCAACCTCCATGATCAGAGAAGAGATTTATCAGGGATACTCTTTCTCTTTAAATTTGGTAGCTCTTAAATTTCCAAAGACAGATTGGCAATGCACTTTGCTTTATAGCTATTAACAGGAGAAAGCAAATGCAACCATTTTAAATGGGTTATGTCTGCTGGGCTCGTTTTGTCTCTAATGCGTGGGAGGATGCTTGGTGTGGCAGTTAGAATTTCTTAGCTCCTAGCGTGTGCTTTTCCCTATGTGTCAGTTGTTTTTCTATTGTTGAACAATCGGCACCTCCCTAATTTTGTCTCTTAATTGAGTTTCTGCTTCCCCTTCATCCTGCTTCACTGCCTTTTGATGGGCTCCAAACAGGTACTAATAAGTGTGTCACTAACATCACATGCTTAGATCTTCTAGACCACTCACTTGGGGTCTTAGCAGGAAAAAGCAGAAATGTCTATTATCTAGACTGTGTTGGAAATAAGTCCAACTTTTACCAGTAGGGATTGTATGCTATTTCAGAAAAAATTTTTTTGAAAACTCTTTTGATGACCAGTTTAAGTTCATCACTTTCCTCCCCGATCACTGGCTGCAAACAATTTCTGGCTTCATGTAACCTGGAAATACAACTTCCATGTCCCCTTCTTCTAGCTTTCACTCTTGCATCCGAATTTCAATAAATGTCGTATGTTTGTTCCACTGAAAAGCATCATGCTGTTGTGAAAGAAGATGAATTTGTTAGGTTAGAAGAATACGGCTCAACAGGCTGGGCGCGGTGGCTCACACATGTAATCCCAGCACTTTGGGAGGCTGAGGCAGGCGGATCACAAGGTCAAGGGATCAAGACCAACCTGGCCCACATGGTGAAACCCCGTCTCTACTAAAAAATACAAAAATTAGCTGGGCGTGGGGGCGCGCGCCTGTAGTCCCAGCTACTCGGCAGGCTGAGGCAGGAGAATCGCTTGAACCCGGGAGGCAGAGGTTGCAGTGAGCCAAGATTGTGCCGCTGCACTCTAGCCTGGTAATGGAGTGAGACTCTGTCTCAGAAAAACAAAACAACAACAATGAAAAAGAAGAATATGGCTCAACAAATAGAAGAGTTCTCCATTGATTAAGTAATCTGGGCATTTTAATTTAATCTCTCTCTGTCTCAGTTTCTTCATTTAGGTAATGGGATAATAATATGTACTCCACAGGATCATGGAAATCATAAGATATGGCTTATAAACCAAGAAGTATTCTCAAGTTAATAACTGTTAATCTACTATCAATTTATGCATTCGTATGGTCTATATATATGTGGCAAAATTTGGCATTTTATATTGGCATATGTCTTAGAGTTCCTAGGGTCTGTGAGCACAACATGTGTGACCATTTCCAATATTAGCAGAGTAAAAGCAGATAGCAATTTGATATGTACCATCCAAGCATGGAGTGGATGAACTAATAACTGAGAAAAAGAAAACTAAATTAAAGAAAAGCAAACCCATGTATTTCTAGAGTCATATATCTGGAAAGAACCTTAAAGATGATGTAATGTTTATTGATTTGTGAAAAAGTAAGATCCAAGAACAAAATAGATATGAGTAGGTAGAAAACGTTTTGTTATCTGCTCAGTCTCCCAGGCTATTTAGTTACAGACCCGGGCCTGGTCCCAAGTCTCTTGACCTGATCCCTCAGCCCTCATCCTGTCCTGCACATTGCCATTATAACATGCTATTCTTAAGCTCTACGTGCAAGCACATGGAACAAATATGAAAAGGTTCCAACTGGAAGAGAGGAATAACCTAGAATCCAAGGTATTTTTGTCATATCAACAATATATAACAATGGAATTTATAGTGCCTGTCATTTCTGTCCTGCCCCTACCTCCCGCAATGAGAGAGGCTGGTTTAGCTCATGTTGCTTCTGTAATCTCTGCCTCTGTCTTTCTGAGATTTCAGATATATTCTTGATTCTGTGAAATGGAAATAAATATTGTTTGTTTTTCCCATTCTGGTGGGAAATGTATAACATCCAGATTTATATTTCTGATATTTATTCTAAAGATCTTGAACTCTGGTTTTTAAAATATACCCACACTTGACTTAATAAGCTAGAGTGAACAGTCAGTAAACAGAGGGCCAAATCACCTTCAAGACTGAAGTCAAATGGTTGACTTATTTAGTAATAAGGATGAAGTTCATTCTGCTGTAACCAAATCTACTCTCCTTTAGAGAGACAGAACATTTCCCAAGGTCTAAACCAATCCCCAAAACTTATTTTGGAGAGAAAAACAGGTGCTGGCAAGTAAACAAATAGCAGTCCTTTGAGGCCTCAATTTCCTCAGAAAAACAGGGACAATAATCTATGAGCAGTGCTAAAGGGAGGAGAGCCAATGAGGTCATGCATTTAATATACATAGCACAGTGCCTGACACATGGGAAATACTTTTAAAAAAAGCACTGTTATTTTTGTTTTTAAAACTGGCAGAATTTGAAGACGGGAAAAAAATCTCACTTTGTAGTAAGACAAAGAGGGGCAATATTTGAAGGTTATATTTGATAGGGTGCAGGCATGCATGTATTAACTATTTGATCAGAGGACACAGAGAATGGGCAGGGTTCAGCTCACCCGTCCATCTCAAACTTTGTGGGGTATTAACTCTAGATGTCTGAGCTGTTCCAAACAGGAAGCAAGCTGCTCATGTAGATCATGTTTCATAGGTGGTGAATATTATTAAAAACCTTTTTGATTCATTCAGTTTTTACTTCAAGTAATTCCTAAACTGATATTTAAATTCAGTTAATAGAGTCTGAATCCAAATGCCTCTACCTCCTGTTCCTTGAGTAGCTAAGGTTCTTGTTTCTGAATTAGTAGTACCTGATTTCTGGGATGGTCTAGCTCAGTGTGGTATTGGCATTGGACAATGGCAAAAAGAACAAATATAGAAAGTCTAGACAAATACTCCATTCCATTTATTAGCATGTGTCCTAATCTTGTTCCAATTTTGACAGATAAGATACAGTGCTTCTATAAGCACAACTGATTATATAGAATGGACATTTGAAAAGAACAAGTTGGAAATGATACACATTTTCATTATTTGTCAAATTTTTATAAACTGACTTTTCCAAATTCATTATTTTATTCACATCCATTTTATTTGACTTATTTTAAATTGGTAGGCTTATTATTTAAAAATAAAAACAAAAACCCCGACTCAAGGAATCTGAATTCACAGTCCTCTGAAAATAGTATGGAAATGAAAATATAATTTTAGTGTAAAAAGAGTTACAGACTTAACGTACCTCAAAAGATGTCCGTTCTTTTAAGGTTATTTTAATTTGACTAGAGAGGGAAGAGAGGTCATAACTTTGAACTTTTTAAATAGCCTGAAAAAATTAAGAAATTGATATCTCTCTCCTCTCTTCTTCCATACTTTGGCTCCTCTTTCTCTCGTGCAAGATCTCATTTTGCTGAAAATGCTCATTTCATGTTTTAAAATATTTCCCTTCAGTTTCAGTTCTATTAATAAACAGCTGAATTTTTCTCTTGGCTAATCATCTTTTCCAAGTATTTTATTCCTCATTTAAATTATAAATAATAGATAATCGTCCATCTATTTACTCAAAAAAAGTATCAAGCTCTTGCTGTTTCCCTGTATTTTGAAGATATAAACTGGAGTGAGACTTATCTCTGCATTCAAGGAGCTCATTTACCTCTAATCATTTGTTCTCTTCCAAGTCATTGGACACATCCCCAGCACATTCAGAGTGTCCCAACAATCACAGTTTATAGCTTTGATAACTGTTGACATTCTTTTGTCTTCATCACTAGGATCCTTGACTCTTACTGGTGACATTTTGGTGCCTTCTTTCTATTTGCTTGGCTAAACATTAAATACTAAATAAGCCAGAGTTTTTAAAAACAAAGATTAGACCCACTCACTAAGAATATAATAGGCATTATTTATCCAGAGATAAGGCTCTGGACACCTAGCGTTTTCTCTTTGCTCTGCTATTAATTCTTTGTGTAACCCCATCAATTTATCCCACTGCAGTATTCTAAGTCTGTTGAGAGCTGTTTGTCAAAATTAAGATCAGCCATAAAATTTTCAGTTTTTGAACAAAGTAGCACAACTAGGTTTATTACAGTGGAGTGACTTCATTACCTTCAAATCACTGATAAAAAACCCCAATTTGCGAAAATCGAATCAGTCACTCATTCATTAGCAAATAAAATGCAAAAACATCTACTTTTTACATTATGGACTATCCTGATTTTTATGTATATATCTCCAGTTGCAAATCATTTATTTTCATTGTTATACACAGAGAATATGCTCCTAGAAGGATAGACACAATATGACAATGTTCCACCAACACGTGAAATATGGCATGTTAATAAGCATTTAATTTTATTTGCTTTAAAAATAGACAATTTAAATGTTTTACCTTTTTTCAAGTACAAATGGTGTTCATGTAATTCTCCTATGATATCTTTTCAGTCAGGTAGTCAAATGGCTAAACGATTGAAATGAAATTTGCAGACTCATTTAGCATGGGGCATATGTTTAAACGGGATGCAGAATTCCCTCATCCTAGGGAGCCCTCGCTGACTCTCTCTGAATATTTAAGCAGTCAATCTGGTTATGCCATTGCTTCATTGACTAGACAACACTAATTCTATTAAAGCCACTGGAGATGTGATTTAATCAGTTCGCCCATAGCAAATGTTCTATAAAGAATGTGCAATTTCTTTAAAAATGACGAAACTTCTAGAATTAGATTATTTAGCTCAATCTTCTACAAGAATCCTTTTCAAGTTAACTTCGAAATATGGTCATCCAGCTACCGCTTGAGTATGTCAAGGAGTGGGTGACCACTACTAGTTTGTGGAACATTCCATTCCAATGTTGGACAGTGAAAAGTCTCTTATGAGCCTGCTTCCTCTTTCTCAAGGCTGCCATTTAATATTGTGGCCTTAGATAAACTTTTTCAACTTTTCTAAACTTTAACTTCTTCATATACATAATGATCATTTTGATAATACTTTCCTCACAGTGTTTTTCTGAGGATACAATTTTTTTTTTTTTTTTGAGATGGAGTTTCACTCTTGTTGCCCAGGTTGAATTGCAATGGCGGGATTTCGGCTCACTGCAACCTCCACCTCCTGGGTTCAAGCAATTCTCCTGCCTCAGCCTCCCGAGTAGCTGGGACTATAGGTTTGCGCCACCATGCCCAGCTAATTTTTGTAGAGATTTAGTAGAGATTTGAATTTTAGTAGAGATGGGGTTTCACCATGTTGGGCAGGCTGGTCTCGAACTTCTGATCTCAGGTGATCCACCCGTCTTGGCCTCCCAAAGTGCTGGGATTACAGGCGTGAGCCACTGTGCCTGGCTGAGGATACAATTTTTAATGCCAAGGCTGGCAGATCACAAGGTCAGGCGTTTCAGACTAGCCTGGCCAACATGGTGAAACCCCATCTCTACTAAAAAATACAAAAATTGGCCGGGTGTGGTGGCATGCGCTTGTTGTCCCAGCTACTCAGGAGGCTGAGGCAGGAAAATTGCTTGAACCCGGGAGGTGGAGGTTGCAGTGAGCCGAGATCACACCACTGTACTGCAGCCTGGGCGATAGAATGAGACTCAGTCTCAAAAAAAAAAAAAAAAAAAAAACAACTATGTAAAGTGCTGTTGGTACATTTGGTACATACTAAGCTCTCAATACCTGAGAGCTGTTGTTGTTAGTGTTTTTACAACTATGGCATAATTAATTAGATGAAGCAGAAGATAATAAGTTACTTACCATAACTTCAAAGTGCCTTTAGTTAAAAGCAAGGTAGGCCTGAAAGCCAGGTTCCTCCTTTTACAAACGGTAACATATGCAGCTTAAAATAGGATACAGTAAAAATGTTCCAGACCATTGACTCCTGGCTTTGTTTCCTTTTCTTTAGAAGTTAGGCTTTGACTCTGGCAGTGTTACAGGTTTAACACAATTTGAAAAACTTCTGTATATTATGGGATGTGTGATGTGACAAAAACTAAAAAGTGTAGTTATGAATGTGTTTCAAGGATCCCATGTAAAGACTCTCTTTGCCAGATTCTAATTAGAGTTTTAAGACTCTGCTCAAGTTATTGTTCACTTGATTTCTTTCCACGGTGCAAATGGTTACAAGCTTACCAACTCACCTGTTGCATGGTACAAACGGCAGTAAATACCGTTGCTGGGAAATATCAGCTGAGAGAAAAGTCAGTCTTTCATTGGGAAGTCTGGGTAGCTGGGGCTCTGGAGGAGTTTTCTTCTACCAGAGCAGAGACAAACTTCTCTCTGAATTGATGGGCAGAGTTCTCTCTAGCCACATTTTAACTGAGGGTGTAGCTTTTCCAAGGGTATGCTTTATGCAAGGAGTCCTGTTCAAACTCCCTGGCTCTTTGGAGCCCAAGATCTTAAATTTCATGACCACCTCAATGTTAAAGCCATTGGCTGTCAGGGCCAATTTCTGGGTCTAACACTTCTATTCTCCAGCTTATCTCAACTTCACCTGAGGTTGCATTCTTTTCTTTTTCATTTGTGTCCCATGGAGATTTTTCTTTCTTCTTACAGGCCTATTTATATTTACTTTCTTTTTCAGTTATGTTTTATGTCAAGTTTCTGTTGTTTATAGTAGGAGGAGTGACTTGCTATCTCAATTCTTAATGTAAGAACTGACAGTGAAAGAACATCTACTTTGTATTGAACTAACGTGGGCCTCTCAGTATAGTTTCTCCTTGCTGGTCTTTCTGCTATATTCTTACATCACCGAAAATGTCCAGTAGAGATGGAGTGTGGTCGCCATTCTTTAGATGCTCTTCAGTTCTTCAATTACCTTAAAGTCATAGGCCCAAAGCCTAACATCCCAGGGTGTTTCAACCAATGTAAACTAAAGAACTGAACGATCCCCTCTTTTGCTCTGAATCCTATTCTTCCAATGATGCAATCTGTGATTGTACAGGCACATTTTGACAGCTTTAGAAGCTATTGACCCAGAATAAGTTTAGTCAAATAAATTTCTATGGACTGCTGTAATACAGGGTAGACTTGAAGTTTAATTTTGTCGACTGGTTTCAGTCCGTTCAAGTAGATTGAAGATGCGCATTAATTTTAATGGTTTTTGTTATCTATTTGAAGTGTTCTCGTTGGACTACGGAAAAGCAAAAATATGCACAAGTGAAATCTTTGAAACTAATTGAAAGACAACCTAATACTAAGTAAAGAAGGGCAAAACTTTACTAAAACATATTCAACATGTGGCTGACTTGGCCTTTTCACTTTTATTGGCTCAATTTATACATTTTTTACAAAGGTCAGTGTTTTGTATTCTCTATTTCAGTTCTTCTTTTGATTTTTTTCTTCATCATTAGTCTTATGACTATACCCTTAATTTAACACACAAAATATCCAACCCACATTTTTTTCTCCAAATTTTTTCTTTTACCAGTGAAAATTTAATCCTACAAAATACTTAGTGATAAATTTGATATAATTCAGCAGGTTGTTGCCATTTTTTAAAAAATAGGTGGTGCATTTACTGCCACCTGGTGGAATATTTGAGACGAGAGAGAAATAGAAACTAGATTAGTAAAACAAAACAAAACAAAACAAAACAAAACAAAAAAAACATTAAAAATACCTAACGAGGTAAAATTTCTTCACTGAGTCAGTATACTGGTTTTCCTGGAGCCATGTAAAATTAATCTGGGCCCATATGTAACTTAAATTAATCTGAACCAAAGAAAAACGTGGGCTTCAATTGTATTTTCTTTGGCTAGTTATTAATTTATTGTCCCAATGTAGGAGGCAATGCTAATCTGATTATAATTCATATTTGATTGTTTAGACATGAAGGCAAATGTCAGAAAAACTTAAAAAACTAGAAAATTTTTTTCTTACGTTTTCTTTATCTTTGATTCTCTGTATTAGTGTTTGTTTGTATCCCTTAGTGAATCAGCCTGATTTTGGCTTGATTCTCTCATCTGTGTTCTACAGTTTGGTCTATCTAACATCTCAACAAACCAAGACAAACCAGGTAAAATTTCCTTGCCGTTCCTCACTTCAGCTTCCGTTTCTCCCAAAGTATTCTACATTAGTTTCCTTTTTTTTTTTTTAATGAACAAATTGTGAAGAATCTGGTCTCAGTTTTGTGATCTTCCTGCTAAACATCTTGGGATAGCAACTTTACTTTTCATTCTCATAAATCACATCTGTATAATTTCAGGGATTGACTTGTTTATGTTCAATGTTCTCTACAATTCTGAGACTCTATGAAGTCCTGAATAAATTAATTTAAATTTAAATGAATTTGACCGGTTAAAACCCTCTACAACTGTTAATACTGTATTCAGGGCACTAAAAGCTGATACAATTTCCCAGACTTGATTTTAGACTGAACAATTAGCCTTTCCTTAAATGATGCCACAACTGCCTGGTTTATTACTTATAATTTATACCACACTTGTTTCTTTTATTTATCTACATTTATTGAGTCTTTGTTAGCTCCTGGGGTTATAGTCATAAACAATAGGTCAGCAAACAACATTAGGAAGATAGAAATAAACAAATGATTACAGCATACCTTAGTGGTTCCTCAACTTGAATGTTTATAGAAATCACTGGCAATATTTGATAAATTTGTAGATTCCAGTGCTCTAATAGAGCCTGATTACTTGAAACAATTAAATTACTTCTGATTCAATAGGTCTAAAAGTAAAGCCATAAACCTGTATTTTTCGGAAGTATTTTAAGTAATCTTGATGCAAGTGGTAGGACATACAACACACAAGAAAACTTGATATGAAAAATGGATGTTATAAAAGTAGGTAAGCACAAGGTATAAGGGAACATAAAGAAAGTGTATTTAATTCAATTAGGAGTCAGAGAAGCTGATAAGGAGTAAACCAGGAGAAGGAATGCATTCAAAAAAGAGTCTACGATTTCAAGCAAAAGAATAAGTATTCCATGTGGGAGAGCTTGGCACTTTCAGGGGGATGGCAACTAGGTCAGTATTTCTGAAAGGTACAATTTGAGGATGAAATTGACCATATATTCAGGTAAAAAGCAAGTGTCAATAAATTTAAAAGAACTAGTGTAATTGGACAAAATGTCCTGATCATAATGCAATTAATTTAGAAATCGCTAATTTATTTTACTGCTTTATATGAATGAAAATGTGAAACTCACCAGATATTTAAATAATTTTTAGGTCAAAGAAGAAATCATAAGAAAAGTATAAAAGTGACAAAACTTAACTCTAATGAAAATGCTACACATTGGAAGAAATAGGGCAAAGTTTTGAATAGTATTTAGAGGAAATATTAGAGCCTTAAAACATATGTTGAAAAAGTAGGAACCTTAGAAATTAAAGAAAGTGGAACAAAATTAAAATATAAGCTACTGAAAGTAAAACCCAAATACAGCAGAACAAAACAGGATTATTGTATCAATTTACAATATTTTTAGTAATTAAAACACATGCACACACGTGTGTGTATGTATGTTGACTAACGTGTTATTTAGTTGAGCGTTTTTAATAATTTGAGCTTTGAGTTGAACTTACGAACTGTTTAAACTTGCAAGTTTTAAACTTCCATACATATGAAGTTTAAAAATAAGGTTTGCAGTTGTTGTTATTGATTTCTAAGTCAATACCTAGGTTGGTACACCACTGTATTCCACCAGAATGTGATTCCAGCTGTATCCAAGAAGATGTATATTCTTTTTCTAAATGAATTTTCCTGGGATAAATTAGCACATCATTAGTTAAGTTACAGATCTCAGTGTGCTGCGTAAGATGACTCCTTACAATTTTCCCATCTTTAATCAGTAAGAGAGAGATATGTATTACTATCAGGGCTAATAATAATATGTTTTGGCATTTCTAACATATGTAAAAGTAAAACTGTGACAAAATAGCACCAAGGCCAGAAGCAGAGAAATGGAACACAACAAGCATACTGTTGTAAAGTTCTCATACTATAAATAAAGTTATGCAATATTACTTGAATGTACAAGTTAACAATATAGATTGTAAACCTTAAAACTACCATCAAATAAACCTACAAAGAGGCTAGGCTAATAAACCAACAATGGATGTAAAATGAAATATTAAAAAACACTCAATTAGTACCAAAATGTCAGGAAAAGGGGGAACAAACCCTAAAAATTAGATGGGACAATAAAAAATAACCAGATGTTAATTTAAGCCCTCCTTTATGAATAATTCTATTAAGATAAGGGATTAACAGTGTAACTAAAAGGCAGAGGTTGTCAGACTGATATAAAAGCAAGATCCAATTATATGGTGATATGGTTTGGCTCTCTGTCCCCACCCCAAATCTCATGTTGAATTGTAATCCTCAATGTTGGGGGAGGGACATAGTGGGAGGCAACTGGATCGTAAGGGAGTGGATTTATCTCTTGTTATTCTTATGATAGAGAGTTCTTACAAGATCTAGTTATTTGAAGGTGTGTAGCACTTCACCTGTCCCTCTCTCTCTCTCCTGCCAACATGTGAATATGTGCTTGCTTCCCCTTCACCCTTCCACCATGGCTGTAAGTTTCCTGAGGCCTCCCCATCCATGCCTCCTGTACAGCCTGTGGAACTGTGAGTCAATTAAACCTCTTTTCTTTATAAATTACTCAGTCTCAGGTAGTTCTTTTTTTTTTTCTTCAGATGGAGTTTCACTTTTGTTGCCCAGGCTGGAGTGCAATGGTGTGATGTCGGCTCACTGCAACCTCAGCCTCCCAGGTTCAAGTGATTCTCCTGCCTCAGCCTCCCAAGTAGCTGGGATTACAGGTGCCTGCCACCATGCCTGGCTAATTTTTGTATTTTTAGTAGAGACAGGGTTTCACCATGTTGGCCAGGATGGTCTTGAACTCCTGACCTCAGGTGATCCACCTACCTTGGCCTCCCAAAGTGCTGGGATTATAGGTGTGAACCACCACGCCTGGCCAGGTAGTTAGTTATAGCAGTGTGAGGGTGAACTACTACATATGGCCTTAAAAATTATTTTTTAAACCCCAGCAAAAAGTGGACAAAGGACATGAACAGGCATTTTTCAAAAGAAGATATGCATGTGGCCAAAAAGCATATTAACTAAATGCTCAACATTACTAATCAATAGAGAAAAGCAAATGAAAACCCCAATGAGGTATCATCTCACACCAGTCAGAACGGCCATTATTAAGAAGTCAAAAATTAACTCATGCTGATAAGATTGCAGAGAAAAGGGAACACTTACACACTGCTGGTAGACATGTAAATTAGTTTAGCCGTTGTGGAAAGCAGGATAATGATTTCTCGAAGACCTTAAAACAGAATTACCATTCAACCCAGGAATCTCATTATTGGGTATATATCCAAAGGAATATAGTTTATTCTACCATAAAAACACATGCACATGTATCTTTATTGAAACACTATTTGCAATAGCAAAGATGTGGAATCACCCTAAATGCCCTTCAACAGTAGACTGGAAAAAGAAAATATGGTACATATACATCATATAATACTATACAGCCATAAAAAAGAAGGAGATCATGTCTTTTGCAGCAACATGGATGGAGCTGAAGACCATTATCCTAAGCAAACTAATGCAGGAACAGAAAACCAAATAGCACATGTTCTCACTTACAGGTGGAAGCTAAACAACAACAACGCACGGACACAGAGAAGGGAACACCGGACACCAGGGCTTACTTGAGGGTGGAGGTGGGGAGGAGGGAGAGGATTTAAAAAATACTGTTGGGTACTATGCTTATTACCTGGGTGACTAAATAATCTGTGCACCAAACCCCCATGACATACAGTTTACCTATGTAACAATGTTGCACATGTACACTTAAATGTAAAAATAAAAGTTAAAAAAATGCAGTTTAAATATAAGAAGCAGGTAGTTTAATAGAAAAAAAGATGAAAAATTATGTACCATAAAATATTAATCAATAGAAGACTATATAAAATTAAATACATTTCAAAGCAAGGAATATTACCAGGGATAACAACGGGCATTTCTTATTAAAAAGGTGTTAAATTATCAAGATATAACAATCTCAAATGTGTATTCACTTAAAAGGAGAGCTTCAAAGTACTTGAAGCAAAAACAGAACAAAAAAAAGAGACAAATATACAATTATGTTTGGAAATTTTAACATGCCATTTCAATAACTAATAGAAGAGGAAGACACATACAAAAAAAAAAAACCCAGTAAGAATGCATTAGACTTGAACTACACAATCAACCTATTTAATCTAATGGACATTTACAGAACACTTTACCCAAACAACAATGCACATTTTTGGGGGGCCCAAAACAAGATGGAAGAAGTTTGAAAGGATTGAAATCTCAGGAAGTATGTTCTCTCATCACAACAGAATTAAATGGAAAATAGACATCAGAAACATACTTGGAAAATCTCCAGATATTTGCTAATTAAATAAAACATTTTTTAATAAAGCATGGGTCAAAGAAAAAATTTATATAGTAAAATGAAACATTTTGAAGTAAATGAAAACACTACATAACAAAATTTGTGAGATGCAGCTGAAGCCATGGTTAGAGGAAAATTTATAGCAATAAATACTTTATTAATAAAGGCTTAATTCAATAGTGAAAGTGTCTACCTTAAGAAAAGAAGAACAAATTAATCCCCAAAACCAAGAGAAGGAATTAATAAATCTGAGGAATAATCAATGATGTAGAAAACAAAAAGAATATGGAATATCAATAAACCCAAAATTAGTTACTTGTAAGTTCAAAAACATTTATAAAGCTATAGGAAGACTGATGAAGATAAAAGAGATTTAGGCTACCGATAACAGGACTGATTAAAAGGACATCACAACAGATTGTGCAAACATTAGAAGGATGATAAGAAAATAAAATGAACAACTTTGTAGAAATATATTTGTTACTTATCTGAAATAGACAAGTTTCTTGTAAAATACAAATTACAAAAGCTTGCTCCAGGCCAGGAAAATGTCACTAGTTATTTCTAACAAACATTTAAGGGAGAAATAATATTAATTCTGCACTAACCCCTCCTGAAAATAGAAGACTCCAAATCACTCCATGAGGCCAGTATTACCCTGCTACCAAAACTGAAGACAATACAAAAAGAGAGAGAAATACTTATCAATATTTCTCATAAAGATAGATACAAAAATTTTTAAAAACTTTCACAAATCAAATACAACTATATACTAAAAGAAGGATGAATCAGAACCATGTGAAATTTACCAGCAATACAGAGTTGATTTAACACTGGAAAAATCAATCAATGCTATTTGCCATGTTAACAGTCTAAAATATAAAGCATTTCGATAGATGCAGTAAAATAGATGCTGACTTAATCAGTTCTGTTGCTGGATCTGATGTAAGTAAACAATTCTTATTTTAATCTGGGTTGTGGACATTTCCAGGGTAGGCATGATCAATATAGGAATCTCTGTGCTGCCAATAAATTAAGATTTCTATTCCTGTCATAAAATGACTTCACCATGAAGAAGCCATGTTATTTTTCAATATTCTTCTCCACAGGATAAATAAAGTTCCCATTCAAGAGAAAAATAGTTAAGTCCAAGGCATAAAACAGAAAATGCAATTTATTGTGATGTATCCAGCTAGAGCCTGTAAAGTTGTTTTTGTTTTTGTTCGTCTTCTAGAATAACAAATGCATGAGATAGAAAGTTGAGAACTGGTGAAGTGGCCCCTTGATGTCCCAGAGTGCCTGGCTTTTTCTACCTTTCCACTCAGCTTGCGATTAGATTGTTCATAATCATATCTCCTCAAGGCTGAAAAATGGCTGCTCCATCTCTAGCATCACATCAGTGTTCCATGCAAGAGTAATGGAAAGAACAAAGGGCCAAAGGCGTTTGTCATTCTGCTTTCAATTAACTTTCTGAGAAGTCACACTTCATGACTTCCACTTACATATCTTTAGCTACAAGGTTGTCACTGTCTATGCCCACCTGCAAGGTGGGCTGAGATTTTGGTTTTTAATCTGGAAACATTGATATTACAGCAACCATCGGGGTTCTGATTGTAAGCAATAAAGGAAAATGGGTATTTAGTAGGCAAGAGAGTGTCTGCCACATGCTCTCCTCCCTGCAATCAATGGAGGGCTTTTGCTGAGCAATCAATGGAGGGCTTTTGCTGATGGGCTGACTCCTATTGAAGACATCAGATCTGCATACAAAGTTTTAACCTAGTTAGGTTTTGGATCTTCACAGACCTTGAGAATAATCCTATAATTTCTACAGCAATCTCTGCTTTTTGTTGGTGTAAACTTCGAAGAAAGAGTGCAGCAGTGGTTGTCTGTGATAGAATGGCTGAGGCCTCTCTAGTGTGCAGACTGTATTTGCCCAGACTCACCTAATCTTGACCTAAGAAATATTAAAGAAGAGGGTTTCCTTGTTTTTGAGAAACATGTGGATTACCCCTACGAAGGCTTTAAAATACGAGTCTGAATTATGTCTAGTTAAAATGCTAATTCATCAAAAACTGCACAAACACCAATGATCTAATATTACTTTTTTTTTTTTTTTACAAGCATGTGGGTACTGGTAAATGGCATCCTGGAATGTTCATCAATGAGGAAATTGTAATCTAACATAATTGCCCACTTTGTCTGAAAAAAAGAATAAATTTAATTTGTTAATTGTGAAGCAATCTATTGACTTTAAAGATGATAAACATTTTCCAAAGCAACTGTGATTTTTGAGAAAAAACTATAGATATACTCAGAAACAATTAGGAATACAGAAGCATTGCTGCTGAATTAATGAAGTGATGAAAAAAGAGGCCCAGCAGTTCTGGATCTTTTTCATTATTCATCTACTTTGATTTTCTAAGACTTGCAGAATTCTACTTTGATCGACTCTACATGATGTCAAAAACATCCAGATGCAAGTTTAAAAGGTTTTGATATGTTTTAGACATAGCTTTTATCCTTGTACTTCAATTTTCTCTACACTAAAGGAAGGAATGCGTGTTTCTTACCCACTAGGAAGAGATTTCCTTTGAGATCAGCCTGACCAATATGGAGAAACCCCATCTCTACTAAAACTACAAAAATTAGCCAGGTGTGGTGGTGTGCACCTGTAGTCCCAGCTACACATGGGAGGCTGAGACAGAATTGCTTGAACCCAGGAGGTGGAGGTTGCAGTGAGCTGAGCCAAGCTGAGATGACACCACTGCACTCCAGCCTGGGCAACAGAGCGAGACTCCGTCTAAAAAAAATAACAATTTGCAATCATTAGCCAACTTGGTTCAATTGCATGAACAGCACATAACTTCACCATGGGAAAAAGCGCTTTATCATCGTCATTTTAGATCTCCCCCAAAAAACTTGCCAAATGAAATAAGTTTGGAGGCGTTGTAATTAGTAGAGGTTTAGCTTGGAATAGGTGAAAAGAAAAAAAAATACTTACAATGGATGCTAGTGATATGCTGGGCCCTTTCATGTGTCTCATGTGTCTTATGCTGTATTAGGGGTTAAAAGACCTGTTTTCTAGATCTAGTTCTGTCATTAAACAGGTTTGAGATGTTGGACAAAATACACACATTAATGCTTTCACTTCACATTTTTCAGTTACAAAATGAGTCGTTTTCAATTACAATTGATACTTAAATTATAAGACATAGGATCAGTTCCTCTTTTATTAAGTTCTGTTCTCTCAAAAGGAAATGTGGATATCGTACTGAGTTAAAGCAATTCCCTTCGTGGTTTATTATATTTATGAAAGGAATTCATACTCCTCTGGAAGAATCTGACTGGGCTTCTCAAAGCAAGGTACCATTTTGGGTTGGATACGCAGGCATAACTGAACTGAATTCCCTGACTGAAACATGGCATCTAAATCTTAGGAAAATTCAATGGACTTCTTGAGCAGTTTAACAGGCTTAAGTAAGGACTAGGCTTGAATAATTCACCCACCAGAGCCAATACTTTTGCCAGTTGACTAAACAATGATAAAATTTGCCATTTACTTAGCTTACACTTTTTACTAGGCACTGAAATTCATTTATATTATTTAGAATCTGCAGAACAAAACCTTGAAAGTGGGTATTAATGATCCTATTAGAGCAGATTAATTCTCATAGACATTCACTAATTGTCCATGGCCAAATAATTATTAAATACTAGAGATAAGATTCAAACCCAGGTCTGCTGAACCTTGAAGCCTACGCTCTTTCTTTCACACCTCCAAGCCTAAGTCCTAAGGTTGGAAGGGTGTTAGATTCCTAATAGATCATCCTCCCAGCATCATTTTCACAGGTGGCATATGAATTTTCTAGCATTTCCAAAGTGGTATGGAATGTTTGGATTGTTCTGGGACTGTAGTAAAATATACAAGAATATAAAGTTATTCTAAACACACACACACACACACACACACGCACACACGCAGAGCTCCCTCAAATAGGAATTTACAGGCAAAGATCTATAAACAAGTTTACATTTGACCTGCGCTTGGAGGAAAAGCAGGGTTTTGACTGATAGGATGATAGGATGAGAAATAGAGGGAACTGGGAAATGCTAGTTGTGTTCAGGAAACACTGAAATGTCCTTACACAGAGGAGTGTAGAGGGAGTTATTGCTGAGTTGGGCAATAGTATTCAAGGAAAAGAAGGCAAAGTGAGACTTAATGAGTACCAATTATGGACTCTTTATAGTTAATGTCTCAAGTAGGGGTAGGGTGGGGGTGTCAAGACAAAGAGTATGTGTTTAAATTATTTGACAATGATGATTCATTGATGTCTTTTAAACGGTGTGCAACCAGATTAGTGCTCAGTTTTAGAGAGATTACTCTGTCAGTTGCCTGCTAAATACATTATTCATATAGAGAAAAAGTTGAAGACAGACCTCTTAAAGCTAAATGGAACCCTAATCCATGAACTCATGTAAATATCTTGGATACACAAATGGTTTTCTCTACTCTACCTTGCAAGGAGTAATTCACATTTTCTCACTTTTTATGTAATGAATGAATGAATAATTTTAATAAATATAGTATTTTCTGGACACTTAATTATGTATAGGAGGGTATTCTAAGTGCCTTTATATACATTTTCTTAATCACCACAGGGTTGAATAAGTCTGAGGTTTAGAATGAATTAAGGAATTAGGTGTAGACAGATCAAGGAATTAGGTTTAGACAGATTAAGGAATTTGCCCAAGACCACACAGTTGGTAAATGCTGGTGCTGGCATTTTCACTCATTTGTAAATCCAGAGATCGCAACCACTGGGACACTAAAGAACAGGCTGAGTAAAGAAACCCTTTGCCATTTTGGAAAAAATATCCCTTCTTTTAGTGGAATTGACATATTGGCTTGGGATGCTGAATCAGCTAAAGCATAATGTCAGGAGCCAGGCTGCCAAAGGCCATTCTCAGGGTAGAAAACCAATAAAATGGGCCCACCAAAAAGGAAGCACATTTCAAAATTTTCTTTAATGAGAACCCAGCAATAATCACTTTGAAAATAGGAAACTGGGCATAAAATACCCACTGGGCTCCCAAAAATCAAGATCCAGCCAAAAAAATATGAGGAGAGTTATGGCGGTATCTCAGTGCTAGCAGCTGGGTAGCACTGCAATAAGGCAGGTTAAGATGAGAATGTGTTGGGAGGACTGACTCATTCAACTCATCCCGGTGCAGCTGTTCTGAGCTTAAAGGTAAGGTTTGATCGTTAAACTCAATTTGCTGTTAAGGTGACTTGTCAAGAGCTGAGGATAACTGCAACTGGATCTCAAGTCTCAATGCTAAACAGTCTTATAAGTGGCATCACCCCCAGTATCTGCGGTGACACCTGTGAAGGCCCAGCTGTTTCCTCGGTAGTTCCCATACTTGGGAAAGACCACAGGGTTGTTTCAGGTAGCCTTATGGAGAGGGCTGGCATTTTGGTGAATTCGCCATTGGTCTAGTTTCTGGATCTGTAATACGGAGGACCAGCTTCTTACGAGGATAAATCTCAGTGGAATTTATTTATGTTATCCAAATGCACAGGAGGATTACTTATAATTTAGAATTCGGTTATTAATTTTTAAAGCCTCAAATTCTTTGTGGAATAGTTCAGAATATAAATAATGGAAGGCTGGGTGGCAACGTGGAGAGAACATATGGTCTAGATTTAGACAAAAGAGTTTCTGAGAACTTCATTTAGCTAGATGACCTTGAGCAACTTCTTAACAGCTCTAACCTGGAGTTTTCCCTGAGAAATGAAGATAATATTATGTCATCAGGTTAGTTTGACTCTGGAATACTCAGCTCAAGGGCAAGGGATACTGGCTGGGGAAAACATCACAGGCTGCTAAGGCTGACTCCAGCAATTATAGCTGCGTGCCCCAGGAAGCAGGGCCCCAGAGAAGTAGCTGTCTAGGTACTCATCAGGCTAGGGCATTACCAGGGGTCTCAATTTGGTGGTTGGATCATTGCAGTATCAGAAGGGCTTTCATTGTAGAAAATCCTAGAATGTAGTTTCCTTTACCTCACAAAATGGAACTCTCAAGACATTAAACCATGGCTGTGATAAAATGGCATTGGGTTCAGAGTCTGGTTCCAGTGACAGAGGAGGAGTGGCAACATGGAACGGAGGAGCCAGGGTACTTTCAGAAGGAGCTCTGTGCACTGAGCCATCCCTTATTAGGGAAGGGTAGTCCCTGGTGCTTCTGTTCCAAGTTCTGACATTGAATTCCAATTCCTGCTGTGTGATGGAAACAAAGTTGTTACCCTTCTTCCTCATCAGTGTGGCTAACTTTGGGCAACTGTCAAACATGAAGGCAGGGAGGTAAGGCAGGGTCTGTCAGCATCGCGGCAAGAGACGTTAAAATAATAATAATGAGATTCTAGAAAAGTTTAGGAAAGTAACTGAACCTCACAAAGAGCATCTCTTCCTAAGGCCAGTGAGGTATCTGCTGGGGCCACCTGTATTTTGAGATCTAAATAACATTAGCCCAGGACCCTGTCACAGTTTCTCAGCCTATGGAAGTCACACCCCAAGATTTCTCTGAATTCCTTTCTCTCCTTTCCTCTTTCTCCTTTCCTCTCCTTTATTTTCCTTCTCCTTTTTTTATTTCCCTTTCCCTTTTCCCTTTTCCTTCTCCTCTCCCTTCCTCCCCTCCCCTCTCCCACCCTTCCCCTTTGCCTTCTTCTCCCTTCCTTTCACCTCCTCTCTCCTCTCAATTGCACTTCCAAATAACTTGACTAAATAAATTCCTCTTGTAAGCAACATTCAGAGCACAGGGTATGACTACTGTTATGTAAAGGCTGCCCTTGGTATCAAAGCGGAAGGTTAAAGAGCCATTTTCAGAAACTGAACCTAACAACAGCCAGATAAAATGAATGCTGGTCTCCTGTGGAGTTCTTTCTAGAAAGAATCGTAATCTAATAGATACTTTATTTTAAATGTATTTCTTTCCTTTCCTTTCCTGTTTCCCTCCCTCCCTCTCTCCCTCCTTCCTTTTTTCTTTTCTTCCTGTCTCTTTCTTTCTTGTTCACATTGGCAACCTGGATTATGAACCACAATGACCAGGGTATGGAATTCATCCTCTTCTTCAAGTTTAGCACCCACCTACCCATACAAACACACACTCTCAAACAAAGTGTTAATGCCCTGGTAGACTTTATTAATGATTTTTGGAAATGAGTGAGAGAAGAGGGTCACATAATAGCACTGGGAAAAACATGTGTAATGGAGATCTAGACCATCCCACCCCTGGAGATTTCATTACTCCTCTCTTCATCCTCCCTTTCTCACTCTTCTTTACTTATCTTTCCCATTTGCTTTTGGGCACAAATCCCACATATTACACTTCTTTTCTGAAGCAAATCAATTATAATGTCCTTTGCTGATATTCATGCCCTCTGCTAATGTCTCATTTCTCTGAAGGGAACATAAGGTGGTTGTTTTGAGGACCATTCCTTCCTAAGAGATATTCTTATGTTGTCAGAAAAGATAGTAAAAAAAGATGCTAGTGATCAGAATACTGGTGCTTCAACAATTCAGAATTTTCTTTTTTTTTTTTTTTTGGCTGATGCTCAGTAAATACTTACTAGTATTCACTTCACCAACTTACTTCCTTTCAACATTCTAGCAAAAGAACCCATTACTCCAACTTTATCTAATGGCAGTCACGTATCAAATAGTTAAGCTTAGCTTTCTTTGTATTCATTGTATAAAAGTCTTAGCATATGGATTTTGGAAGACACCCTATTCTCATCAGCAATACTTTTTAAAAGAAAATATCTATTAGAACAGGATCCTTTCTAGAAAGAATTCCACAGGAAACCAGCATCCATTTTATCTTGCTGTTTGTTAGGTTCAGTTTCTGAGGATGACTCCTTAACCTTCTACTTTGATACTAAGGTCAGCCTTTACATAACAGTAGTCATACCCTGTGCTCTGAACATTGCTTACAAGAAGTATGGGGTCAAGTTCTTGGAAGTGCAATTGAGAGGGATTCAGAAATATCACTTCTGATTTTGTTGTGCAGAAAATAGTGATTAATTAACCAGAACTTCTGTCAGAAATATTCTGTCATTGTGTAACAGGAAAGTTTACCCTATTATGATGATGGCCAGGTGTACTTTTTAAAGAAAAAGTTATCTTATTTGACCACATTAGCAACAAAAATATTTTATACCTGAAATAGTATCCAGATATTGAAGCCTAGGAAAATGAAGGTGAAGAATAAGTAAAATAGCCAGTAGTCTAGAATAAAAGTAAAATATAATGCATTGGATAGGCAGCTGAAATTTTATAGAAGCTTTGTAGAAGAATTTCGTAGAAGAGTTTTGAATTTTAGTAGAGATATTTTTGGAGGTTTCAGATGTCTCAAATAATCTCCATGTAGTTTTACATTACTATACCTTGGAATTAGGAGACTTGTGTAGAGCAAGTTGATGTAACAACACAACAAGAAAGATGAATATTTTTATATTCTAAAAACTACTCAAGCATATGAGTGGCACATGAAATATCAAATATCATCCCTCAGTATGGCAATAATATTTCCAGGGCAAAAGCAATTCTTGTTGTCACTTTAGTTTGAATGAGTAATTTTCTGGCCAAAAACATTGCAGATTTTTTTTTTAAGATCTCAGTGCATTAAATAAAAGAAACTGTTAGCTATTTGGAGGTACAAGATATCATTGGTGGCTTTGCATGCTTAATCATGAACACTTCTTCAACTCCTAAAACAATAGAGAAATATCAGCATTAATAAAATACCTTCAAAACACATAGTTTAATTTAAACAATAATTTCCACATATAGAATAGATCCCTGTCGTTTTTACTAATGGTGGGCCCCCTGCTGTGCTATATTATGGGAGAACCTCTAGGGAAGAAACAAGCGAAACAGGACCAGACTGTGGGCTGAGGCAGAATGTTGGGTGGCAGGGTATGGATCTGATTAAGACAGCAAAGCTGCTTGCTTCCTTCCTCACTCATGGGAAGGGACCAGGAGACCAAGTCTATGAATGTGTGGCAACCTGGAATTCCTACTCAGGTGTCACAGCCCTGGGAGTGAGGCTGTTGCATAGCTTCCACTCCCTTTGTGAAGAGTTCTTTTCAGGGTTAGTAAAGCCTGCCTTGTTCTTAACAATGAAAGATGGCACAAACCGATGCAGGGAACTGTGAGAAGAGTTCTCATAGAGATAAGCAGGAAGAAGAAAGGCCCAAGTGCCTCAGCCCCACAAGCCTGCTAACTGAGCCCTCGGGGCTGGTCTCCAATCCTGCAGAGAACTAGAATGTCGCAGAAAACCAAGGACCTTAATGGAAGACCACAGAGGCTGGTTCTGACTATGAAGGTGGGGTAGATGGGGAGGTCTAGTTTGATGCCCATAGGATAACATTCCTTTTTGAATTCCCAGGAGTATCTCCACAGTCATGTTGCTCACTTGGAAGGCCTCCTAATGTCCCAAGTACCTGCATTCTAGGGGCCCAGTCGTGAGTGACAGATGGTGATGCAGGCATCTAGGTCAGGGTTGTAGCTACCAGAGAACAACTGTTTTGATACAGCTATCATGGAATGATTTGAATATATTAATTATATACTTCCTCATAAAAATTACATGTAGAGAAAGTGAAATATGACTGTTAGCCTAAGTTAAAACAGCATCTTTGTATTGGCTTTTTGTTCTTACTCCTTTTTTCCCTCAACTTTTATTTTAGGTTCAGGTGGTAAATGGTCAGGTTTGTTCCGTAGGCAAATAGCATTTTGTGAGTGTTTGTTGTACAGATTATTTCATTACCTAGGTAACAAGCATCGTACTCGATGGGTAGTTTTTCCATCCTCTCCCTCCTCCCACCCTCTGCCCTCAAGTAGTTCTCCATGTCTGTTCTTCACTTCTTTGTGTCCATGTGTATTCAATGTTTAGCTCCTCATAAGAGAGAACATGCAGTATTTGGTTTTCTACTCCTGTGTTAATTCACTTAGGATAATGGCCTCTAGCTCTGTTTCTACTCCTTTTGATCCTAAAGAAAAGTAAAGTCCACGTCCTCTCCCCATGTCTCTGGGGTGGGCTTAACACCCAGCTTGCAGCGCATTAGTTAGGAGAGAATTTGTTCCTGCAGCCAATACTTCTTGCTTTACTAGGCTGGGATACCAAATAACTTCATATTCTCTTTTTTTGTTTACATCAGATGATGTTAAACTCCCATTCTACCTGTTGCTAGAGTATTTCTTTTCTCTGTCTGAGATCTTTGTCTTGTGATAACGCAGCAATTCCAGGGATGCTTTTTTAGCCCAAGATAGTCCAAGGATAAGGCCTGTTTACTGTTACGTTTGTCACTATATTGCTGCCATATAGGATCACTAAAACTCAGCTAGTCCTGCCAACCTAACATCTATGTTGTCTATTGCAAAGTAGTCTGCCTTAAATGGAGCATGTACCTCAACACCGACCTGGTACTCCAGTAAAATGGTGCAATCCCTGGGTCCCTTTTAAGATGTATTCTCTGCTGACGCACTTCCAAAAATGGGAATGAAGTGTAACATGTACTTGGGTGTATTTGTTTCCCAAGGCTCCTGTAATTATCACAAATCAGATGGCTTAGAACAATAGGAATTTATTGTCTCACAGTTCTGGGGGCTAGAAGCCTCAAGTCATGGTGCTGGCAGGGCTATGTTCTCCATGAAGGCTCTAGGCAAGGATCCTTCCTTGCCTCTTGATATTGTTTGGCTGTATCCCCACCCAAATCTCATCTTGAATTGTAGCTCCCATAATTCCCACCTGTCATGGGAGTGACCCAGTGGGAGATAATTGAATCATTGGGTTGGTTTCCCCCATACTGTTCTCATGGTAGTGAATAAGTCTCGCAAGATCTGATGGTTTTATAGGGGGAAACAACTTTCACTTTTTTTCTCATTCTCTCTCTTGCCTGCCTCCATGTAAGATGTGCCTTTCAGCTTCCACCATGATTGTGAGACCTCCCCAGACACGTGGAAATGTGAGTCCATTAAGCCTCTTTTTCTTTATAAATTATGCAGTCTCAGGTATGTCTTTATCAGCAGTGTAAAAATGAACTAATACACTTCTTCCTAGCTTCTTATGGTTGCTCACAATACTTGGTGCTTCTTAGCTTGTAAATGCACCACTCCAATCTCTGCCTTCATCATCCTACATGTTGTAAGAGTATTTCTTTTCTATGTCTGAGATCTTTCTCTTGTGATAACAACGGCAACCCTAGGGATGCTTTATTAGCTCAAGTTAGTCCAAGGGTCATGTCTGCTTATTCTCTTCTTTTTGGGGTCCTTTTGTGTGTGTGTGTGTGTGTGTGTGTGTGTGTGTGTGTGTGTCTATATCAAAATTTCTCTCCTTTTATAAGCATACCAGTCATTGGATTGGCACCCACTCAGTTGACTTAGTCCATTCATGCTGCAAAACCAAAACACCAGAGGCCGGGTAGTTTATAAGCAATAGAAATTTATCTCTCCCAGTTCTTCAGAACTGGGGAGTCCAAGAGCAAGGTGCCAGCAGATTCAGTGTCTGGTGAGGGCTCATTGCTGATTCATAGATGGTGACTTCTTGCTGTGTTCTCACATGCTGGGAAGGGTGAATGAGTTATCTTAGGTCTATTCTATAAGAGCACTAATCCTATTCATAAGGGCTCTGCCCTCATGACTTAAATCAGCTCTACGAAAACCCGCCTCCTAATACCATCACTTAGAGATTAAGATTTCAACACACGAATTTTGAAGAGACACATAATTCAGACCAAAGCACTAATCCAGTATGACCTTATCTTTATTTGGTTATATATTTAAAGACTCTATTTCCAAATAAGGCCACACTCACAAGTACTGGGTTTAATTTTAGGAAACATCACAATTCAACGCACAAACTCAACCAATAACAGTCTATCCTGTGACCTATGAGGTCACAAAAAGAGAAGGAAGGCTAAATAGGAAAGATGGAAATAGTTTCAAAATTACTCCTGGAAATAAAAATGCAAAACAATTGGATTAGCTTAGCAAATAATTGATTCCTGCGATCAAATTTGAGGAGAGTGGCGAAGAACTACAGAGGAAAATACTGATAAAAATGTAGAAGTTGTCCAGAAAAATCAGAATAAAGCAAGATCTTTGGAGTCTACACAAAAATAGCTTTGGTGTGGGGGCATTACTGAGTGGATCACTCCAGGCCTCTTATGCTTAGAATGGTCCTACCTGAATTTGAACATTTCCTTTTCTTTTAAATCTTGGATGCTTCTCTTCTGTTTCATCGAGTGTTCATAGAAACATGTAGTAAAATGTCTGGCTATTTAAAAAAGCTTTTTAAAAAAGTTGTGAGTAGTTGAGAAGATTGAGATCTCTATTTGGAATTTGGGGAATTCAAGTTGATCTATATTTCTGAAAAACTCACAAGGACAAAAATTATTATTCTCTTAAAGAGTAAATACTTTTTTTTTAATAGATGCCTCATCAACAAACCAATGGGAACTGTTAAAAAGAAATAATTGGGAGGTCATCAGGCTGAAGTGGCTCCAGTGCTTTGAATTCCTACATAAGCAAACGAAAGCCCAGCTCAATGTAAACAGTAAAACAGCACTTAAGCTCAGAAACCACCAAACTAACCTCTAAGTAGCAACTTTCCACTTTAACCAATCCAATATATTTTCTTTGTTAATTAGCAACTTTCCACTTTAACAAACTCAATATATATTTCTGTTTCTTCTCAGAATACAGTATAAGAGTTTTTCCTCACAATCCCCTGAAGGAGCCCAACCACTTGCTGTCTGGAGCTGCCCAATTCATGAATCACTGCTCAAACAAACTTTAAAATTTTAATGTGGCTAAGTTTATTTTTTAACAAAGCCATAGAAACAGTCAACGAGATGACCTCTACTTTTATTTAACTCAGCATCCAAGGGCAAAATGCAACATTGCTGAGAAAAGAGCAATAGCACAATAGCCCTGAACCAATGCCATATATATATATATGTATCTGTGTGTGTGTGTGTATATGTATGTGTCTGTATAGTCTCATTACAATAAACAATTGAGAGAGCTAGGGTTTTTTTCAGGTACAAATTAGCATATTGAACACGGCAACTAGTGATTAGAAGAGTCTGTGAGGACAGGGTGGGAACAAACTAGAAGAGAGTTCAAGTGCAAAGGTCCAGAAGGGCCATCTTTTCACAGATATTAGATTTTTTTTTTTTAATTGTACTTAGTTCAGTCTATTCTCAGCTTGGCATGACCATGACCCTTTGATCCAAGGAGCAGTTGACCTAGAAATTCTAGTGTCTATTTCAAAGGAAGATGGGGTCTGCTGACATGGTCTGGACTGTACAACTTGCCCTCATTTGTCAGTAATCACTACTCTCTGACACTGAGCTCTAACTGTTATCTGTGAATCCTTCTGTGCTCCTTTGCCAGCAGCTGCATTTTGCCTTTGACTTCCATTGTGATCTACATCCAACACTAATGATCTGTCCTCTGACTTGTTCCATGGTTTCAGCTTCAGAAAAAGACCACTGATCACCTGATTTCCTGCATCTTCCAGATCAACAGCCTGATTCAACTGGTCCTTCTTTGAACGACATCTTCTGTGTCTGCTCATGTAGCCTGATAAACTCCTTAATGGACACTGAATTAAACTCTCAAGTTGGACACTAGTCTAGCTATATGGTTGCAAGAGCATGCCTTTATTCTAAAGGAAGTGAAAAGTTAAAAAATACATTGAGGCCAAGTATGGCAGCTCACATCTGTAATCCCAGCACTTTGGGAGGCAGACAGGTGATTTGTTTGAGCTCAAGAGTTTGAGACCAGCTGGGCAACATGGTGAAACCATGCCTCTAAAAACAATACAAAAATTAGCTGAGCATGGTAGTGCATGCCTGTAGTCCCAGCTACTTGGGAGGCAGAGATGGGAGGATCAGTTGAGCCCTGGAGGCAGAGGTTGTAGTGAGCCAAGGTAGCACCACTGTACTCCAGCCTGGCCATCAGAGTGAGACCCTGCCTCAAAAAACAAAAAATCCAACAACTATGGAAAAGAATCTTAGCCCAGTTAAGACACTAATTAATTTCCTAATTTCTTTAATCATTTAGTGCAGCAATGTCCAATGTAACTTTTTTCAAAGATGGGGATGTTCTATTTCTGTACTGGCCAATTCAAAAGCCACTAGTCACATATGGTTATTGAGCACTTGAAATGTAGCTAGTGTGGCTGAGGAGCTGAATGTTTAACTTAATTTAATTTTATTTCACATACATTCAAATTTAAATAGCAACATGTGTCTGTGGCTACTGGTTCAGAAGCATGGATTTACTCTATTCCTTTATATTCTGTGACAGAACAACAGCTAATTTATTAGAGGCAAATATCGAACTTAATTCATTTGTTATGATAAGATCTTTGTAGAATCTTAAGAAGAAAAGAAAAAAAAAAGGCAATGAACTTTGAAATGGAGGTCTAACCATACAGCTCCAGGGCAATGAGTTAAGCTTACCATTATTTGCATGTCGTTGTAAAATGACATATCTGTCCTTGTAGCTGCAAGCACACCTCAAGAACTATGGGAAATCTGACAAAGGTGAGAATGTTTGAAACATATTCAGCCACGTTTCCCAGAAGCTGGCTGAGATCCTGGACAGGGTTGAGGACCTAGCCTTTTCTGATGAAAACCTTGTCCCCTGATAAAATTGTTTGGCTCTCATTTTAAACTATTGCAGCAGTTAAGAGATAAAGGAATTATCTTGGCATTTTGAAATTGTTTCTTTTAATTTCTCGGAGTTCAATTTAGTGTTTTCTTAAAAAAAAAGCTTCATTAGCATTCATGTGCAAAATGTTATTCAAACTTTAAAAATAGAAGATGTTAAAGTTGAGGTAATGTATCTGATTGGGAAATTGAGAACTAAGCTCTGATTTTTTATCTTACCCAAATTCCTACCTAAGGGGTCTAGGGAGTCATGCCCTACAAACTATAAATTCTCATCAGATGGGTTTTGTTTCGCCCTGTATGTTGTGGCTTACTTTTCAATCTGACTCTGGCATAACATTATGAGACAAGGAAAAAAAAAATTTAACTCCAAAATATATTTCCTTGCCATACTTTAAAATTGCCCTGCAACATCTCTTAGAAAAATCCACATTCTATAGAGAATCCCCTTCCCCATTGGTTCTCCTTCCTCCCTTCCCAGATCCAGGAGATAATCAGCTAAAAGCCAGGCACCCTTTTAAGTCCGATAAAAAACAATTTACAACTTGCTCTCTCTAAAGCCTGTTACCTAAGAGCTTCCTCTGCACAATAAAACTTGGTGTCCACAGCCTTTATCTTTAACCTGAATATTCCTTTCTATAGATCCCAGGTCTTCAGACAACCTCAACCAATTGTCAACCACAAAATGTTTAAATTGACCAATAGCCTGGAAGCCCCTGCTTTGAGTTGTCCTGCCTTTCTAAACCAAACTAATGTAATTCTTAAATGTATTTGACTGATGTCTCATGCCTTCCTAAAATACATAAAACCAAGCTGTACCGCAACTACCGTGGGCACATGTTCTCACGACCCCCTGAGGGCTGTGTCACGAGCCGTGAGCACTCATATTTTGCTCAGAATAAATCTCTTCAAATGTTTTACAGAATTTGACTCTTTGTCAACAGGTTATTTTATTCCTGAACTGGAAATCCAAAGAAACAAAGAAAAAGGCCAGTTAAACAGAGAGACATATTACTGACTGCAGAGAGCATTTCCATTGTAAGGCCTGAGAGAAAATATTTTATTATAGTACCAAGATGAGAAACTTCATAGAGAATCAGTCTGATCAACTTTAAGATATAGGGCTCTGGGTTCCACATGCTTCTGTGGCCATTAAGAGACCCTTTTGCAGAAAAGTTTTAATTAAAGGTAGCTAAATCTGGAATTAGTGTCCTTTATCTTCCTTTTTAATGAGATGACTCTAGAGAAGATGTAGCTGTACAGAGAAGACAGGGGAAAGGAAAGAGGTGAGTTGAGAAATAATTAAAAACATGAAAACTTCTAATATTCAAATGTGATTAAAAATAAGGTGATATAGGCACAAAACCCCCAGTCTTCCTCCTTTCCAGATTCTCCTTCAAGGGCCCCAAAAATCTACAGCTTGTGTGGTTTTGAGTGTCCATAGAATGACTTTCCAGTTATTCCCCAGTTTTTTCAGGATATCCTTGTAATATCCTCATTTTTGTTAGAGAGAAATCAGCTCCACTGAAACATAAATTTTGGGCAACTTGCTTTGTTCAACAGAATACTGAGTCTGTGTGTCTGTGCAGCAAAGGTGACAGGGTTCCTGCCTTCCTTCCTCCCTTCCTCCCTCCCTTCCTTCCTCCCTTCCTCCCTCCCTCCCTTCCTTCCTTCCTTCCTTCCCCCTCCCTCCATCCCTTCCTTCCTTACTTCCTTCCTTCCTTCCCCCTCCCTCCATCCCTTCCTTCCTTACTTCCCTCCCTCCCTTCCTCCCTCCCTCTCTCCCTTTTTTGTTCCTTCCTTCCCTTCCTCCTTCCTTCCCTCCTTCCTTCCCTACCTCCCTCCTTCTTTCCTGTCATATTGCTTGCCTGATGTGGGTGGGAATTATAAGATTGACTCAGCAAAAATAATATTTTAATAATTTGGCTTTCAAAAAATTTGTGAAACCCACTGTCTCTAGGCCAGGCTTGAATAGGAGCATTGCTGGATTTCCATAGTAAGCTGGGAATCACACAGTTATGAAACCCTCCTCCTCTGTTACCCATCCTCACCTGCATCTCTAAGAGACATAAAAGAATATTTGTCTTTTTATTTTCAAATACTTCTTTTATTTATCTTATTAAGTCTGTATTTTTGCATAGAAATGAGGGAATGTTTTACTGTTTATATCACTGTCACTTGTCAGGCAATTGATTTATTCTATGTGACACTAGAAAAAATAAAACACTAATTTATATTCATGAATTCTCATTTATGCTTTCTAAACAGATATAATACAATCTGTCTAACCTCTCCAAGAAGTTCTAGAGCCCTGTCATCTTGTGACATTTTCTCTCCAATATAAGTAAAAGGAAAACAGTATATGAAAGCTAAAAATATTATAAATAAAATTGAATAAACTATTTTTCAGATAAACAAAAATTAGAAGGAATTACTAAGTCTTATTTTACTTTCTAAACTTAATTTTATAATACTTCAGACGATGAACAGAAAACTTTGGGCTGAAACTTGAGTATTACCACAATATGTCTTGCATGTATATATAAATATCTATATTGGCAAACAAGCAAATAAAAATCCAAAAGCAGTCATCAGTAATAACTGGACACATATAGCTTTAGTAACCCATATAATCAGCCTCTCCTGTCAATTTACAACATGGCAAATTTCTCTTTTTCTCAGAGAGTCTGCAAATTTTTTATCATATCACATATCTTGACCAAACCAAACCAAACCAAAACAGCTAATGTTTACCTTTTAAAGGTTTTGTTCTTTTAGTTAATGTCATTAATATTCAACAGCTCCTTGTGGAGACAAATAGGGTGAAATAATTTTAAGTCTCAGTTAAAGATCACTTTCATAGAACAAGCTTCCCCAGCTTCCCAGTTTTGTCGAGGTTCCCCTGTAACATGCTCTTTTTTTTTTTTTTTAATTTTACTTTAAGTTCTGGGATACATGTGCAGAATGTGCAGGTTTGTTACATGGGTATACATGTGCCATGGTGGTTGGCTGCACCTATCAATCCGTCATCTAGGTTTTAAGCCCCACATGCATTAGGTATTTGTCCTAATGCTCTCCCTCCCCTTGCCCACAACCCCCCAACCCCGGTTTGTGATGTTCCCCTCCCTGTGTCCATGTGTTCTCATTGTTCAACTCCCACTTATGAGTGAGAACATGGGGCGTTTGGTTTTCTGTTCCTGTGTTTGTTTGCTGAGAATGGTGGTTTCCAGCTTCATCCACATCCCTGCAAAGGACATGAACTCATTCTTTTTTATGGCTGCGTCATATTCCATGGTGTATATGTGCCATATTTCTTTATCCCTTCTATCATTGATGGGCGTTTAGGTTGGTTCCAAGTCTTTGCTATTGTGAATAGTGCTGCAGTAAACATATGTGTGCATGTGTCTTTACAGTTGAATGATTTATAATCCTTTGGGTATATACCCAGTAATGGGATTGCTGGGTCAAAAGGTATTTCTGGTTCTAGATCCTTGAGGAATCACCACATTGTCTTCCACAATGTTCCCTGTGACATACTCTTGCAGTCCTCTGTATTTCCCCTCCACAGAACTTTGCACAATTGCAATGCAAGCAATTATTTTTACATTGCTTGCTTCATGGCTGCTTATCATTAGACTGAGCTCCATGGTGAAGACACTATGTTGAGCTTGTTCCTCACTATTCCCCAAGGCTGAACCCAAGACCTCTCTGGGATCTATATTGTACTTTTTCAAAAACACGTTGGACTAATGAGCTACAATTTTTACAAGAAACTTTAAAATAAAATATTTAAAGCATTTAACATTTGCATAAGAACTGCTGTGGGTTGGATTTCTCCCTTCAGAGGGATTTGGCTTTGGATAAACCTGCTAAGCTGGGCTTGTGCATCACAACACTGGATTCTGCTAAGGGTCCAGAGATGAGCGTTCCTTTGTATTTGTGATTTACATTCTGGAAATGAAAACAGTGAGTAATGTGTGGCTGAAGTATCTGTGGGATGAGGCCAAAATTAGGTTTACTCTGTGACTAAGCAACTTTTTTCAGTAGAAGTTAAAGCTGAGGAAAATAAAAATGCTATCTAAAATGGAAATGAGAGCCACCATGGACCAGAAACGTGGGCAGGCGTAGGAAGCTTCAGAGTTGGAATCCAATTCGAAACAACTTCCCATCACGGCAGGAAAGAACCAAACAAATGGAAATAGAGGAAGAAACTTTGGTGAAATCGAGCTTGGAAAACAGCTTGTTGGTAAAAATATTAACTAAGTCGTTGATGGGTCTGGTGTGTTGGAGTTTTAATGCTGGTTCCTTGAACAATACCATTAAAATACGTGATGATAAGGCAAACCCAAGTTTATTGCTCATAAAATCAAGGAGAAGAGAAGAAAAAGTCGGAGTATTTATGAGATTTGGGGGTATGGTATAAGGGTTAATACTGGGTGAAAATCATACTAATTAAAAATGGGTGGGTAGGATTTCCAAGAGTCTCGGAGAGTTAACAGTCATTTGATGCTATTTATTGAAAAGTTGGGCAGTCTGATAATAAATTAAGTGGGATTTTGGAGAAGTCTCTGAAATAAACAGTGAAGTTATCTGCAGCTTTTATCTTTGTGGGCCAGAGTTTCCTGGAATAGTAAAGCCCTGTTGATGAAGTCAAGGGAATAGTAAAGTCTTGCTAAAAGTCGACAGTAACTTGTATGGGTGTGGATGGTTTCCAATCTCTATACTCTTCTTCCTCTGCAACGTTTTTCTATTTTAACATAAGACCATTTGGAGGAGCATTGGGGGAAATAATGGCTACCTTGTAAAAATCAGCATTGAAAAAAAGTATGCTATCTTTCTTTCTTTCTTTTTTTGAGACGTAGTCTTGCTCTGTCTCCCAGGCTGGAGTGCCGTGGCGCGATCTCGGCTCACTGCAAGCTCCGCCTCCCGAGTTCACGCCATTCTCTTGCCTCAGCCTCCTGAGTAGCTGGGACTACAGGCGCCCACCACCACGCCCGGCTAATTTTTTCTATTTTTTAGTAGAGATCGGGTTTTTCACTGTGTTAGCCAGGATGGTCTCGATCTCCTGACCTCGTGATCCACCTGCCTTGGCCTCCCAAAGTGCTGAGATTACAGGCTTGAGCCACTGCTCCCGGCCGGAAAAAAGTATGATATCTTTCAATCCACCTATTCTATCGTGAGCAAGACACTTTTTAACCTCTACTTTGGCCACTGGAGCTCATGAATTTAAATCTTTTCACTCCCAGATTGCTAATGAAGTAACAATACAGCAATAAGCAAGGTCCTGGACCCAGAGAAGAAGGGAAAATAGCAGATGCTACATTTTCCTGTTTAATTCATTTGCTTAGATATTTCCAGAAATATTTGTTGGGGGGAAATTATTTGTAGTAAGAACAGATAGTGTAAATGTATAAGGTTAGTTATTCATGCATTATACATAGTACAATAACAGTATAAGGCATATAATATTTCTGATAGGTATGTGAGGACATGCTTTTAAGTGAACCAGCTATAATTTGTTTTGCCTGATTATATGCTTGGTTAAAAATGACCGTTCTCATAATTGAATGAATACCGAATCGAGTAAATGTTGTGATGCAATTTTAAGACATGAAAATGTCTGTAATAAAAGGCTTATTTATTTTTTTTTGAAAAAATATCGCAATGTGACAAAATTCATTAAAATGTTTATTACTCTAAAAGAATGAAATACATGTTAGTTGTATCCAGAGTGAACCATGCAGGCCCTGGTAAGTGTATGCAGGAGCTGAAAGTGAGGACGGGAGAGTCTGGAATAGTGCCATCCATATCATAATGTTGCCTTGGGTCTGGCCCTGGAGCCCAATACTTAATTGCATTGTAGACTTTGCTCTTGGTTCATTCGCTCATCAACTATTTGTTGACACTAACCATGTGTCAGGCATTGTGCTAGAGTTAGGCCCATAAATTAATTAGCTTATTAAATCACCACATAATTAATTTGACAAATATTTATTAAGCATCTACCATTTTCCAAGTCATGGACTTAGTTGATAGTAAAAGACAAATCTCAGCTGCCATGAATCAGAAGCCCTGACTCTTGGCTTCTCTGCTGTCATTCATATTCAGAAGCAGGCTTGAAGAAAATCTTGGTTCTTTCTGTGCAAGCTAAACAGAGCACAATAGAGCTGGTTGGTTGTGTTATCCCAGGGGAATGATCCTCTGCACAGATCCCTGAAGCTCTAAAGGAAGAAGCATTTCTGTCTGAACTGTGCTGTCAGCTGTGGACCTGCGTGCCAATGGGAACAGTGAGCACTTTCCTGTTATGAGCGAGCAGGCTTCCCATGGTCACCACCGTGCTTGGGAGCAGACCCCAGACACACTTTTTCTAGAAATGGTGCATTTCCAGTAAAGAAAGGAAATGCATGTAAGGCAGGCTGTGAGAATCTGTGCCAATGCAGCCCTCCTGCAACGTTTCATAGAAAACATCCTTTATGCTCCACAGGAGGCCTGCCCTTTCTCTGTGTCTGCAGACAGTGGGTAATAGAGGGCATGGGGTCAGAAGCACAGGTTTTTCCCCAGTTATGCAGGCTGCTCCAGATGACATCTGATGGAAAATAATTCATTTTTTCAAATGCAAAAGCTAGGGCTGGAGGAAAACTGGGAGTCTCCTAGTATCTCCACATTGCTTTCTTGGATTCAGACCTCTTTTTACAAGTATGATACAACAATACCGAAGACAGAAGTCAAACCTTCATCCAGTCTGGCTTGTTTCCTTGGTTCCCTGAGTCATTCAATTTTTAGAAAGAAAGCCTAAAACATAAATTATCTAGGAAACAAATATCAACAATTTTGAACGTGTTTCAATGGGATGGTTAATTTGGCTTCAATGCAGAGATCACTTCCTTGAGATATCATTGTAGCTTTTAAAATATTATATTAATTTTTTAAAATCAGAATTGCTTAGCTTGGGATTCTTAAACTGAAAACTCCTTTAGACCTGGATCTGGCTCTTTCAGCTCTGTATCTCTCTAAGACTTGCATATGGTGAACATTCAATGTATGTTTCTTGAATCCTTGTGAGGTAGGGGTGGGGACTTGGACACCCAGTGGTGGAGTTCACCCATTGGACCAAATTGAGGACTAGCTAAAACAGGGACAGGGTGGAAGCAGCTTTTTATAAAACAAGCCCACCAGTGTGCCATATCAATTTACCATTGCCATGGCAGCACCTGGATGTTACCACCCCTTTCCATGACAACTGCCTGAATACCTGGAAGTGACCACCCCTTTTCTAGAAATGTCTGCAAAATCTGCCCCTTAATTTGCATATAATTAAAAGTGGGTATAAATATGACTGTAGAACTGCCTCTGAGCTGCTACTCTGGGCCCAAGGCCTATGGCGTAGCCCTGCTCCCAAGGAGCAGTACCTCTGCTCTTGCTATACACTGCTGCGTCAATAAAAGTTGCTGTCTAGGCTGAGCACAGTGGCTCATGCCTGTAATCCCAGCACTTTGGGAGGCCGAGGCGGGCGGATCACAAGGTCAGGAGATCGAGACCATCCTGGCTAACATGGTGAAACCCCGTCTCTACTAAAAATACAAAAAATTAGCAGGGCGTGGTGGCGGGCGCCTGTAGTCCTAGCTACTTGGGAGGCTGAGGCAGGAGAATGGCGTGACACCGGCAGGCGGAGTTTGCAGTGAGCCGAGATTGCACCACTGCACTCCAGCCTGGGTGACAGAGCGAGACTCCGTCTCAAAAAAAAAAAAAGTTGCTGTCTAACACCACCAGCTCGCCCTTGAATTCTTTCCTGGGCAAAGCCAAGAATCCTCCTGGACTAAGCCCCAGTTTTGGGGCTCACGTGCCCTTTAGTACTTCCGTGACTAAATGAGGAAATGAATGAACATTAGAGTGTCTCATTCACTGCCTTCATTTCTGGATGAGGAAATAGTCTCCAAGGATTGTAGTAATGTCTTCAAGGTATCCTTGCTTGGAGGACATATAATTCACTTCTTGCCTTCCAGGGCCGCATTCACCCCACTACATCTGCCGGATCCCCGCTGACTCTTACACTGATGTGTATAGTTGAGATTGGGAGTCCAAGGAAAAGTGAGCCAAATCCAGAGGAGTAAATATTTTAGTATAAAAAATTGAAACTAAAAATAACATTATCAGAATGTAGTTTTTTTTTCTTTTATGGGACAAATATCAGAGGGAAAGTTGGTGAAAATTTCCATTTATAATCCTAGACCCAGGTAAAGATCTCCATAAAACTCCAATGGCCATTAAAGCAGTTTCAGGAAAACATATGCACACCTTTTACTACAGTTATTTTAATGGATTTGATAAATTGCATTTACCAGTAGGTGGTAAAATCTCTGTTAGGCTGGAAGGAAGAATATTTAATTTCCATATCTTCCCCAGAAATGACTTAAACTTATATTTCCTGTCCTTGCTGCTGGATAGTAAGGATTGATACAAGTGAATATAAAAACTTGTTTAGTTCAATAATTCTGTTTATCTCCTCCATGCTGCCTCTCAGTGAATAGAACACTCATATGTCAACCCCTCATGGCCTCATCTAGTTCCACCATTTATGCCTCTGAAATACTTCCAACCTGGCCCTCTTTTCCATTTCCTTTGGACAAATGTAGGCACTCACCCCCTCCTTTCTTTCACACTGCTATCAGTTATTGTTTTGAAACATAAGACAGATGATGTCATTTCCTAAAACCCTTACAACAGCTCTCCACTGCCTAGAGAATGAAGTCCTATTGAGTAAGTTATATCACTTCTCTGAGTCTCAATGTCCTCGTCTTGTTAACTCCCTCATGGGGTTAACAAGAGTTGAACTGGATACGTCTATAATGTGCTTGGAGCAAAGAATCCCACGAAGTGCTGAGAGCAGGTTAGTCATCAGCACCATTCATGCTGTTGCTCATGATCCCTTCCCAACCCCCAGGGTGATCACACGTGGCAGGGAATTGCTTACTTCCCACTTTGGAAACCGATAAAGTATTTTTCTGGATTCATGCAGTACTTTATCCTTATTTGGTTGTGCCTTGAGTTGTTATTAGGGGTTATATGTCTTCATATCCCCCTCAAGTTGATGAAAGCCTTGAGACTGGGAACCTTGTCTGACTCTTCTATCTGCATTGCCAGTGCAGTGCTTACTTAGCACCTGGCAAGTGCTCAATAAACATTTGGTGAAACAGAAGAGATTTATCTGTGAGTCATTCAAAGCACTTTATGTTTAAATGCACACATCTTAGAAAATAAATGTAATTTGAGATTACTATCCACTTACCCCTATGTAAAAACTAATTCTACTCGTTCCACAAATATGTATTGAGTATATATTATTGCCAGTCACTGTTCTAGGCACTGAGGATCCAACAACAACAACAAAAAAAACCCAGATACATTTCCTGCCCTCATGGAGCTTCTATTCCAGATAATGAAAACAATTAACAGAGAAGATTAAGAACATGATAAGTGTTATGGGTAAAAAGGAAGCAAGGAAAAAGATCTGATGAAAGAGTACTATTTTATATGTGGGTAGTCCAGGCAGACTTCTTTGAGATGGTAACATTTGAGCAAAAACCCAAGGGAAACTTGCAGCTACCCACAGAGAGCTCCCCAAGCAGCAGGAATGACCAGTGCCAAGGCTATAAGGTAGAGTTCTCCAGGAAGTAAGAGGACTGCATTGTGTGGCTTTAGAACTGTGACTCCGAGAGAGTGGTAGGAGTGAGGTCAGAGGTAATGAAACCTGGATCTTATAGAACCTGTGGGTTCACGTCATTTGACTGTACAACTTCTCCCTCATCCTTGCCCTATCAAATGCTAGCCCCAGGATCAACCCCTTACTCTACAGCAAAGAAAACTTTGCGTCCTGGTTCACAGACTGCCCTTTTCTACCTTTTGTCAGTAGTTCTAGATGTTTGCAACATTCATGAAAACAAAGTGTCGGGCTGGGCACAGTGGCTCACGCCGGTAATCCCAGCACTTTGGGAGGCTGAGGCGGGCAGATCATGAGGTCAGGAGATCGAGATCATCCTGCTCCACATGATGAAACCCCGTCTGTACTGAAAATACACACACACACACAGATTAGCTGGCCATGGTGGCACGCGCCTATAGTTCCAACTACTTGGGGTGTTGAGGTAGGAGAATCGCTTGAACCTGGGAGGCGGAGGTTGCAGTGAGCCGAGATCGCGCCACTGCACTCCAGCCTGGCAACAGATCAAGACTAACAGATCAAGATGCCGTCTCAAAAACAAAAAAAACAAAGTGTCCACTGATGCAGTGTTTTTATGAATTTTGCAAACATCTAGAACGCAACTCCTGATCTCCTTGCTCAGGTGACCTTTATCTCTTCTGCAATCAGCCACTCTCAACCCGCACCAGGTCATCACTTGGAAACTGCTTTATCAGACACTTTGCACTGTCCAATATATGCCCTACCACCCTCATCCTCCATTGTGGCTGCTTTTGGTATCTTAGAGACCTCCAAGCTGTTGATACTGCAGTTTTGTCACATTTTATCAGTTCCTCTAAGGTGTCTTTCTGGTTTGCTTAGTCCAGACCCCAAACTTGATTATCTGGGCTGATCTCATATCTTGATTCTCAACTTAAACAACATCAAAATTCTGAAGGTAAAAAGAGGTGTAATGAAAAGTGAGTCTCCCTCTGGATCTCTCCCTTCAATAGACAGTTTTCAGTTTAGAAGATAATCACTGTTTTAAACTTCTTATCTATCCACCTAGAAATATGCTATAAAATATGAGCACATAGATTTGTGTATATGTGTCTATAAACAGTTTTTAAGCATTTATATGTGTGTGTATACACCATTTGATAGTACATTAGAGATACTGCCTGGCATCCTACTTTGCATGCTGTAATTTGAAGATTGTTCTGCATTAGTGAATAGGGATATGTTTCATTATTTTTGATGGTTGTATAATATTTCCTTGTCAGCTTACATCAACCTTTAACTTATCACTCCCAAGCTGATGGACTCTTGGCTGTCACAGACAGTTCTTTCATGAGAAACTCTTCATATGTGTCATTTCTCATGAATACTAGCTGCCCACAAGGTATTCCTACAAATGGAATTGTTGATTTGAAGTGTATGAACATTTAAAATTTATTTGGATAAATATCACCAAATAACTTGCCACAAAGGTGTGCCAATTTATACTCCTCCTAGTAATGAGGTGCCTGTTTATCTGCTAAATGAAAAATGGCATCTCACTAGTGTTATTTGTATTTCTCTGATTTTGAGTAAGGTTAACTATCTTTTGATATGTTTATGAGCTATTTGTATTTATTTTTCTAAGAGCAATCTGTTCACATTAAAGTCTATTTTCGACTCTGCTTAATTGTCAAATGTTTGGAGTCAAAACTGTTCTAGTTAATATTTCTTCCCCATTATGTTCTCTGAGTAAACAATGTTACACTTCCGTCATCCTACTGGTTATCTACCAAACAGCTCTGTCTAAATATATTGCCTAAATTTTTCCCTAGTGAATATTGGTGCTTGGCAGATGTGAGCTGGGGAGAGTGGGGACGGATGGCAGTGTTGTCCCAGGGCAGGTGGTTAGATTGAGCTCAGATCCTCACTTCCATAGCATGTGAAAGTCCACAGTTTAGCCCTCTCCTTCCAGTTGTCACTGTACCTGGGAGTTGCGGGGAATCCTACACTCATCTCACTTTCTGCCTCCTGGATCTTTGTGTGACATATTTGGTTTCTACACATCCTCTGGGTACAGGCAACAAACTCACACTCCTTACATCTCTCTCAAGTACTTCCACAGAACTGGAATATTTTTGAATTTAGTTGAATTTACCAAAGCTGTGAAGGTTATGAGACATCACACCTTTAAACACTCTTGCTGTTTTTTTTTTTCAGACTCTCTTTTGTATTCTACATCTCTCCCCCGAACTCCTTCCCCTACTTATTTCTCAAGCACAAGTTCCTCTTTTTATGTATATTGTCTTTTGGCGAGCACATTTTTTGAATTCTTCGTGACCTTTCCTGTATACGAAATGGTATATACAAGTATTTCTTCAAAACAATGCAGTCCCCTTACTAAGATGAATTCCAGTGAATAAAATTTCTTCCATACATGTATATCTGGAAATCTCTCTAATTTTCATATATGTCTCATCTGCTAATACTTGACTTAGGGATAGACTCAAGGGCCATGATGTTGACTTAAATGCCACATAATGCTGGTAGTTCATGAGAAAGAATTTACAAGGTTCCTGCAATGAAAAACATTTTGAGTCAAGTGCAAAGGTCTCATTGATAAGATGGAGGAAGGTGTTCTTCTTTTTCTTATCTAAATTTATTTGTAATGGTCAGTTATAGGTATTCATGCCCAACTTCCATACTGAAGATTTCTGACATTGATATAAAATTCTGCATTGTAGATCAACCCTCAGCTTCTAATAATCTTTGTTCAAAGGTCAGTGCTTTTTAGAATAGGTGTCCTGGCACTAGCAACCACCCCCTGTTTTTTTTGTTGTTGTTGTTGTTTATTTTTTTAAGATTTCTCACTGGACTATTATTCCCTGATATATTTATGAGCCTTTTATTATACAGTTTTTCTGCCCCATTCACAACATAGAAGTCATTGGGCATAATGTTTATTATTCAACTTTCTGTCTCCATTAACAAATTTATCTACACACACACAGTCTTGCCTTATTTCCAACAGTCTTAGTGGATGGGCACTTCTTTTCCTTCCCAAGGTCAACCTGTCCCTTTCTACCCTTGACTCCATAAACCTTCTCAGATCTAGCTGGTATCTCTCTCACTTACTAAAAAATACAAATATCTCCCCTAAACTCTTAACTTTGAATTCTATCTAGTAATTCCATTATTTCTTCTTTACTTATCAAAATTTTAGAAAGTTCCTCCATCTATCTGTTTTGGTTTCTTTCCTCTCCATTCACTCATCTAACAACTGCAACTTGCCTTCTGTCCCTACCAATTTACTGATTTCACCCAGTCACCAATGATCACCTAATTCCCAAATGAATTAAGTTTTCAATTTTACCTAATTGGGCCACGCGTCTGCCTCTGTTGCTGTTGATCTCTCCCCAGTTCTTGAAAAATCTCTTTCTTCTTCTTTTCCATAGCACCACTCTCTTTTGATTCTCTGTATGCTTTTACGATGGACCCTTACCCGTGTGTTTTTCGTGTGTTCCTCGTCTTTGGTACATCCTTAAAATGCCTCTTTCCAAAGGCTCTGTCATTGCCCGTTGCCCACTGAATTCTTCTCCTGCTTCTACCTCCAAAATTCCTGTATTTTGTGTGCAAGATTCTATCTTTTCCACTCTCCTTGAGCTATATCGCCAAATTCCTTGGTGAGGTATCTACTACTAATATGCTAAAGATCATGAAAGAACTACGCCCAGCTCAAAGCTGTCTATAAACTCCAAATATTGAAGGACAGCCACACATTGACTATTTCATTCCATTGTTCCACAGTCTGAAACTGAGTTCCTCTCTGCCCTGCTTGGTTAGCTTCTATTCCTGCTTTCTCTATCTCTACAGGGGACCGAGGGTGCCAACATTTATTTCCCCAATGTATTAAGCTAACACTCATTTATTTTTGATTTCTTTATGTACCTTGTTTTTGTTGCAAATCAAAATTGCAAGTTTAATTTCCTAAATATTTCTCAACTCCTCTCCTTTCACTGTGTCTCTGCCATACTACCCTGATTAAGGCCCTTTTTTTTCTGTTGACTATCAAATTTCAGCAGCTTCCCAACAAACCTTCTAGCCTCTTTTGTGTTGCCTATCTCAAATTATTCAGTATATGCTAAAGTCATATCTCTATAATGTAAACATGACATTTCATTCATCTTTAAATCCTTGCTATCTCTCCATCTCATTTCTTATTGCTCTCTTCCTCATGACACCATTCCTCTTATCTGTCATGATGTTTCCTGTCCCAGGCCTGTGTTCAGACCCTCCTATATTAAATGTTCTCACATTCATCATTTTCCAATTAAGCTATTTGGTAAAAGCCCATAACTTTAGATTTGTCTGTTTATACAACTGTCTCTCCCACTGATTTGAATACCTGAGGACAGAACAATGGCAAGGGCAGTGCCTGTCACATAATATATGCTTAATAGTGTCATCAAATAGATGTATCAGGGAATGATTTCGATAAAAATCATAGATTGGGTGTCTCAAGGTCAAACTGAACACTGGGCCAATATAATCATTTCACTTCTCTTGGTTTTATTCTCCTTATTGCAAAATGAGTATAATGAGATTAATCACCTTACAGGATTTTTACAAAGATTAAACAAGATAGTACTATGCAAAGCACTTGGCATGGTGCCTGATGTAGTAATTGCTCACTAAATATGACAATATAATACCAACAATGAACTTTTCTGCTTCTACTAGTAATACTGTTGGTTGGCGTTATCAGGAGGGTAATTCGCGAGTCTATTCTTTTCACTCATCATTATTATTAGCTTTAACAGTGAGGAAATTGGCCTTATGGAGGCTCATTTTCTCAATAAGTGAGCTCAAGCATCATGCTGGCTTTATTACTGTTTTTTAACTACAAAGATATTTTACTTTATTTTCCCAATTGGAAAACAGTGAATGGAAGGAGCATCTAAAAACTGCTCATAGCCCCACCATCCAACTGCAACCAGTGTTGCCATACAGATTTTTCTCCTGAGGGCTCTTTTTCTACACACACAATGCACACATTGAGGGTGGTTGCAGCTGTTAGTGCTGGTGACCCTGATGTTAATTCTGCTATTTAGTGCAAGGATCATAGGCACTGGGAAAGCATAGATTTAAAGAATCTGTAGGGAAAGGAGATAGGTTTAATCTGTGTACAGAGCTGAACAAGAACTCAAAATTGAAGATCAGTTAGACCCTCTGTTAGCGTCAGATCCTTCACAGGGCAGAGAAACAAACATTTCTTTGTTTCAGAACTCCAGCGTTAGAGTTATTGATGTCTGTAAATATTAATAACAATGGTAACTTACTACTTGCTCAGCTAATTAGGATTTCAGCCACATTTAACTTTCAAAACACCATGTTTTCTTATATTACAATTTCTTAATGTGTCACAGTTATTGTTTTTACCAACAGCCATATGTTCTCATCCTCTGGGAGTGAATACCTGCCATTCTTAAATAGATATGTCACAAATTCAACATTTATTTAGCAACAGATATTAAACAATAGGAATGAACATTCTTTTCAATTTACTAAATTGTGCTAAAACTAAAACTGAAAAAAGGAATCATTCATTTATTATCACTTTAATTAATTCAACAATTATCTATTGCCTAACTGCTGTGTGCGAGCCATAGCTCTGGGCTCTGGTTAAACTGTGATTAACTTACAAGTTTAATGTCTTCAAGGTACTCCCGTTAGCCAGGAAACCCATCATAAACACGACAGTCAAATAAATGTAAAGTCTAGGATTGTGATCAGCACATTGAATGAAAGAACATGCATTGTTACAATAAAATGATAAAGTTGGAGGGTATGAGATGGGGGGACCTTCCTTTCCATAGTTAGGGAAGATGCCTTTGAGGAGGCAATATTTCAGCTGAGACCTAATGGAATATAAAGGTCAGCCAGGCATCAGCTTGATAGGCGAGCATTTTGGCTTGGTGACCAGAAGGGGTTTGCTTCCTGGGGGGACTGAAAGAAGCCCAGCATGGCTGGAGTTTGGAGATGAGCAAAGCAGTGAGCAGCTCTGATGAGGATAGACAAGCCAGGCCTGATCACATGGGGCCTTTTAGGCCATGTTAAAGAATTTGAGTGTCTCCAGATGTACTGTTTGCAAACTCATGGCCTCCCCTTTGATGCTCTGTTCTAGGTGATTGCTGCAATCATTATCTGTCAAACACACCTGTGCCTATGCATAATGTTAGCTTGGTGCTTTAGTGCACACTCATATTCCTTCTGGCTGGAATGGAAATAGTATTAACTTGAACTGGAATGTGTGCTCAGAGACCTGCAAGCGATATAGTCCTGGGCAAGTTTGGAGCCCTACTGGGCCTCATATCTTGTGAAATTATGAAGAGATGAAGCAGGATATTTCCCTGACTTTTTGCAGGCAGGAACGGGAGTGCATGGATGCCAGCAGGGGTGAATTTCATGAATTCCACCCCTCATGGGAGGAGAAGTGCAGGTGAGCAGGTGCAGGATCTGAGGCAAGCACCTTTGGGCACCAGCAAGAGCAAACTCCATACTGGCCCCACGGCAGCATCTAGGGAAGGGTGCCTGAGATCCCAGAAGCCCCAGAAGAAGTGTTACAGTGCCCTATTAGCTTTTCTGTCTGTGGATGGCTTAAGTGTTAACAGCTCATTGGAGGGTCAGTGTCACAGCCTTTTGCACCGACACTCATGGCACCCGAGTTCTTGTCTGGCATCCAGGAGGAATGAGGTTGCTTGGATGAATTGAAGATGGTAAATGCAGGAGATTTTATTGCTGGTGAAAGTGGCTCTCAGTGGGAAGCAGAGCTGAAAAGAGGACCGTGTGGGAAGGTAATCTTTCCCTGGAGTCCGGCCAGGGACAGACTCTTCTCTGAAGCTGTTCCACCAAGTTGTCCATCTGAAGTCAAGCAGCTTCCCTCGGACATCGAACTGTAGTCCCAGATGTCCAGTTCCTTCTCCTCGCTCTGCCAGCTGAGCCTTGGGTTTTTATGGGCATAGGATGGGGGCAGGGCAGGCCATGGGTGGTTTTGGAAAAGGCAACATTGGAGTGGGAAAACAGAGATGTAGGTTCTCACTTTGAGTTGTGGTCCCAGGCTTTGCGGCTTGAGGGTGGGGCCCTCACTGGGGACCTGCCCTCTTCTGCCCAGAATTTCCCTGCCTGCTGTCCCTATCAGAGATACATCTCAACATGTTGAGGTGAGAAATAAATAAAATAATACATGTGAACTCTCTAGCATGGGGCCTGATAAAAACCAGTTGTTACTAAATACTAGTTTCCCTTTATCTCTCCACTTATGGAGTTTTTATCTATTCCATTCCATTGTCCTTTTCTAAGCCACAAAAAAATTTTTGGTTATGTACCACTTATTTGCTCTTATCCAATAATTTACTGTAGTTTTATTAGTTATCTGTCTGTCTTACTTGTCCCAGTAGATTAGGATGGCGATCATGCCCAAACCTCACAGTGATGAATAATAGCACTAGGCACAGAGGTGATGTTAAGTAAATCTGTTGTGTTTGCATTTTATAATACACTAAAGCAAAGGAAATCTTGACTGGCAAACTGTGCAGGATGCAGGTAACAAAAAGGAAAACGAAAATGGATTCCACAATTCCAGGGAAGTTAAGGAGAACCTGCTTAGGGAGCTTGGGGTGGAGAAGAGAGAATGCTATTACAGTAGGGAGAAAGGGCCCTTGATTCATGATGCCCAGTTTAGAGATACCTGTAGTTATGCCTGTGATCCCAAACTACATGGTGAATTAAAACAACTGATTATTTGCACTCCCCATTAGTTCATTAATTCAACATTTATTTAATATTTTCCATTGATAATGTTATGTCTTTAGCTATATCTTGGTAAAATATCTGAACTGAGTAATTTAATTTTGGACAGACTAAATATTATGTGAATAATTTTAAAGCAGTGAGTTTTGGCATAGATTTCTTACATTGTATTTTTCTATATGAAATATTATAGGGTTTACACTAATGTAGGTTATCAAATATATTTGTTTCTTGTACACTAAATCAAGCAATAAGATTTTTAATTATAAAACATGATAAGCTATATAATTTTATAGATAGAAAAACAATATTTTCAAATTTTTTATTTGAATATTACTTTTGTAGTTATAATTGCTGAGAACCTTGGTGAATTTTGATAGGGCAATATACATATATAATCTATCAAGTATAAATAATTTGTTCCCATGTGCCTATGTAGAACAGAGATCAGCAGAGTTTGTGGGCCACATTATAGTTATTATTTTATGATCCTATTTTTAAGATAATTTTTAAACCATGTCTATCTTAATTATTCAGAGATTTTTTTTCTATCCTTATGTTTAACTTTTCTTTCAAGTTGCTTCAAGATAAGCACTTTAAAAGCAGAGTGGTTTATAAAATGAAATAATTCCTTGAATATTTTTATTTTCTTTGTCTCTTTAGTATCCCAGATTGCTATGTCCTTTTAATTTTCAATAAGCAAATTTCTCAGAAGCATAATCATTTGATTTAGAGATTTACATGAATACATTTATCCTTCTAAATAGAATAAAAACCTTTATTATATTAGTGTGAGTATTTCTCCCAGGTATTAAATTTATCTTCAACCCAGTGGTCCAGGTTCCAAGGGATGCCTGTAATTAGATGTAATTACATGTCATACTCATCAACCAGTAGTATTTCAGGTCATGATTCTGCTACTCTGCTCCCTAGACCTTTCCCACATTCTCTTCCCACCTCCCTTTTTAGAGGCTCCCTTATGATCCCTACCAAGGAAATGTCTCTAAATTACATCCTACTTCTAAAACTGTCTGGGAGCTACCTCCCATGAGAGCCTATAATCAAGAGTGATAACAGGGGGCATGGCATTGTTTTAATGTCCGTTTTTCCCTGAGGAACATATCTTTAATTTCCAACTTTAAATCTTTGTCTAAAACTCCCTCTATGAAGGTAGCTGCAGTGGGCCTGCCAGTCTTGCTCTAAAGTAGCTTCCTCTGCTTTTGGACTTGAGTTATGTCTCAGTATGCATGATGTGATTCTTCTGGTTTATTTTTTCTTGCAGTTCCTTGGAGTGTAGCAGCCAAAATAAGAGAATGAGTTTTCCACAGATGTCCGAGGCACACTTGCTGGCCTCTTTTGCTTTTTTCAGGATTTTCTAAAAAATAAAAAGTACATGCTTTGGGCCCAGGCAGACTCTGGATGGAGTGTGAGGTCCACACAGGAGTCTATCGGAGATTTGTTTCCATTCTGCACTCAATGTCCTAGAATTCTTCAGAGGTCTCCTGCCAAGAAAGTAGGTGGGGGCAAGGACACTAGACAGCCTAGTTGTCATTTTCCTTCTCCTTCTCTTCCACAGATTTTGCTTTTCATTTCTGTTTTCCAACATTGCAGGTCTTCCCTTGTGGATTGTTTTGAGCTCCTCAAAGGAACCAGTAAATAAATAGTATAGATAGTGGTTTGTTTGTTTGTTAACGCAGTTAGCATCAGATTTACAATCCTCTTGCATTCCTCCCCAAAGTTTTCCTTGGCATTACTAGGCAGACCCATATTGGTGACTTCCCAGTATTGCAGTGAAGGATGGGCAGATAGGCTGTTGCCATGGAAACAAGGTAATTGCTCAGAGGATTCATCCTGCATGGGTAATATTGAACTAACTGCTGTACAGTTTCCCATTTATTACAAAACATTTACAAGGAAAATGGGATGTGTTTCATGATGCTAAAGTGTTTGCCTCTTTTCAAGAAGCTAAGCAAATGGTGGGGCATGGTAGTTCACACCAGCAATTTGGGAAGCTGAGGGGGGTGGATCACCTGAGGTCAGGAGTTCAAGACCACCTTGGCCAACAACAGTGAAACCCCGTCTCTACTAAAAATATAAAAAAATTAGCCAGGCGTGGTGGTGTGCATCTGTAATCCCAGCTACTAGGGAGGCTGAGCCACGAGAATCGCTTGAACCCAGGAGGCAGAGGTTGGAGTGAGTCAAAATCATGCCACTGCACTCCAGCCTGGGTGACCAACTGAGATGCTGTCTCAATACATAAATAAATAAATAAGCCAAGTAAAAATTACGAAGAGGTAACTGATACCAAAAAATCCATTGGTAGGCCACAGGACTTGGCTGGGTAGAAGATGTCAGTTCTTCTCTCCTTCTGTCTCAGGTGTTTATTTCCAGTGAATATTGCAGCGATCATCATCTGGCTTGCCTTGCATGGCAGTACATTGGGGAATATGTGTTCTTTTTTGTGCTGTTTGAACATCATTTGGTATTCCTTCCTTTTTGACTTCCTCCATTGCACAGAATGACCTGATTATCTTTTGCCATCATAACTTCCTTTTCCTTTGTCTAATTGTTCATATACTCACCCATAATAACTTCCTTTAAAATGGAAGGCAAATTTTTCCTCTCACTGTCATTGGATGGAATGGATTTAACTATGTGTTTTAATTCCAATCTATAAAATGCCTTCATGCATATAGTAGGAGCTCAATAAAGGTTCAGTGAAAATGCCTTCTGAAAAGATGTTTATTATTCTTTGGCTCCAGTCTTCTTATTTGTAAAACCAAAGCCTAGATCAGTGTTTCTCAGCTTCTTGACCTCAGCTCACAAGTGGCTTCCTAGAGAGCATGTCTTCTGGTTAGGGATAATTTTCTTCCCTGGCTCTAGTGCAATGTCATCCCTTTCTGTAGGTTGAGAAAGCCCATAAAATACTTTCTAAAAGTATGTATATCTCCTCACACAGTTCTCATTCACACCTCGTTTGACATTGAGACTCGTAATACTAGATCTAGATGATCTTCAAATTCCCATTTGGTTTTGATACTCTGCAATTTAGTGGTACTATTCTCCAGTCACTTCCTTGAGGAAATCAGGTCTGAGCAAATTGGCTTGGCTCCCAAATAGCACATGCTTACTGTTATTGTTACCTTGCCACATTTTACTGATTTTATTCATCTGTCCTCCTTCAGTAGACTTGCACTCTTTGAGGATGGGTCTGTTTCTAATGTAGAGTTGTTTGCATGTGGCCTAGCATGGGATAACAGCAAATCTTCAATAAGTGTTTGGTGAACATAACGGTTGATTATGTTGATGTAATATGCCATCCAGATTATAGCTTTATTAGTGCATTTAAAGCCGATGCATGTAGGGAGCCCTTACGAACCCTTTACAAATGCACATGTTATATCTCCTAAAATATATTTAAGTTTCATGAGGACCAAGAAGGGTGAAGAGACCAACTGGGGTGTTGAGAGTGGGTATGCTAGAATAGCCTGATTTGGGAATTTGTTTGTTTTCTTATTTGTGTAACATCCTCTCCATGCCAAGTATGATTGCCTTGCTTAAGATGGTGTAATATTAACATCATTGCTTTACAAATGCTAAATCAATTGTTTATTTATGGTACTGTTAATGGGATGGCTACTTTATCCCTTTCTTTTGAAGGCCACAGGATGGAGCCAAATTCTGACACCTCCATTTCCTCCTGTGATGTTACAGAGCCTGATTTCAGTTTCATAAAAATAAATAAAAGTAAAATATATGCGCTAATATGAAATGTCAGCTAAAATCAATAGTAATCTATTTCTCTTGCAGTGTGAGCAGGACCCAAACAATCAATTAGCAGTAAGCTTGTCAAAATGCATGGGGCAGAGGTTGCTAGATGCTTCATCACAATTTTATTTGCCCAGAGCATTTGAATAAATGAAGTGAAATGTTTCCACAAGTCTCTGAATCTTTGATAGATAATTTTTGGACCTCCTGCTGAAATACTGTTGACTAATTTCCTGCAGTAAATTTTTTCAGTGATTGTCACAACCTGTAGTAATAAATGACATTTTCTCCAATATGTTACTATGCCTCAGTGCAGAGAGATGACACACAGGCTATGTGCATGTCTGTAAGAATGCAGCTGTGTGTGCATTTTTTTATGAAGAAAAATAGCTTCCTCTGGAGATTTTGCTGAAAATCCCATTCCTCCTCTCAAATAGCAGGCACTTAATAAATATTCATTGAGTTGCATTCTATTTTATGCTATCTCTTGGTATTCCCTGCCTCTGCAGGATTGGGGTTACAGAGTGGAAGGGATGATGAATATAGGAAGAAATGCATATGCATTGCACCAATGTAGTCACAGAGGTCTGAATTGGCAATCAGACTCACAAGATGCAAGTAAGCTTTAATATTGTGTTTCCTTAACTTTATAGAAGGATACAGGGCAGGAACCTCAGCAGGCACATCATCATCCCATGGGGCTCACCACATACTTAAATACACAGCCCTTTTTGTCTCCTTCCCCACTGAGAGTATCTGCAGTGTCCCCAGACAGTAGCCAAGCTTCCCACATATCTTTTATATTGTTCTTGTCCCACAGGTCCAAGGCCTGCCAACCTTTAGCTCCCACAGCCCAAGTGTAGTTCCACAGAGATGACATTCCAAGTTTATGCTGCAGCTTCCAAGGAAGCAGGACTATGGAAAGGCACACATTCTCCCACATCAGCCCAAGCAAGTCTGATGAAAACCCTCATACAGTATTAATTTTTTTATTACTTGAATTGCAAAATACACACCAAAGTGATTTTTAAAAAGAGAATTTTTATCTTCCACTGACTTTCATTGTCCAATGGGTGAGGTGCTCATGGGGGAAATCTCTCCATGAGAGTGAAATGAAAACTTCAACCATTAAGAGCTTAAGTCGCCTATCAGTCCCATAGAATGACTGGTTTGTGCGCCTAACACCCAAACCTGTTGGATGGTTAAATTTAAACCCAAGGAGATCCTTCTTTGTAGTGTCTTTTAACTCATCCTTTGATTCTGGTAACCCCAAAGCTCTCTCAGTCAGAGAAATTTCTCTCCTGTCTAGGAACCCTTGTTCTAAATTTCTGTCTTTCATAATTTTTTACTTCTTCTACCTTGAGATAGAATCTGAAAAACATGTTTCTGGGCACCAACCTACAACTGGGTTGAAAATCTTAGTGTAAGGCTTCACTCAAGAACTGTATTCTACTGAATTGCTTATATAAGACCAAAATTCCTAGTTCAATTTACCTGAGTTGAATGTGATTTGAAGTCTTTTATTTTTTTGGAAGAAAAGATATTCTACAAATACAATAACTATAATCCAAGTTCTACCTAAAAATAAAGAATGAATTAAAAATATAATAATTAAGCTTACAAATTATTCAGGACCAAGAATGGCTTAGAATTTTAAGCCATTCACATCCTGATAATCAGAATAAATATTAATTCCAAAGATGAGTCTGAGCCATGCTTTGCCTCAACACAGGACAAAATTGTATATTATACCTTTATATGTAGATATCTCTTTGAGATTTTAAAACAGAAGTTTGTTCTCACTTGACATCTTATTTCTCTTGTTGTTTATTACCTCAAATAGAGACTAATATAAATACAGCTATTTTTATGAAAAAAATCACTATTAGAAAATGTGTGAATCAAGCATAGTTCATGAGAAATAAGAAAATGAATGTAATATCCATATACATCAAAGTTTTAGGCACAAAAGAGAATGGATAAAAATGTTTAAAATGTATCTCAGCATTATGCCCAAATTTATATTGTTTAAAAACATATCTCAGCATTATGCCCAAATTTATATTTTTTACAGTTTTATATACATTATATACAGAAGTCCCCAGTGGACTTCTATAAATGATATGATTACCTTTCAGTGGAAAGCTTAATTTGAGTACATTACTGACATAGGTCAAATTATTTGAAGTTGGGTATTCAGGTAAAAATCGCTGAAATACTATGGATAGCTGAAACATAAAATAAGAAGCATCAATTTGTGTGATGTTACTAAGTTTTTCTTATAGTGCAAAACTTAGCATGATTTCCTAAAAGTCCACGGTTAAAAACACATATAAAGTTAGATTATCATAATTTATATATGTCTACTTTTGCTTTATATATGTATAATGCCATTTATAGTACCTCTCTATCTAATGTTTTAATTCCCTATCATTCTATTTTTAAAAGTTTAATAATAATATCCCTATCATTTCTTCAACTTTCTCCATCTAGAGACATTATATAATTCATATCTAACTAATATCAACACAGGATCTTTAATTCTCCATTAAAAAAAAACAACATTTTCTTTCAATTGAATTATTCACTAAATATAGTTTGGCATCATTTTGTGTGTTTGTTTTATAATGAATTGAATGTTTAGTTTGGAACATATGACCAAATAAACCAGTTGTTATGACATCATGGATAAGTTCTTAAATTCCCCAAACTTGCTGCGAGTGACAAAATTACAGTGCAGTTCTGGGGTTTCAGGACGATAACAGGAAGATCATGTCTTCAAACAGGATTATCTAGTCAAATTCTTGCCAAATCCCCCTGACAAATTACCTCAATGGAGTTCCTTTCTAATGGAGACAAATGGACTCTTCTTCCAAATAGTTTCTGACCAATGTGCTTCAATACATACTTGATAACCCAAGATGCACTTTCTGCTTTAATACCCTGTCATCACTAGCAGAAAATGAATCAAGAAGTTCCCAATTAGTTCCAATTTTGGTTGACTTATAAGAGAGAGGTACATGCCAGCTATTACATCCCCATTCTTGACAGGAGAGATAGGTGTAAATGAAAAATATATCTCTCAAAATCCACTGGTTTCAAGCATACATTGTACATTAATAAGTGTTCTTTCCTTAATCAGCAAATTACAATTTATTGTTAGTTCATATCTCCTGACTGATCTTTATCAGCTCAGGGGCTCTGACTCAGCAAGCTTTGAAGAGGAGAGATACAACTTTAAGGTGCCAAGTGCTGTTGCAGCTAATTTGTTAATATTTATGGCCTCAATCCACAAGATGAGTTATGTGAGCACATTGCAATTTTCAGTAGACATTTATGAGAGTGTGAGATTTGGAGTAGGAAAAGATAGCTTTGGAAAAAAAAAAAGAGAAATCACAGATAACAAAATTTTAAGATAACTTTAAATGACCTTAAAGTAATATGGTCTTTTTTGCATAACAAATAAAAATTGGAAACACGCAAACACATTCATTTAACTTAGACACTCATAAACATTTATTGCCCTTTTAGATTGCTTTACTGTAGCACACTAAATTTCTAGAAACCTAATAACCGTGGCTTGATTCTACTTTTGTAATTAGAACACTAAATAGAAAATAAAATGGTTTATTTCTATCCAATGTGCTCTTTAACTTGGCTTGCATCACATCCAGGAAAATTGCTGTTGTTGTTTGATATGGATAGTCTGTACATCTCTAGCCATTACAGCATTATGGGCTGCCCCTGAGAGGCTGAAATAATGACAAAGTGTGATAATACATGTATTAAATACAAGCAGTGTTTTTATATGCATTTATAGTAAAACCATTAGAAATCACTTTCTGGGACTACAGTTTTGGAAGTGCTGTGAGTTAAATCATATTTTTGTTATGATGAATAGTGTTATGTTGCTAAATAAAACATGAAAAATGTAGAAAATGAGTGTAATCCTTACTCTGTGGCGTTATTTTATAATAGCATATATGTCTATGGATAATTTGCTACATAGTTTCACATTTGGTCAAGGTTTAATAAAGGTAAATTTGTTGATTTTAGAAACTCTTGTGTTGTCAAAAAACCCAGAAAACGAGATCTGTCATTGACTCTATGTCCTTTAAGTCAGAAGATACTAGTATGCATATCAAGGCTATGACATTATCCATTATAAAATAAGAAACAAACCAAATATCAGCATTGTGGTATGCAGACACAGTATCAAAGGCTGAGAAGAGCTTCTCCTAAAAATAAATTTCTAACAACAACTTCAGTATAAACAAAAATGATTAAAGAGAAAAAAATCATATTTTTTCTTAGAACAAATATATAAAATATATTTCATCATTAAATGAACAGCAGAAATCCATCTCCAAGACAATTTTGCAAATAAATTATATGCATTAACATTTTTCTTTAAGTCAATATAAATTTAAGATTGCATAGAGAAAATGTCTACTGTTCCCCCCATTTCATTGTCCTTGGGAGAGGCGATACTACAGTCATCAACATTGCAAATGTTATGATTTTATAATCCACATTTAATTTTTTGGCCCTCTGCAGACTATGTCACTGGGAATGGCAGATCCCCACAGGATGCAGGAAAGATAAGTTTTCATCATATGCACATAATTATTATATGGATTCCCCTCCGTCTTAATCTGATTAATGAATGTGATCGTCATGCATATCCAAACACAAATAGTTCTTTCCATCTAATTTTGTCGATAAATTTGGAAAGATGATCACCAGATATAGAAGAAAAGCCACAGCACATTCATAATGCTTTGATGGCACTGAGCCTGACCTTGCAGAGAGAGGAGGTTGATGTGCGGAGCAGATTGAGAGCTGATTTCCCATGCCCGTGGACGAGTCTGGCTAGCCTCCTAGACTGTTTGTAGCAGGGAATTTCAGTGCAACCTCTGGCCTCTCTATCCAGCAAATTTGCATACATCCGCTGGCTGAATTTTCACATTTCACTGAATTTCCATGAAAAATGCGTTTAGAGCAGTATTTCATACCTGAAATACTTTTACATTTAGAATCATTGAATTTTAGATCAGAAAGCTAAGAGAACATTTACTCCCATCCATCATTTAACAGATGATAGCAATGAAATTCAAAAGGTTAAGTGGCTTTTCTGAAGCCGTGAGATTTTTTTTTGTGTGTGTGACAAAGCCTAGACATTCTCAATGTTGGTTCAGAGCTCTTTCATTTCCACTCTAGGATGATTCTTTATTAAATAGCTTATAGTATTAAAATCTGTTAAAATGCTGGTATATCTAGACTTTTTAAAAAGTTAAAGTTAAAAGAGTTTTATTTCATTTATGTAAATTATGCAGTCAAATGTACAGTATAGATAAGTCGAAAAGAGCTTCGAATAGATTAACGCATTTGACATTTCAAAGCTTGAGTATTAGTAATCGATTATGTGCAACAAAAGAAAACATCTGTTTATGTATCTGAGAGGTTGTAAGCTCAAAGAAAGCAGAAACCACGTCTAATCAATTTCCACGTTCCTGGTGCATAACAATTTATCTAGTGCACAGTGAACACTTGATATATTTATTGAATGCCTAAAGAAAACATTACGTGGTGAAGAATTAAAAGGAATTAAAAACATGCTCTTAATGTATGTTTAAAATAGTTCTGTGACAAAACTGCAGTGATAGATTCCTGGAAGTCCATGCACCTTAGGGACATGTCATCAAAGGAACATTCAGGAAGGTGACAAAGCTGACAACTGGATCAAGAAAAGGGTTTATCATTTAGGAAAACTAGGAAGCTGTAGGTGTCATTGCAACCCAAAGGACTTGGGAAAAGAAGCAGATAATCCAGTGTAGGAAGAAAAAAAGGATTAAAGAAAAGAAAGAGTGAAGAGGACTGGATACTCCCTAAGTGGAGATATGATGTTGGAGATACTTGGCTGCATCTTAATGAACTCTGGAAGACAGTCTGTCATTTTATTTTGCTTCCAAAGCTGAGCATCTATAAAGAACAGAAAACAGACTCTTAGGAGAAATTCAAAACCAGCAAGGGTGATCAATTCTTCTATATGAAGACTTCTGTTGTGCAAAATTTTTATTTTAACTTTATTTCTTATGAAACAAAGCAAAATAGTTCTTTTCAATCACTTATAAAAACACGTATTCTGGAAAATGTAACTGGACCCAACATGAAATAAAGAGTAATAAAGTGAAAAAGAACAATCTTTTTTTGAAGAAGTTTCATGCTAGAAATGAGATTAACTGTCCACCTGAAATGTAAGCATGGTACTTTTTTTTTAATTAAAAAATTAAAACTGTATTATGTAGGTATGTATATTACAGTAAGGTGAGGGTGGTATAACAAATGTAAATAGTTTGGTGTTCTTGCAGCATGAAGAATGAAAGAGGATGTGGTGTCAGGACCTCACTCTTGATGAACCCTGACACTACTTGGAGGATAAACGGATTTCCAATGCCCTTACCATTGCTAGACTTAGTGTTAACAGAAGAAATAAATAAAAGCAAGTGGGAGAAGTTGCATTAGAAACCCACGAGAGCATGATGAAAGATGTTGGAGGTTTTGAGTCAGGTGCCTTGGGAAGCTCATCTCTGGAGCTCTGACTGAAACATGCAGCACCTTTAAAGGCAGTGAGCCTCATTTGTATGGTCAATGATTTAAGAGAGATTAAAGATTTTCTCACTTAGTGCATGTACTAAGATGGCTTCTAGAAATTAGATATACCCTACATTTTGCCTCAAGATATTTTCCTTGTCCAGGTAAGTGCTAATGTGCAAAACTTTCTGAAGAAGCACAAAGTCCAAGGGAACTATGCTAACACTACCCGAAGTCTGTGAAGGCAACACTTTTTATTATGTTTAGGTGTGGAGTGAAAAAACTAAACTAAGTGGTTGAGGTATTCATGAAATGTAACCTCAGAAAGCTGTGAAATGCTCCAGAAGTGTTTGAGACCGACCATGAGATAAAATGCTAACAATGTATTGGAACTAAATTAAAAGGAAGGTCAGGTCACAGCCATGTCTGAATGGGAGATATAAAACACAGTGAATTCAAATTGATAATGCTGAGGCGAGAGATCAGTTATTGCTCTTCCATTTTTCTTTTAGGGAACAAGCAATAAAATTGAAATGAATGAGCCAATTTTAAACCTAATTTTCATACAGCATCATTTCTCCTGAAGGTCCACCAAAGATAGAAACCAAAGAGAAAAATAAAGAGAAAAACAACTTACTTCACCTTCAACTCATCTCATCGAAGGAGGAGGGCTTGATATCTTGCCTGAGAAATACTCTTTAAAATAGAAACTCTGAACTACAAATGGGTTTTTATTCTTACGTGCATACATTCTGAACTTGCATAATAGTGCATAGCTCAGTCTCCACACATACACATGAATACACACACATACACATATACACTCACACTTCCAAATATGCACTTTACTCTCTCTCTGTCACTCTGTCATCTATCCACAAATCTGTCTATTTATCTTCATTTCTAAGTCATCTAAAATATGGTTTTTGTTCTGCATGTGATAGTGTTTTTACCCCCTTGTGCTTGTATCTGTTTTTCTCATTGACAATATGTCTGTTTTAATTATCATCTAGCAGATAAAAAGTTGTTGCTTTGAAAAGTTTATCAAGAGATTCTACGTGATTCTTTTTTTGGAAGTTGTCAAGATTGTGTCAAGAACCATGAAAGGTCTGAAATTTTACCCTGTATGCAAGCCAGAAGTGTAGCCTACCACAGCTTCATGGATGCCAGCTGAAGAAATGAAACTCTTGGATCAGAGAAAAAAGACTTTGTTATTCACAGCACAACAGGCCTTTTAGGCTTCATGTTCCCATCGATTCCCCTTCCCTCTAGTCCCAAGCCGGGCAGCACAGAGCAGCCCAGACTGCTGCACACACAGCAGGTCTGTGGCCCTGATGAACCATGGCTGAGGAAACCCATGCATTTACAAAGGCTGTTAGCAAACATGCTCAAACTTTGCCCCAGAGAGACATTATGTTTGTTATCCTGGAGAGCAGGAGAAAAAAAAATCTGCCCTTTGCTCCAGAGAGAGACACTCTATCTTCCAAAAATCTGTTTGCTCTGTAAACATGCTTGAAAAGACAGTCCAGAACAAAATATTGTCAGTGCATTTCAGCAGAAACATGAGAGAACTATTGAGCCTTGTCTCCCACTATGGACTTGCTTCTGTAGTTCTGAGCATATAAGGTTCTAAACGTTCATTTTTAACAGCCCAAAGGGTAAATATTTAGTTTGCCTGTCAGTTTCCACAAAGTTCTCTCGTCAAACGATAAGTACTGTTTTCTTTTCTTTTTCCTTTCTTTCTTTCTTTCTTTAAAGAATCAATCCTGGTACAGAGGCACCAATCTCTCACTTCTGTGTTTTGACCTTAACAACCTCAATAGTTTTTCAAACATATGCCGTATTTGGGCCATCTCTTTTCTTTCATCATTCATTCTTTCTTAGGCTGCAGTCCCATGCTATCTGGGTGAACATTCTAGCTCTAGTGTTTTTGTGTTGCCAACATCTACTGCAACTAATGAATCAGGTTGTCTGTGTGTTTGATAAGATCTCAGTAGGTGAGGATTCCAGCACCATTTGATTGTTTCATTCTTGGATTTTTACAGATTATGTAATGCTCCCCTCTTCTCCTTCAGGATTCCTCTAAGTACACCTATTCCTTCATTTCATATCAGTTTCACACCGGCAAAGGATCATACCACAGGAAAGCAGTGTTCTAAGTACTTCTGTAGAAACACAGGTTCATGTCCAGCTTCCTAAATCTGGGAAAGAAGAAGATTTTTATCTTTCTTTAATTGTATGCTATAAATAGTAAATGCTATTCTTAATGTAATGAAAATGATCACAAACATATCCTCACTTTTGCATTCAGAGAAGTTTGGGCCCCTTCAAAATAAACTTCTTGGAAGTCGTTGACTTATTTCACCCTTTTTTGCTTTTACACAAAATGTGTTTGGCATTGTCTTCAGAATCTAACATAAATTTTTAAAATTTTCTTTCCAAAGTAGCCAATCTTTATCCTTTCATACTGAATTCTACTTTTGGAAATCATTAAAAGTTATTTAGAGCCCAATACAAGAAGTAGATAAACAAATGGGTTTAAAAATATGTGAATACATGTAATGAAACAGATACCTTTGTGTGGTTGATAAATCGGCCCCAAAGACAGTTCTGGCAGAAAAGTTCCAAATGTTTCAGGTTTTCACAGCTTTGGAGGAAATTAAAAGTAGCTTGTCTTCTTCAGAGGATGGGGGATTCCTTCACTGAAAGTATAACTGATGAAAACTTGTTTAAAGTGTACTCTTTTCTATGATTTTTATTCATAAAAACAGGAATCATTTTTAAGATAAAGAGATTATATCAAAATGGAGGAATTTTGTCCATGGATATCATCTGTGCATTGCCAGATCCTATGAAATCACTTGAAGAGTTGCTTACATTGCCAGCAAAATGACTCTGTTAATTTCTTCTTCTTTTATAAACTCCCGTGCTCCTTTGTTTTATCTCGTTTTTGGAAGATATTGTGTTTGGTCAGAAACGATGGATATTTGTGAATAAATCCTATCATTCACATGGCATTGAGTTAAATTTAGGGAAATAACCAGTCAGCTTAAGTTTTACTCATATATAAAAATTGGGATTTTTTTTTTTTTTTTTTTTTCCGAGACAGAGTCTCCCTCTGTCGCCCAGGCTGGAGTGCAGTGGTGCAGTCTCAGCTCATTGCAACCTCCGTCTCCCAGGTTCAAGCGATTCTCCTGCCTCAGCCTCCCGAGTAGCTGGGACGACAGGCAGTGTCACCCCACCCAACTAACTTTTTGTATGTTTTAGTAGAGACGGGGTTTCACCATGTTAGCCTGGTGGTCTCGATCTCCTGAACTCGTGATCCACCCGCCTCAGCCTCCCAAAGTTCTGGGATTACAGGCATGAGCCACCGCACCTGGAATATTAATACCTGGTCTACAAGATGATTTTTAGATTAACGAGATAATATATTTGAAGGTAATAGCAAAATTGAAAGAGAATTGATGCTCAACAATTCTCTTTTCACCCTCCCTTTATCTTCCTCCTTGCCTTGCTCAGGATTGTATTTTACATGTCAATTTAATATTTCCTTTGGAACAGAGGAAATGGATGAAAGCCTCTAAGTTTATGGTGGCTGAGCTGCCCGCTTGGAATTTATTCTCAAAGTGCATGCCTACTCACAACAAAGAGGCAGGAGAGATAAGGGGCCTCTTCCTGCTAGCTCCTTCTCTGTGTGGGATGCAGATGAATCTGTGTAACAAGATGGGAATAGAAACAGAATCCACCCCAAACTACTGAGGTGGGCTTCAACCCTACGATGTTAGCCAAGATGTTAGCCAATGAAATACTATTTCATCCAATATGCAACCCTTTCAGTGGGGGGAACCATCAAGAAAAACATAAGACCCCTGTTCAATGGGGTGAGAGCAGGTCAGCGTAGCAGTGGAGTCATCTACAGAAGGATAAAAGAGCTAAGTTCTCCTTCTCCAAACGCTTACTCGAGCTTCTCTACTAGGTGGCACTGGGACCCTGTATCTGAGGGGAAGAGGGTCCTCTGCTCGGGAGAATGTTTGGAACTTGGAGGGTGTGGAATGTGGGAGGGAGTAGAGCCCTGGGGAAAACAGAGTTTTGAAGTTTTGAAGATTTTACTTTTCTATTAATATTTTTTTTCAGGCTCCTGAAAATACCTGGAGATTTTGTGGAGTAGCATTAGCATTGCACAGAGTCCTTTTGCCTGAGGTTTTCCCTGAATCCTATCTCCTGGGAACCTAGGAGACACTGTGGGAAAGAAGAGTCCACAGAGGCAAGAGAAATGGCATCCTAACAATCTAAAATCCCACATATAGTCTTTCCTTGGTGATTCTCAGTTTCTACTATTGAACTTCCCTGAGTTATTTCCAGCTATAGGGTGAGGAGGGAGAATTTAAATTCCTCTTTCTATATTGTTTTCTATTGAATCTCGAAACTGTCAGGAAAAGAAAGATAAATTGGATGCTGTTATGGTTAGTCTCTGCCACTGTTTTTTTTTGTTCATGCATTGGTATTCTGAGATTGGTCAGCAGTGCAGTTCTAGCCCTGTGGGAGAAACTATAAAAGTCTAAAGGGAAAAGAAAAAAACTGCATGCTAAATTGGGATGGGGGGAAAGAAAAAGGGAATCCCTGTAGATCAAGGAGGGGCCAGTAACCTACAGCTAGTCCCCACTATCAAATTTACCTTTTTTTTTTTCTTCAAAAAGCCTAGTATTCTTGGACATCACATTTTAAAAGAAAGCCAAAAATGAAAATCTCCGTTCATTGAAATAATAAATAACCCTTTCTACTGGCAGAAGTGAGTACAACAAATGGGTCCCAGTACAATTCTGCTGGTAAGTTTCCTGGGAGCTGCTGAACTGTCAAAACAAGAACACGTAACTACTGAAGCTCAGTGAAAAAAAAAAAAAAGGTCAAGTGGATGCTACAAGAGAGCCTTACTTTTTAAAAAGATTTAAGGCAACAATGACAACAAAAAATTAGCAGGAGAAGCTGGAGTAAAGTTGAACAATTAGTCTCTAATTATTTTTATCATAAATATTTACTATTGTAAATATAGGTACACCTTTCAAGAAAAGCTTTGTGTTGCCTTTGCCTGTGAAAATTGGACTGCATTGAACTAATCAATTTGATAGTACATGTGGCCTTCTATCTTCAACATAGCAGAAATGTCACTCTCAGGTAGGAGTGCATGGGTAGCATACAATTTTTGAGCCCTAATATTTTCTGTCCAGGGTCTCCTGCTGCCCTTTTATACTGGCCTCATGGTTAGACCTATGGTGTTTTGCACTGTGATTGCATGGGGGCTGCTTTATACCCTCTGTGTGCTCCTGGTGTTTATAGTGAAGGATCATCCTAGTGGGAGAGCTTTAAAGAGGTCTTTATGTGTTATTCCCTCAGCCACCAAGGGCTGTAAATCATCTTTTCAGGTGTTGGCTTTCCCTGGCTTTCTGGCCTGCCTGGCTGATGGTATGAGGGGACAAAGTACAGAGAGGATGCAACTGTTTTGTAGCAAGTTTCTGAAACTCAGCACATCCTGGAGGCTTTCTTCCACCTTTACCATCTTAAAAGTAGCATTTTGAGGTGACTAGGATGCCATGAATAGCTCTTGATGTGTATTACTAAATAATGTGAAAAATCAATATCCATTTCAAGGAACTGCTTTATTTCACAAGGCTTTCTTGCGGTGCTCACAGTTCTGGCACAGACTTTATTTTCCATAAGGCTCAGAAAGACCAATAATACTTTGTTGCCATTTTTATTTTTATCAATAAAATTCCTTTGGCTGTCAAATCTTCTCTTAAGCAATGTTTAAGAGTTTGAGCAGCAAAAATGTTTGAGGCTATTCTAGAATTAGAGATTCAATTTTATTCCACCCAATGCAAATACTATTCATTGACATGTACCATGTGTTAAGTACCCACCCACAGAGGTGCACAAGACAGAAACCTAGAGACATAGACACCTGCCTACATCAAATCCACCCCCAGCTCTGCAAGTCAGTTCTTCGTATCCATATCAGTCTGGATTTTCCAGAGAACATATATATCCTATTGGTTCTCTTTTTTGGAGGGAGAATGAGAGAGAGAGACTGAGACTTATTTTAAGGTATTGACTCACATGATTATGGAGGCTGGTCAGTCTAAAATCCATAGGGTAGATTAGGAGGCTAGAAATTTAGGCAGGATTTATATGTTACAATCTTGAGGCAAAATTCTTTTTTCTCTAGGAAACCTCCGATTTTTGCTCTTAAGACCTTCCACTGACCATGTGAGTCTCATCTACAGTATGCAGGGTAATCTGCTTGACTTCAAGCTAACTGATTATAGATGTAAATTACACATCCACAAATACCTTCACAGCAATACCTGGGCAAGTATTTGACCAAACAAATGAGCACGATAGCCTAGCCAAGTTGACACATAAAATTAATCATCACAATATGCAAACTATCTCAGGTTTCTCTACTCTTCATTATCTTTACTGCTGCTATTCTTGTTTAAACAACCAGTTTCTTTCACCTGGACAAATGCAACAGTATTCTACCTGCTCTGTTATCAGTCAGCATACTTCAGCTTATGCTATGGTAACAAGCAAACCCTACTTCTCAGTGCCTTATTTTGGTAAGCTTTTGTTGTTTGCACACTTTACATGTTGGCTCTGGCTGTATTCTATGTTATATCTTTACTGAAGGACTTGGGCTGAAGGAGCAGCTCCTGTTTGAGTTGTGCTGCTCTCACGGCCAAGGGAGAAAGAATAATGGCAAGACACCATGATGGCTCTTTGCACTGCCACTCCAGTGTGACATCAGTTATTCTGCTTATACTTTATTGGCCAAGGTAGGTCAGAGGGCCACGATTGATGCCAATAGGTAGGAGGTGTATCTTTTTACAAAAAAGGCCAAGAAGCATTTAAAAACAGTAATATACTTACCACAACCTCTCTCTATCACCTATTCTCCACAATGTAATCAGAGATGTTCTTAAAATAAAATTGAATTATGTAATTTTCTCCTTTAAAAAAACCTTCAAATGTTCAATGCTGTATTTGTCAGAGTTCTCCAGAGAAACAGAATCAAGGGGTTCTGTTTGTGTATAAAGATACATAGATAGATAGATAGATAGATAGATTTCTTATAAGTAGTCAGCTCCCACAATTATGGAGGCTGTCAAGTCCTAAGATCTGCAGAGTGAATGAGAAGACTGGAGACCCAAGAGAGCCAATAGATTAGTTCTGAAAGTCTGAGAATCAGGACAGCTGGTTGTGTAGTTCTGTTAATAGTTTGAAGCTGAGCAGGCTCAAGACCCATGAAGAGCCAAGGTTTCAGTTCAAGTCTGAAAGCAGGAAAAAGCCAATGTCCCAACTTAAATGCCATTAGGAAGAAAGAATCCTCTTTTACTTGGGGAAGGGTCAGGCTTTTCGCTCTATTCAGGGCTTCAACTGATTGGATGAGGCCCACCCACATTAGGGAGAGCAATCTGCTTAATTAGTCTACCAATTAAATGTTAATCTCATTCAAAAACACCCTCATAGAAACACTCTGAATAATGTTTACCAGATAGCTGGGCATCCTGTGGCCCAGTCAATTGACACACAAAATTAACCATTATAAATCCATTTTCAAATTCCCAAAACACTTGATTATAAATTCAAACTCTTACCCATGATCCATAAGGTCATGTTCCTCCAAGCCTCACCTCCGGCCATATTCCCACATGCTTGTTCTATTGTAACCACAGCACCGGTCTGACTGCTCCTGAAACTCATCAAGATCTTGGCCGCTGCAGTATTTTTATATTCACCGACCTCCTAGGCTGGAATCACTCTTTCTCTGGCCCCTAATGCTTCGCATGTCATGACTGGATCTTTCCCACTTTTCTAGCCTCAATTTAAATGCCTCCTCCTTGGAGATACCTCCCTTGACAATCCTATCTAAAGTACCAATGCTCCTTTAATTTCTACTTTCTTTCATTAACCCATTATCTCTGGTAAAGTACCTTGGTTATGTTTCAATAGCCATTTTTAATGATCCAAAATTATTTATTGTCTCTCTCCTCTACTCAATGTAAGTGTCAAGACAGTTATACTTATGTCTGTTTTTCTCACCAATGCCTGTCTAGCCCCAGTATAGCTCATGATACATCATAAGCATTACATAAACACATAGTAAATAAATGAAAAATCGAATGGGCTGTGAGAACTCAGAAATGAGTAAGGCAAATCTATTGGGTCTAAGTATGATTGCAGCTCAATCTAAATGAAAAATTTTTTCCAAATAGAAAATAATTAACTACCTTTATAGTTCTCCATAAAAACACTTTTAAAAATGTCTAGTTGATGCCAGGAGTTCTTGAGGTTTATGTGACTATTTATTCTTTAGTGATTATGCAAGGCCAGAGAGGTTGAATGACTATCCTGTAATAATCCAAAGGTTTCTTTAATTCTGACTAATAAGTTTGTACAACAAGTAAAAATACTGACTTCACTTTGATAGGGGGCCCTAAATTCTGGATTTCCTATTTGATGGTTTATTTTGCCTAGTGTTGGATTGGGTTGGAAATATTGCAAGACTCTTGGAGTCCTCTGAGTTTTATTCATCCAAAAAGCCATTGTCACATACAAAGATTGATCTCCAAGCCTCAGCTTCCTCAGATATAAAATAACAATGACAATATCTCCTTTCCAATGTGTCTAGCACAGGTCTTAGCCCACAGAAAATCTCAGTGGGCTGCAGCTATTCTTAGGGCATAGGTGGTACAATGAGAAGCCTTGGTAGGTCAGCCCAGAAATGAAGAAGAATTAGCTGGGACTTGACTGGGAAACCTGGGATGCTCCAGTCATAGGACAGACAGAATTCAAGGCAGGCTGACCACACATTTCCAGGACCAAAGTTTTAAAGCCCATGAGGACTGGAGAGAGCAAGATAGTACAAATATTCAGAAGAAACTATGTTAGTGTTTAAAATATGAGGACATGGACTCAAGAAAGAGAAGAAACATCCAGAACTCAGATAACTAAGGATCCAGGGCACAGGAAAATCTATAAGTCTCATGCAAAGTTCCTGAAACTTTGTTTGATAAGTATCAGCTGGCCCAGACCAAGGGCCCTCAGTGATAGAAATTGAGGTTTCAGTGTCAAGGACACCCGAAGTAATCAGAGCCATAGGCGAGGGCTCAAGCATTATGAGACTCTCTGCATGTTGAAATAAGAGGTCGTCATGGAGGTGATAATACCTTGGCTTTATAGCACTAACATAACGTCCTATTATCTAAGCAATAATAGTTTGACCCATGAAGGATGTAGTATGTATTTGGAGTAAATTGATGTATGTGATAAGTAAAGCCAAGAATAGTTTAATCACATAATTCACCCATGAAGCTGGAGTGGGAGCATTGCATATGCCTTTTTATGTCCAGCCCAGAACTTTACCTTTCATAATAGGGACTCACAATCAATAAATATCAAAAGTACACAATGGATACCTGACAACTCCACCTTCCTAGAAAGATCTGTGTCTATTTTTGTTGGATGCCTAGTGTAGCCTTGGGGAATTTAGTCAGGAAAGGACCAGCCATGATTCTGGACTGGACACCAATAACAAAACATATTTTCATAAATAAAATGAGTGCATATTTCTTTTCTTTTTATCTAGTGAATGTAAACTATGTTGGCTGTTCAGCTTTTATTCTTATTCCCACTTGTGAATTGATTCTGTGTTCCCTTTTATGGCTGATTTTATAATGATCTCCATGTGACATATGTTATTCTTATGTACAAGTGGAATAGGTAGCAGCCCACCAAGTACAATGTGAAAATCTGATGATCCAGTTCTCCCACTGTCTCACCCCTGTCACCTCGATTGATTAGACACCAAAGTGAGGTGCTGCTGAGGCTTCTGTGTGATTACAGATGTCACCTGGGAAGGAAATGTGTTGAGTCCTCATTGGTCATTAACACCATCTCGGATAACATCATCAGGGTGAAAAAATGACAGTGTGATGGCTTTTTGTGTCGACTTTTTGTTTTTTATTTTTTTCTAACTATAAGCATTTACTTCTTAAAGAATTGCTATGAATAAAGAAGTTTTGGCCGGGCGCGGTGGCTCACGCCTGTAATCCCAGCACTTTGGGAGGCTGAGGCAGGTGGATCACGAGGTCAGGAGATCGAGACCATCCTGGCTAACACGGTGAAACCCCGTCTCTACTAAAAATACAAAAAATTAGCCGGGCGAGGTGGCGGGCGCCTGTAGTCCCAGTTACTCGGGAGGCTGAGGCAAGAGAATGGCGTGAACCCCAGGGGGCGGAGCCTGCAGTGAGCCAGGATCGCACCACTGCACTCCAGCCTGGGCGACAGAGCGAGACTCCGTCAAAAAAAAAAAAAAAGTTTCTATTAGAAAAAGTTCATTTTACAAACTTCAGATTGTGGTTCTTAACTTTGGTGGCACTTTAAAATAATCTGGGAAGATTTTTAAATCCTTGCACCAAATCTGCACCCCACCAATATGTGTGAAACCCCGGAAGCAGGACCTTGGAGCCAGCGCTTTCTATAAAGCTCCCCAGGTGATTCCATTGGGAAGACAAGGTTGACAACCACTTCTCTGGATGTCCTCCAGCATGAATAGGATAATAACATGAAGCATTTGTAAAGGTTATTTATCCTCATAGTAGAATTAAGAGATTGAGTAAACCATTTAAAACATAGATTAAAATAAATAATAATCTTTAATTCAGAATACATGGGGACTGGGGATTAGCGGTAAGGGGCAATCCTTTACCTGTGTGTGGCCATAATACTTATCTTTAGTAAACTTGTTAATTGTGAAAACAGAAAAGGGACCAAAAGCAGTAGAAAAAATACATACAATGGTATTGATAAGAAGAAACAGGTTTGAGTAATAAGATCTTATATCGAATCTTATTTTTCTCATATGACTAAAACAAAATTGTCAATGGAATAATGATTGCATTTACATTGTATTACTTCCCACTTTTTGAAATTAAAATATAATATACATGCTGTAAAATGGACTCTTTTCGGTGTCTAGTTCTGCAAGTTTTGACAAACACAGTTTTGTAACTACCATATAGTAGTTACCCCCTTAAAAATTACCTCCTTCCTATTTGTAGTCAACCTCTCTCCTCCACCCTTAGACCCTGCCAATCACTGATTTCTTTCTTTCTTTTTTTCTTTTATAGAGACGGGGTCTCGCTATGTTGCTTAGCCTGGCCTTGAACTCCTGGCCGCAAACAGTCTTCCTGCCTCAGCCTCCGGAGTAGCTGGGACTATAGGTGCACACCACTGTACCTTGACCTCTTTTCTATTCTTCTGGTTTTGCCTTTTCTGAATGTATCGTAAATAAAGGCATGCAGTTTTGTTGTCGTTTTAATAGTAATATTTTAATGCAGCATAATTAATGTGTAGATTTTCTGCAATACGTTCTGTGATGATTAGATATTCTTGCCTGAAAGAGAAACCTGTCATCCTTAACCAGGAAGAATTTATTTTGAGAGCTACCTGCACTGTAAACAAACATACAGACCTGGGGGAGGTGAACTGCCTGGGAAGGCAGAATTTACCAATTAAAACCAAGTTCAGTGATAGAAATACTCCACACCAGTCACATAATTAAGCCTAAGGAAATAAAACACAAGACAGAGAAAATATTTTTTTTAACTAACAAAAAATAAATGCTTACTTTTCTTGCTAGAAAAGCAATATATAGTAAAAAAAAGTAGAAGCAAAGGCAAGTAAGTAGAAGGAACTGTCCTCCCACCACCAATTAAAAATTATAGATTTTATCCACAATTTAAAAATATTTCACACATAGTAATACACACACATTTATGTAAATATATAGAAATATATATATTTTACTTACAAAATGGATGTTTTGCATGCTGTTTCATAAAATATCTTTCTCTCAAAGCTTTTTACTGAATTATGAATTATGAATAGTTTCTGCCAACAGTACATGGTAATGGTTGAAAGTACAGGAGTTAAGAACATGGACTTTGAATCAGACAGACCTGACTATTATCCCAGCTCCTCTACTTACCAGATCTGTGACCTTGAGCAAAATACTGAAATTCTGCAAGCTTCATTTGTCTCACTTGCAAAATAAAGACAATTATACCTAATTTGTAAGCATGTTGTGAGTATTAAGATAAAATAATACACATAAATCATTTAGCACATTGCCTGGAAAATAATAATTATTCTACCAAGTTAGTGAACAGGAAAAGCTCAGGAAATACTTGAAATCAACATTTTTTTTTTTTTTTGGAGAAGGAGTTCTCCCATTTTCATTGCATAAAACATATTCATTCCCAGCCCCCAGCTGGAATTTTCACAGACCCCTGACTTTTCTATTCATTGTTAGGTAATTGAGTACTACCTAAATCACTTCAAGTTGTAAACATATTCTCATTCAGAAATTAGGTGGCCTATTACCAGATAATAACCAAAATTCTCAATGTGATATAATGTCAAGTCTTCTCAAAGCCTCTGCTTTGGGGTAGAAGACTTCAGTGGAAAATGTAGTTGTGATAACTTTTCTGCTGCATCGTACTCCTCTTCCATTCCCTGGCTGACTACCCAATTTCTAATACTTCACGTGTTGCAGTTGGAGAGGGAGGAGTGATAACTATGCAGGGAAGGTCTTGCTGGAACTAATGTTATACATAGATCTGTGCTGTTGGGGCCAGTGGACAGGTGACTCTCTTGGGGGCACTTTATTTGGCTCTTTAGAGGACTCTGCTGGGCCCTCTGTCCTGCAGCTCTCTTGACTCAAGTGAAAGCATCTCTATTTCTGAGAGGCCCTCAGGACTCTTTTTGTCCCCTGGGTTCCGGCTGCTTTTGTTTCTCTGCTCATTATGCAGTCATTTGGAATAGGCTCATGATGAATTCCTCTAACATGGAAAAGCCTTTCTCTCCCTCTGGTCCATGAGAACCCTGGAGAATCCCTTGCCCCAACACAGTGGAAATGCAGGTCACCTCAACATGGAAACATTCTTCTGACTCCATGACTAAAGCTGTTAGGAATGAAGAAATAAAATTTGTGTTATCCCAGTAGTGGGAAAATTAATCCCAGGTTATTACTTGTTCATGACCCAAACAAGTGAAGAGCCAAATAAAATTTATTGAGTTTTCAACAAAACTGATCTGATTTCAAAACCTTTCCATCATATTTTTCCTGTAAATGTATAGTCAGCGCTCAGTAGATAAACTCTGAATCTGCATCTATGACCAGGAATATAGGAACCCTGAGAAAAATAGGCAGGTTCTATAAAATTGAGTAGCAAATGATTTTTCTCAAATATTTGAGAGAACAACTTACTGTTCAGCCAAATTGTAATTGCAATGATGTCTTTTGAAAATTAACTTAGATTAGCCATGATAATTTTTTCTTTTCTTTTTTTTTGTATCAAACACCGAGCACTCATTAGCTATTATGGAGTAAATATTCTCACTAAATGAAATACCAGTGTTACATCCCAGCCACCTGACTCCTGATAATAAAGCACCACTCCTATCTTGAGAATAGTCCCGTTAAATACAGGCTGCACTGATGCCACAGTGTTGGCTCAGATTTAATTTTGAACCACTCAGTCAATGTACCATGTTAATCACTGCTTATTTGAGTGATAGCATTTTTATTCTATGTCAAGCATTTTATTCTTGACTTGCTATTTGACCAGAACAGTTGGTCAGTGGTGGAATGGTTTAGAGGTCTTACTTTTTTCCGTTTTCTCACTAAAGCACTCCCTCGGAAAGGCATCTGAGAGAAAGATGTGGAGGTGGGCAGGGCCTTTCATTTGTCTTCCAGTTTTATTACTCTGCCCCTCTTAGGCCTGGCTCACATCCAGTGTCTCAGAGCCTCTGTCTGTCAAGAAGCCAACCTCCTGGCTGGAAAGATATCCAAATCAGGAGACATTAGACTCAGGAGCTGGAAATAAAGAGATCAACAATAAACATGGTACATTCAGTATTCTATTTCATGACCCTAAGTAATAAACATGAAAAAAACTATATGTCCTCAGGGGCACAAGGCTATAAAGGACTCAGCTCATTGATGGCCTGGTAAAATCAGACTATTATTTCTCATCTTTCCCTTTAGAGGGTTAATTGTCAGAGATTCATCTAGCTGGTAAAGTGTTTGACAAATGCTTCAGCAAAACTTTTTTAAAAGTGCTTTCCAAATCTACTTAACAAATATCATGAATATAGAAAACCTTTCTAAATATAATGGCATCTTTCTACAAACTAGCTAGGATTCTTTTGTTGCAAGTAATAGAAACACAATAGGAACCAGCTGAAGCAAAAAGAGAAAGGACATCAGAAAGATATCCCAAAATGTATATAAACACCAAAGCGTGTAATAGAATCCAGAGGGTATAAAGTCCACTGGGCTTCAGAAATGGGCCACAAAAATGGAGCCCTTATGGACACTTGGGAAACCTTCCTTCTATATCTTTTGTTTGGGCTTTTCCCTGTGAATGTAAATGTACTTTTTTCTTACCTTGTGCTGCCCCCAAGTCCACATAGTGGAGTATAACTTTTAAAAAGAATCTACATATTATATGTCGTCATTGAAGATCCCAGGGAGAGTCCCAGTCCTCAAATTCTCAAAGCAAGGATCACATGGCTCAGTGTAAATCATGCACCCATCCCAGGAATAATCTGTGGCCCTAGTGACTGAGTCATGCTACAAAAGTGCTGCTGTAGTTTAAGATCCATGGATTGAGATCATGAGGCAATTCCCAGAAAATTTGAGATATTTTCCTTGAAACACTTTGTGAGGTAGGGGAGTTTGGGGCAAAATGAAATATTGGCATCCCGTGCTTTCAACTTTTCAGATAGCGAATGCTAACATGTTAAAGTTTTAAACAGAGCTATGAAGATAAAAGAGTGTATGAATGGATTCATGAGAGAATTAAATATGTATAGCATTGCACTACATTAAAATGCTGGCTGGACTTATTTGGAAAAGAGGCAACAAAAAAGTTAAATGTTGACTCTGGAAATTTTTTGCCTAAATTTGAAACTGGGCTCCACTCTTTCCACAGTTGGAAATTGGGAAATTTGCCTAGGAAATTTTGCCTAAATTTGAAATTGGGCTCCACAATTTCAATTGCCCATTGAAATTGGGCAATGCATCTGCTGGGTGCCCAAATTTCCTCATCCATATAAAGAGAATAATAGAATTGCCCATCTCTATGGGTTATTATGTGATTAAAATGAATTAATATACATGTAAAGTGCTTTGAACAATGCCTGGTGCATAGGAACACTTTAATGTTAATTGCTGTCACTTTTATTTGGATATTCAATATGAGAAATCAGTTCAACTTTTATCTCACCCCACTGAGTTACTGTGAGATAATATAACACCTGATTATTGCTGCATTCGCTTGGACTCAGTTTCTCACATGGGCAATACTGGCTTTGGTGGCCTTTAGTGGGGACTTATCGGACCACTCGAAGTCATTAAACTCTTCAATAAAGCAAATAGTGCAGAACTGAGTAATGTCCAGCAGTCAAATAAGGTCTTGCATTCACTTTTAACTTCATGATTCTAGATGAATCTGTATGACATTGGGGCCCTTCTCTTTCACCCATCAAATATTGCCTTTCAAAATTATAGTCATTTTATGCACACATAAAATGAAGAGGCCTTTAGGTTAGGAAATAATAATATACCATTGTTTTGAGCTTCATAAATATGCATATCTGCACATGAGTCTTCAAGTTTCATAGGCTCATGAATAAATGCAGGGACATGGATTTAGCACATATTTCTTATTTAGTGTTTATGTGCTTGTCCATCTGTTGCTTGATCATTGCATTATAGAAGAGCATTTATACAGCTAAAAGAAAGACTTATTTTACTTCCAAATCTGTTTTCACAAAACAATAGATCCATTTTCAAAGGCTCGTATATTATCATGGAAGATTGTTTTGGGACAGGTAACATACAAGAAGCAAATTCACTTTCTTGTTCTTCCTTCACTTTTTATTTCATTCATATACCCCCTACAGACACACACACACACACACACACACACACACACACACACACACACACTTCACACATGGGTAATAAGAAGGTCCATGCTATTCCAGCTATTACTTAAAATTTAAGCAAAAAGCCACCTGTAGGTTGAAATGGTTATTAGGTTTAGCTGTGTCAACAAAACTTACATAGTTATGAGTGTCCTGAATTCATTCCAACAATCTTGGAGCCATATTTTAAAAAAGAACATTAACAAGACAGACTTTGGCCAGAGAGGGACAGCTGTGCTGTTAAAGGCTCTGAAAATTACATATTTGAGAAATAATGAAAAGAACCAGAAACGCCTTAGGCTCTTGTCACTCAATGCTGCTCAATGGTAAAACCTCTTCGTGCCTTTAAAAATTACAAGCCACTAGTCGAAGCTTGCACAAATATGCTTCAAAAATCAATTGTATTTAAATGGTATATAATTGTTTACATTCTATAAAAATATATATTCAATTAAATAGAAATTTATTGCATTATTTCACAAAGGATTATATTAGGTGCTGGGCGTTGTGAGTGAAGGGGATGGGCTTAGCTTTGGATATGAGGCATTTGAAGGGTTGTCAGGATGGTCATGTACAGCAGGCAATTAGACACATTCTGGTCTGAGTCTGCATAGAGTAAGCAGGGCTAAATGTGAATAGGTGTTAATATAATCTATATAGAAATTACGATTAATGTAATCAGCACAGTGAAATGAAAGGGCCCAGGAATAGAATCATGCTATTGAGTTTGCCTACATTTTAGGGGAATCTGAACTCCCATGTCCTGCCCACCCCATTTACTCCACCAACTTAGCCTGCCACTTGGTGGCTCTAGTCAGTTTCAGTTGCGGGCAAGAGTAGGTAGGTGCCATTCTCCCATGGGCAGCTTTAGAGAACATGTGTGTTTCTGTGTGTTTTTGTGTCTCTGTGTGTATAAGAAGGTGGAAGAGCAATACGTTTTTCTGTTAAAAATCGTCGGGAAAGTAGAAGTTCCAGTAAGAACCAGAAAAGTAGAGGGTCATGATGGACACCAAGGAGGAAGAACATTTCAAAAGCAGAGAATGATCAGCACCATTAGATGGTGTGGAGAGAAAGATAACAATGTAAAATGCAATTGACTTGGATAATTGTTTACTGAAGTCATTCTAAAAAAAGATAAAGTAGGGTGCTAAGGGAAGATCTCATTTTCAAAGCATTGGAAAGCAAACTGAAGTAGAGGGTGACAGCTGTTATGAAGTAAAGTCTTTGAGCATAGCCTATTATTTTAGGAAGTCCCTTATTAAAGGGAAAAGATGAGACAGTAGCTTAATGCAGAGGCAGGATCAAGAAAGGAATTTGTTTTAAGATAGGGAATATATAAAAGTGTTTGTAATCAGAAGAGAAGAAACAAGAGGAAAGTGATGGATTGAGGATGAGGAAACAGGGATGACTGATGGAGCAAAGTTCCAAAGGACAGAAGGATGAAAGGCATCGAGATAACAAGTGGAATAATTATTTTACATAAAGACAAAGTAATTTTTCCTCTGAGACAGGATGAACAGTGGAAAGTATGGGTACCATTCAGAGGAAATCCAAAGTGAAGGGGAGGATAATTAAGGTAGCTGATCCTATGAGTCTCATGGAAATGCACCCAGTGTTGGGTGCAGTGTTTCCCCTTCAGCCTAGACAGAGGGGGATATCAGCCTGATCAGAGACTCATAGAACTGTGGATTTGATGAGAATTATATCCGAGCCATGTCAGCATCAAGCAGAACGTATATGACTATGTAAGTCAATACTTTTGTATTGAAGCAAGATTTCAAGACCAGGTCAAGATCTGAGCCTTGTAAGTATCACTGGTCCAGTGCTGAGCGATCTTCCTTCTCCTGAACCTGCATTGCAGGGCCCAACATTTCTCCCGGCACGGCTGCTCTCCATTGACTTTCCATGAGCAGTTCTGACCAAGGTCTGCTGCGGTGGCTTCTACTCTTTAAAAACAGCAATGCTTCCAACTCTTTTCGGAGGCTGTTGAGAGAAGTGAGCACACAGTCTGAGAAGACAACTGGGGATGCAAAGTGAAAATAAACTACAACTGGAACAAGCTGAGTTTGAAATTAATTTATACTTCAGTGATAAAGTGAGGAAGGTAAAGCTATTACATACATTTGGTAAAGACTGGGTAATTATGAACAAATTAGAAGTTCTTGTTGGTATCATAAGTCAGAAAAGATTGTCAAACCAAATTACGAGAAGCCTATGCTAATGAATTAAGGAATATTTAGATTTGCTTCTAAATTTTTACCTTTTTACTTTATGCAACACCTCATCATCTAGATAGCCTAAATTTTATCCTTAAGTCAGGTCCCTTGCAAGTTGCATCTTATTGCCAAGAATCACTTTTACTGGACTGTGCTTTGGTATTTTGCATTGAGATACTATAAAGAGATTTATAAAATATTCTCTTTTTATCTCTTGTAGGAATACTGTTGAAGGTATTGCTCGCCACAGCAGGCTGCCTCTTTTGTGCAGGCCTATCAAAGTACTTTTTCTTTGTCCTCAGGCATGAACTTGAATTTCTTCTGAACAACTGGAACATTTTGATTCTGTAGGCATTGGGGATATTGTAATTGATTGCAATTCATTTTTTGCTTTGGCCATGTATCTACTGAGAATGCTTTTAGCTACAATTACTTACAATAACCAAGGTAAGTGAGTTTTTAATTTTTTTTGTAGCAAACAAGTCTAAAAGTAACTGACTGCTGGGGTTAGTTCAACATCTCATATGAGGACAAATGTCTCTGAATTTCTTTCAGACACAGGATGGCTGCTGCAGCTCCATGTATAATTCTCAAACTTCAGTGTGCAACAGAATCACCTGGGGAGCTGAGGAAGTGCCCAGAGGCACATGGTCCTTTAAAGAGAATAGGGCCTGTGCCTCTTATATGTTTACCGGGTTCCTAGATGATTCCTCTATTGACCCAAGCTGGAGAACCACTGCTCTAGTGCCTGCCACTCAAGACAAGAAGGGGAAAACAAAGCATATCTCTTCCTTCTGCACCGTCTGTCTTCTTGGCTAGAAAGATAAATATTCTGAGTCACTCCAGCCAACTTCCTCTTGCTTCTGCTCTAAAGAAGGCTGAGGAAGGACCTAACTTTCCATAGATTAAAGAACTCTGCCTCCAAACCCAAAATTTTGCATTAAGGAAGAAGCAGAGGAATGGATGTTGGATGAGTAAAGACGGGTGTGTAAAGATCAGTGGTTTGGGGGCAAATTGCTTCTAGTTATATAGAAATGTACTTTATATTTTTTAGTGGTAACTTTATCCTGAATTAATTTTGCTTTCCTACGTTTCTCTGATTTTTCTGTTAAAAATATTAGTTGTTGCATATTAATTTATATAACCTACCCTCAACTGTTTTCAAAACACTGAATGTATGGTGACTGTCTTAGATGCCCACTTGCCTCATTATCAACAGCAGAATCCAAGGATGGTGAGATTCCACTCCAAGCTGCCCTGGGGCCGCAGTGAGGAAAGTGCCTGCATGCTTCATTTCCCACGTGTTCATGTTCTGGGTTGAAAGCAGGCTGACCGGGTGATTCACAGCATCAAAGTAAAGCTGAGATGCCCCCTTAATTAGACACAACTTGGGATTTGCCTCTTTTGGCAATTCTCCTTTAGCCTAAGTATGAATGCTGGTTATTTTGTGACACATTGTGGCTCTGGCTTATTAGATCAGAATCCTGATTATGCACCAAAAAAAATACTGATGCTCTCACCTATCTCCATTGGAGGTGTTCCTTAGGTATCCATATTTTTATTTAAAAGCTTCCCAGGTGATTATAATGGACAGCCAAGGTTAAGGGATGACTGCTGTGGCTGGTAGACTCTCTTACCTAAACTCTCTGTTTTGTGTTCTGACTTTGGCTTGGTTCCTCTGATTCTATTCCTAATTTCAATTTCTGTCTGCAGTTCTCACTCCAGGATCTCTGTTCTTCTGTTCCCAGATGTTAACCTGATTTTTATATGTGACAGCTCTTTGAATTCAGGATTGGTTTTCTTGACCCTGCACTGCACGTTTTAATTAATCCTGCTCTGACATTCTAGTGGCAAGGGTTGACCTCCTTTTTCTGATTCACAGTAGTACACCACCTCATCCCACTGACAGCCAAAAAGTGTGGGAAAATCTCAGGGCTTACAAACTGTGTTTAAGTAGGCAATTATTGACTCTTCAGAGTTGCAATGTTCAATACTCAGGAAGCTTTCTTTATTCCATCCCAATTCACCTAAATGTCAACTACGTTCTCATTTGGTCCCAATCTGTTTCTAGTAAATCTCCCAAATAGCCTCTTGACACTGAGAGCTGGTTGCTTTATCCTCCCAGTTTCTAAACCCAGGAATCTTCACAACTTTGCTCTCCCCTACAGACTCCAAAAGATCATCTTTGTACTGATGTACTGAATTTTTGCTAGCTTAATCTTTACCCTCCCAGATTTTTTTTTTTTTTTGAGTTTTAAATTGCTTTCCTCATCAACTTCCTTCAGGTTCTCGCCCTTTAGGTATAGCCTGTATACCCAAGCTACCTGCAAACAACAAATATGCCTCAAATCAAGGTAATAAAATCAATGGTTAAACACCCAGGCTTTGCAGTCAAGCATCCTGGCCTCAAATTCTAAATCTGTGACTTCCAAATTGGTTTTGTCACTTGCAATGTGGGGTAATAATAGGACCTAATCTGTAGGATTGTTAGTAGAAAGAAATAAGATGATCTTGGAGGATTTTCTGATACACAGTAAGTGCTGCATCCATCCACAGATACTGAGATGGAATTTGCATCAGATGCACTCATTTATTGAGGATCAACACCGGTGAAAGGAAGCAGGGAAGAAGTTCAACTGAGATGTTGGCCATGCTGTGTTTTAAAGTAAACATTTCCTTTTTCTCCCTCTCTTTTTTTTTTTTTTTTTTGAGACAGAGTCGCTCAGTCACCCAGCCTGGAGTGCCATGGCGCGATCTTGGCTTACTGCAACCTCCGCCTCCTAGGTTCAAGCGATTCTCCTGCCTCAGCCTCCTGAGTAGCTGGGATTACAGGTGCCCGCTACCATGCCAGGCTAATTTATGTATTTTTAGTAGAGACGGGGTTTCACCGTGTTGGCCAGGCTGGTCCCGAACTCCTGACCTCAAGTGATCTACCTTACTTGGCCTCCCAAAGTGCTGGGATTACAGGCGTGAGCCACCGCTCCCGGCCGTAAACATTTCCTTTGATAGTTACTCTGTGCTGCGTGGAAATGGGCCGTCTCTAGACACTCTCCTCCCCAGCCACCAGATGCTGCCTCAGGGGAGCTTGTGGCCCTGGGTTGAGGACGCTCCCTGCAGGTGAAGGCAACTCTGAAGGGTCTGACAGCTACAGGCTGTTGGCAGTGACCCTTCCTGGGCTCTCAGCGGGTCTTCCTTGAAGGAGCAGGCGATGCCTCTCAGTGTCTACCACAGTGTCTCCCTCACTCCTCTGGTTTGCAGGAGAAAACTGCACCTGTCTGATGTGCCTTAGCCGTGGTGTGTGGGTGGGTGTGGGGTGGTTATTCCTCACGTAGCCTATGTTTAGAAATAATATGCTCACAGAAAGGCCCTAATCTCTCAGTTACAAACTACCATAAACCGGTGGCTTACAAACTACCGAAGCTTATTTCTCACAATTCTGGGAGCTGGAAAGTCTGTGCTCAAGGTACTGGCAGATTTGGTGTCAAGTGAGGGCGCCCCCTCCTGGTTCATAGATGGTTGGCTTCCTGCTGTGTCCTCACATTGTGAAAGAGGAAAGCAGCTCTCTGGAGTCATAAGGGTGCTAATCCCATTTCTGAGGGTGGAGCCTACCAAAGGCCCCGCCTCCTCACACAACCACTTTTAGAATTCCAACAGTTGACATTTGGAGGGGTACGAACATTCAGAACACAGCACCTACCAACAAATCTGTGGACAAACAGGACATTTCAGAAGCCTGAGGATGTGCCTAATTTCAGGCTTTTAGATTCCTGGGCTAGAGTCCAGGTTTTTATTATCACAAATAAGAAGAGAGAGCAGAAGGAAGTAAACGTACAATGGGAACAGGGTGATTTTAAATGCGTTTTGGTCCTCAGGCCTTTGTCTGAGGTAGTTTCTGGAGATTTTGCTAACACAGCCTGTCAGCAAACAACAGCGTTTGTGCACAGAGCTCCCAGGACTCTGCTTTACAAAATCACTTGAGCTACCATATCATAATGTATATAAAGGCATTGTTTCAATAGCCTGCAAGAAATTTTGGAAGACAAATCTAATCATTGATTTACAGGTTATTTTCCAGGGTAACTAAAAATCAAAGCTGATTTACTTAAAATGGTCATCCCAGTTTTAATAAACGTTTAATTTCTCAGGTGCTATGATCTTTGTCTTCATTCTTTACTCTGAACTCAGCAGGAATTGGATTAATTCTTGAAGAAAGATAAACAAATATATATATATTTTTATAGGCTTGGTCAAATGTTTTCTGAATCCCTTTGGCCTGGGATAATTGTAAATACACAGCATGTTTAACCTCTATGGGGCCTCACGGACAGGGGATGAGAGACCATTAGATTTTGGACAGTCTATACAACAACCTTCATCCTTGAGGTTGTCCATGGTAGCTTTCTTTCTGTTCTTTTTTTTTTTTGAAACAGAGTCTCTGCTGCCTAGGCTGGAGTGCAGTGCAGTGGTGCAATCTCGACTTATGGCAACCCCCACCTCCCAGGTTAAAGCTATCCTCCTGCCTCAGCTTCCTGAGTAGCTGATTATAATTACTCACACGCAACACCCTGAGCTCATAATAGGAATCCTAGCCAGGTTGCACTGAGATCTGGTTTCTTTTGGGTTAACAGCTTATGGAACAGTCCTCTAGTTGAGGCAAGGAGAGTTGTTACCAAAAGAAAAATGTTACAGCTTAAAGTTATCTACATAGCATTATGAAACATGTACAGATGAAATCTCTGGATAAATATAAGCCTGGTGAAAACCACCTTACCAAACCCTGTGGCTTTGTAACCTAATGCAGAACTCCCATTCCTTCCCTCATCTCCTCTATCAGTAGATCTTAATGCAATAATAGCCCGAGGGATTGAACTCACATTAGAGGGCATAAGAAAAGGCTAGTTAAAGAGAATTAGCAAAATGTAAAAAAGTTTGCTTTTCAGTGACTCCATTTGAACCTTGCTTAAGTCATTATTGACTTGCTACACTGGCAAATGAACAAAACAGATGTTCTAGCAGAACATTCTGAGGTGGTCTTCTTTGGCATAAAGACCTCTATAAGTTAAAGAGGCTTTGGTGAGAATAAATATATAGATATAAATTAATAGAAAGAAAAGCTACTAACAGGCCGGGCACAGTGGCTCACACCTGTAATCCCAGTACTTTGGGAGGCAGAGTGAGGTGGATCATTTGAGCTGAGGGGTTCAAGACCAGCATCTGCAACATGGTGAAACACTGTCTGTACCAAAAATACAACCCCCACCCCCCAACAAAATAACAAATTAGCTGGGGGTGGTGGTGTGCATCTGTTGTCCCAGTTACTAGGGAGGCTGAGGTAGGAGGATCACTTGAGCCTATGAGGTGAAGGTTGCAATAAGCCAAGATTACGCTACTGCACTACAGTCTTGGTGACAGAGTAGGACTCTGTCACAAAAAAATAAAAATAAAAAAGGAAAGAATTCTAACAATAACGATTCATTAACTAGACACTTTCATCAATTAGCCAGTTCTTCACACCTCAGTTTATATTAAACAAAAAGGTTGTAAGAGGAAGGTGAGTCAAAACGGCTGTAAAATATGCAGGGGTTGCAATACTAATCTCTGATAAAACAGACTTTAAACCAACAAAGAGACAAAGAAGGGCATTACATAGTGGTAAAGGGATCAATACAGCAAGAAGAGCAAACTATCTTAAATATATATGCACCCAATGCAGGAGCACCCAGACTCATAAAGCAAGTTCTTAGAGACCTACAAAGAGACTTAGACTCCCACACAATAATAGTGGGAGACTTTAACAACCCACTGTCAATAGTAGACAGATCAATGAGACAGAAAATTCACAAGGATATTCAGGACTTGAACTCAACTCTGGACCAAGCAGACCTAAGAGACATCTATAGAACTCTCCACCCCCAAACAATAGAATATACATTCTTCTCAGCACCTCATCGCACTTATTCTAAAATTGACCACATAATTGAAAGTAAAACACTCCTCAGCAAATGCAAAAGAACAGAAATCATAACAGTCTCTCAGTCCACAGTGCAATCAAATTAGAACTCAGGATTAAGAAGCTTACTTAAAACCACACAACCACATGGAAACTGAACAACCTGCTCCTGAATGAGCAGGGTTTTCACTAATGGGTAAATAATGAAATGATGGCAGAAATAAAGATGTTCTTTGAAACCAATGAGAATGAAGACACAACATACCAGAATCTCTGGGACACATTTAAAGCAGTGTTTAGAGGGAAATTTATAGCACTAAATGCCGACAACAGAAAGCAGGAAAGATCTAAAATTGACACCCTAACTTCAAAATTAAAAGAACTAGAAAAGCAACAGCAAACAAATTCAAAAGCTAGCAGAAGACATGAAATAACTAAGATCAGAGCAGAACTGAAGGAGATAGAGACACGAAAAACCCTTCAAAAATTCAGTGAATCCAGGAATTGGTTTTTTGAAGAAATCAACAAAATAGACCACTAGCCAGAATCATAAAGAAGAAAAGAGAGAAGAATCAAATAGATGCAATGAAAAATGATATAGAGGATATCACCACTGATCCCGCAGAAATACAAACTACCATCAGAGAATACCATAAACACCCCTATGCAAATAAACTAGAAAATCTAGAAGAAATGAATAAATTCCTGGACACATACACCCTCCCAAGTTTAAGCCAGGAAGAAGTTGAATCCCTGAATAAACCAATAACAAGTTCTGAAATTGAGGTAGTAAGTAAGATCTACCAAACAAAAAAGTCTAGGACCAGATGGATTCACAGCCGAATTCTATCAGAGGTACAAAAAGAAGGTAGTACCATTCCTTCTGAAACTATTCCAAACAATAGAAAAGGAGGGAATCCTCTCTAACTCATTTTATGAGGCCAGCATCATCCTGACACTGAAACCTGGCAGAGACACAACAAAAAAGAAAATTACAGGCCAATATCCTTAATGAACATCAATGCTAAAATCCTCGATAAAATACTGGCAAAGCAATCCAGCAGCACATCAAAAAGCTTATGCACCACGAACAAGTTCGCTTCATCCCTGTGATGCAAGACTGGTTCAACTTATGCAAATCAACACACATAATCCATCACATAAACTGAACCAATGACAAAAACCGCATGATTATTTCAATAGATGCAGAAAAGGCCTTTGATAAAATTCAACACTACTTCATGCTAAAAACTCTCAATAAACTAGGTATCAATGGAATATACCTCAAAATAGTAGGAGCTATTTGTGACAAACCCACAGCCAATATTATATGGAATGGGCAAAAGCTGGAAACATTCCCTTTGAAAACTGGCACAAGACAAGGATGCCCTCTCTCACCACTCCTATTCAACATAGTATTGGAAGTTCTGGCCAGGGCAATCAGGCAAGAGAAAGCAATGAAGGGTATTCACATAGGAAGAGAGGAAGTCAAATTGTCTCTGTTTGCAGATGACATGATTGTATATCTAGAAAACCCCAGTGTCTCAGCCCCAAATCTCCTTAAGCTGATAAGCAACTTTAGCAAAGTCTCAGGATACAAAATCAATGTGCAAAAATCACAAGCATTCTTATACACCAACAGACAAACAGAGAGCCAAATCATGAGTGAACTCCCATTCACAATTGTTACTAAGAGAATAAAATACCTAGGAATCCAATTTACAAGGGATGTGAAGGACCTCTTCAAGGAGAACTACAAACCACTGCTCAAGGAAATAAGAGAGGACACAAACAAGTGGAAAAACATTCCATGCTCATGGACAGGAAGAATCAATATGAAAATGGCCATACTGCCCAAAGTAATTTATAGATTCAATGCTATCCCCTTCAAGCCACAAATGACTTTCTTCACAGAATTGGAAAAAGCTACTATAAACTTCATATGGAACCAAAAAAGAGCCTGCATAGCCAAGACAATCCGGGGCAAGAAGAACAAAGCTGGAGGCATCATGCTACCTGACTTCAAACTATGCTACAAGGCTCCAGTAACCAAAACAGCATGGTACTGGTACCAAAACAGACATATGGACCAATGGAACAGAACAGAGGCCTCAGAAATAACACCACACATCTACAACCATCTGATCTTTGACAAACCTGACACACACAAGCAATGGGGAAAAGATTCCCTGTTTAATAAATGGTGTTGGGAAAATGGGCTAGCCATATGCAGAAAACTGAAACTGGACCCCTTCCTTATATCTTATACAAAAATCAACTCAAGATGGATCAAAGATTTACATGTAAGACCTAGGACCATAAAAATCCTAGGAGAAAACCTAGGCGATACCATTCAGGACATAGGCATGAGCAAAGAATTCATGTCTAAAATACCAAAAGCAATGGCAACAAAAGCCAAAATTGACAAATGGGATCTAATTAAACTAAAGAGCTTCTGTACAGCAAGAGAAACTATCATCAGAGTGAACAGGCAACCTACAGAATGGGAGAAAATTTTTGCAATGCATCCATCTAACAAAGGGCTAATATCCAGAATCTACAAAGAACTTAAATAAATTTACAAGAAAAAAAAAAACATCAAAAAATGGGCAAATGCTATGAACAGACACTTCTCAAAAGAAGACATTTATGCAGCCAACAGACATAAGAAAAAATGCTCATCATCACTGGCCATTAGAGAAATGTAAATCAAAACCACAATGAGATACCACCTCACTCGTTAGAATGGTGATCATTAAAAAGTCAGGAAACAACAGATGCTGGAGAGGTTGTGGAAAAATAGGAAGGCTTTTACACTGTTGGTGGGAGTGTAAATTAGTTCAACCATTGTGGAAGGCAGTGTGGTGATTCCTCAAGGATCTAAAGCTAGAAATACCATTTGACCCAGCAATCCCATTACTGGGTATATACCCAAAGAATTATAAATCATTCTATGATAAAGACACATGCATACATACATTTATTGTGGCACTATTCACAATAGCAAAGAGTTGGAACCAACCCAAATGTCCATCAATGATAGACTGGGTAAAGAAAATGTGGCACATATACACCATGGAATATATGCAGCCATACAAAAGGATGAGTCTATGTCCTTTGCGGGGACATGGATGAAGTTGGAAACCATCTTTCTTGGCAAACTATCACAAGATCAGAAAACCAAACACCGTATGTTCTCACTCATAAGTGAGAGTTGAACAATGAGAACACATGGACACAGGGAGGGGAACATCACACATTGGGGCCTGTCGGGAGTTGGGAGGGCTAGAGGAGGGATAGCATTAGGAGAAATACCTAATGTAGGTGACGGGTTGATGGGTGCAGCAAACCACCATGGCACGTGTATACCTATGTAACAAACCTGCACCTTCTGCACATGTAACCCAGAACTTAAAGTATAATTTAAAAAAATATGAGATATACATTTTGCAACAAGAGCCAAGCTATTTACGAGTAAAGGAATTGTAATATGAATTAAGTACAATACATGACATTTGATGATTTTTAAAGATTAATGTCTGTTGCAAATTTTTAGGCATTCCATTTTAGCCTAGGTCATTACTGTCGTTTTACTTGTCATGGCAGTACCTGAAACCACATCATTGTTTCTATTATTAATCAGATTCCCTAAATTTTCCTTTTTCAAATTTATAATAATTCATATGTGCCCCATCCCTTAATTTGAAATGTTCTTTTTTTTTTTTTTTTTTTTTTTTTTTTGAGATAGAGTCTCACTCTGTTGTCCATGCTGGAGTTCAGTGGCACCATCTCGGCTCACTGCAACCTCTGCCTGCCAGGTTCAAGCGATTCTCCTGCCTCAGCCTCCAGAGTAGCTGGGATTACAGGTGCCCACCACCATGCCCAGCTAATTTTTGTTTTTTGTTTTTTATTTTTTTTGACACGGAGTCTCGCTCTTTTGCCCAGGCCAGAGTGCTGTGGTGTGATCTTGGCTCACTGTGAGCTCCGCCTCCCGGGTTCACACCATTCTCCTGCCTCAGCCTCCAGAGTAGCTGGAACTACAGGCACCCGCCACCATGCCCGGCTAATTTTTTGTATTTTTAGTAGAGACGGGGTTTCACCGTGTTAACCAGGGTGGTCTCGATCTCCTGACCTTGTGATCCGCCCGCCTTGGCCTCCCAAAGTGCTGGGATTACAGGCGTGAGCCACCACACCAGGTGAATTTTTGTATTTTTAATAGAGAGGGGGTTTCACCATCTTGGCCTGGCTGGTCTCCAACTCCTGACCTCAGGTGATCCGTCCACCTCCACCTCCCAAAGTGCTGGGATTACAGGCATGAGCCACCGCACCCGGCCATTTGAAATATTCTTAATCGATCTCTTGGATGTCTGCAAGGAAGCACGTGAAAATGTAAGATAAAATATAATCTTCTCACTGCATGAAGGCAAGAAGCCCATTGATGTTGAAGGTATGCATCTTGCAGACATCACCATGCAGTATACAGTACCCATTTGCATTAAGTCAACAAATCCTTTGAAAGTGTGATGCATGTCTTCTGGACAAAAGAAAGAGGATTCCATTTCAATGAGACCTAAAAATATTATGGAATAATAGTTGTATATATGGAGCTTATAATAATAACTGGCTTTCCTAATAAAATATGATGAATCTACAATGGTCTCACACCCTGGTATTTTAATAATGGCATTTGAGAGAAAGGTTTCTATATGTCACTCTTCGTCAATAAACAAATGGTCTTGAAATGCACTATTCTATGAGTTACAGGAACAAAACCTAAAGCGTCTTGGTGGAATAAACTTGAACAATAAAATGTGAAACCTCTATAAATATAAACATAATCCTTGAAGGCAGGAATATTTTCTCCCTCATTCATTTTTGCTTTTCCAGATAACAATTCAGCTCCGATTTTGTATCATACCATATATTTCATTCCAGCTAACAATTAACTTATTTCTGGGTAACAAATAACTTATTTCTGTGAAATGACAGCATGGAGCTGCTAACAATACCTCAGGAAGACATGGTAATGATTTCTCTCGGTGTTTGTCTAAAGAAAAAAGAATGTGGCAAGGAGGAAGTAAATCTGATGAGCATTAAATGGCAGTGTTGCTTTTTGAAAGAAATCACATGAATAATGAATCAAATACATCCGCGAATATATTTAGCTGTGCGTTGTGCAGGTGAATGCAGGGACACGTGCTCCTCTTGCATCACCAGAGCTCACAGCCACCAGCATCTGATCACTAGCCTTTCCAGGAGCTGTTTTAAAACAGGTGTGGCATTTTTTTTTTCTACCACAGAAACTAAGAAATATTTAAAAAGTTTCGTTGCCTGAATTTACTGAGGCTGTCTATTCAAGGGCAGGGGTGGAGAATATTCTTCAATAAAGGCATATGCCTTTATTTGAAGGCATTTTGCATTCTTAAACACTATTTGTTCTATGATGGATTGAATAGTGTTGTGGAATAACCTCCTCTGTGCTCTGCCATTCTCCAGTGTCCCCTTTCAATAACTTGTTTCTGGCCTCTCTAGAGGTTCATTTGTTCAAGAAAGGGCAATAATAGTAAGGACTGAAAAGTACACTCCAGAGGCGAGCATGCCATTGCTATAATATCTGGGATACTGTTTTTTCACTCTAAATATGTGCTTCTCAATACCACAGCTGTCTGTTATGGGTTAAAGTGTGTATCCCAAAAAGATATGCTGAAGTCCTAAACCCAGGTACCTGTGAATGTGACCTGCTTTGGAAGTAAACTTTGCAAATGCACTCAAGTTAAGATAAGGTCATTAGGGTGGGACCTAATTCAGTATGACTAATGTCCTTATCAGAAGAGGAGAAAAGGCCTGGGCGTGGTGGCTCATGCCTGTAATCCTAGCACTTTGGGAGGCTGAGGCAGGCGGATCACCTGAGGTCGTGAGTTTGAGGCTAGCCTGGCCAACATGGTGAAACCCCATCTCTACTAAAAATACAAAAATTAGCCAGGCATGGTGGTGGGCGCTTGTAATCCCAGCTACTTGGGAGGCTGAGGCAGAAGAATCAGTTGAACCTGGGAGGCAGAGGTTGCAGTGAGCCACCATTGCACTCCAGCCTGGGTGACAAGAGTGAAACTCAGTCTCAAAAATAAATAAATAAATAAATAAATAAACAAATACATAATAAATAAGAGGAGGAAAGAGTCAGACAGGGTCACTCAAGGAGAATACCACATGACAATAGAGGCAGAGATTGGCATGATGCTTTCTTAGCCATGAATACCGAGGGTTTCTAGCAATACCAGAAGCTAAGAGAAAGGCAAGGAACAAGTTCTTCCCTAGAGCCTTCAGGGAGAGAATGGCTCTGCTAATAGCTTGATTTCAGACATCTGGCCTCCAGAACTGGGAAAGAATACATTACTGCTGTTTAAAGCCACCTAATTTGTATAATAGTATTTTGTTACAGCATCTCTAGGAAACTAATACACTATCTAAATTTAAATCTCTGGAGTGAGGGGCAAGAAGCCAGTGAGCGTATGGAGACAAACTAGTAATGCATGATGTGGGTATTTGACCAATGGTGTCGAACATCTCCACACATTGGTTAATGAAAGGGTATATTGCAATCATCACTAAATATGTGGGAGGTATAGATTGACAAGGTTTGCCTCAGTTTGTCCAGGGAGTGCTGGTTTCCACTTACTTTCTGGGCATAATAACTACTAGGACTCTTTCACTTTCACAGTATCCCAGTTTGGATAATAAGTTATGGCCATTCTCCTTCCTTGTGCACTATTAAGCACTTAGTGAAAGAATACATCTTCATCACTAATCTTCTGTATTTTCAATTTAAAAAATTTCTAGTATCACAGGCAAAATCCCTCTGACACTGCAGTGAATTGAAGATTTAAGATTCTCAGACCCTGGGTCACTTTCAGGCTTAATTCGTTCTGGGACCCACAAAATTACACCTCTCATACTTGGGTCCTCAGGAAATAATGTTTCACTTTGTTTAAACAAGTTGGAATAAACACAACCAGTCATACCTGAGGTGGGGGAGAATGGGGGCAATAACAACCAAATTCAAGTGCAACACAAGTACTCTGAACTACACAATGCCTTTCAGTTACTCTCCAGTGATCGAGATTAGCAATGTGGATCCTGAAAAAGAGTCAGAGATATGGCCCCTGTTTCTTGCTTTGTCATAAATTCTTCCTGACCTTGAATAAATGTGTCTTTTCCTTCGGTTTTCCCACTTGAGAAGTGAAAGCTGTAATAATTAGCTTTTTATTTTCTTGATATATGTTGCTTAATTAGAGAATGCTGGTGAAACACCTTCAACAATTTGAGAAAAACACTTTATATGTTCCATGCCTTGGTGATGGACCTATATAGAATTTACTCATCAGAGTTAGAAAGACAGATCAGTTCTCATTTCTTGTCAGTTGCATGCTTGTAGTACTACCATGGTGTAGTCCTGGTGAAGTGTATATGAAAAATGACTTTACGCAGTGTCTACCAATCTTTGTTTACTCTTTGTTTTCCTCTCCTATATATTATGTTACATTTAAAATAAAACAATTGACATTGTTTTCTCCTGGTGACTGCTTTTAGCCTCAACTCTGGCTTCTGAAGCTAAAATGAGGCTCCCTGTTTCTTTCTACACTTATGACTGCCAATCTAACACCTTAGGAAGGCAGTAGGGGATGTTGCTGACAGCAAAAAGCTGACTTGGAAGGTGCTATTGGGGCAGTAGGATGTTTCCCAGGTATTTGTAAATGTAGGTGTGGGCAGAGCAGTCTGGTGTAATTGTTAACATCAATACCCTGCACTGCTCCTCCTCAGACAGTGTTCATACAATGCCCTTTGAATAGCGGTACCATCGCAATGACAATATTATATTATACTTTTCTGTTTATAGGTTTGTTAGTTCCAAGAGATGGTGCATTGCTAAAGATTCAAGCTATATTTACTCACATTTTAACTTTTATTTCTAGTACTTTCCTAAATGCTAGAAAATAAGTAGAATTGAATGCACATTTAATAAATGAGTAGTAACCTTTTAAAGAATAAAAATTGGCTGGTTATTTAATCAGTGAACTAGTATGGAGGCTTTGTAATGTGCCAACTTGGCTACACTGACCTGTGTTTACAACATTCCCTTTTTTTCTGAAATTTTTCTTTTCGTGTGATCCATGAGAAATATTCTGTATAAGCTTCAGAGGGCAGAGAGGAAGTAGAAGCCATATTGCTTTTAAGCGCTCAAAAGTTTGAGGCAAGGTCATCAGATGCTTTTGTAGCTCACCAACATCGTTGCTAATCTGCTGTCGCACCTCCTTGACATGAGATGGCAGCCAGGACAGAAACTGCTTCACCTGTCCCCAGATCCGCTTTGAATTTCTCCAGCTTGTATGTCACTCCATGATGAAGGGTGCTGGTGTGCCCTGTGGAATACTCATATCTGCAAGTTGGGAAGCATTGAGAACTGAGGCTGGTTCCAGTGTGTCCTTGTGGGTCCCAGCATCCGCTTGTGGGCTCTAGCTTGTCCCAGTTTTCCCTCATTCTATAGCTATCTTTCCTCTGACAGTCTGTGCAGTAGACTTCAAGCTCCAGCATCAGATGCAAAGACAATAGCCTTACCAACACTGCTTAACTTTCACAATTGCACAAGGTCAAATTCCTGTAAGAAAACTTTTACATGCACACACACCCCTTATGTATGGATGTGAATATGTATGTATATATACCTCCTACTGGTTCTGCTTCTCCAGTTGAATCCTGATTGTTACAGCTGGTCTAAGAGACCCTGGAGATAAATTGCTGAAGAGTTCTCTCTCTCTCTCTCTCTCTCTCTCTCTCTCTCTCTCTGTGTGTGTGTGTGTGTGTGTGTGTGTGTGTGTGTGTGTGTGACTGAGACAAAGGCACTATAAGTTAGAGTACTGCTAGCTATTGGAACAAACATCTTTAAAACAAACCTCAGTAATTTAACAGGTTAAATTTTTCTTGCTCTACAGAAGTCTAATGCATTTCTCTTTGTTGGGGGAGAGGACACATTTTTTTTCTGTACTTAATTTAGAAACCCAGCCTGAGGAGACCTCTCTATCTCCAAGAAGGGGCTACTGAGGTCTCCCTGGGCAACAGCACTCAGCCAGAAGATGGGATAAGACACACAGTAGAATATGCCTACCTATATCCTAGCCACTTCAGGTTAGAAGTGGCACCTGCCATTCTGCTTATATTGCATTGGTGAAAACTAGTTCCATGACATCACTTTATACAACTGGTGGAGCTACGTAGTCCCTTCTCAGCTACAATGGCATCATGGAAGGGGAGCACAAATGTTTGGGGGAACAGCTAGCTATCATTTCCATACAGAATCTTATGTAAAAAATGTTGATGAAAAAAAAAACTTGATCATCTTTGTTTATTCTTGAATTTCAGCTTGGTTCCAGACTTGCTTAGGGAAAAGAAAATACAGTGAAATTCAGTCCATAGGGAGAGCCAAAAAACAGATCTGGCCAACTTCAAGATGGCATGTTCCATTGTACCCTGAAGTGAATGGCAGGCAGCACAGCTTGCAGCCTCTTTAGAAGAAGTTCTGGCCCTTGGAGATCAAACTGAAATAGAAATATTCATTTAAAAATTTTGTGCTAACTGCCAAAACCATTAACATCCAAGTTCTATATGAATGTGTCTTGAGGTAGCTGGCCAATTCCTGGAGGCAGCCATTCCACCTAGCTTTATTCCTTTGTTGCTTGGAGTTGGCTAGCTGCAAGTACGGACATCAGTGGCCTAGAGTAAGCAGTTACGTACCCAATTTTGGTACATCTTTTGAATAAATTGGCTGGCTGAGTTTGTAGGTGTTTCTCCTTCTTTCCCTCTCGATTTTGCAGCTTTTGTGCAAAAGTTGAAGTCAGCTTCTACTTAAATCCCATTCTGTTTTCTTTAAATATCCTTTATTAAGTATTTTCAGTTTTCTATTTAAATAAATGATCATAGATGTGCGACTTAGAAAAAAATCAGCATCTAATTAAAGCTCACATATGTTTATGCTTTTTCTCCATTTACTCATTTGTATGCAAAATTGTTTTTCATTTTATTTTTTTTTTCTGATTTGATTTTCTATTTTGGCATTTTCCCATGTTTGTTTCATAAGCTGAAATTTTGTGATTTAATAAAAATCAAGCAACTATTACAAAGGTAAGCTTTACTAAGGATTGTGTTTAATCCAACAAGCTATATATTTGCTGAAAATCTCTCTCTGCTCAAAGAAGTCTGTCTGATAAATTCTTGATTTACTTTATTGACAGTTTTCTTTCTTTTAAAAAGATAAAACAATCTGAGCTATTCTTTTATACTTAATTCTAATCAACAAAGATGTTTGGTGCTATCCGGGTAAGGCCAGATTCAGAAAGAAGAACCATTTTCATCTTAGAGTTTTCGTATCCAAATAAGGGAATGCTGAGCCTGGACAGACAGGTGAACTAAAGCTTAGATAGGCATATATCTATTTTCTCAGGAAAAAATAATCCAATGACCAGGCTTGGAGAGGGAAGTAGCCCAAGTCTGTGAAAATCTTTCAAAAAGAAAACTTTGCAATCTAATAAAAAAAGATTCATGGAGGAAAAAAGGAGGCATCTAAGAATTTATAGCCATTATAAAAAAATTGTACTTTTAAAGGACACTTAAATAATAGAAGAGAGTGATGTAACCAGCAATGATTATACAAGAAGGGCATACAGCATAATAACAGTATTAGAAAAAGCTAAAAACCCAAAATCAACAGAACCTTCAAAAAATTCAGTAGATCTACCACATAAAAGGCACTATCCATTGGGTGTAAGGAGAATTGAGACTTGTTAGTCATGCTCTTTCATCTGAATAAATTTTCAGTGAGTTGCTAAGGGAATTAAAATGTGGCTTTAAACTTTTTTAAAAAAACAATAAAAACAAAAATGGAAGATTTATGGTTTTATCAAGAACTTTAATAAAAATATGAAATAATAGACATAACTTTTTAATTATTATTTTGGTTCATTTTTCTTCACCATAAATAAGAATTATTTAAATTAACAAGATCTAATTTCAATATACAATTCTACGTAAAGAAATATACTACACTAGTAAGAACACTGCTCAGTAGTTGCTCATTTAAAAAAAAATCTAGTTTTACATGCTGCTGATTCAACGTAAGAAGGCAGAGTAGAAGCTTTCAAACTAACTAATATACATTTAGATTTTACTAATAGGATAGAATTCCAATCATTGTAAATGAAGCTCACATTGCAGTTTGAAGTGGTAACATCTAAAGTCTTAGATTTATAAATGAGTACATTGAGTTGCCTGTTTTAGTTGGCATAGCTTATTACAGACTAATCCTTTCAAAGAGAATAATTTACAAATGAACAGAACCACACCCTACACACACACACACACACACACACACACACACACACCCGTTTGAAAACATTGGAACACTCTTTAAGTAGTCATGATTTGAGTTACCACCAAGATTCAAGAAATAAGATAAATGAATTGTTATAGACCGGGAGTTCTGTGAAATCCTTCCCCTTGAGCCATTTTAACAAAAGTCTATAAAGCTGAGAATCTGTGAAGATGGGGGCTGAGATCTTGAGCAAATCTTTCAAAAGTCTCACCTAAGACTCTAAAGCAGGGCTACTAAGGCAATCAAGGCTTAAACGAAGATCTTAGAAAAAGGAAAAACATATTGAGGTGAGCCAATAATCTGAACTGCTTTTCCGCTTGAGGCATTTTCCAATTCCTAAACTGCAGAACCAAAGGCTACAGGGCAGAGCAGAAATGTTTGGCTAAGAAGCTGGGAAACAACTGAGTTTCTAACAGTCTCACAAAGGTGATGGTACTAACTTGGAACCAAAGCCTGTCAGGGGAGGAGGGCCACCCTTCCAGTTAGAACTCCTGAATATCTGTACTCTGGGATTAAGTTTTACAAAGAAATTAACTGGTATATACAAAAGATTAAAACCTATCTTTAATCTAGCTATAGCCCAATGTGGATTAAGGTGACATGCCCCTATTCTGAACGTCCGCAAGAAAACAAAATTAAATTCTGTCTGGAAAAACATAAAATTAGATTCAGCCTTCAGTTATCTCCACATCTTTTTATACATAATTATTGGCCTACCATGAAGACTAGAAAACAGAAACAAATGACTGAAAACCAAGGAGAAAAAAGATAATTAAAAATAGAACCACAGACCACTCAGATGGTGTTAATAGAAGTGGACTTTAATATAACCATGACCAATAAGTTAAAGAAAAGAGATGATTAGATGGAGCACTTTACCACAGAATTGGAATCTATAGAAACATTAAATAGAAAATGTATCAACAGGCTGGTGGTTCACGCCTGTAATCCCAGCACTTTGGGAGGCCGAGACAGGTGGGTCACTTGAGGTCAGGAGTTTGAGGCCAGCCTGGCCAACATGATGAAACACTGTCTCTACTAAAAATACAAAAAATTAGCTGGGTGTGGTGGCATATGCCTGTAATCCCAGCTACTCAGGAGGCTGAGGCAGGAGAATTGCTTGATCTTGGGACACAGAGGTTGCAGTGAGCCGAGATTGCACCATTGTACTTCAGCAATTCAATTTTTAAGATTCCATCTCAAAAAAAAAAAAAAAAATGTAGCAACAAAAAAAACTTGAAATTAAGTACACAATAAATTGTTTTAATGAAGATTAGATACATAGAAGAGAAGATTAGTGAAATAGAAAACAACTCAACAGAACATATTAAGACCCAACAAAGAGGAACAAAAAAGCAAAAATATATAAGGAAATGCAAGAAACATATGTGGCACAAATAAAGTTACAAGTAATTGATTCCAGAACAAAAATAGACAAACTATAGTCTATAAATTGGCTGCCTATTTTTGTAAATACAATTTATTGAAATATGGCCATTTCTACTCATTTACATATTATTTAGGAAGTTTTCTGGATTACAATAGTGGAGTTGGCTGGTTGTACTAGAAACTGAATGAACTGCAAGTGTAAAATGTTAATTATCTTCCTTTTTAAGAAAAAGTGTGTCAAATCCTCCCTTGAAGACATAACTGACCTCCTCCAGTCAATATAGTTTTTGAATAGCCATGCTTTCCCATGATGTTTTTTAAATTTATTCCTGTAGAAGAAGTAGAAAACAAAGAGCAAGATGGTAGGCTTAAATTAAAAAATATTAGTAATCCAATTGAATGTAATACTCAGACTGAATAAGAATTAAACATGCTAAGTACGTGGTGTTTACAGGAGACATACCTAAATATAATGACACAGAAATATACCATACAAACCTAAGTAAAACACATACACATACACATGCACATGCCCACACATATGCCAAAATGAATGCTGCACAGTTACTATCAATTAAAGTAGAATTTAAGGCAAGAAATATAATTAGCAACAAGAAGTGATGTTTCATTATAATAAAATGGTCAATCTACCAGGAAGATGTATCAACTCTAAATTGAGTGCAAATAATAATATGGCCTCAAAATATGTACAACAAAAATGGATAGAACTAGTAAGAAAAAATATTCAAATTTCACAATTATTTTAAGTCACTTTAATGCATTTTTCTGAGTAACTGATGGAACAGACAAAATCACTAAATATTACAAATATTTGAAAATACAATTAAGAAACTTGACCTAATCAGCATATATAAATAAGGCACACAACTTCAAGAAACACTTCCTTTAAAATTGCTTATTTTACATTTACTAAAGTTGGCTTTTCATGCGGTCAGTTGCAATATATTTTAACTAGAATTATTTAGCGTAGTTCTCTAGCAACAGTGGAATTAAGCAAAACAGATGCACACAAAAAAGGGAGGGATTCCTAAGTGCTTAGGACTACGTTTGTCGAGGGTCTCCAGGGCAATTTCCAGGTTCAGTGATCTGCTGTGAGGATTCACAGGACTCATCACGTTGTCATACTCATGGCTATGATTTGTTACAAATCAAAGGCAAAATCAGCAAAGGGAAAAACTGATGGGGTGAAGTCTAGGGGAAAAAACAGGTCTGACCTTCCAGAATCTTCTCCCAGAGAGGGTCACACATTGTATTAGGGTTCTCCAGAGAAACAGAACTGATAGAATACATATAGACATATATAAGAAGAAACTTCTCAGAACTGGCTCACATGATTATGGCCCAGAAGTCTCACATTATGCCATCTGAAGGTAGAGAACCAGGAATGCGGATGGTGTAGTCCAGTATCAGTCCAAAGGCCTACAAATTAGGGGAGCCACTGGTGGTGTAACTTCCACTCCAAGGCTGAAGAATCGAGAACTGGAGAGCAGGGGGACACTGGTGTAAGTACAGGAGTTCAAAGGCTCAATAACCAGGAGCTCTGATGTGCAAGTACAGGAGAAGCTGGATGCCCCCACCAAAGGAAAGAGAGAATTCAGTCTTCCTCCACCTTTTTATTCCATTCTAGCCCTCTACAGTTTGGAAGATGCCTGCCTATATTGGTGAGATGGGATCTTCTTTACTCAGTCTACTGATTCAAATGCTAACCTCTTCTGGAAACTCTCACAAACACACCCAGAAATAGTATTTTACCAGCGATCTGAACATTACTTAGCCCAGTCAAGTTGGCACATAAAATTACCCATCACACACAGGATGCACTTATTTCTTCCAATGAGTTGTGACAACACGTGTGAAATGTTGCCAACCAGGAAAACTCATTAAAGACTCAGTGCCCAGGGTTTATATTGGAGGCTGGTCATGTAGGCAGGTTCTGCCTGGCATGTGCCAAAATTTCAGACTCCTAGAAGGAAAGCAAGTATTCAGCATACATCATATTCTTTGTACAGTTTATGCATAGTGAGCCACTCTTATCAGTTGTGGGAATGGGGGGATCCTTCCCCAAATCCAAGTTCTAGTAAATCTTCCAAGGGCCTACCTTGTATTTAGGACTTTCAAAAGATAGCATTCAAGCTTGCTGTGTTAACTCTTTTCTGCACACCCTGGGTCAAAGAAGAAATTACAATGAGAATTAGAAAATATGTTAAATTAAATGATAATGAAAATATGATGTATCAACATCTGTGATGCCACAACAGCCATGCTTAGAAATTTCTATCTCTAAATGCATATGTTAGAAAAAAAAGACTAAAAATCAAATCTCGAAGCACTCATATAAATAGATCAGAAGAATAATAGCAAACTAAATCCAAAATAGTAAAAGCAAAAACCATGCAATAGAGAAAACCTAACTAAGCCAAAAATTGCTTCTTTGAAAAGTTTAATGATAATGAAAAACTCCTGGGAACACTGATCAACGAAAAAAAAGGTACATGATATAAATTACAAATACCAGGAATAAAAAAGGAGTCATTATAGATATTTTATATAACAAAAGAATAAAAATATATATTATTACTGACTTTATGCTAGTCAATTAAATATGTAAATGAAATGAAAAATTTCCTTGAAGAAAATACAACTTATTAACAATGACAAGAAGCATAAAATCTTAATAATAGACATTAATTAAAAGAAATATGTAATTAAAAAACATTCAACAAAGTTCTTAGGTGGCTTTAGCAATGAATTCTATAAACTTTTCAGTAAGAAATAATACCAAATACATATAAACTTTTCTAGAGAATAGAAGAAATTTTTTTAATTCTATTTTTGAGTGCAGCATAACTTGATACTTAGATACTAAACTTTCAGAGACATTACAAGAAAGGAAAATTACAAATGCAAAAATCCTAAACAAAATATTAGCAAATCAAATTCAGGAATATGTAAAAAGGGTAATATATCATAAAAAATTGGGTTTATTCCCAGATACAAGTTTGGCATAACATTCAAAACTCAGTTGACATAATTTAGCACAGTTATGAAATAAAAGAGGGAAGCATATCATCAGCTCCTTACAAGTGAAAAAGTATTTGATAAAATTTAAACACCTTTTCCTTATGCACTATTACATAATAAGTGCAATCATAGTTTGGAAGATATTAAGACTGGCTAAATAGAGTGGTGCTATTGTAGACAGGGGATGTTGTAAGACATATTCTCTTGTGAATTTATCCACAGCAAATATTAACAGCTTTAGTGACATGTCTATTCTATGTCAGTGGAACAGACAATTAATTAATCAGGTGGTGCTTCACTCTTTTCAGCTGCTCATCAGACAAGAAGCCTGATGTTTGCCCCCTTAGCAGTGCTCTTTGTGAGGTGTTTTTTTCTCCCCCCAGAAAACTACAAATTTCCCTGCATGTGTGCTACTTACTATAGGAATGAAGCAACAGGTTCTTTATTCCATTGGTGCATGTTAGTTTATCTAACTGAATAGATAAGTCTCTAGAAATAGAAAATGGATCTTAAGAGAATGAGCCACAGGACAGGTATACATTTGCTATGAACTGAATGTTCATGTCTTTTCAAAATGTATGCATTTAAGCCTTAATCCCGAATATGATGGTATTGGGAACCTGAGGGAGGTGGAGAGACGGGGAGCCCTCATGAATGGATTCGTGTCCTTATAAGATGGGAGATGGGAGAGATCATCTCTCTGCCTCATGAGGACGCAATAAGAAGATGGCCATCTGCAAACCAGGAAATGGGCCCTCATCAGAACCGGACCACACTGGTGCTCTGATCCCAGACTACTTAGCTTCTGGAACTGTGAGAAATAAATTTCTGTGGTTTAAACCAACCAGTCGGCCAGGCACGGTGGCTCACGCCTGTAATCCTAGCACTTTGGGAAGCTGAGGTGGGCAGATCACTTGAGGTCAGGAGTTCAAAACCAGCCTGGCCAACATGGTGAAACCCCGTCTCTACTAAAAATACAAAAGATTAGCCAGGCGTGGTGGCAGGTGCCTGTAATCCCAGCTACTCGGGAGGCTGAGGCAGGAGAATCCAGGAAGCGGAGGTTGCAGTGAGCTGAGATCGCCCCACTGCACTCCAGCCTAGGCGACAGAGAGAGCCCATCTCAACAAATAAAATAAAATAAGGCTGGGCGCAGTGGCTCACGCCTATAATCCCAGCACTTTGGGTGGCTGAGGCGGGAGGATCACCTGAGGTCAGGAGTTCAAGACCAGCCTGGCTAACATGGAGAAACCCCGTCTCTACTAAAAATAGAAAAAATTACCCAGGCTTGGTGGTGGGTGCCTGTAATCCCAGCTACTCAGGAGGCTGAGACGGAGAATTGCTTGAACTCGGGAGGCAGAGGTTGTAGTGAGCTGAGACTGCGCCATTGCACTCCAGCCTGGGCAACAAGAGCAAAACTCCATCTCATAACACGGTGAAACCCCGTCTCTACTAAAAATACAAAAAAATTAGCCGGGCGTGATGGCGGGCGCCTGTAGTCCCAGCTACTCGGGAGGCTGAGGCAGGAGAATGGCGTGAACCCGGGAGGCGGAGCTTGCAGTGAGCCGAGATTGCGCCACTGCACTCCCGCCTGGGCCACAGAGCGAGACTTCGCCTCAAAAAAAAAAAAAAACTCCATCTCAAAATAAATAAATAAAATAAAATAAAATAAAATAAACCACGGAGTCCATGGTATTCTGTTATAGCAGCCTGAACGAGCTAAGACAACATTGAACTAGAGCAAGAAGAGGTTCAGGAAGATTCAGAGTCCAGAGACTGGGCCTTTGTTTGGAGACGTCAAACTCGTCAGGGGCACCAGTTGGGGTTCATGGTCAGAAGTAGAGGAAACTTATTTTGCTAGGGAGGGAAAAGGAATGCAAAAATAGTGAAAGCGAATCGAAAAGAGAAACAAAGTTCACTTGGAAGAGACCTTGGAGAACATATTCACCTAACATGGGAAAATCAAACACCTTAGGGTTGAGCTGGCTTCATGAAGGTCACAGTTGCAAAAGGAAAATAAAACTCCAGTGCTTTGATGTCTGGCAGCATGCTCTCCCCACATTAAAACAAAATTATTACAGCTTCCTATATTCATGTTTTTCACACTAATTTGACAACTGTTCATCCAGCCTGCAGATACAGATAAGAATATAATTTCTAACTTAGAAAGAAAATGAAGCACTCAAAATCGTGTTTATGTGCTTTTGGTTACTTTTGTTAAGAAATGAAAAAAAAAACAATAGTTTGGGGACAGATACAAGAAATGGTAAATAAGTAGACATTTTGCAACATGTCTTTATCTTCCCTCTTTGACATCTTGCTCCTTGAGGAAAACATTTTGGCTGATTTTTATTTCTATTTCATCGTATTGCAGTGGTGGATGCATACAGTAGTTCTGTAATACACCTTATTAAATGAATAAAGGAAAAATATTTGCTTTAGAAGCCCCTAAAACTCTTTGTATTAGTCAAAGCTTTCCAGAAAAACAAAACCAACAGGAGATGTGTGTGTGTATATATATATATAGAGAGAGAGAGAGAGACAGAGAGAGAGAGAGAGAAATTTATTTTAAGGAATTGATTTATGTGATTGTGGAGGCTTAGTAAATCCAAAATTTGCGACATAGACTAGCAAGCTGGAGACCAAGGGAAAAGTTGCAGTTCAAGCCCACAGGCAGTTTGCTGGCTGAGTTCATTTTTGCTTGGGAGAGGTCGGTCTTTGTTCTAGTCAGGCCTTCACTGATTGGATGAATTCTCCACACATTATGGAGGGTAATCTGCTGTCCTCAAAATCCAACAATTTAAATGCTAATCTCATTCAAAAACACCTTCACAGAAACATTTAGTAGAAGGTTTGACCACAAATCTGAGCACTGTGGCCTAGTTAAATCGGCATATAAAATTAACCATTACACCTCTGTTATCACCACTGTCAGAATTCTCTGTTTCTATTTTCACCCAATAATAGAAGAGTGAAAAATCCAGGCCAAGCAATACATTTGGCATCGCATAGATATCCTGTCCTCTTCCTCCTCTCACAGAGACTGTTACAGTCACCAAATGCCCATGTGCCCCTATGTTGTAAATGGGGAAGGAAGTCCTCCTATTGGGGTCTTTACAGATCACTCCAACATAGTCATAGAAATCACACTGGGAGACGCATATGATATTTAAAAATATCATGCCTTTGTTATACTCACAGGACCCAGAGACAGGAGGCACGGCAAGGCTTGCCACACATGGAGCCAGCCATATGGGAGGAACTCCTGGTGAGCAAGCTCGAGCAAGCTCAACCAAGCAGGTGAGGAGGAGAGAGAGAGAAAGAGAGAGATTGAGGACCTGCCAGCAAGTGCCTTTACTGGAGATCATGGTGGAGGACACAAGCAAAAGGTTTGAGGGGATTTCACTTGTGTGTTTTAATGTCATTAGGTCACAGTCAGGCGAAGGCAAGAACGGGACAGCCTTATCACACTGTGTCAGGGACCAGCCTTATCACACTACTGTACCTGGTCACCTGGTTGAGGTGCTCACTGACTATTGATGGGGAATGTTGGGGAATTGAGAAAATATGGAGTTTAATAATTTATAATACAGCTCTCTTCTAGATTTCTGAGCCTCTTTATAGTTGGTTGGGCCTCATGATTGGGTTCTGACCAGTGGAAAATGAACAAACTGATGGCAGTCCTCTAAAACATCTTCTAGTTCCTCCAGTCCAGTTGGTCATATCCTGGTGGCCTTGGAGGTCATGTGTCCTGGGTAGTATAGCCTCATAATGAACTGGGATATGAAGCCTGTATTAGGTTTTGACTGACTGAAAAAAAAGATTCCTTATTATATTATGGCTTTGTAATTTCAATTTGCCTGTTACATCAGCTAGTTTTAATGACTTATACCTGCATTTCCCCTCAAATACTACAATGTTCTCTTAAAACTTGTTTGTGTTGAGTGCCTTGAAAATTGTATTCAGTAAGTGGCTTATCCAAACCACATTTTCTTGGAATTTTCTTATAGAAGGGCACTAGAACCAGTGCTGTGTATTAAGAGGCTGCAAACTCATTCTTAACAGTTTTACCTGATGCAATTGAAAATTTCTCTTCCTTACCTGTATATATGCTGCAATCTCATTCCTGGGCTTCTATTGCTACTCTAAATAGTGGATGATGACTCTCATTTATTCATTAATGTTCTGAAGTGGCATAGAAATTTTTGTTTATGTTCAATATTTTGAATATTTACAACAGATACCAAGTGAACTCCTACCATGTATATGAGGAGCTGACCGGGCAGTGACAGAGAGTTAAAGAAAATTCAAGGCCTTGTTCTTGTTCTCAAGAAATCTACCAGTTTGCCAGACCAATGGGACATGCCATTTTATTTATTTTATTTTATTTTTATGATTATTTATACTTTAAGTTCTAGGGTACATGTGCACAACGTGCAGGTTTGTTACATATGTATACATGTGCCATGCCATGTTGGTGTGCTGCACCCATTAACTCATCATTTACATTAGGTATATCTCCTAATGCTATCCCTCCCCCCCTTCCCCCACCCCACGACAAGCCCCGGTGTGTGATGTTCCCCTTCCTGTGTCCAAGTGTTCTCATTGTTCAATTCCCACTTATGAGTGAGAACATGTGGTGTTTGGTTTTTTGTCCTTGCAATAGTTTGCTGAGAATGATGGTTTCCAGCTTCATCCATGTCCCTGCAAAGGACATGAACTCATCCTTTTTTACGGCTGCATAGTATTCCATGGTGTATATGTGCCACATTTTCTTAATCCAGTCTATCGTTGTTGGACATTTGGGTTGGTTCCAAGTCTTTGCTATTGTGAATAGTGCCACAATAAACATACATGTGCATGTGTCTTTATAGCAGCATGATGTATAGTCCTTTGGGTATATACCCAGTAATGGGATGGCTGGGTCAAATGGTATTTCTAGTCCTAGATCCTTGAGGAATCGCCACACTGTCTTCCACAATGGTTGAACTAGTTTACAGTCCCACCAACAGTGTAAAAGTGTTCCTATTTCTCCACATCCTCTCCAGCACCTGTTGTTTCCTGACTTTTTAATAATCACCATTCTAACTGGTGTGAGATGGTACCCCATCGTGGTTTTGATTTGCATTTCTCTGATGGCCACTGATGATGAGCATTTTTTCATGTGTCTGTTGGCTGCATAAATGTCTTCTTTTGAGAAGTGTCTGTTCATATCCTTTGCCCACTTTTTGATGGGGTTGTTTGCTTTTTCTTGTAAATTTGAGTTCTTTGTAGATTCTGGATATTAGCCCTTTGTCAGATGAGTAGATTGCAAAAATTTTCTCCCATTCTGTAGGTTGCCTGTTCACTCTGATGGTAGTCTCTTGCTGTGCAGAAGCTCTTGAGTTTAATTAGATCCCATTTGTCTATTTTGGCTTTTGTTGCCATTGCTTTTGGTGTTTGAGACATGAAGTCCTTGCCCACGCCTTTGACCTGAATGGTATTGCCTAGGTTTTCTTCTAGGGTTTTTATGGTTTTAGGTCTAACATTTAAGTCTTTAATCCGTCTTGAATTAATTTTTGTATAAGGTGTAAGGAAGGGATTCAGTTTCAACTTTCTACATATGGCTAGCCAGTTTTCCCAGCACCATTTATTAAATAGGGAATCCTTTCCCCATTTCTTGTTTTTGTCAGGTTTTTCAAAGATCAGATGGTTGTAGATGTGTGGTATTATTTCTGAGGGCTCTCTTGTTTTCCATTGGTCTATATCTCTGTTTTGGTACCGGTACCTTGCTGTTTTGGTTACTATAGCCTTGTAGTATAATTTGAAGTCAGGTGGCGTGATGCCTCCACCATTGTTCTTTTGGCTTAGGATTGACTTGGCAATGTGGGCTCTTTTTTGGTTTCATATGAATTTTAAAGTAGTTTTTTCCAATTCTGTGAAGAAAGTCATAGGTAGCTTGATGCGGATGGCATGTAATCTATAAATTACCTTGGGCAGTGTGGCCATTTTCACAATATGGATTCTTCTTATCCGTGAGCATGGAATGTTCTTCCATTTGTTTGTGTCCTCTTCTATTTCATTGAGCAGTGGTTTGTGGTTCTCCTTGAAGAGGTTCTTCACATCCCTTGTAAGTTGGATTCCTAGGTATTTTATTCTCTTTGAAGCAATTGTGAATGGGAGTTCACTCATGATTTGGCTCTCTGTTTGTCTGTTATTGGTGTATAAGAATGCTTGTGATTTTTGCACATTGATTTTGTATCCTGAGACTTTGCTGAAGTTGCCTATCAGCTTAAGGAGATTTTGGGCTGAGACAATGGGGTTTTCTAAATATACAATCATGTCATCTGCAAATAGGGACAATTTGACTTCCTCTTTTCCTAATTGAATACCCTTTATTTCTTTCTCCTGCCTGATTGCCCTGGCCAGAACTTCCAACACTATGTTGAATAGGAATGGTGAGAGAGGGCATCCCTGTCTTGTGCCAGTTTTCAAAGGGAATGCTTCCAGTTTTTGCCCATTCAGTATGATATTGGCTGTGGGTTTGTTATAAATAGCTCTTATTACTTTGAGATACGTCCCATCAATACCTAATTTATTGAGAGTTTTTAGCATGAAGCGGTGTTGAATTTTGTCAGAGGCCTTTTGTGCATCTATTGAGAAAACCATGTGGTTTTTTGTCTTTGGTTCTGTTTATGTGCTGGATTACGTTTATTGATTTGCATATGTTGAACTAGCCTTGCATCCCAGGGATGAAGCCCACTTGATCATGGTGGATAAGCTTTTTGATGTGCTGCTGTATTCGGTTTGCCAGTATTTTATTGAGGATTTTTGCATCAATGTTCATCAGGGATATTGGTCTAAAATTCTCTTTTTTTGTTGTGTCTCTGCCAGGCTTTGGTATCAGGATGATGCTGGTCTCATAAAATGAGTTAGGGAGGATTCCCTCTTTTTCTATTGATTGGAATAGTTTCAGAAGGAATGGTACCAGCTCCTCCTTGTACCTCTGGTAGAATTCGGCTGTGAATCCATCTGGTCCTGGAGTTTTTTTGGTTGGTAGGCCATTAATTATTGCCTCAATTTCAGAGCCTATTATTGGTCTATTCAGGGATTCAACTTCTTCCTGGTTTAGTCTTGGGAGGGTGTATGTGTCCATGAATTTATCCATTTCTTCTATGTTTTCTAGTTTATTTGCATAGAGGTGTTTATAGTATTCTCTGATGGTAGTTTGTATTTCTGTGGGATCGGTGGTGATATCCCCTTTATCATTTTTTATTGCGTTTATTTGATTCTTCTCTCTTTTCTTCTTTATTAGTCTTGCTAGAGGTCTATCAATTTTGTTGATGTTTTCAAAAAACCAATTCCTGGATTCACTGAATTTTTGAAGGGTTTTTTGTCTCTATCTCCTTCAGTTCTGCTCTGATCTTAGTTATTTCTTGCCTTCTGCTAGCTTTTGAATGTGTTTGCTCTTGCTTCTCTAGTTCTTTTAATTGTGACGTTAGGGTGTCAATTTTAGATATTTCCTGCTTTCTGCTGTGGGCATTTAGTGCTATAAATTTCCCTCTACACACTGCTTCGAATGTGTCCCAGAGATTCTGGTATGTTGTGTCTTTGTTCTCACTGGTTTCAAAGAACATCTTTATTTCTGCCTTCATCTCGTTGTGTACCGAGCAGTCACTCAGGAGCAGGTTGTTCAGTTGCCATGTAGTTGAGCGGTTTTGAGTGCGTTTCTTAATCCTGAGTTCTAGTTTGATTGCACTGTTGTCTGAGAGACAGTTTGTTATAATTTCTGTTCTTTTACATTTGCTAAGGAGTGCTTTACTTCCAACTATGTGGTCAATTTTGGAATAAGTGTGATGTGGTGCTGAGAAGAATGTATATTCTGCTCATTTGGGGTGGAGAGTTCTGTAGATGTCTATTAGGTCTGCTTGGTGCACAGCTAAGTTCATTTCCTGGATATCCTTGTTAACTTTCTGTCTCTTTGATCTGTCTAATGTTGACAGTGGGGTGTTAAAGTCTCCCATTATTATTGTGTGGGAGTCTAAGTCTCTTTGTAGGTCTCTAAGGACTTGCTTTATGAATCTGGGTGCTCCTGTATTGGGTGCATATATATTTAGGATAGTTAGTTATTCTTGTTGAATTGATCCCTTTACCATTATGTAATGGCCTTTTTTGTCTCTTTTGATCTTTGTTGGTTTAAAGTCTGTTTTATCAGAGACTAGGATTGCAACCCCTGCCCTTTTTCATTTTCCATTTGCTTGGTAGATCTTCCTCCATCCCTTTATTTTGAGCCTATGTGTGTCTCTGCATGTGAGATGGGTCTCCTGAATACAGCACTCTGATGTGTCTTGACTCTTTATCCAATTTGCCAGTCTGTGTCTTTTAATTGGAGCATTTAGCCCATTTACATTTAAGATTAATATTGTTATGTGTGAATTTGATCCTGTCTTTATGATGTTAGCTGGTTATTTTGCTCGTTAGTTGATGCTGTTTCTTCCTAGCATTGATGGTCTTTACAATTTGCATGTTTTTGCAGTGGCTGGTACCGGTTGTTCCTTTCCATGTTTAGTGCTTCCTTCAGGAGCTCCTTTAGGGCAGGCCTGGTGGTGACAAAATCTCTCAGCATTTGCTTGTCTGTAAAGTATTGTATTTCTCCTTCACTTATGAAGCTTAGTTTGTCTGGATATGAAATTCTGGGTTGAAAATTCTTTTCTTTAAGAATGTTGAATATTGTCCCCCACTCTCTTCTGGCTTGTAGAGTTTCTGCCGAGAGATCCGCTGTTAGTCTGATGGGCTTCCCTTTGTGGGTAACCCGACCTTTCTCTCTGGCTGCCCTTAACATTTTTTCCTTCATTTCAACTTCGATGAATCTGACAATTACGTGTCTTGGAGTTGCTCTTCTCGAGGAGTATCTTTGTGGCATTCTCTGTATTTCCTGAATTTGAATGTTGGCCTGCCTTACTAGGTTGGGGAAGTTCTCCTGGTTAATATCCTGCAGTGTTTTCCAACTTGGTTCCATTCTCCCCGTCACTTTCAGGAACACCAATCAGACGTAGATTTGGTCTTTTCACATAGTCCCATATTTCTTGAAGGCTTTGTGCGTTTCTTTTTACTCTTTTTTATCTAAACTTCTCTTCTTGCTTCACTTCATTTATTTGATCTTCCATCACTGATACTCTTTCTTCCAGTTGATCGAATCGGCCATTTTAAAGGAGTTGGTTTGCAACACTTGTTCATTTTTTATGAGAAAGCACACATTTTACAAGTGTCAAACTGCCTTTTCTGTGTGTTATTCCATCTTAAAGTGTTTAACATTCTAGTTTGCCATCCAGTTAACTGTTGTAGCTTCTCAGCATTGTTTCAGGGGTGATAAAATATTAACATAATGTATATATACTATGGTGAGTTAAGGATGCATGCATTTATCTCTAGGGTAGCCAAAACCAGGAAAATACAAGAATGTACACCAAAAGAATTAAAAAAAATAAAATGGAATAGAAATGATAAAGAATACCAAAAGAAGACAGGAAGAGAGGAGCAAAGGAACATAAAACAGGGAAAACAAGTAGAAAATAAACTAACATAATTGGTCTAAATCCAAATACATCAGTAATTATACTACATGTAAATACATTAATAACCCAAGGTTGGGGCAATTCCAGTGGTTGGGGAAGCAATCAGAGGTTTCAGAGAAGCAGCTCTTTACAAGTTAAGAATGTATTAGCCCAGATCTACCAGTTTATGCCGGGTGAATATCAGCCCTGCTTGGATACCATGCAGATAAGAAAATAAAGGTCATTGCTGTTAAGTTTCAAGTTCCCTGTCTATCTTTCTCAAATCTTATCCCATTCTTTCCTCCCTAATTAGTAATGACTAATCTGAATTTCATGTTTACCATTTCCTTGCTTTACTTTATAGACTCATCAAATATGTCTATGTTTAAATAATATATTGTTTAGTTGTTCCTGCTTTCAAACTCTACATAAATTGAATCATACTATATATGTATCATCTTCAACTTTGCTTTTTTATTCAGTATTATGTCGCTAACATTTATCTATGTTTTTACAGGCATCTGAAATGCATTCATTTCCCCATTATAAAGTAATCCATCATATGATTATTCCACATTTTTCCATTCTACTGTGGATAGATATTGTTATGTGTGTAAGTGTGTCTCTAGGGTGTACATTCAGGACTGAAATGTTTGAGTTGCATTGAGTGCACAAAAATCAACTTTATCTGATAAATTTTTTTCTGAAGTGATTACACAGTACCAGACAGTTTTAAGTGTACTATTTGCTCCATAACCTTGACAACATCTAATTTTTGCACATAAGGTAGGAAGAAAATGGTTTGTAGTTAATTTCCATGCAGTTCTTTGCTTACTAATGAGATTGAACATCTTTTCTCATGTTTATTTCTATACTACAGAGGCTTCTTCAACGCAATGCTTCTATAAGACTTTTGCCAATATTTTCCTGTCACTTTTTAATTAATTTTTAAGAGTTCTTTTCTTGGAGTTATTTTTAAATACTTCATTTTTAAAATATGATATAAATTCTACCCTTTTAATTAAATTGTATTTTTGAACAGTCTTTGCTCATGTGTTGAGTTTTAGATTTTTTAAAGAATTTTTTGCATCCAGTAAACTTGTTAAATTTTAATTACATTTAATATTTTATGTGTACAAGTTTTATTATATCATTTGTTGATAAAAATGTTTTCTGCATTATCCTTGCAACTTTCACTTATTATTATTATTCTTTCACATTTCATTGTGCTTACTAAGGCCTTCAGCATAATGAATAGTAATGAGAGACAACACACTTGTCTTGCTCCAGATCTTAAAGGGAAGGATTTCCCACATTTCAAAAAAAATGTATCATTTTGCTGTAGGACTTTTTTAGACCTTTAACATGTTAAGAAAGTTTCCTTTTGCTCTTAGTTTGTTAAGAATTTTAATTGGAGCTAGAAAGTAAATTTTGTTGGAAAACATTCTCTATCTCTTTAGATGATCATTTTTTCCCCTTTTACACTTTGACTGTCATTATTGTAATCAAATTATGCCACCCTTGACATTCTGTGGTTGAACAAACATTTTAAGGATTAATGGCTTGTCTTAGTCTGTTCAATCTACTGTAACCAAATACCATATACTTGGTAGCTTATAAACAACAGAAATTTATTTCTCACAGTTCTGGAGCCTGGGAAGTCCGGGATCAAGGCACTAGCATATTCATTCTGGTGAGGGCCCACTTTCTGGTTCATAGATAGTGCCTTTTCACTGTGTCCTCATGTGATAGAAGGAACAATGGGTCTCTCAGTCTCCTTTAAGAATACTAATCCCATTCGTGAGGGCTCCACTCTCATGACTCAATCACTTCTCAAAGTCTCCACCTCCTAATATTTTCACCTTGGGATTAGGATTTCAACATATGAGTTTTGGTGGCAACACAAACATTTAGAAAAATTTAGACCACAGCATGGCTTGATTCATCCTGCCATGGATTTATGTTTTCATCTCTAACATCATTTGATGTGCACAATCAAGATTTCAAGGAATAGGAAGTAAAACCCAGAGATATTTGGAATCTTTTATAATCTGTAGAACAATCTGCCAACAATGAAGACTCTTAGTTAACCTCGGTTGCAATTTCAGTATGTCACCTCTACCCATGTTGTCATTGTACTGTCCATTTCTCTTGTTTCTATTAGCTAAGGCCCAGAACTTGACCTGCTTCTTTAACTAAGGCATATATACTTTTCTGCTATATACTTTTATCATACACTATATTTGTCCTTTATCATATTTATTATAAATTTAATTAATTAACTTTACGTAGTTATTTGTAGATCATCTGTCTGCCCTTACAGACTATAAGCTCCATGAAAGCAGAGACCTTTTAACGTCCAGTTTTTGCTACATTTCTAGTCTTTAGCATAGTATCTTGCATATAATATGCTCTCAACAAATCTTTTTTGAATGACCATTGGTAGATAATGGCCAGGATATATCCTTACTACTAACCAGAAAGCATTCATTCAAACAATTCTAATCACATTATCTATGTATCTATCTATTCTCTCCCTACACACACACACACACACACACACACAGAGAGAGAGAGAGAGAGAAAGAAAGGAAAGGAAAGGAAAAGATAACCCTTTTCCATACCTTTAGGAGTATACATTTGTATTAGTTAGAGTTCTCTTAGAGGGACAGAACTAATAGGATATATATATATATATTTGTCACTGTCATGTTGCAGAACCTTCACTTCTTTGGTCACGAGGGTTGTGGCATCTGATCTGTGGCATCTGATATATATATATATATATATATATATATATATGGGAGTTTATTAAGAAGTATTTATTACACAATCACAAGGTCCCACAATAGGCTGTCTGCGAGCTGAGGAATAAGGAGAGCCAGTCCGAGTCCCAAAACTGAAGAACGTGGAGTCCGATGTTCCAGGGCAGGAAGCATCCAGCACAGGAGAGAGATGTAGGCTGGAAAGCTAGGCCTGTCTCTCCTTTTCATGTTTCTCTGCATGCTTTATAATTGCTGGCAGCTGACTAGATTGTGCCCACCAGATTAAGGGTGGATCTGCCTTCCCCAGCCCACTGACTCAAATGTTAATCTCTTTTGGCAACACCCTCTGTTTGGTAATATCTACACAAGCTGAATATACATGTACCTTATGACCTAGCAATTATAAAATAGAAATGAATACAGATATTCACAAAAAGAGAGATACTGAAATGTTAACAGCAGTCCTATTCATACACCCCCAAAGTAGAAGTCATCTGATGTTCATCAAGAACAGTGGCTAAAAATAAGATACATTTATCCAATGTAATACTATATAATCGTGAGAATGAACAAACTGCAAATATATGGATAAATGTCATCAACATGATATAGGGTGAAAAGAGCCAGATGTAAAAGTATGCATAATGTATGATTCCATTGATATAATATATTAAATTAAGGAACACTAATCTATGCTCTTAGAAGTTAGGATAGTGTATGTACTTTGGGTGGAGATCGTGTAGTACTGGAGGAGAGACTTAAAGGGCCTTCGGGGGTGCTGGGAGTGTGATGATGTTGAGTCTGGTTGGTGATGACATGGATTTGTTCAATTTGTATAAATTCATCTAGGTATACAGTATGATATTTGCAGTTTCCTCTGTGTATATCATACTTCAACAACGTGTATTTTTCTTTAAATGAGAGAAGCATCACGGACTAGGAAGCAGAAGACATTTATTTTAGCCCAAATCTTTTTCCTTAAAAGTTATATAACCTGTTTAATTAATAAGGCCTTTCTAGGTCTTGTTTATCTATAAAATAAGAGAGTAATTATACCTACTACATGGGTCGACAATAAGTAGTTAAAGCTGGTTTGTCCCCAGAGATTTCCTGTAGAGCGTTAAATTATAAATCAATGTGTAATGGACCAGGGAGAAATATAAAGGCTATCTTTAGAAGCTAGGATGAGTTCAGAGCTGCTAAGATCAACAGGAATTTGACTGGAAAATAATGTGTTCAGGAGAACAAGAGTCTGGTCAGCAAAGCCAGCAGAAACTGGAGAGTTGCAGGACTAAATGTGGAAATGGCAGGCGGTCATCTCGGACACAGGCAGATCAGATGCCACAACCCTCGTGACCAAAGAAGTGAAGGTTCTGCAACATGACAGTGACATTTCCAAATGTAAAACTATGAAACTGACAAGATGGTTTTAGGTTTCAGAATCTCATGACATTTTTTAACAAGATGAAGCATCTCTGAAGTGAATGCATGCATTCATTCATTATTTATTAAACGCTTATTGACACTGAGGAGGCTCAGAATACACCACCCTAAAGCATGCCACCCTTGCATATTGATTACTTCGAGCTAAAAGACATTGAGAACCAGCCAACACAGGAAAAGCTCTTCACCTCCCACTCAACTGCCTAAAATAAAGTATGAAACCCCTTTTGTACAGAGAAACATATACTTATAAAGGAAATTTTCATTAGTAAAGGTATCTGGACCAGGAAGAGAGCTACTCTGAGAGAACTTTTATCAACTGAAAGGCTTATTTTTATTTTATTTTATTTTTTTTAAGACAGGGTCTCGCTCTGTCACCCAGGCTAGAGTATAGTGGCACCATCATAGCTCGCTGCAGCCTCAAACTCTTGGGCTCAAGTGAGTCTTCCATCTCAACATTTCCAGTAGTTGGGACTACAGGCACTTGCCACTGCACTTGGTCTACCTGAGAGACTTTTATCTGCATAATAAGGCAGTCTTAACTTATCATATATTTCCTCTCCTCACATTCTCATAATGTGTCTCTACTACCCACCAGAAGCCCTAAACTCCTATTCCTTTCTGTAGCTCAGAATGGTGTATAGCCTTCAATCATCTGGCCATTTCTTTGAGTCTCATTTTTCTGTGTGTGAGATTCCCATCTGTAAGTATGTAACTAACATAATACTTGTTATGTATGAATTAACGTACTACAAGTTACATACTTATATGTACATACTGGTAAATTGTTATTCTCCTGTTAATCTGTTTTATGTCCATTTAATTTGTAGACTAGCCAAAGGATCTAGGAAGGTAAAGGGAAGCAATTTTTCCCTTCTATACATCACCCTACTTATAGGAAGAGATAATGAGACAGGACCAGCCCTGCCTTCCTGATATCAATAATCTAATAAGGAAGACAGTCATGGATATTAACAGTATAGAGTTAAGCATTTAGACAGAGGTAAACACAGACTCCTGTGGGACCATTTAGAATGGGTACCTAGTCCATGTTTCCGAATTCAGATAAAGCCCTCTTGAGAAGAGATATTAATATACGAATGAAATGTTAGTAACTGAATTTCTGAACCCTCAAGAATAAGGACTAGGCCTTTGACTGTGGCAAAGTTACTATTATAAAAGTCACCTTACGAGACTTCTTGGCTGCCCACCATCAGCCTGTCACAATTGTGATACAACCTTTGCCTGGTGGCAGTGTGGTATGAAAGGGATGAAGTCAGAGTAAGGGAAAAGAGGCAAAGCAAAAGCTATTAATCTCTCAGGTGTGTTTGAGGATGAGCTTCTGTTATGCCTTCAACTGTGTTCATGGGGTTATGTGTGGATTAAATAAAGTATGCATCAAGATCCTTATAAATCCCCAAGTGGTTCATTTATTATTTGCTATTTTTATTTTCTCAGGGATGTTATGACTTTGTTCATTAAGGCTTATTCATAATATGTTTATTTCAGTTGACTAAAAAATTTAATAAGCATTTCATGAGGTGCCTAACACTGCTAGCCAGTAGGATGCTGCAATGAAAAAGCCTCTGCCCAAAGAGACGCAAATCCAGATACAGATGGAAGACATAAAGAAACATGTGCAATTTGTGGTGTGCCAAGGTGAGACGGAAGAGAAACTTCTCCTAGGGGCCTGCAGGCCCCCTCAAGCATGGAAAAAAAGAAAATTTTTTGTTCCTTCAAGGAAGATTCCAGGCACCTAGTTAGCCCTGAGAAATAAATAAATGACTTGATAAGTTAAAACAATAGCCAAGGAAGTTAGAATCACAGGATGTTCCCCTACAGAAACTAAAGATGATATCTTAACATATGTCTTTAAGTTGCTTTTCAGAAACCTGGATGTCCGCCAAATGGATTTGCTGTCACGTAGACCTCCGAAAAGGGGAAACTGAGGATTGAACTCTGACCACTGTTCTTTGTTCTAAATTTCTTCCTGAGGGACCTGGAAAAGGTCACACCCATGAGCCAGAGCTAACGTTCTTTTCTGCTGACCCCAAATTTTTAGACAAAGCTTCGCCTTCTTAACCAATTGCAAATCAGAAAACATTTGAATCTACCTATGACCTGTAAGCCACCCGCTTCAAGATATCCTGCCCTTTTAGGTCAAACCAGTGTAATCCCTATATATTGATTTATGGTTTTGCTTATAACTTCTGCTTTCCTGAAATTTACTCCTGCTTTTAAAAACCTTTACATGCAAGCCGTCAGGGCATTTGGGATTTAAACTAGAGCTGCCCGATTCTCCTTGTTTGGCACCCTGCAAACAAATGCTCTCCTTTCTTCTGCTGCAAACCTCAGTGTGGATGTTTTGGCCTTACTGTGCCTGGCGAGCATATCCCAGTTCAGTTTGATAACAAAGGGTGGCTTAGAGGGCTTTAATAAGCCCTAGTGCAAAATCTCCAGCAGCATCTCTAAACCACCCAAATGATCACCCAATTTAGATAAGTTAGGTAAGTCCATGTATTTGCCAAGCAACTACAACCTAAATGTAATTATCCTAGTTCCAAATACCCACTTCAAGCAAACTGTCTGCCAGATGCCTCCTCTCCCTCCATCACAGGGTGATAGGTGCAATGATAGATTTAAAAGAGGGAAAGGAGTCTGAGAAAGAACCCAGTTGGGAATCATGTCTGAATTTGATTTGAGGATCCAAGGATGGAAGCACATACTAGGTAGAAAGAACAGTCTATGCCTCAGTATAAAACAGAGATAGCAAGAGCCTTTGGTAGCAGTGAGACTAGGAGACAGTTGTCATCCAGAGAGACAGAAAAATAAAAGTAATAAGGGTATCAGGTAGAACGCTAAACAGCTTGAACTTCATCTGTACAGAGGAGGAAAATATCTAGGAGTTTTAATTGACTCAAATCTAAGAAAGAACATTTTGGTTATTTGGAGACTGTACTGGCGGGAAGGCATTAAAGGAAGGGGGACTAATCAAGTCAAGCAAGTAAGAGACATGTTTACTTTGCTCATATTGAGTTTCTTAGTTCTCTAATTCACACTACCTTAAAACTTTCAAGGCATATCAAAAGCTAAGGCACATGATACAGACCATTTCACCTTGCCAGGTTCTTCTTCTCATATTAGCTAGCTTAGTACTGTTTGTGTCTCAGCAAAAATAGTGGTTGGTGGTGTTTCATCTTAAAGCTATTTTGCAGAAATCCTAAAAATTTTTAGTCATCATCAATTTGGCATAAACAAGTTTTGAGGCCATCTTGCTGGATTTGTTTTTAAATCAGTGTGGTTTTCATAACAGGAAGTAATTCTTGTGCTTTTTTTATGATGCATCATAAAAACAACTACTCATTTAATAAGATAATGCAACAAGAGCCTTGGATGCTTCATTGGGTAATGAATATCACAGGATTCTTTCCAAATCAGCAACTCTGAGCAAGAGAAAAACAGCAGTGTTTAAACAGTGAAGAACTTGAATAAGGAATTAATGGGGTGGAGAATTGCTGCTTTTAAGCTGAAGGGATCCCATAACCACCCCTGCAATCAAACGATTTCTATTCAGAATGATTTTTCTGATTGAAGGAAGTGAGACATTCTTGCATGTAACTAACCTATCCACATTTAACTAAGTGTACCCCCCACCCCCCGTACACACACACATACACACACACACAGGAGTCTCACGGAAGCCAATTTCCAGAGATTGAAGATATAGTGTGCTTTCTGGAATTATTGACCACAGTGAAACACCTCAAGCAATTTCTTGCATTTAATATTCATTTCTCAAGCATTGGCCCTAGACACAAAGCAATATTTCCTCCTTATGCAGTTTATTTCTTTCAAAACCTTGAAGAATGTTGTAAACAAGCCCCCCAGCCCTGTGGTTTTTGCTAAGTCAGAACATTAAACATTTCATCACTGATTGTTCTTAATAAATGTGTGTACATTGGAGACTTTTGTTTCGTAATTTTCCATAATTATAGCTCTTTCACACACTCTAAGAACTCAAAAGACAAAGTGAAAAGACAGCAGTAGTTTAAACCTAGACTGTGTATAAATCAAATACAAGAAAATAAAATAAATGGCAAGGCTTCTTAAAAACAGGTGTATGAAAGCTTTAGTTATTTAAACAACTCATGCTCCCCTCCCCTGCAAGAGTATCTTTTACTTCCAAATCACTTAATGGCACATAGTTCTCAAAACATAAAGTTTCATGTCACCTGACTCAATATTCAATTTGTTCAATTCAGTAGTGCTTCTGTTACTCCTAACACTCAGATTCTTTTCTTAACAACATTTGAACCAAATTATTTTAATAATTTAACTACCAGCTATCTGGTAATGGTCATATTTCAGAAAAGTATTTTCATATATCAAAGTTGGGTATTACTTCTCAAATTATCTGCATCTGTCTCTCATCTATACTCTTTGCCTATGAAGACAAGTTCATACATTAGAGAGTTAATATTACCACATGCAAGTGTCCATCAACACCTGCAGTCATGTGGTTCTACACTGTGCAACTCTGGATACTGTTCATATAGAAGACAATGTGGCCAGTGCTCCCTGAAGCTTTCAGTAACACAGAAAAATGAAAGAATGGTCCTCAGCTATGTGAATGCCACTTTGTTGAAACTCAGTATGTGTGTGTGAGGTGTCAGTAATGGAAGTCCACTGACGCCATGAACAGGAGGGAGGCAGAAATGAAAGTTAAGAACTGATGATGCGGAGTGGCCACATTTGAGCCTAATTAATTCCACAAATAATAATGTATTTGTCTCGCGTTTAGCTTGTTCCTATAAACATATTAGAAACCTTCTTTTTTTCCTTTTAACTGTCTTTCATGGTTCAGTTTGGAAAACATTTTGTGAACCCAGCGTGCTCTCCAATGGCCAATGATCTGGTTAAATTAAACTGATGCTTATTAATTGCTGAGTGAATACAAATGGCATTTACTTGGCAATAAAGTACTCTGTATTAAGTTTCAAATATATGGCTCATTATTCATGGTGGTGCAGAGGAGAAAGTACAGGGAAGGTTTACAGAAGCTAAGCTAGGGCCCCACAAGATGAAATCTATCTTGGAGGCATTTATCACATTCCAGAGCTGGTCCTCAATTTTGCAAGACCAGAAACCTTGATTTTTGTGAGTTCTTCTCTCTCGGGGATGTATTTACATTAGCAAATATATACCAGAATGCTTATTTATAATGACAACTGTGACTGACTGTCAGGTAGACAGGCAAACTCACATTGACAGAGCCATACATCCCTGCCCAGTAGGCTGACAACATCGAGCGGCTTTATGCGAAGCCTGCTTGGCCTGCGTGGGCTCAGAACAAGGAGGGTTAATATATGAGTTTGATGAAAATAGCACATCTTTGCAATAAATGTACTTTTCAGATGGACTGACACCTGAGCTTCCCTATCTGGGTATGCTTGGGGCATGCTCTTTCCTGGGCAGAATGAATAGGGTACCACTGGTATTAGGGATTTCCTCTTTCACACTCTAGGAATCCCTGTATTCACACAGCACAATACAATTAACCAGGCTTCCACTTTCTCAGTTACAATTCTGCCCTGATTTCCTAATGTACTGGATCAGCCATGGAAGGAGGTCCTCTAGTTATCATCAGAGGGCCTGCTGCACCCTCCTGAGATGCTCCTTACACGTAGTGAATCATTTTTGTACCACACATTCCTGCTACATTGGCTACAGCTAATTAGAACAAGAATTAATGGGCCTGTAACCCAAAGGCAGAGATTTCTGTGCTGGCCAGCAGCCTGTGAGGTAGCTTGATACGCAACTCCTGTCCAAGATGATGCTGGGCACCAGTGACTTTGCCAACCTGTTTAGATCCTCTCACGTGGCGCATTTGAAGGAGACGCACAGAGAAGGAGTCTGGCAATTGGGTCAACGGCAGCAAAAAGGAGGCAGTAGAAGGAATGGTGAGGAGCAGAAGTCGTGAGGCAGCAAAGCCTTAAATAAGAAGAAACTACCAGATAAATGGGAGAGTAAACTGAGTCTGTAGTGCTGCGAGTAAAAGAAGCAGGAATGGAGAATTGTAGATTCATCTCAGTAGCAATGCTTGGAGGATGGAGCCAAGGGTTTCCAAATCCGGAGAAAGAGATTCTGTTGGGTCACATCTCAGACAAAAGCCCCTGTTGAATCCCCAGCAGCTTTCTGGGCTCTCTAATCCCTGGTTATGAGGCTCCTGAGAATGTTTCCTGACTTCCTTCCCTGTAATTTCTTATGATAACTGTTCACTATTGGAGATAACCTGAGTAGGTCTTTGCTTCTTACCATCTTCAAAGAGTCTGACTAATAATTCTGAAATTAACACCAGATCACATTTTATTGAAGTGTCACAGTCACCTATTTTGTAATCTCTTAGCATTTGCTCCCACACTTAATCAATACCACAAGTGGATTTAGCTTGTCAAATGATTGGAGGCAAATTTATTTCCGTACTCTCAGGTAGGATCTAACTGCTGCTGTGGTGTACTGACTCATGTAGAGACAGAAATCATGTAGATTCTATTTAACTCTTCATTTTTCCTGCAAGCTGGGTTGCCAAATCTCAGAGTATTTCTGCCATCACCCTAATGAGTAGGACTGCAATCTTACTCTTTAAAATACAGTGGGAAAGCAGTTTTCTATTACTAGAAGCCATAACTTTAAGAAGTGACCTGCACTTGGAGTAATAAAACTTTGCTGTAATCATTAATCATTTGCAGCCAAATTAAGCAGAGACTGATTATGACTTCAGTCTTCCACCCAAGAGCTAGGAGGTTGTTTATCTTTTAAGTGAAGGGCCTCATTGGCTGATTATTCATGCATACAATTTTATGACAACAAAATAACACATGAGGATTGTTCAACTCTTAACCATGTGGTTGGTATGAGAAAGTACCTGCAACCTGTCCTTTTCACACAATGTAATGGTCAAATCCCAGAATGGAAAACAAAATTGGTAATGATGGAGAATACAAGAGAACCATCAAATACTCTGTAATCGGATGGATAAATTAAAAAGAAGAGTCATAATTTTAGTTGGTCTAATATTTCATCATAAAGAAAATAGAACCAAGATGGATTATGACCATCCTCTCTTTACAGTAGCTACCATTAGCACACACTCCTCCTTTTCTGAGTCACACTTGCAATCAATCCACATATTGCCTACACCATGGCAACAGTTAGATGCCACCTGACAATATGGAAATAAATTTGCCTCCAATAGTTTGACCAGTAAAACCCACTTGTGGTATTGATTAACTCCCATCAATGTTGGGCCTACCAAAGTTTCAAGTTGAAGCCATGACCTGAGATTCAAGGGCTGCAATGATGCTAGTCAATGGAAATGCTTAAAATTTCAGCAGAAAGGGAGCAATTGTCCCAAGGGAGAAGGACAAAAAGATTTGAAGGTTTTAGGTAGAATTTGGGCAGAAGAGTATTTGACTATAATAGCTTGGAGCTGTAGAATATCTTTCTCAGAATTGCCTTTCTGGCCACAAATCTGGAATGTTCTTCCTGTTGCTCTGGATTACTTGGCATATGGAGGAAGTGTGGTTTCTCTACTGGTGGCAATCTTGAGGATTCCCAGGCTACAGGGTTCTGTCCAGGTAAGGGCTCCTTCTTCTCCCTTGCATCAGAGGAGATAGCTCTGATGTGCGTCATCGCATGCATGGCATGGTGTTGTGGCTGCACTGAAGAAAAAGGAAGAGGCGACCATCATTCCTGCCCAGTCATTCACCCTAATTCACTAAAGTTTAGAGAACACAGGTTTATTAGTCTGTTTTCATGCTGCTGATAAAGACATACCCAAGACTGGGAAGAAAAAGAGGTTTAATTGGATTTACAGTTCCACATGGCTGGGGAGGTCTCATAATCATGGCGGAGAGTGAAAGGAACTTACATGATGGCAGCAAGACAGAATGAGGAAGAAGCAAACGCAGAAACCCCTGATAAACCCATCAGATCTAGTGACACTTATTCACTATCACAAGAATAGCATGGGAAAGGCTGGCCCCCATGATTTAATTACCTCCCCCTGGGTCCCTCCCACAACCTGTGGGAATTCTAGGAGATACAATTCAAGTTGAGATTTCAGTGGGGACGCAGCCAAACCATATCAACAGCAGATAGTTCCCTTGTGATATTTTATTAAACAAAACACAGTTCTGTGTAAGCAGATTAATATATTTATTTATTTATTAATAAGTGATTCAATGAATTAATGATTCCATTAAGAAAGAAATATTTGGTGATTTAGAAATACAGGAAAATGAAATCAGTTTTTGAAAGCGTATATATATATATATATGTGGGTGTGTGATAAATTTGATGTTAACCTCCTAATGTAAGCGATATTCCCAAACAAAAATAGAATCTAACTGGGATGATTTGACTTCCATGAGTGGGAGAATACAGCTGAAAACGTGATATAAGGAGAGCATTGAAAGACATCCAGAGCTTATCCTTTTTTTTGCCTCCTTTGTTCTTCTTGCTGTCATATATAATAATAAAATGTCTAAGAAGGATTTTTTATTTATCATGTATTTCAGAACAGCCTCTGTCCTTTAGGGAATTCTGCTTCTGTTTAGGTGTCTGAATGACAGTTAACATTTACTGTTGCAAACAAATTTTTTTTCTAGAATTTTAAATCAAGTTTCTAGGCTGCTTTCTCCTCATACTCCAAACCTCTCTGGCGAGGGGATCAGAGTTCTTGCCAGTGATTATTTCCCATCATTGCCATCATTGTAGAAACAAATGATAATGCCAGCAATTCAAGGACTCTGACAAACATCCCAACAAATCTCAGCAGAGGGGGTCTATGTTACTAAATCACACTGAAGCTCAAGGTTCCCTCTGGTGTGTGTGTGTGTGTGTGTGTGTGTGTGTGTTTAAATTATGAGGTTTGTGAGCCACAAACTGTGACAACCAAAAATATGTGAACAGGATTTCATAATGAGATGCAAGAAAATTCGTAACAAAGACAATCTCACACTTTAATAATTTATGTATGAACTGTGTAACATTTTATTTTATGTAAAATAAGCCAGTCCTATCAATGATAATACATCTTTTATGAATAGGTAAACTAAGCAATTTTGAGATAAACAAAAAGAAAGAAAAGAAGTCAGGGGCAGGAGAGATGTGAATTATAGAGTCAGCAGAATTGGGAAAGGGGTCTGGGTGAACCCTCCCCTCATCGCTGCCAGAGGGAATTGCCTTTGCTTCACTTCCTTCTTCTCTGCAGCGCCCCACAGCATGGAGGTGCTGGATAAACTAGCCCAGTGCCCACAGTGACTGCCCAGTGCATATATCTTACATTTAGCAATGAGCAAAACTGTTTATTAAGAGCTCCCAGAGCACAGGCTGTTGGTACCCTCATTATATTCTTCAGAAAGGCAAAACAAAAAACAAACAAAAAAAAACAAACCAACAGATGCCAGTTTTATGACTCATCAGCAGCTTAGATAGCAGGTGATGCCTCTCTATAGTAAATGAATCAGTAGAAGAAAAGCCTGTCTGCGGGAGGATTTTAATCTCCTTAATTGTTTTATGTGTCTTCTGAATGGTGGTATTGGGAGCCATCTGAAGCAGTGAGGCACCATCATGGCTCAGGTTTCAGCACCAAGTCATAATACTTGTTAAGTCCATTAAAGCTGGGACCCAGATGGTCGTATCTCAGAGCCCAAGAACCATGATATTTATATAAGTTAACAGAACTTCATCGTGGGAGGTAACTGAATCATGGGGTCAGGTCTCTTCTTTGCTGTTCTTGTGATAATAAATAAGTCTCACAAGATCTGATGGTTTTATAAAGGGAAGTTCTCCTGCACACGCTGTCTTGCCTGCCACCATGTAAGACGTGACTTTGCTTCTCATTTGCCTTTCGCCATGATTGTGAGGCCTCTCCAGCCATGTGGAACTGTGAGTCCATTAAATCTCTTTCCTTTGTAAATTACCCAGTCTCACGTATGTCTTTATTAGCAGCGTGAGAACAGATTAATACAGTGTATAAGTACCACATTTTCTTTATCCAGTCTACCATTGATGGGCATTTAGGTTGAGTCCATGTCTTTGCTATTGAGACTAGTGCTACAATAAACATATGTGTGCATGTATCTGTAAAATAGAATGATTTATATTCCTTTGGGTATATACCCAGTAATGTGATTGCTGGGTCAAATGGTAGTTCTGTTTTTAGTTATTTGATGAATTGCCACACTGCTTTTCACAATGGTCGAACTAATTTACACTCTCACTAACAGAGTGTAAGTATTCCTTTTCCTCCACAACCTTGCCAACAACTGTTATTTTTTGACTTTTTAATAATAGCCATTCTGACCAGTGTGAGATGGTATCTTATTGTGGTTTTGATTTGCATTTCTCTAAAGATCAGTGATGTTGAGCTTTTTTTTGTATGCTTGTGGCTGCACGTTTCTCTTGTTTTGAAAAGTGTCTGTGCATGTCTTTTGCCTACTTTTTAATGGGATTGTTTGTTTTGGCTTGTAAATTTGTTTAAATTCCTTATAGATTATGGATATTTGACCTTGTTGAATACATAGTTTGCAAAATTTTTCTCTCATTCTGTAGGTTATGTGTTTACTCTGTTGCTATAGTTTCTTTTGCTTTGCAGAAACTCTTAAGTTTAATTAGATTCCATTTGTCAATTGTTGCCTTTGTTGCAATTGCTTTTGGTGTCTTCATTATGAAATCTTTGCCCATTCCTATGTCCAGAATGCTTCCAGGCTTTTTATAGTTTTGGATTTTACATTCAAGTTTTTAGTTCATCTTGAGTTGGTTTTTGTATATGATGTAAGTAAGGGGTCAAATTTTAATTTTCTGCATATGGCTGGCCTGCTATCCCAGCCTCATTTATTGAATAATGAGTCCTTTCCTTATTGCTTATTTTTTGCCAGTTTTGTCAAAGATCAAATGGCTGTAGGTGTGTGGCCTTATTTCTGGTCTCTCTATTTTGTTCCATTGGTCTATGTGTCTGTTTTTGTACCAGTACCATGCTGTTTCGGTTACTGTAGCTCTGTAGCATAGTTTGAAGTCTCATAGCATGATGCCTCCAGCTTTGTTCTTTTTGCTAAGGATTGCCTTGGTTATTTGGGCTTTTTGTTGGTTCCGTATGAATTTTTAAATAGTTTTTTCTAGTTCTGTGAAGAATGTCGATGGTAGTTTAATAGGAATAGTATTAAATCTGTAAATTGCTTTGGGCAGTGTGGCCATTTTAATGATATTGATTCTTCCTATCCATGAGCATGGAATTTTTTTTCCATTTGTTTTTCTCCTCTGTGATTTCTCTGAGCAGTGTTTTGTAGTTCTCCTTGTAGAGAACTTTCACCTTCCTAGTTAGCTGTATTCTTAGGTATTATATTTTATTTGTGCTGCAATTGTGAATGGGAGTTCACTCCTGATTTGCTGTTGGCTTGACTGTTGTTGGTGTATAGGAATGTTCGTGATTTCTGCACATGGTTTTTGTATCCTGAGACTTTGCTGAAGTAGTTTGTTAGCTTGAGGAGCTTTTGGATTGAGACTATGGGGTTTTCTAGATACAGGATCATGTTGTCTGCAAACAGGAATAGTTTGACTTTCTCTCTCTCTCTCTTTTTTTTTTTTTTTTTTGGATGCCTTTTATTTCTTTCTCTTGCTTGATTGCATTAGCCAGGACTTCTAATACTGTGTTGCATAGCAGTGCACCAGTTACATTCAAAAAAACCTGAACTTCTCTCTACAGCTTCTTCCCTGTTTAGCTTGCTACTATCCTCCTCCTTGTCTCCTGATGTTGCGTCAGGAAAGCCTAAATTTAAACCCTGGGGAAAGAGTCCTTCAGAGGGGAGGAGGGCCAAGGAGAAACTGAGTAAGGAAGGTCTTTGATTGTCACAGGTAAGAAAGCCCAAGAGTAATCATATATTATTTGTTTTGCAATTATGTTGTTTTACTAACACCAGCACTAATGAAATATAATCTTCCGGGGGAGCAAGAAAGGGAAAGAATAGGTAATTTTAGAAACACGTGCAATGTACTGCAAAGTAATGAACTCATATAATCATACATCCTCATGGATTCACAATTCAAAAGTACAAAAATGAATGCTACAAAAAATCTCCTCCTCTCTCTGTCCCCAGCCACTCTCTTCCCCTGTCTGGAGGCAACCAATATTATCAGCTTCCAGTATTTCCCTGTATAGACATGTTATGCAGATACATGTGAACATATACTCTCTCCTGTCTTTCCACCTAGTGGTAGCATTCTTCACATACTGTTCTGCACCTTGCTGTTTTCTCCCAGTGATTAAACTTGGAGGTGATCTCCTATTTGTACCAGGCGAGATATTTCTTATTTTTGTGGGTAAATATGATTCAAATGTGCATATTGGTATAAGAGAGGCAAAGTAAATGGTGCTGATGCTTTTCCCACCTGTGTTTTGCATTAACTGGGAGATTAGATAAGTGCAAAGAAGATGAAAATAAAAATCTTTGTTTTACTGTTAAAGCCTATACTGGAGAATGCAGCCCAAGTGCACAATGCAATGATTTCCTAATACTGAGCCCTCAAATTGGGCATATTTACCAATCCAGACATAGGCAGCTCAAATAGCCACAGGCCTCCCTACACGATGCCTTCCCTAAAGGGCTCATGACCTGGTGGAGCAGATCTGAATGCGCTGCAGGCAGATCCTAAGCGAAAGCTGGACAAGGGGGCTCAGCTGTACTGGACACAGTTTCTCACTAAACTCACAAATTAGGCAACTCAGTTTAGTAAACAGTGGTCAAGAATATAAGAATGTTTAGGAAAAACCCTTCCTGATGGAAGCAAAAGAGAGTGGCAATAACATCCCCCCATAACCTCAACATTATAAATGTATCATAATTTGATTAGATCGTCACTTATTGATAGACATTTAAGGTGCTTCCAATCTTTTGCTATTGCAAAAATGTAACAAACATTAATATTCAAAAATGAATAACTGTATACATACAAAATTTCATGAATATGAAATGATAAAATCCTGAATAACTTTGTACATATAAAGTTTCATGGATATGAAATGACAAAATCCTGGGGGTGAAATTGCTGGGCGAAAGAGTATGTCCATTTAAAATCTTGCTAGATATTGCCAAATTGCCCTATATATCAATCTCCTAAGAAATTTGTGAAAAGGCCAATTTCTCCACACACTTTTCAACATGATGTATTAATAAGGTATTAACAAGAGCTTTCATCATTGCCAGTCTAATATACAGAATCTGGTATCATTATGATCCCATAATTTGTTTTCTGTTATTATGAGTAAGGTTAAATACTTACCTTAAATTTAAGATAAGTATTTTCATTTTTAAAAAAATGTGAACTGCCTTTTCATGCCCACTGTCCATTTTTCTATTGAATTGCTGTGGAGTATTTTTATATTAATTTCTAGATTTTTTATATTTTAGAAACATTTTAATTATCATATAAATACCAAATCTTTTTTTCTGAGTGGTTGTATTCTTTTCATATTGCTTATGTTGGTTTTGCCATGTTGAATTTATTTTTAAAGTAACCTCATTTATAATACTTTTCTATTATGTCTTCTGAATTTTGTGTCATTTCTAGAAAGGCCTTCTTTGCTCGCAATTATTCAACATTTTTCCCATATTTCTTTAAGTACTTTTATGGTTTCATTTTTTATTTATATTAAAATCTTTGAACAGTTTGATTCCAATAAGTAAGAATTTGACTGACTATTTTCCCTCCTGAATGACTATCCCATATCATTTATTAACAAATATATAATAATTTTTTCATTATTTTGAAATTCTAACAGTTATTGATCCCAGGTTAATGGAGTCAGGTAAGTGAATGCAGTTGAAACTTGCAGATAAAACCTTTCAAACTGGACATCATCTACCTGAAAATATTGTCCATATAGATTTTTTCTTTACACTTTTAAACATAAAGAAATTTACCTGGATTCAAATTCTTACTCATCTTCTTATAGGTTTTGCAACTCTAGGCAAGTAAATTTTTCTGAGAATATGGCTTTGGGTTAATTGTGAGGGTTATATGAGACAATATGTAAAGTTTGGGAGAATATAGCAGTCATTTGTATTAATTTTATTGTTTAATATTACAAAGATCTATTTTAGCTCATCCTGTTACCTTCCCCCTGCAATGACCTCTGTTCATGGTAACAGTGCTATCAATTGTATTGCACTTAGCAAACCCTAAAGAAGGACCAAAATCTTTCAGAAATCTTTTCCATGGGCATACTGAAACAGTAGGTCTGCTCCAAATTTTGGGAGTGAATGCTTATATGAGTTACATGGCTGAGCTTAGATATAGCTTAGTAGAAACTGTGTTTAATATTCTTATTTAAGACACAGACTCAGCAGCAGAGACTTAACTTTTGTAGAAGTAAATAGTTAGAAAGGTGTGTTTGGTTACCTATTAAATATACCAAGATAGTTTGAAGGTAGGAAGTAGTGAAGTGATACTGGAAAATATAAAACAGAACTTGTGAAAAATATTGGTGTGCCCCCCAACCCCCCACCTCCCGTTTCTCAAATAAAACAAGAAAGAAACATTAGGCACCACAAATATATCTCCCATATTCTGAAATGCATCTAGAACAATAGGTTTGCCAATTTTTCTTAGTATCAGATTCTAGAGAGGAACGATGATGAAAACTCCTTTGGTAATCACAACCTTGCTTCCTGTTTAGATTTGTTTTCTCTCCTTTGTGTAAATGAAAAATAGCTGATCATAATCTGTGGCTTCATATTCCAGAAAATAATTACTAAGTGTATCTCAGTCTTTTCTCATAAAAATAACAGGTTTTTTTTGATGTTCCCCTCAAATGTTTGTTGGAGATTATTCTGCTAGGGAAGAACGAGGGGATTAGAACAAATTATCATAATGAGACACAAGGTGAGTTAATCACAGCAAAACAAAAATGAATCATCATTAGTGTTTGGTGAGTGTACTTTGTAATGAATTCAATATTCAGAATTTTTAATTACTCCTCGACAGTGACTCTTGACAAAATATGGCACTTGTGGATAATACCAGTAGATGTTGCATTAATTATGTGATATAATTTGGTGAACTAAAGATTCAAAACCTTTGAGATATATATTAATGATGAAAGGCAAAATGAATATTTTGCTATTTTGATGCTTAATATGTTTTCTGTTCAAAGAAATTCAGTGTTAATGGAAAAGTGACTGAGGTAGAATTACAAAATCATAGAATTTCAATACTGGAATAGACTTTATATATCATCCTGTTCTTCCTGCCTAGCTTTACCCATTAGGAAGTCAAAACTCAGATTCAAAGAGGAATTTGCTCAGGTGGTCCAGTGTGTTAATGGTCATGATTAAAGTAGTATCTAGTCCTGAGTCTTAGTCTAGTGCTTATTTCATATCATATTGTGTACTTTTTAAAGCAAATGCTTATTTGAATGACAGTGGCGTAGTATATATTTTGCACTAATTTTTTGTCTTAACTCCTTTACTTATGATAACAGGTTTCAATAGCATTTTCTGACACACAGTGTGGCTATGCAAAGACCATATCATGCAGGTTTTTTTATTTAATTTTTTAATTTTTAATTATTTATTTATTTTTTATTATACTTTAAGTTCTAGGGTACATGTGCACAATGTGCGGGTTTGTCACATATGTATACATGTACCATGTTGGTTTGCTGCACCCATTAATTCATCATTTACATTAAGTATTTCTCCTAATGCTATCCCTCCCACCTCCCTCACCCCACAACAGGCCCTCGTGTGTGATGTTCCCCATCCTGTGTCCAAGTGTTCTCATTGTTCATTTCCCACCTATGAGTGAGAACATGCAGTGTTTGGTTTTCTGTCCTTGCGCTAGTTTGCTCAGAATGATGGTTTCCAGCTTCACCCATGCCCCTACAAAGGACATAAACTCATCCTTTTTTATGGCTGCATAGTATTCTATGGTGTATATGTGCCACATTTTCTTAATCCAGTATATCATTGATGGACATTTGGGTTGGTTCCAAGTCTTTGCTATTGTGAATAGTGCCACAATAAACATACATGTGCATGTGTCTTTATCTTAGAATGATTTATAATCCTTTGGGTGTATACCCAGTAATGGGATCGGTGGGTCAAATGGTATTTCTAGTTCTAGATCCTTGAGGAATCGCCACACTGACTTCCACAATGGTTGAACTAGTTTACAGCCCGACTAACAGTGTAAAATTGTTCCTATTTCTCTACATCCTCTCCAGCACCTGTTGTTTCCTGACTTAGGTGATACCATTCAGGACCTAGGCATGGGCAAGGACTTCATGACTAAAGCACCAAAAGCAATGGCAACAAAAGCCAAAATAGACAAACGGGATCTAATTAAACTAAAGAGCTTCTGCACAGCAAAAGAAACTACCATCAGAGTGAAGAGGCAACCTACAGAATGGGAGAAAATGTTTGAACTCTATCCATCTGACAAAGGGCTAATATCCAAAATCTACAAAGAACTTAAACAAATTTACAAGAAAAAATCAAACAACCCCATCAAAAAGTAGGTGAAAGATATGAACAGACATTTCTCTAAAGAAGACATTTATGCAGCCAACAGACACATGAAAAAAGGCTCATCATCACTGGCCATCAGAGAAATGCAAATCAAAACCACAACGAGATACCATCTCACACTAGTTAGAATGGCGATCATGCAGGTTTTTTAAGACAGTTCGATTTTCAAATCCTCTGTTTTACTCAAGAGTCTAAGTAAAGCTTGGATACAAATTCATTTTTGCACTATCTTACATAGAGTAGACAATGCATAAACATCTCTTGACTGATGCAACCAACTTTCCCCACAATATGCCAGTCACAGAAGTAACCCAGACACATGTTCAGTCTGGCATTTCTATAAATAACCAGATGCCCCATTTGGGAAATGTGCTCTATAAATAGCAAGCCTTGTTCTAAAAGGGTACTGGGAATCTTGATTCCTGAAACAGGTCTTTTAAACTCATCCCTCATGCCAAGTGGGGATTAACTTCTGACACTGGTTCCAGATTATTGTTCCAGAAAGGAGCTTTTGCTGAGAGCAGGGATGAGGTGATCAGTGGGAAGCAATTTTGCACACTGAAGCAATAGAGACAAACAGGGTGCTTCTCCTCCCAGGATTTCAGCAAAGCCTCATCGTTTACTTGTCTGAAGACTTCATTAGGTCTTTGCAGGCTTGATATGTGAGTTGAAGATGTCAAAGAAAATAATATATATATATTTGGCAAATAGGGTAGAAATCATCTGGTAGATTGGAGTGGCAAGTGTTGGTACTAATTAAAGACCTGTTCAAAGCAGTTCGCTTGTACATGCTCCTGTCACTTCTCTGAAAGATACCTAGACTTTCTTTAAAGCAATCTTAGTGGTCTCACCAGAAGGGATCATCAGAGGAGAGTTATTGCTGTCTCCCAGTCCACAAACCACTGTCCTCGATGCCTGATGACTTCAGTAGTTTGGTTATAAAGGGTGTATGCCGTGTGGTGCTCCAAACTGGAAATGACTTATCAGAAATGTGTTCATCTCTATCACCTGCCTCAAAGGCAGGCTTGTGAAAGAGGGACCCGAGAGTCAGGAAGGGGCTGGCTTCCCTCGCAACCCACCACCCTCATTCAAATTATGCTTGGTTTGAGAAACTTGCCTTCTGTTGAGTACCTATGTACTAGAAAAATGTCATAACGCAAGGCCACTGTAACACTGCAGCATAGAAAATAAATAGGTATAGTTTATATTCCTTTACAGGAGATTTGATTTGAGTCTGTGATTACAAGGTACCTGGCTCTAGGACCTGTCTGCCCTTGTCTTCATGGTCCTGTTACTGTAAAAAGGACACTGGGAGTCATGTTCTTGCATTTCATGGTCAGATTGCTATTGCTAAAGACACAGAAGGTATATTTCTATCCCCAGAATCCAAACAGGAGGCTTAGCCTTTCACCCTTATTTTTATTTCCCTTGTATTTTTTTTAGCATATGCACACACAGATAAGAAAGGCAATATATAATTTTACTGTTCTTGCCTGATACATAAAACAATAGGTATAGGTTTTCTTACTTTAATATAATTAATTTGTATAACATTTTATGCCTATAGATTCAAATTATATTTTTACAAATATTGTACATACATCTTTTCCAGAAAACTTGATCCTATGAAATGGAATAATGATTTATGAAGGCATATAATCTGGAATTTGTAAGGTATCCAAGTCAGTATCTTCAAGAATCCAGGCAGCTTCTCATATGTAGGAAGAAATTTCATTTTTATCTATGTCCTTCCCTTTATCTACCCTAATGGGAGGAACTCAAGGTGTTCAGGTAGGTAATATTTTTGTGGTTGAATCATAGGATTTTATGTAGCATATGAAAAAAGGATTAACCTCCATTAACTTCACCTGAGTGCCCCTTGAAGACTTGCTTTGAGACTGATCTATTTATAAAATGCAAGGAAAGGGAGAAAATAAAAGAGAATTTTCTTCTGAAAAGAGAGAAAAGACTCAAACTGCAGCTTTGATAATTATTGTTATATAAGTAAAAATATTTTTGTTTAAAAATCCCAACATCCAGGCTGGCATGGGTGTAGTGGCTAGAGGAACATTTCTTTCATCAATGAGCAGGAAGATCAATCTACCTCCCCCAGGTCTGGGTGGCTTAGGTAGCTGATTAAAAGCTAGCATCAGAAAATGCCCTAAATGAGTTTTCGAAGAAATGGGTAAAATCCATCTTTTTGAGTGCAAACATTTCTTATTATAGGATGCCTCTGAATGGCCAGAAATGTGCAAATGACCTTTTAAGAAAGTGGTTGCTGGCCGGGCGCGGTGGCTCACGCCTGTAATCCCAGCACTTTGGGAGGCCGAGGCGGGTGGATCACGAGGTCAGGAGATCGAGACCATCCTGGCTAACACGGTGAAACCCCGTCTCTACTAAAAATACTAAAAATTAGCCGGGCGTGGTGGCGGGCGCCTGTAGTCCCAGCTACTCGGGAGGCTGAGGCAGGAGAATGGCGTGAACCCAGGAGGCGGAGCTTGCAGTGAGCCGAGATCGCGCCACTGCACTCCAGCCTGGGCGACAGAGCGAGACTCCGCCTCAAAAAAAAAAAAAAAAAAAAAAAAAAAAGAAAGTGGTTGCTGTGTGTTAAGTAGAAAGGTGTTGCCAGAAGTTTAATTGAGTAAAGAACGGCTGGAACATCCAGCTTCAGATAGTCTACCTGACTGCAGGATGGAATTACGCACAGCCCAGTAGGAAAGATGACCTTCCTCTTCCACGATGCCATGCACCAGTATTTAAAACCCAGTGCGCCATTGCAGGTATACATTGTGGAAGGTATTGCTGGTAAATGTGTTCTGGCCAATGTGCACAGCCCTGCAAATGCCTCATGATCATTCACAAACAGACACAGCCCATGTTGCAGCTGTAGCAGAAATATATTTAGATATATCATCCAAACACTGTGGGTTTGAGTTTTAGAAACTAAATAATCATGCTTCTTCCTATGTACCCTTTCTCAGTCAAGAAGATGAAACACAAGTGGAAAAGGTCTCTCTCCTGAGGCTACTTTGCAAGTAAGGAGGCTAGACATGAGGCAAGAAGCAACAGAACTTTCCTTCCTTCCTGAGTGCTAATTATGTATCTCCCAACAACCCTTGTCTTCCATCTTCCTTACTGACTCCTGGATCACTGATAGATGCAGGTGACATCTAGTTTTAAATTTCTGCTTTCAATTTCATTGTCTTTATTGGCATGACAAGGTGTCCAAGTGTTGCAAAAATTAATACATCATGACTATGTCATAGTACAAGTAGTGTTGGTGTCTGTTTCATATGATTTATTATTTTTGTGACCGTGACAATACTGACTTCTTGTAGGCTGTCCTAGTCTTTATTCTTTTAGCCAAGAATTGTGCAGATCTACAGTTATCACTTACTAACCCAAGTCAATGTACTAGTTTTGACAGTTGGTGGGAAAAGTAATCTCAAACTTTTGTGTGGTCAGGGCAGATGAGGAGACCTGATTCCAGAAGCCAACAGTGCTGTGGCCAAGAACAGGGTCCTCCAGTATTCAAGTCCAGACTCCACCGCTTCTTAGGAGGCAAGTTGCTTAACCTCTTTGAATCTCTGTTTTCCTGTCTGTGTACCTTTCGTACCTTATTTTTATTTTTTTCTTCTTTTTTAAGACAGAGTTTCACTCTGTCACCCAGACTGGAGTGCAGTGGCATGATCTTGGCTCACTGCAACCTCCGCTGCCCAGGTTCAAGCAATTATCCTGCCTCAGCCTCCCAAGTAGCTGGGATCACAGGCATGAACCACCACATCCGGTTAATTTATTTTGTATTTTTAGTAGAGACGGGGTTTCACCATGTTGACCAGGCTGGTCTTGAACTGCTGCCCTTGAGTGTTCTGTCCGCCTCAGCCTCCCAAAGTGCTGGGATTACAGGTGTGAGCCACTCCTCCCAGCCTCATACTTTTAAAATTGTATAATGTGAGCATATTTTACTTATTCAGAAAGAAATAAAAGTATTTAAAAAACAAATAATCCAAGCAGGTGTGATATGCAGGATGCACCAGAAAAGGAAACCTGGAGGAATTGTTTGGATGATATCATAGTAATCAGGTCTGAGATGAAGAGATCCTGCCCTTGGAATTGAGAGTAGATGGGATGGATCAGCAAACACAACCCTGGCTTTGAGGACTGAATGAGGGCAAGAATGAGACTGGGCCATGCTGTGGCAGCAGGCAGGGAACCCTTTCAGGAAGAGGGTCCTTCCATCAGGGCTTTTTCCTCCCAGACTCTTCGGCTCTCACTATTGTTTTCCTACCCCCATTTCCATCTCCTTTCTTTCTTTCCACCGTCATAGCTGTCCCAATGAATTCCAAATCGGAACTCCTCCTCTATCTTCCTTATTTTTACAGTTTCCACTCATTAGAGACTTTCTAATTTCTGTATAAGATTTCCAATATATTTTAAGGATTTGTCTACCATAATTCCTCTCTTCTGTTTTAGTGGAGCCCAACCCTCTGTCAGTTTTGGCTTCAGGAACGTGGCAGATTATTTACACAGAGTGTGGTAATAACACCTCTCATCCCTGCATGTATTCTCCTGTGACTTACTGCTTCTCCCATCGAGAGTTGGAACTTATTTCCCCACACTTTGAGTCTGGGCTGGTCTTGTGACTGGCTTTGGCCAACAGAATATGACAGAAGTGACAGTGTAAGAATTTGGAAGCTTCTGCTCTCACCCTCTTGGAATGCTGCTCTGAGACAACCATGTCAAGGTACACTGTATGGCAATGTGGTAGAGAAGCCAGCTTCCCTGACTACATCCTATGCAAATCACCAGAGATGTGAGAGGGGCCATAGTTGAACTTCCAGATGCCTACAATGGCATGAATGACTTGGCAATTGTTAAACCACAGAAGTACAAGAAAATCAATTGCATTATGTTAAGCAACTAAGTTCTGGATGGTGTGTTTTGCAGCGATAGAGAACTGAACCAAGGATTCTGATTAAATGTGGTTTTAGATCATTCCTTCCTGTTTGTCGTTAGAAGTAGCTGTGAATTCACAAACTGGCCAGGTGGCAGTCACAGTTAAGGCAGAAAACAGCAGCTGAGCAGGTAGAAACCCTGGACCTGTCGCTCCTAAAGCTGTTCCTTCCCATAAATAGCAGCATAATTGGCACCAGCAGTTTTCCTGTAGAAGACACCATTCTTTTCACTTACTGTGCAAATATATACAGCAGAGGTCACAATTTCATTTCTATCTTTTATTGGTAGTTACTATCAAGACCAGTGTACATGCTCCTTCCGATGCTAGATTATTTTCAGTGAAACTTCAGGAATATAGGCATTGACAAGATTTTCTTGTCTGCAAAGAAATGCCTTCTTGAATTAGAAGTGAAGGTGGTTGAGTTGCTGTTGTAACTTCTAGAAGCAAATGATGTACAGAAGAGAAAGGAGACAGAGCAGGAGTGGATCCACAATGAACCTGTGTCACATCAAATGACCCCTAAGTCTAGAACCAAATACAGCTCCCAGGAATTTGATTTGGAATATGATAGTGCAGGGCACAGAAACTTAACCATCCACAGGGATAAGAGTAGTCACATTAAAAGAGGCAGTCATTTGGATGAACAATAAGTGGTGGAGACTGCTGTGCAGAGAGCACATGGAGTGTCCAAAGGGGTCAATTGCTGCTCTGCTGTATTGATTTTTTGGAATAAAAGCCCAATGTAGTCAGGACCTCCAATTTTTCAAGAGAAGCTAAAAATGAGATGAATCCATGGAAGTTTTAAATGCTACCTGATAATTTTGGAAGAATGTAAAACCCTGAGAAGGCCTCACAAATCATGCCTGAAGGATATCTGTTGGTGATGTCTGATAAATATAGTTAGAAACGGTATTCACTATATTTAAGCGCTGGTAGATTCATGATGTTTAGCAGCTGGAATGCCAAATATAGCCATAGTGCTGGGCCCTGCTTGACCAGGGCTTAAACTTTAGTTGCTGGATAATAAGGAGCTATGGAAGATACGGGGACAGGGGCTGGGGATCTGGGGCCATGGAGTGGCACTCAGGTGAGTCTGAGAGACAATGATTATTTCCCAACCAATGTGGAATCATTTCAGTATCTTAACAAGTGGTAGGGTCTACTCGTATGTACCAGATCCTTATGAGCCCTGTAGCAAAGAGAGTGAGTTCACAGTATCCAATGGTTTTTTTTTAGTCTTTTATTTTCATTTCCACTGTTGAAAGCAAAAAGATTAATGTAAAATTCTGCTGTTGACTATTATAGCTGTTCTTGCTGTTGTTCCCAAATGGCTCCTCTATTGCCCAGCAATTGTCTCCACGGCAACTACTTATGTTTTTGTAAATCTCAGATTGCAATGAAATGGGGAGGAAGCAAGAGTAAAGGCAAAATCTTTATAAGCCAAGATTTTCTTTTAAACACGGAAAATGTTTCTAATTAAAGTGCAAATCCTTTGCTTCCCAATTTATAGCCATACCTTGAGTGTCTGAGTACTGATTATAACCTAGACAAATGAAATGTCAGCTCGCTCAATCGAATCTTTATTAAATATCCACTGTGTATCCAGCACTTTGCTTGGTGAATCAGGAATACAAAAGAAAAACCAAGCTCTAAAAGATGTCAAAATTTGTTGGGAAAACAAAACAGATAAGAAAGAAATACCTGAATCAAAGTACAGAAAGAGAATGGATTGATCTGAGTGGAGGTTCATATTGAAGAATGATGGCAGGCGAGCTGAGGAAAGCAGAAAAAAATTGGATTGTAAGCTGACAAAGCTTACCTTCTGGACCTAAGTACTCTGAGGTTTAACTTAAACCAGTCTCCTCTCTTTCCATAAGACACTGCCACGGCTATTCTCATCATGCCCTATAGTGATTGTTGGAAGCCCAAATTTCCCAGATAATTCTCCATCATCCCAGTACAGGTTGAACATCCCAAATTCAAAAATCTGAAATCTGAAGCACTCACAAATTTGAAACCTTTTGAGCACTGACATGATGCTCAAAGGAAATGCTCATTGGAGCATTCCCAATTTCAGATTTTCAGATTAGAGATGCTGAACTGGTAAGCATAATGCAAATATTCTAAAATTGAAAAAAAAAAATCCGAAGTCCAAGCACTTCTGATCCCAAGCATTTCAGATAAGGGATATTCAACCTGTATATATATTGTTGAGCATATCACCTAACGTGATCTGATCTATCTCCCTCCCATGCCATTTTCCCACACGCTTGGATTGTGCTCTCTGTAGAACATAGCAAGTCAACAATAACTGCCTCTAACAAACCTCAATCTCTCTTCTGAACATTACCTTCATTCATCATCTAGCTATAACTGAATTTGGCTGCTCCCTGGAGACATTGCCTTGCTTGAAATACTGCCAAATAAAGCCTCTTCCACCTGCCTTCACCTCTGAACCCATGTACCAGGATAAGCAGCTGAGTTTATGACCCCTTTGCTCTCTGTTTACTTTTTAAAATCTTTTATCTTCCTTATTTATTAAAACAAAACAAAACAAAACAGAAAGAACAAAGAAAGAAACCAGGCCTTTTGAAAATCAGACTGCCATATTGCCCCTCCTCCGTGCTATCAGTGGAGACTTCCAGGATATAGCCATTATATATTAACACTGGACCACTGTTGTCTTCTCCATTGTTATTTTTGCTATAATTCTGGGCAATTTCAAATTCCAGGTAGATAATTTATCTAACACATTGACCCATTAGTTTTGTGGCCTCTTCAACAGCAATGATCTTTTACTCCATATGAAACTATGCACTCCATGGATACATTACTACTTTTGTTACTGCCCTAAGTTTTGCATTTCTGAAACTCAATTTCAGGTATCCAACTTCTAAATTCCATCTCTTGCTGGTACCCCTACTACTCACACGTGCACAAAGCCTGAGAGTGACCAATTCTAACCCCTAGCTTCATTATAATACTAAAAATCACGTCCAGGGATGGAGATTTAACATGCCAATGACACATGCAACACATGAAGAAGCATGTTATCCAACTGCACAGGCGCTGATAGATCCTGCCTCTGCATGCTAAAACATCTCTCCTTTCCTGCTATAGCCCCTCTTATACTGTCCTTCCAGCTCCCTTTGGGAAGCCAGCCAGATAATTTTTCCTCTTATGCTGCTTGTGCTCAAGCATAAGCCCCATTAAAGCCTTGTCTGGGAAAATTTTTGGCCTCATGTAAATTCAGAATCTATTGCTTGAGAGCCTAACAGCCCATGGTCGATAACATTTTTAGCTTACTTTTTCTGCTATTGCTAGCCCAACAAACTTTCAAACATTTTGGGACATACAGCCTCTCAACTCTATCAAATTTACTTCCCTTTACTCCTCTCTTTGTTACCTCTCCTCACTCATAAAAAATGTTTACAGTAACAATATTTCAAACATAAAAGATGAAAAAAGATTAATGTGCTGAAAATCCATTTTTTCATTATCTGAACTAAAATATGAAACTCCTTTTTGATCTCATTTCTACCTCCATTGCCTCCAAAGTAACCACAATACTGAATATTTTTTCATGTTTAAGTTATCTTTTTAAAATCATTTTCAAGTATACAGTTCTACTTTTAATACATATGTATGTTTCCCTAAAGATATATAAAATTGTTTGGCATGTTTTTAGGTTTTATAACAATTGCTTTATACTGTATATATTCTATGAAGTGTCTTTGTTGATCTAAGTTAGGTTTATGAAATTTACTTGTGTTGGTATGTGGACCTATTTCCAACCATTTCACCATTCTCATTTGTTGTACATTATTCCATAGAATAAATACACCACATTTGATTCATTCATTCTTCTATTAACGGACCTTAGGTTGTTGTTATTGTGGAGGTTTTTTTTTCTATTACAAACAATTTTGATATTATGGATTCTCTCCTTTAATTTATTATCATGTCACACTATTTAATCTAATGTTTGCCTATTGAGAAAATAAAAATAGCTCACAGCAGTCTGAGCTGTGTGAGGTATGCAAAATGTATCAGGCCCAGAGAAACATCAGTCTGGGACTTCAATCATTCCCTCCCTGACACACCCATGCCTGGGGCGGGTAGTTGAAAGGCATTTTGTTCCTTACTAGCTGCCTCCTGCATTGGCTTTATGTCCTGGAATTTGTAATACAAAGAACAATGTATAGCCAATCAATAGCTTATGTTATTTTAATGTAAATTCTTGGTAAAAAAAATTTAGAAACTGCCTCTTCTTTTCCTTTATAAATCCACTTACAACTCATGCTAATCAGAGTGTATATTCAGGGCAATTTGAATCTGTGTTCTCTGTTCGCAATCCTCAAGCTTGGGCCAAATCAACTCTCTATTTATATTAAGTTTGCCTCAGGTGTTTTTTTGTAGATCAATACTACTGGACTCTCAGAATAAACCCAATTAGGCTATATTGAATTTATTTTTAAAAACACTGTGTATTTAGTTTGATAAAATGTTTTCATCTATACTCATAAATGTGATGACATGTGATTTCCTTTCCTGTGCGTGTGCTCTTTAGGGAAGCTTCTATTAGAAAATCAGACTCACCAACTTCATATGAGTTACAGATTGTTCCTTCTGTTTCTATTCCCTGGAAGGGTTTGAATAGATTAAAATTATATATAACTTGAATATTCAGTAGGTATCACCAATAAAAGGCTTAGTATTATGTGTTTTTATGGGTAGATTTAAAATTGCTTATTCAAATCTTTAATGATTGTAAGCCTTTTTCAATTTTTATTTGGAATTAGCTTTAGAAAGTTATAGTTTTCTAGAAAATAATTTACTTCCTCTTAGTTTTCACAACTATTATCCTGAACTTCTTTCAGCATTCTTTATTATCTTTCCAATTTCTCCTTCATGTGTAGTTACAGACCTCATTTCAGATACATATTTTCTTGCTTTTCCTTTTTCAGCCATGTCAAAGATTTAGTACTTTTTCAACCTTTTCAAAAAAACTGCTTTTGCTTTTTTGATCCATTCTATGTATACTTGTTTTCAAATTCATTTATTTTACTTTCTTGCTTTATTCATTCTATTTTCTCATTGATTAGTCAGCTTTTCTTCCTTGTAATAGCTTATACATTTTCAAACAGTCCACTAAGTATTGCTGTATCTATTATTCTAAAAATGTTGCTAGATTGCATTTTTGTTTCTGAAGAGTTCTAAGTATTTTTACATTTCTCTTATGATTTTTTTGACCTATGACTTATTTAGAAGAATGTATTTAATTTCCAGATAGATAATATGTTTCAGTAATTTTGTAGCAGATGTCTACCTTAGTTGTATTGTGATTAAAGTTAATGGATTCTGTGATATTAATTTTATAAAATTTGTTTTATGCTGTACTCCATAATCATTTTTTTCTAAAACATTTTTTCTACTTTGGAGTCAGAAGCACCACATTTTCTTGTTTTTCTTTCTATCCCACTAGATTTCCCTTTTCAGTCTTTTTTTGCAGGCGCTTCTTTTTCTGTCAAACTTCTAAATTTGGGGCTGCCATAGGGACTGGTTCTTAACCCTCCCTTCCATCCCATCTTAAGTGATTACACTTGTGCCATTTCTTTATCTGCCGTCTATATACCACACCTGAATTCATGTATGTAGTTCCTGTTCTCTTCTTTCAAGTTCAAATGCACATATTCAGTTCAATAACTCCCCCTGGATATTGAGGTACAGTGAAAAATGCCTCCTCCTACCCTCACCCCCGAGAAAAGGATATCCAAGAATCTGTGGAAAAGGTTTCCAATAATTTGGAAAAAGAATCTGCAAATATGACTAAATTAATGATCTTGATAAAAGGAAATTATCCTGGATTATCGATGTGGATCCTAAATACAATCATATATGTCCCTGTAAGAGAGAGGCTGACAAAATTTCACAAGGACAGAAGAAAAGACGCAAAGAAGAGGAGAAGGAAATGTGACCATGGAGCCAAAGAGAACTAACAGCCTCTGGAAGACAGAATTGGCAAGAAATGAATTCTGCCAGAGCTTCCAGAGGAAGTCTGTCTCTGCTAACAACTTGCATTTGGCCCAGTGAAATCGATTTTGTATTTCTGGCCTCCAGGACCATGAGAGAATAAAGTTCTGTTGTTTTAAGCCGTCAAGTTTGTGGGAATTTGTTACTGCAGCCCTAGGAAACTAATGTATATGTCCAATGGGCATCTTTAAATACATCTAATGTATATGTCCAATGGGCATCTTAGTTTCCTGCTTTAAAGCAGAGCTGTTGAGTTCCTCCCCAATCCTGTTCTCTTCTTAGTTGCCATTTCCATTTCCAAGAAATAAGCTAGAAGTGATCCTTACTATTTCTTTTTTCCTCTCTCTACTCAACCAATTCAATAGCATATCTAGTTGACATTACCTTCAAAATCTAATCTGAACATTTTCCTATCTTCTCTGCTACCTCCAGTCCAAGCCACTATTATCTCTCACCTGGATTACTATGACAGTCTTCTGTAAGAATGCTACACTTCTAACTTTGCCACCAAACAGTCCATTCTCCGCATATGTACCAAAGTTATCTGTCAAAAATGTAAATCAGAATAAAGTCTCCCTTACTTCAAACACCCCAATGAATTTCTTTGGCATTAAACTAAAATCCAAACTACTTATAAGAACTTGTATGACCTGCCCTTGACTGTCTCCTCTAAGTCTTCCCTGTCCTGTACTCTGTTCTGTCCTTCACCTACACTATGCTTGTTCTAGGTCTCAGCCTTTGCACTTGTTCCTGCCTCTCCCTGGAACTGTCTATCACAGTATTTTTCATGAGAAGATACTAGTCTCCTCATTATTCAGACCAAATATCACCTCCTCAGAGAATCAGTCACTCTGTATGTCTATTTCTATATCTTTATATTTTTCTAGCTCTATCTTTGTCTCTACCACTATCCTATTTCTCTTTCAACCTATTATCTATCTATCTATCATCTATCTATCATCTATATCTATCTATCATCTATCTCTATTTAGCTATCTATCATCTATCTATAGCTATCTGTCTATCTATTATCTATCTATCTATCTATCTGTCTATCTATCTATCCATCCCTCCATCCATCTGCAGGATTGAGGGTGGGAATAAACAGTGTAGGCTTCTATTTGGCCATCTTGTTCCACCTTCCTATTCATCAATCTATCTTTCTATCTATCATATATCTTTCTTTCTATCAGTCATGTCTGGATCTATAGCTATGCTAGCCAATAAACTTTCTGGGATAATAAAAGTGTTTTCCTGTGCTATACAATACGGTGGCAGGAACTATATGTGGTGACTGCCCTTGAAATATTTAGTATGACTAAAAAATTGAATTTTTAAAATTTAACTTTAATCCATTTAAGTTTAAATAGCTACATGTGGCTAGTGGCTACCTTACTGATCACTACAGAGCTAAAGCAAACCCCAATCCAGTCCTTTCCCAAAGCAGTAATTATATATCTTATTGCCTTGTTTCATTTTATCCATAGTATTCCTTAGTATCTGAAATGATCTCATTTTTTCATTTGTTTACATATTTATTTTCAATTGTCTTCTTGCTATGAAGTAAGAGCTATGAGAGCAGGGAGCTCATCTGTTCTAGTCTCCACAGTTTGTCCAGGGCTTAATTTTGTATTCATAATTATAGCTGAAGCCATGTCAGGAGGTTCCAGCAACTTTGATGTAAATGCTGACTTTGCCATCATTTAACATGTGATCAGAGATGTTAATACTAGCTAACATTTAATGAATACTTTTACATCAGATTTTGAGTTAAGCAATTAACTTAAATTGCTACCTGACTATACAATAATCCTATTGAGATGTTATTGTAATCTTCACTTTATAGATGAAGAAATTAAAGCTTAAAGAGACTCAGTAATTTAGAATTCAAGCCTAGGTCTATTTTAAACTTAAATTCCTACTTATTGCCACTCGGCAATATTGCTTCTGTTTCTCCAGGAAAAATCTAAAAATTGAGAAAGTTTAGTTTAGATGATGTTTCACTTTTCTTTAGCATTAATATTTCTGTAACTCTATGACTTAGAAAATAATTTTTTTTTACAGGGTCAACAACTATAGCCATAGGCCAAGTCCAGCTTGCTTCTTGTTTTTGTAAATAAAGTTTTATTAGAACACACGTATGCTCATGTGTTTCTATATTGTCTATGACTGTGTCTATGCTACACAGGCTGAATAGTTGTGATAGAGAATTTATGGGTTGCAAAGCTTGAAATAATTATCATCTGGCCCTTTACAGAAAAAGTTTGCTGACCATTGTTATACGTGTTTAAAATAGTTGTTGTTATACATTTAAAAAATCGTTGATTCTCTATGTGTAAGTCTTGGTTAGTGATCAAACCCAAATTATAAAATTGTACTGTGGCCGGGTGCTGTGGCTCACGCCTGTAATCCCAGCACTTTGGGAGGCTGAGGCAGGCGGATCACCTGAGGTCCGGAGTTTGAGACCAGCCTGACCAACATGGAGAAACCCCATCTCTACTGAAAATACAAAATTAGCTGGGCATGGTGGCACATGTCATCTTATGGCAAGTTTCCATATAGTAATTAATTTTTTGATGTTATTAATTGTCCTATGTATCTTCTATAATTTTTTAAGTAATATATATTATTTTTCAAATAATTTGCAAAGCAACACATATTTACTTTTGATTTTTAAGCAACATTAGTATTGTTTTAAATTCATTACCACTCTACCATTTAGAGGCAATTATTATTTTATGTTGATACACTTTCTTTCAGACCTTTTATTTTTACATTTAACATTATACTGCTTCTGTGTGTGTGTGTTTTCATGGAACAATTTCGAGGTCATTCTCTGGATGAAAGTGGTGACTTCTTGTATAGATAATTTAATCCCTATTTTTGAGGGGTTTAACAAACTGTGACACACTTCACCTAAAACACAGGCACTCAGTATGATCTCGTCATTGTTTTATCTCCTTCTAGAGATTCACATCAAAAATATATGAGAGAACAATAGGTAATAGTATCTGGAGCACCTGCAAGTTCAAGTGAAAATAGACGCTTTGGTGTTTCTGTATTTTATTTGATCCTGAAATCACAATGACCATACTGTTGTATTTATTATTGATGGAATGAAAAGCATGCAAAATAAAATGCTGCATTTCATATTTGGCAGTAACTTTTGCGAGAGGAAGCTATCTACTAAGAAGTTGTATCATGTATGAGTTTTCTACCAGAGAAATGTTAGTCTGCCATTTATTTCAGAGATGTTTGAACCTAGTGTTAAAAGTAAAGGATGTGGGACAGGTTCAAATTCTCCCTCTGCTAGTCACTAGCGGTGTGACCTCAGGCACTTTCTAACCAGTGTGTGCCTCAGTTTCTTCATCTATTAAATGGCATAATTATTAAACTAAGTTCCTAGGGTTATTGTGAAGACTCAGTGATTTAAAATATATAGAAGAGTACCTGAAGCAGCAAATAAGCTTAGCTTAGCTATTCATTACTAAAATGAGATCACAGTTTTGGAGTGAGATTAAAAAAAATAATTTTACTTTTCTTCCTGGTTTCCATTGAAACAGAGGCTTTTTATTTTATTTTATTTTATTTTATTTTCTTGACGAAAGGACTCATCTAATCTGTGGTAGCACTGGTTCATATGATACATGTAATGCATCCAATTTGAAGTAAGCTTTCAAATTCCAACACTATGCAATTGGGAGAAGCCTTGGATGATATTCATACTGTTTTCCTAAGGATTTTAATTAAATTGGCTCTTCTTTTTCATCCTTGCAGAATCTTCAGAAAAATATCTCCTTTTAGCAATCTAAGCACCTCTCTCTCCTTTCTCCCTATGGCTAATTTTCATTTTAATTGTGTCCTATAGGACATAGCTAGAGAGACAGCATGGCCCAGGGCCACATTTCTGCCTTACTGACAAAGTGAGCAATGAAGCTTGAACCAGCTACTGAATCTTTCTGAGTATCAGTTTGCTCAGCTCTGAAATGAATATGCTAATAATTATTCTTTCTAGCTCACAGAGGTATTGTGATGATCAAATGAAATATGATGAAAGGTATAAATACAGTATTGTACCAATATATATTTATAGCAATATTGTCACAATCCCATTTTTTTTTCCACCCACATACATTTACAATTCTACAAGGGCTACTGGTTTGTCAATATAGTCCCATGGGGCTGCAGTGACCAGTGGACAGCAGGTTGTTGAGCATGGTACAGTTGCCCATGAACAGCTCTTCCAATTGACCAATGCCAAACTGACATTCACTGAGGCAACATGGCTCAACAGAGCAATAAGAATGCAGCTCCCTAGTGCAAATAATAGAAAAACATATATGGAGAGAATGGGTGTTTTTCTAGCGATATGAGGAACAACATCTGGAAAAATTGAGGCAAATGGGCTTCTCCCACTTGGCTTAAATTAATATTGTGATAATCCAGAACTGAATTTCCTTAATTATTTAAACACCTCTTTGGTGAGAGACAGTGGCAGAAAGGGCACGGAACATAGTACTTTCCAGAAAATTGTCCTCCTTATTGTTATCCTCCATGCAATGGGCTTTGCCAGCAAAGTAAGCTGCCTTGATTCAAACAGTAAGGCTATTAGATGGCACAGGCTTAGGAGACTGAAATTTGATTTATCTTGCTCAGGGTATAATTTCTCCCTGTCAAATTATAGTTTCATGTGGGTTTTGCAAACTGCTATTAGAATCTGGGATCCCTCTAAAATAGTTAAATGTTCTATTTATTTTATTCATTTATTGGCTGTGTGCATATTGCCCACACACTGGATCAGCCCCTGAGACAGGTACTGAAAACACACAGCAACTTTCATGGGTTTACACTATGGGGTCCATAGTATTTTTATCCTGCCTATTCCCAAAAGGATTTTGAGTAGTATGTATGATTAACGCCAAAGTAAAAAGAAAGAAAGAGAAACAAAGAGAGAAAGAAAAGAATTAAAAATAAAAATGACAAACCATACAATAAAAACACATGTATAGTTGTTTACCTGCCCCTCCAATGAGCTAATACAATCACTATTCTTTGGAAAGTGATATGACTTGTTTTATCTTGGCTCACTAAATAAAAAGAGGTTTAGTTATGTTTACATAGCAAATATTCCAATAAACTCTTCCTCAACACTGCCTTACAAATGTTTCTGGAAAGGCAAGGGTTTCTCTGAAACTAAACGTAGGGGAGTCATTGTAATCCTTGTTTTATTACAGAAACATTGTTCAAATAGGCAAATGCGGTATTGAACTTTTTAAAAGGCAAGGAGTATATATGACTCTAACCCAGTCAAGTGGTTTTTGTTTGTTTTTTTGTAGAGACCTGAAATAATTATGGCTCAGCTGTTTTTAGGGTCACCTTCTTTCATACAAGGATAAACTTAGACAAACTGATAAATAGATGCTGTATCCTTTGGACAGATTATCTTAAGAAATAATATTCACCGAGCAAATATATATAGTATTCTTGTAACTTAATCAAACCCTTTAATGGTCTCAGCATGCAGTATGTTTAAAAATCCTTAATGAGTGCTTTTGGATTCATAGGCTGAGTATGAATTGACAAGTGCTCCAAAAAAGAATCAAATATGGGGAAAAAATTAATAGGCAGATTAGAATTTGAAGGCAATAAAACTCTCTCATTTAAAAGATAGCGTAAAATAAAATTTATACTCTGAGGATGTCACTGCTTTAGACGTTAATCAAATAAATAGTTTGACAAGTCCTGGAAGTCACCTATTAGGATGAATACTAAATTATTCAGGTGGCAAGAAGTCTTTTCATGGGTACTTTCATACTTTCATGATGTCAGAAAATTGATCACATATTTTAAAGCAACTACACAAACTACACTTACTGAGTGTCGACTGATGAAATACCCAGAATCCATGATCTATAGACTGTATAATTAATAAGGGTTGGTAATATTTAATGTAGATTCACTAAGTGACAGAGATATTGCTAAGTGATCTACACAGATAATCAACTCTCTGTTGTTGTAGAAAATGTTGTCTCTTCCCATTCCAGGATCTTGTGTTCCAGAGATACAATTTTTCACCACTGTGCTTATAGGATGAATAAATAATAAATAATATATGATTAATAATAAAAGAATGTAGTCTTTCATTCCCAAAATATTAATTGGTATTTACTATTATGTCAGGCACTGCACTAGATGCTAAGCATTAAAGAGCCTCTGCTGTCATGCAATATAAACTTAAACACTTTCATCTAGAATATTCAGCACACCCACCCTTAACATCAGCAGGGCCTGGGGCAGGAGTACAAATGGAAGTCTACAAGCTGTTGTCTGAATATTTAAATGTTACATGTCAAGCTCACAATCTGTTAAGTAAAATATGTTCTATTCTCCTAGTTTGACAAATATACTTTCATAATGCCCTAGGACAGAATCTTATTTAGAATTCTTGAAATCCTGTGCTGGAACATAGAGGTGAGGACCTCTGTGTTCTCTATGGTGTCCCAGCACCCAGCCCCTAACTGGGGTAGGCTTTTCTTCTCACCCTTGGCTTTCTGTCACATCAAGAGGTGTCTGACATGCTTGCAAGCCCTGACTCTGCCATCATGCCTGCACACAGCCCCCCTTTGTTTATCTCCTAGGCACAAAGGTGATCCCATGAGTGGGTTTCCCATACTCAGAGGAATAGACCCTGGAAGAGACTCACAGGGCCCTGGAAACAGGCTTAGGACACTGGGTGAGAATGTTCAATTCTTGGGTATCCAAGCACAGTTTTGAATGAGGAGGGTCTGGGCTTCTGGTGACCATGCGGTGTTAGTTCCACAAACTCCTACTCTAGGGGGGCAGGAGAGGGGCTCCCAGTAATGTGGGTGTCAGGTGGAGGCAAGGGTGGGATGTCTATTTCCTAATTCTAAGAGTGATAAAGGCTGTGTGTAAATAAAAGCTAACCATCTGTATTAGTTTATTTTCATAGTGCTATGAAGAAATACCTGAGACTGGATAATTTATTAAAAAAAAAGGGGTGGGTGTTTAATGGACTCACAGTTCCACATGGCTGGGGAGGCCTCACAATCATGGCGAAAGGCGAAGGAGGAGCAAAGGCGCATCTTACATGTTGGCAGGCAAGAGAGCCTTTGCACGGGAACTGCCCTTTATAAAACCATCAGATCTCATGAGACTTATTCACTATCATGAGAATAGAATGGGAAAAACCCACCCCCATGATTTAACTACCTCCCATGTCCCTTCCGTGACACATGGGGATTATGGGAGCTACAGTTCAAGATGAGATCTGGATGGGGACACAGCCAAACTATATCACCATCCCAGTAATTTCCTTAGCATACTGTGTGGGCTACCTACCTGTAGCTCACCCCTTAGCTTTACCCATAATGACCTCTTGCAAGAACACCAAAAAACACTGGAACTTTCTGGAGTGTGCAAAAGGACTCCATTCACCATCCATCTCTCACTCTGCTAACTCCTGCTCAAATGCTAGGCTTCCATTCTGCACAATCCAGCCCCAAAAGCCTAATAAGAAAAGGACCACCACTCAAACACCAGGAGAGTCACACCTTTGTTTCCCTCCGTGCTAACATTTCCTCTCTATGTGCCACTGTCTCCTCCTTTTATTTATAAATGTTCTCAATATTAATTTATAAATATTCACTGATAAATATTCTCAATACTAAAAGACACATGTTCTTGGCCGGGCGCAGTGGCTCACACCTGTAATCCCAGCGGCCGAGGCGGGCGGATCACGAGGTCAGGAGATGGAGACCATCCTGGCTAACACGGTGAAACCCTGTCTCTACTAAAAATACAACAAAATTAGCCGGCGTGGTGGCGGGCACCTGTGGTTCCAGCTACTCAGGAGGCTGAGGCAGGAGAATGGCGTGAACCCGGGAGGCTGAGCTTGCAGTGAGCCGAGATCGCGCCACTGCACTCCAGCCTGGGTGACAGAGCAAGACTCCATCTCAAAAAAATAAATAAATAAAATAAAAGACATGTGTTCTTATATTTTCTAAGATAACTTCCTAATATTCTAAAAGAAGGTATCTCTTAACTAATGTTCAAGAGGCTGATATTTAAGACATTCTCAGTCAAATTTTAGTCCTTAAAGTATTTTGGAGAATAGAGTCTCCCAAAACCAAATGTGGTTGTTTTGCCATTCCTATGCAAACACTTTCATTTTTTTTGTATCATAACAAATTTTGCAAACTAAGTTGGAATGATAGCATTCCCTGAACATAGTTTGATCATCATTAATAATTTTTATTTGGTGACTTTCTGTGAGAATGTAAAATGGAATAATATATATACTATATAATAGAAAAATATATATGGAAATTTGCATTATATCTGTTAAATAATCAGCACTATTAAAGGATTACTATTACTATTTTTAATATTATTTTAATTCTTCTGTAAGAAGTAACAGGAAGCTCTAGTCAGATAAAAAAATTCAGGTCAATAAACCACAGACTTTCCAGCTTTAGTAGTAAATATTCTCTTGAACTAATTTTATAATTGATGTCAATTCAGAAATAATTTTATTCTTATATTATTCTTAGGCTGCTTAATTCTATTCTATTCAGCAACTAACCTTTGTTCTCATGATGCTCCATAAATTAATCCTTTTGGGTCGTGAATTAGCAAGCCTCCAAAATAAAGTGACAGGTTAATTAAATTATGCAAGGAAAATGGTTTTCCTTTTTTGTTGTTGTTGTTTTTGTTTATTTGTTGGTTTTGTTTTGTTTTTGAGACAGAGTTTTGTTCTTGTTGTCCGGGATGCAGTATGATGGCGCGATCTCGGCTCACTGCAACCTCCACCTCCCGGGTTCAAGCGATCCTCCTGCCTCAGCCTCCTGAGTAGCTGGGATTACAGGCACCCACCACTATGCCCAGCTAATGTTTTGTATTTTTAGTACAGACGGGGTTTCACCAAGTTGGCCAGGCTGGTCTTGAACTCCTAACCTCAGGTGATCCGCCCACCTCGGCCTCCCAAATTGCTGGAATTACAGGCGTGAGCCACCGCACCCAGCCCAGAAAACGGTTTTCAATTCTACATCCCAACAGAGAGGAGAGGGACATTGAAAATTTATGATTACATCAAGTCTACTAAGTGTTCTTCTCTGCATTTTCTATCATTGCCTCATAACAATTCTCGGTCTAAAAACAGAGCAATCACTCTAAACTTTTAATGATGTGAATATCATCAAATTTGGCCTGGTAAAGCCATATAAACTCCATCAATAAGAATTTTACTAGCAAAACCTTCTCAATGAAAACGCTAAGGTCAGGGAATATTTTCATAGGAGTTTATCTCATTAGAGATGTCATTTTCTTAATTTGCACCACACATCTTATGGGCAATCTGGCCAGGTGAGTAATTATATATTCACACACACTTGAGACACTTTCTTTGGGAATAAACTATATTTTTAAATAGTGATTTCTTACCATTTTCCTCTATTAATTTGATGGTTGTTAAGAATATTATTGCCTCTGTGAGAAGAACTAGAGTAGTTTGGTCATAACAGTAGATATAATGAATAAATCATGCATCCCTCGTAGATTTTAGCATGCATTTTAGATTTCTGAGAGCATTATTTGAAAACAAAAACAAAAATCAGGAAGCAAGAATGCAGTTGTTCAAATACAGTGATCATGAAAATAACCACTGGGTCATGAGTCTCAGCCCCTAAGGAAACCTCTTCATTCTTAATGAGAATCCATGTGCCTCAGGTAGATTTAATGCACTTTGCCTTTTTCTTTCTCTTTTCATTTTTCATCAGCAAAGGATTTATATTTATAGATAATTAGGTGATGTCAGCCATAGGCAACTTTGTGAAGTTTTCTCTTCTGAGATATTTCCAAAATGTTTCCTGTCTATGACACTTTCTCTTCCCTAAGAAATTTCTTTGTTTCTCTTTGCCCCAAGCACACACACGCTAGCCCAGTGCTTTCTGTTATTGGGGAAAGCAGTTAATCTTCCAGACGTATTTGCAGACTCTGAAAAGACCTTGGGCAGGAAATGTCTTACATGACTGAAAGCGTTAATAAATGTAGAAAGGCAGCCCTCCTGGAGAAGCAAGCAGGAGGACATTTCTGGGGAAATAATAGCTATCAGTATGCTGGCTGAAGAAGTTACAGGGGAGGCAGCAGCCAGGGCTTGATGATGAAATCTGAAGCACCAGCCTGGGTCTGCTTTTACCTTGATGGACTCATTGATTCACACAACTCCTGCATGCTGAAAGCAAGGCTTGTGGTATGGGGAAATTACAAACTGTTCCCTTGTATGCATATTATCATTTAAAACAAAATTATTTTAAAAAATATTTCTTATTACTTGAACACTGTGAAATGCTTAATCATTAGCTGAATTTAGGGATTTGATGATTTTTTTCTCCCTCTACCCAGAGGCTGTTGGTCTTGATAGAATAAAAGGAATGATGATTAGAAATTTAATTATGGTTCCAGTTTAAAGTTATTATTTTAGGAGGTTGTGGTACTGAAGTGAAGAACACAATCTAAGCTCCTTGGGATGACATAAAACGCCCATTGTGACCTGATCCTTGTTCATTTCTAACCCTATTTCTTGCTGTACTCATGTATAAATCATTTTCCAGCCACACTAAATCCCTTGTAGTTTTATAATACATGATGCTTTCTTTTACCTTTGCACAGAGTTTCCACTGATTCCCACGGTGTTCTTCACTTGAAGAATCTGATCTTTGTAACAAAGCTTAAGTATATGGACTTTGGAGTGATTTCCCTGATCTTACTCTTATGAGTGTTAAGTATGTATATGTATGAGTGTATACAGTTCACATATATATGAAACATCTTTACAGATACTGTTAGTTTGTGTTTCTGTTAAGTCAAGAAGTCAAATAAATTCTGTTTATATGGGAAACTTTTACCTAATAGTTTTTTTTTACCTAAAAAAGTCAGAAATTTTTAAAATTTCTGAAATAAAGTTTTCATAACTATTCAAATAGTTCAAATTAGTCTACTAGGCTGCCAGACACAATTTGACATTTGCATTCCTATGCACATGAAAAAAAAATCAGTTAACAGATTAATTTTGAGTGATTCTAATCATCCTACTTTGGTTAAGGTCCAAATAGTCACTCATGACCCATGGAATGCAACATGTACAGAACATTCACTTATTAGTCTAACTAGGGAGAAGAGTCATCTCAATTATGAAAATCAAACTTATCTAATATTTCAAATAAAGTGTTTTTTTACCTTAGGGCATATAAATTAATTTAAATTGTGCTCACTGGAAATTGAATGCCCAAGACCCCATTTTTTAAATGTGTGAGAGTAATTAACTGGTGCATCAAATATTTATATGTATATTGATGGACATGTCTGAATCACTGACAGTATTTATAAAGTTTACTTTCAATCTTGTGACAAACCAGACTACCTTCCATTTTATGCACCTATCTAATGCTTAGCCAGCTACATGCAATGTTGCTCCTATTTTTCCCATCTGGAGTTTATTTTCCCCATCCCGTATAATTCCTTGCCATCCAGCTTGAAGTCTCCATAGCCCTATGTCAATATTTTAGTTGTGTAGCATTCAAACAACGTTTTTATTTGGAAAGAATCCCTCTTGATATAAATCTTGATAAGAAACAATGTCCTGCTTTCTATTAAGACATCAACAAAGTCAGTCAACGGTTTGATTCTGTATCCAGAAACAGCTGGCCCTAGCAAAATGAGAGAAAGAATGATTGCCATTTTTATTATGATGCCAGCTTGGAGACAATGTCATGAGAGATGGCGGTGCAGAACTGCTGGATGTGTTAGATGCTCTGAACCAGCAAAGTATGGAGTAGTCAGTTTCATGTCAGAATAAATGTGTTCAGAAAACAATGATCCACTCACAAAATATTTACTTCCTATTCTTGCAACTTTGGATTTCTGGATTTTTGGAGTGTTAATATTCAAGGAAGAATTGTTTCTCCCAGTGGATACAACAATTATTCCTTAGATTTGGAATGAAATGGTTTTGCAGGTGGGTTTCCCCAGGAAGCAGAATACGAGATGGGGCTTAGCATACAGGTTTATCAGGGAGTGTTCTGGAAAGCCACATCTGTGGAAGGGAAGGAACAGGAAGCAGGACCTGGCAGAGGGGAAAGTCACACTGTGTTGTAGCTTCAAAAGAAGCCTCAGCTGGCCCTATAGGTAGCTAAGCTCGGTTGATCCTTTAACATTGCCCTAAATTGGGTAAGAACAGCGTCAGTCCTTTACACCTGTGAGGCAATCAGTTATTGGATGTGGACCACCCTGAAAGGGGTGTGAAGTCCAGTGAGATGGCTCTCTTTAGTGGAGGCAATCCCCAAAGCAGCTAGATTTTGGGGTCTTTTATTCCAGAAGAGAGATTGGGACAGTGCATCAAAGTGTCCAACACAGACGGCTGACAGTCATTACGAAGCTCATGCTATGGAAAAAAAAAAAGTGAACGATAAAATTTTAATCTTAAATAAAATAAGAATTAAACTTAACTATTAGGTGGCCAAAGATGACTGTTTCACCAAGGGGAATGGAGGGAGGATTTACGGAACTGAGAAAGCCTCTGGGGTACTAGTCCTACCGTGTTCAGTGGGAAAAGCTAACAGAAGACTACTAGTTATACAAAAATAGACCAACAAAGACCAAGATCCTTCCAGAATAAAACTTGGAATCACCCAGCAGGCTTCTTAAAATTCAGATGGCTAAGCCCTATGCGCAAAGGTTGCAATGTATTAGGGACGGGTTGTGGTTGGAGAATTTCCATTTCTAACCAGTTCCCAGATGATGATAATGCTGTTGGCCTAGGGAGACCTGGTGGCACAGAGTGGCTCTGTATTAGAGACTATTGAAGTGAAGTTGGGACAGGTCTAGAGATGGAAGGGATTCTAGTCCTGGAGTTGGGTGGCTGCAATTTTTGACAATACAAATAATAGTTACATTAGACAAGAGCTTCTTATTTTAAAGTATTAGTATGGGGATAAAGGTGAAAATGCAGCTAGGGAGCCAACCATAGTAACATATTTTGGAATATTTGACATTTTTCCTACCCAAACTTCAATCCTCTTTCTTGTTTCAAGGAAACTCCCTTGTGCAAGTCTTAGTAGAATAGGGAGTTTCATTTCTCACTGTGGAAACCAAAGGAAACCAGCCAGGCTTGCCCTCTCCCTCCACCTTGAGACCTGGAAAATGAACTGTCTTTTAGCTTGGCTGATCGGATATACCTGCCTGAGACTTTGAAGCTTGTGGGAGTGATCCAAAGTGCACAGGACTGTCAGAATTGGTCTGATTGATGTGAGACAGTCTATGAGTGACTCTGCCAGGCTGAGGTTCATTCATTCATGGAGGCAGTGTCCCCAGAAGCAACTGTGGCTTAGAGAAATGATGATCTGGTGGCTTCTTGGTCAGATTTTTGCTGCTGCATGGTCTTAGGAACCATCTTGTTTCCTGTCTGTCTTCCCAGACTTGCCATCCATTTTTTCCACCACTTCTGACAGCCCCTTTATGTTCCCTCAATAATTCCCCATTTCAGTTAAGCAAGCTTGAGTTGGACTCTGAAGTTTGCAACCAAGAGACTTGACTGACACACTCTCCTTTGTCCAGAGAGATGTTAACATAGAGCTAGCCAGTCATGCTTCCAATTCTCATAGAGATTAATTCCAGCTGGATTAATGTTGAAGAGTTATTTCTGAATGAGTTTATAGAACTGTATTAAATGCCTTTCATTTTGTTGTATTTTGTTTCTCCTCTTAGTTTGTGAGCTCCTTGCACATTAGAACTGTCATTTCGTCTTTTATTCTCTACAATCAACTAGCAAAACATTTGAATATGCATGAATTTGGAAGAAGGAGGGGTATCTGCTTGCCTCTGCATAAATGTCACCTCCTTAGAGAGTCATTTCCTCACCATCTCTAGCCAGCCCAATGCTAGTCAACTGTCTTTCATTATCCAGGTGTTTCTTTCTTTGAAACTTTTATCGCTCTATTAAATTGTATTGTTTATATATTTGTTAATGTATTTATCTCTATCCTGTCTTAAATGTGTGCTCAATGAGAGCAGCATCCTTCACTGTAGATCAATCTGCCTGGACAAAAGATTTAAACAGCTCCCTGGTTTCAATAAAATTCTATCCACACAAAGTATTTTGAGTTTGGCTACAGTGACCAAACAGGGAGAGTCATAAGAAATAATCACATTTTTTCAAATCACAGCCATTTACCATGTCAATGGCTAAGTCTCTCCCTCTTTTTTTCTCCCTTTTCTCTTTTTTTCTTCCCAAGGAGGGTAACAAAGTCTTCTCTTTGCCTAATGCACAATATTTAGAAATCATCCTTTAAAGCCTGAGCAGACTGCAGGATCCTATTCTTTACCTTTATTTGTCTATCAAAGTGTTTCTTTCAAAATCGCTTTTCCTAGAAAAAAAGGGAAAACAATTTCTCTAGCTTGATACATCACTGTCTAAATTCTGTCTTTACCTGTATTACTTTTGTCACAAATTCAAAATTTGTGGAGTCAAAGTGTGTATGTTCATACCAAAGCCTGTGAGTGAACACTGAGGGAAAGATATTAGGTTGGTGCAAAACGATTGTGGTTTTACCATTATTTTGGATGGCAAAAATGGCAATTACTTTTGCACCAACCTAAATATTCTTAAGTTCTTGGTGACTCCCCATATAGACATTTCACTGAGTACTTGAGTCTGATTCTGGCTGCATCACTGACCAGTAAACAAATCACCAGGAGTTTTTGACTTGCATTTTCTTGCTTATGAAACTAAATAGAGTGTATCAATGGTTCTTGCATCAAAATTGGCAAATACATAGATGGAAGTTGACAGATGGCTTTTATCCTTAATAAAAGGTGACTCATAGTTTAAAACTTTATTAGGTTTAGCTGTATGCAAATGAAAGAACTCATCATTGGATGTAAGCTTAGCTACTTGTGTTCAGATATGCCTACTTTTGATGGAAAACTGATTATCATCAACAAACCTGACAGAGATGATAACAGGAGGATTAGCACAGAGCTTGAGAAAAACAGCACAAATCCTAAAAGACTGCATTTCAACTGGGCTGATAAACTGCCATCTCACAGAGCACACAAGTGCTGCCTTCCTTTACGCAAAGATAATCTGGGCCTGTGAGCTTGGTGTTAATTTAGCAAGCAGAGAGAGAAAAAAAATGAAGAAAGAGCTGTAGTTGAGTGGACTTTTAAAGTCTTTCCAGAGTAGAGCAATGCCAATATCTGCAAAAATAGAGTTTTTAAAAAGATATTTTAAAAAGACTCTCATGGAAAGCATGACATCTGGCATCACCCTGCCTGGATTGGTCTTCCAAACCCAGCCTGGTGTCCGAGATGTAATCTCCACTCCCTCTTTCACTGTTTGTTTCAGTCAATCATAAACTCTTCCTATTAAACTTTGTTTACTTGTACCATTTCTAATAAATTCTACCCTCTCACCCCTCTGGTCTTTTTTCTTTAATAAATCCCCTCCTCCACCTCCACCTCAACCACCACACCCACACATTCACCTGAAAAAGCACAGACAGAAAAAATAAAACCTGTTTTATAGGCTATTGATTGATGCCTGTCTGAAGAGAAGCAGGATGGCTGTGAAAAACATAGGCAGTTGCACATCTATGTTTCACAGAGCACGGCTGCGCTAAGCCTCATGGTGAGTCTCCCACTTTGCCTTCTTCTGCTGGAAGTTATCTCTTCCTAATTAATTGGATTAGCCACCTTCTCCTGACTTGTTTTAATTTGTCTGTTTTAAAACATCTCTGTGATAAGTGTGGCTGTTCTAATGATGCTACTATTCTAGTGGCTGGTCACTTTCTTACAGAGATGAAATGCTAGGGAGAGGAAGAAGAACATGCTCATTTGACTGTGAATCCAGCATTGCCCCTGAGGGATGTCAGTGTGCTTCTGCGTGACAGAACAAATGCAAATCCAATCAAAATAGCTATGCTTTTTATGAACAGGAAAAGTTTGAGGCAGAAATAGACACATTCAAGAAAGAGAGAGCAGTTACATAAAACCTAAACCAGCTTCAGAATGTAACTGCTCAAGAGGTGTAGCTATTTTTGGTTCTTTAACAGGTTTAAGCATGCTAACAAGTTCCACCATAAACAGGCACTAAAATGGAAACCCCCCCAGTTATAATGACATAATGTACGGAAATAATTCACCAAGGCTCAGAAGTAAGCATGACAGAGAAGTGACCTTGCACAGCACCATTCAGAGGTCACAGATAAGGAGCTGGCGCTGTCTGGCTGGAGCTGGAAGAGGGATGAAGATGTGCAGGGACCTGCAAGGTAGGACTATGGGAATCAGGCAGCTAACGTACTGCCACTAACTGGTAAAACCAAAAAATTAAATTAGAAAAAGCTTGAAGTTCCTATTTCGTGACCCAGTCCCTAGATGGTGAGCAGTAATAATTATGTCTCTAATGCACCACAACTATCTCAGGTCACATGCTGCTGTTTTGTGAAAACTTTCCTTCTATTTCCCTCTAGACTCTCTTTGATGTTTACGTTTCCTGTATTTCACCTGCACAGAAATGTGAGCAATGATAAGAAGGGTCTTTGACTCTATTTTCTCGAAGCACCTTTTCACAATCTATTTTGTTTGTTAACTCCAATAAACAAATACACCCCTCCCCCAACCTAGATACACAAGATTTTGGATAAACAAGACAAAATTCTGCCAACAGGCTATACAAAGAACTGTGAAGAGTCTGAGGTTGTACTCAGCTTATAACCTAAGAAATTAGTCTGCTACCGTTTCATGAACGCTGGCAGAAGTGAGACTCCTGGGTCAGAGACAAAGAACATTATTATTCATGGCAAGGGGAGCAGCAGAAGGATCAACATATTTGCATCAGTTCCCCTTGCCTTCAGACCCCATGGGGGCAATGTGGACAGGCCCAGATGACACCAGCATACTCAGTGGGTTGTAATATAGGAGAAGAACCCTGAGCTGAAGGAACTCAAATCTTATGACGGATAGTCTCCAGAGGGAGACATTACCTTTGTTATAGAGGATGGTAAGAATGCCCGCCCTTTGCTCTGCAGAGAGACATCTCTGTCTTCCAAGGCTATTTGCTGTACAGGCTTCCTTGAAAAGATTCTCCAGAGTAAAAGACACTCTGTGCCTCTGCTTGCAAGATGTGCAGGACAGCTTGCAAGATGTGCAGGACAACATGTTACCCCACGGAGAATTAACTCCCAACAGATTACCTGGCTCTGTTTCTCATTCCCTTCCCATGCCGTGCCCCTGCTTCTTCACTCTTTCCACTGTAAGATCCCACTGTGCCCTGAGCCCACCCACTGCCACACTATACTGTACTTGCTTACTTATAAGCCTCTCCAATTTGACTATAAGCTTCTTATGAGATGAGACTCTATAATTCATCTTGGCATCACCAGTTCAGCCCAGTGTTTGACCCTCAGGACTCAATAAATGTTTTCTGAAATAATGAATGAGTCAACATCTAGAGAGTTGCTTGAGGGCAGAGGGTGTATTTTATACAACTTTGTATCACAAACAGTAGCTCCAAAAATGTTAATTTCATATAACAGAATTACTATTGTAATAAAATTAAATGATAAACATTTTCCAAACAGGCTAATGAAGTCCAAACCTCTAGACCAGGGTCTCAAGATGAAAAACAAAATTGCCCTCACACATCATAATTGCGTTTCACAGCAACATCACTTTGAAAAACAAAATATTTTAAATATTGTTCATTTTTTATTGTTTTTAAATAAGCATGTCTTCAACATATTTTTACAGTTTTTACCATAAATTATTTTTCAGGGTATCTTAGGTTTTTTCTTTGATCACAAACATTCTTTATATAAAACTCGTAGGAATAGTCTTCATCTTTGCAAAAAAATATGTTCACAACAATTTTTCTTGAAACACACAGTCTTTGATTTCCCCACCTTGGATAAAGAAATGATGCTATGAATTATTTTACTGGCCTTTTAACTCTGCTAGAAGAAAAACAATAGTGTGTCAAAGTTACCAGCAATGAGTTTTGGCCTCAGTGTTTGCAATTTCACAAGAAGAGATAGAGACACAGGAAGCTCATACCCCCTGCAAGAGACAGTTGTTTTTCACTCCAGCTTATGGCTGCTAGGCAGACACGGGGGTCCAGGGCTGTTTGATCTCTTGACATTGCAAGAAGTGTTTAAAATTTAGATTTTTATTTGAAAGCTCCTAATTTTTACCTGTTGAGCATTTATTCATGGAAAAAAAATACATTGTACAAATCTCTCAAACCAGTCTCACCCCTGGGCCCCAGTTTTCTGTCTCTGAAAGTTTGTGGAACAGAGAATAAGACAAGGTGGCGGGTGGGTGACCCCACGGCAGCATCTAGGGTTGAGTGTTAACAGCTCCTGAAGCCCCAGTGGGCCTGTGTTATAGTGCAGCATGCTCTTTCAGCTCAGCTGTCCTCAGGCCGCTTGTGTTAATCAGCTCAATTAGACCCTCTGCCTTATTGCAAGGACAGAGGGCTTTCTGTATCCCAGGGTTCTTGCCTTAGTGTACCGGAAAAATCGAATCACTCAGGGGCTTGGAGGATAGGTGCGAGGTTTTTATTGAGTGGCAATAGCTCTCAGGGAGGTGGATGAGGAAGACAGAAGCTGGATGGAGTGGGAAAGTGGTCTTCCCCTGGAGTCAGGCCACCCAGTAGTGGCGCTCTCCTCTGGCTGAACTTCACATGGCACCACTGTAGATGACCTGCTGGTGTCTGCTGGTGTGTGCCCGTGTGTTCTTCTCGATGTCCAGCTGCTTGTGTCTGTGCCTGCTAGGGTCTCGAGGCTTTTATAGGCACAGGATTGGGGGCGTGGCGGGCCAGAGTGATCTTGGAAAATGCAATATTTGGGCATGAAAACAGGAGTGCCTGTCCTCACCTAGGTCTGTGGGCACAGGCCTGAGGGTGGAACCCTTGCCTGGGACCCCACCTTTCTTTACCCAGCACTTCCTTGCCCCCCCTCCTGTATCATTATGATGCATAGAATATATGAGGAACATTCAACAATTAGACCCAGATCTTGCCCCGAAGAATCTTCTGGTCTATTAGCAATGTATCATATAAAAGCCAGGGTTGCATTTATATGCAAGGGTGTTTAATTTATTGAGTTATTTGCAGTCCTGTAATCTTTTTAAGTGCCCTTCCTGGAAGAACCTTCCGCCTGAGACTTTCTAAGTCTTTCAGAGAAAGTTTAATGACAAGGCATTGGCCTAATTTTATCCTATAAAGAACAGTCAAACAGCAGTTAGACAGGTACGAGCACAACAGTAACCCACACACATTCACATGTGCAAGAGACAAAATAACGCTGGGAGGAGAAAACATAGGCCCTATGGGGAAAGATTCCCTAGGAACTCAACCAGAGTCAGACGAAAGCCAGCCCTGCCTCAGGACAAGCAGGGCTTTGCGGAGAACTACAGGTGGGACGTTGGATAATGTTTCCCAGAATAGCTTTCCAGCTTCATCCATAGACATCAGGCAAAGATGAGAATGTGTATGGCTGGTAAGGTTTGGCTGTATCCCCACCAAATCTCATCTTAAATTGTAGCTCCTATAATTCGCATGTGTTGTGGAAGGGACCCGGTAGGAGATAATTGAATCATGGAGGTGGTTTCCCCCATACTGTTCTCATGGTAGTCAATAAGTCTCATGAGATCTGATTGTTTTATAAGGGGTTTCCTCTTTTGCTTGGCTCTCATTCTGTCTTGCCTGCTACCATGTAAGACGTGCCTTTCACCTTCCATCATGATTGTGAGGCCTTTTCAGCCACATGGAACTATGAGTCCATTAAACCTCTTTTTCTTTATAAATTACCCAGTCTCTGGTATGTCTTTATCCAGCAGCGTGAGAATAGACTAACACAATGGCCTAGGGGTAAAGAAGTGAGCCTTTGAACTCAAACAAATCTGTTCCAAACTCTGTCTCTTTTACTTACAAGCTGAGTGGCTTAGGCCAAGTGACTTTATTTCCCTGAGCTTCAATTTCCTTGTCTATAAAATGGAAACAATAATAATAATAATAATTAATAATAACAAGAAGAACCACATGAAACTTTGTGAGGGTAAAATAAGACAGTACTTAAACTCGTGGAGTAGATTCCAGGGCAGAGACGGAATAGGGGATGTGTGGAAAAGTTGTGGTTTGCAGTGAAGCAAGTTCTGCAGTCTGCAGAAGAGGGGCAGAGGAAGGACCAAAGAGCAGTGTGGCACCTGAGGTGAAGCCCAGCTGAAACAAGCAGACAAAAAGGACTTGGTGGAATGACGGCTCACTGCATTGTTTGCAACCATTGCTTAGACCCTTGTGGTAAAGAAGAAATTTGACTATATTTTTTCTTTTCACTCACCCATTCTCTTGGTTATGAAACTGGCAAAAAATCCCTTAGAAACATCCAGAAAAAATGCAGCCTGAAATTATCAAAATGAGTTTATAAAACCAGGGCTGTGATAGGAACATTTAATGTTTTGGATGACAGCCTTTAGAATGTTTAGGCTTCTCTGGGTTGGTTATATTTTAAGAGGTTTTAGAAAACAAACTCTTGGGTAAAATTAAAGACAGCCTTAGGTTCTTAACCTGGCTTAACAACTAATTGCTTTGAATAGGACAATTGATCACTCCCCGCTTCATGTTTGCCTTGTGGAAAATCGTAATCAATAATATTTATATTTGCCATCTTTATGAAAATAATGAGTAGGTAAATATGATACAACAAGAATTTAGCATCTGGAATAAAATGGGTAATAGAAATTCTAGATTGCATATATACATAATTGCATATATATAAAATCAATACTTGATTGATTTTACAGAGGATAAACCTTTAACTAAAATAGGGTACACATCACTTTCAAAAAGAAAGCAATGATACACTATCTTTTCGATAATGTTTAAGAAGATTGGCAAAAAGAATTGGAGTGAATCTTTTCTAAAACTTCTTACTCCTGTGGATATGGGCCAGTCCAGAAATGAAGCTCTGATTACAGCAATGTTAATGGTGGCAAATGCACCATTTCACTTAGATTTTCTAAAGCTATCAATACACCGAGTTGGTTTTTTCCTTTTGTTTTTCTTTGACTCTCAAGACCATGTTTCACTGCATACCTATGATAGCATCATCTCTTGGTCCAAAACATTAAAGGAGGAAGCATCAAATTACTCATGAATGATGCTAAATAATTTACTATAAGATATATATATGTATATATATTAGGAGTAGTGTGTATATATACATATACACTATGAGTATATATTACTATGAATATATATATTCATAGTATATAAGATATATATGTGTATGTATATATTATGAGTAGTATATATACGTGTACACTATGAATATATATTACTATCTATATATATTCATAGTAAATTAGCATCATATATAATTATATATATATACTCATATATACATAATTCAGGAAAAGAGCAAGAAATTTAGAATATATAACTCTTGAACAAGGTAAATGCTTCAGAATGTTTCCAGCATTGAGGAGCAAAACAGGAAGAATCAGAATCTAACTCCAGGATAGTGATTAAAGGAAGACAACACTTTTAATGTCTACAAATTATGCATTTATTATGAGTTTAGTTACAGACTTTCCATTTTAAAAATATCAAGTGTTTTGATGATGTTTTAAATAATTAAGAACCCTACATTATTTTAACAAATATAGTTATTTCAGACATGGAATTTATGATAGACAGTCTGAGCTAAATATTTTCAATTGACAGCACTCTGAAGGCCTCTCAATGAAATATAACTAACTAGATGCTGGATATAATAAACTTTGTGTTATGTTTTGGTTTCTCAAGAAAAAAAGATAAATTTATATTTCCTCCCTCTCCCTGAAAAAAATAGTGGGCTGAATCCAGAGTTTGAAACAGTGAACACACAAAAAAACTGAAAATGTGGTACATATATACCACAGAATACTATGCAGCCATAAAAAGAATGAGATCATGTCCTTTGGAGGGACACAGATGGAGCTGGAAACCATTATTCTTAGCAAACTAACACAGGAACAGAAAACCAAATACCACATGTTCTCACTTATAAGTGGAAGCTAAATGATGAGAATATATGGACACACAGAGGGGAACAACACACACTGCAGCCTATTGGTGATCATGGAGAGTGGGAGGACAGAGAGGATCAGGAAAAGTAAGTAATGAGTACTAGGCTTAATATCTGCATGATGAAATAATCTGTACAACAAACTCCCATGACACAAGTTTACCTGTGTAACAAACCTGCATATGTACCCCTGAACTTAACATAATTTTTTTTTTAATTGCAAAGACCTAGTTGTTCCGAGGCAAATGTTGAGAGTGTTACTGTGATTGAGAAATTCTAATGTACCCTAAGCAGGATGAAACAAAAGAAATCTGTGCCAAGATACATGATGTTGAAACTGTAGAACAATAAATTTCGATAAAGAGAAGAACTTAAAAGGCAGGCAAAGTGGAAAGTGAAATAACCTACAAAGGATATGACAACAAATTTCTTGATGGAAATAAAAGGAGCTTGAAGACAATGGAACGATATTTTCACTTTCTTTGATCAGCTTGCTATCCCACAGGAGAGTCTGCTGGCCCAATACACAGATGATATCACACTGACTAAAACTTACTGACTAGATGCCCTAGGAAGACCTTTGCCAAACCTTCAGTGGGCAAATCAGATCATCAGGGGTAGTTTCTGGGCCTTCCTGAGAAACATGTGCTGTGAGAAATCAACTGAGATTACACCTTCTGTGTGTAGGCAACTGAAAAAATTGGTGTTCATTTCTCTTTGGGATTTCTCCTAAGAATCACCCACTTTGGTGTTGCAGACAGCTGGAATCATTGATTGTGATATTGGTGCTTCCAGATTTTCTTAAGATAGCATGCTGACAATGTCTTTTTCAATGGTTCCAGTGGGTGTGTAAACCTTTAATTCTCTCTAATTAAAATACATAGAATGATTTTAATTTTTCTGCTCAAATCATGATTGAAACAGTCGCTTTAAAAAAAGGAGGGATCCCAAATTGTTTCAAAAAGAAAACTCTGCTGCTTTTTATAGCAGATACTCATAAGACAAAGTTTTAGAAAAATAAATAAAAATTTAAAGAATGTTAATAGCAGAAAAGGTGGAGTTTAGGCCAAAAAGCATTAAACTGCACAAAAAAGGACACATGACGATGTTAACATTCTGTTCAAAATGAAGACCTAATGCTTTTGAATATGTTTGCACCAAGTAACATAGCATCAAGATTCATAAATCAAAATTTCAGGAAACATAAGGAGGAAGAATTAGAAACAGACTAGTTGCCCCAACTTTAATTTATTTATCTTGGTTAATGATTTAAAAAGTGGAAAAAAATAACAAGCACAAAAGGTTTAATAACATATTTAATCAGTCATATCTGATTGATAAAAACTTAATTTTAAACTCAGAAAATTGAAAATACATACATTTTATTAAGTGACCATAAAACAATCATAAAATCTGAACCTGTATGAGGGCACAAAGAAAATCTTGATGAATCTAAAAAGTAGGAATACACAGATGCTATTCTCTGTTTTCCATTAACTAAAATTAGCATTTAATTACAAAACTAAGAAACAAAAATATGAGTCCGGGCGGAACTAAAAAAACAAACAAAACAACAACAACAAAAACCTTTTAAGCAACCCTCATGTCAAAGAGGGAGCACAATTTAAAATGAAAGAATTTTAGGACGTGAATGTAGTTGGAAGCAATTATCCTCAGCAAACTAACACAGGAACAGAAAACCAGACACGGTATGTTCTCACTTATAAGTGGGAGCTGAATGATGAGAACACATGGACACATGAGGTGGGGAACAACACACACTGGGGCCTGTCAGAGGAGGGGTGCACAGGAAGGGGGAGCATCAGGAAGAATAGCTAATGGATGCTGGGCTTATTACCTAGATGATGGGATGATCTGTGCAGCAAACCACCATGGCACATGTTTACCTATGTAACAAATCTGCGCATCCTGCACATGTACCACTAAACTTAAAAACTGAAGGAAAAAAAAAAGAGTAAAACTCCATAACATAAAAACCAATTGTACAAGAGAGAAAATTACCACAGCCAAAAAGTATTTTCTGAAAAGATGAATATAACCAATAAACTAGCAAAACTGATAAAGAAATAAAGAGAATGTCTCACACGTGCCTGTGAAGAGACCACCAAACAGGCTTTGTGTGAGCAACAAGGCTGTTTATTTCACCTGGGTGCAGGGGGGCTGAGTCCGAAAAGAGAGTCAGCAAAGGGTGGTGGATTATCATTAGTTCTTATAGGTTTTGCGATAGGCGGTGGAGTTAGGAGCAATGTTTTGCGAGCAGGGGGTGGATCTCACAAAGTACATTCTCAAGGGTGGGGAGAATTACAAAGAATCTTAAGGGTGGGGGAGATTACAAAGTACATTGATCAGTTAGGGTGGGGCAGAAACAAATCACAATGGTGCAATGTCAACAGTTAAGGCTATTTTCACTTCTTTTGTGGATCTTCAGTTGCTTCAGGCCATCTGGATATATACGTGCAGGTCATAAGGGATATGATGGCTTAGCTTGGGCTCAGAGGCCTGACAGAGAACAAAATTACCAATCACTAATATGAGGAATGAAAAAGAAGACATCATTACAGATCCAAAAGACATTAAAATGTGGTAAGGATATCAGGAATAATCTTTTTTTCTTTTTTTGAGACTGAGTCTCACTCTGACACCCAGGCTGGAGCTCAGTGGCGTGATCTGGGCTCACTGTAGCGTGATCTGGGCTCACTGTAACCTCTGCCTCCTGGGTTCAAGCAATTATCCGGCCTCAGCCTCCTGAGTAGCTGAGATTACAGGTGCATGCCACCACTCCTGGCTAATTTTCGTATTTTTGTAGAGACAGGGTTTCACCATGTTGACCAGGCTTGTCCTGAACTCCTGACCTCAGGTGATCCACCCCCCTCGGCCTCCCAAAGTGCTGAGATGACAGGCATGAGCCACCATGCCCGGCCAGGAATAATCTTTTTAAAAAGCAATTTGGCAATATTTATTAAAACTGTAATTACATATACCATTCAACTCAGAAATCCTACTCCTTGAACTCTAATGCATAGAAATAAAAACACCAACTGATAAACAAATCTCTCATGTATACGGAATATATCCAAAGATGTTTATTGCCGCAATGCTCATACTTGCAAAAAAAGAGAAAAAAAAAAGGCCATGAAAATAAAAATGAATGTCAACTAATTGGAGAATGGAATATTAGGCAGATATAGAAAAGAATAAGGCAAGTCTATGATGTATAATGACAAAAGGAAAATACATTAGAAAGATTCTGAAATTTGTTTATTTTAATTAATTTATTTTTTAATTTACACGTAAATATCATGTATTTTTTTAAAAAAGAATTTTGTTGTAAGTTGAACACTAAGATCTGTACCCTGTTTATTGCAGTTAAAGAGATGCTCAAAGACAAATTAATCATTTTAAGTGTCTGCATCAATAAAAAATGAAATAAAATAATTAAATAATTATAAAAGAAAACTGAAATAAAGCAAATTTTAAAAATAAATGCATAAGTTAATTAGGAAAGAAACAAAGAGTAAATAAATTTGTCAACGAAAGGAGTCAAACGGTAAAATATTTGAAGAAATTTATTCTGAGCCAGCTATGAGTGACCATGGCCCATGACACAGCCCCCAGGTGGTCCTGAGAACATGTGCCCAAGGTGGTCGGGGTGCAGCTGGGTTTTATACATTTTAGGGAGGCATGAGACACCAGTCAAATACATTGAAGATATACATTGGTTGGAAATGTAGTTCAGAAAGGCGGGACAACTCAAAGCGGTGGGGCAGGGCGCTTCTAGGCTATAGGTAAATTTAAATATTTTCTGGTTGACAATTGGTTGAGTTTGTCTAAATATCTGGGATGGAGAGAAAAGAAATGTTCAGGTTAAGATAAAAGACTGTGGAGACCAAGGTTCTTTTGAATTCTTATAGTGGTTGCTCTTAGAGACAATAGATGATGAGTATTTCCTATTCAGATTTTTAAAAGATGCTAGATTCTTAGTTAATCTCTTTAGAATTGGGAGGGCATGGAATAAAAAGATCTAACTGTGTTAATAGAGATTCTTTACAGACAAAAATTTTCCCCCACAAAGAACAGCTTTGCAGGGCCATTTCAAGACATGGCAAAGAAACATGCTTTGGAGTAAAATATGATGATTTTCTTCCTTGTGTCGTAACGTTACGGCAGAGTCAGTTTGGAAAGTAAGTCACGATATATAGGGTTAAATAAAACTCATCTAATGAGAATTTATGGTTTGTAGGGCATGACCCCAGACACCTTAGGAATCTGGGCAAGATAAAAAAAAAAAAAAATCAGAATTTAGTCCTCAAATAGAAAGTCAAGTCTTTGACAAAACTGATAAAATAAATGATCCACAAACTAATCTAATCAATAAAAAAGGAGTGGAAGTGAAGAAAGCACATATATACAAGATAAGAAAGTACATGAAAATGATACAGGAGTTAAGAAGAAATTACTTAGGCAGATAGGGAGGGTATGGAAGTCCTTGTTAAGGTTTACCTTTTAATGAAAAGCAGCCCCAAATCACTTTCCTTTCAAAGTACAAAGAACAGCCTGTAAAATCGAGCTGCAGACATAGATGTTGGCAGTTGTGCCAATCGTTCAAAACGGCGGCTCTATCTTCCCTTCTCTGTCAGCCACCTGTACAGTAAGGAGCAGACAAGATGGCACTGGCCAAGGGGAAAGTTCATTTGCATAGAATTAGGGTGGGGCTGCCAGCCTTATCTGCGAGCTATGTGAATGTCAAACCTGATAGAGCCAATCTGTGAGCACTATGTAAATCAGACACTGCCTCCTCAAGCCTGACTATAAAATTCGAAGCATCTGCCCCTGGCCAGTTTTTGGCTCTCAAAAGTCCCCTTTCACTAGAGAGAGAGCTGTTTTCCTTTTTCTTTCTTTTGCTATTAAATCTCCACACCTAAACTCCTCGTGTGTGTCCCTGTCCTAAATTTTCCTGGTGTGAAACGACGAACCCCTGGTATTTACCCCAGACAAGCCAGCTGCTTCAAAAAGAACTATACACCAGCCGTGGTGGTGCATGCCTGTAATCCTAGCACTATGGGCGGCCGAGGCTGGCATATCATGAGGTCAAGAGATCAAGACCATCCTGAACGACATGGTGAAACCCAGTCTCTACTAAAAATCAAAAGTTAGCAGAGCATGGTGGTGTGTGCCTGTAATCCCAGTTACTCAGGAGGCTGAGGCAGGAGAGTCGGTTGAACACAAGAGAATGACTTGAACCCAGGCGGTGGAGGCTGCAGTGAGCCAAGCAGTGGCGGGCTCCAGCCTGGGTGACAGAACGAGATTCCATCTCAAAAAGAAAAAAAAAAAAGAACAACTATGGAATCAACGAATATGAAAACTATTTAAATATTTCTTTTCTCAATTTAATGCAAATCATTTTGAAAACCAGTATGTATAGACTTTTTAAAAATATAATTTAATAATAATACTGGTGAAAAAGGTTTGCAAATGTAAGTGGAATTATTTCCAGAGCATCAATTTAAAAAAAGAGTAAAATAACTATTTCCAGAAAATGAACCTAATGTAAATGATTTTACAGAAACAATTTAATATGGTGGGTGCAGTGGCTCATGACTGTAACCCCAGGACTTTGGGAGGCGAAGATGGGTGGATCACCTGAGGTCAGGAGTTTAAGACCAGCCTGGGTAATATGATGACACCCCGTCTTTACTAAAAATACAAAAATTAGTCAGGCATGGTGGTGAGTGTCTATAATCCCAGCTACTTAAGAGGCTGAGAGAATTGCTTGAACCGGGGAAGTAGAGATTGCAGTGAGCCAAGATTGTACCATTGCACTCCAGCCTGGGCAACAGCGAGAGACTCTGTCTCAATATAAATAAATAAATAAATAAATAAATAGATAGATAGATAGATATTTAATATGTCCTATGCTTTTGAATTCTTTCTAAACATGTAGTAGTGGAGAAAATTTTCAAATGCTTTTTATAATGTGATTATAATATGTAATTTAAAACCTGAAAGTTTTTTCAATTAAAAATAGAAGTATATTGATGTAAAAACTGTAAATAAAATATTAGCAAATATCCAGCAGAAAATTAAGAGAATATACATTTCATGTTTATTTTATTAAGGGAAGGGTGATTCAATATCAGCAAATCTATTAATATAAATTCATACTATTAATTCATCTAAGAAAAAGAATCTTGTGATTTCTTTCATAGATGCTGAAATGTTGACAAATTTATTCAATTTTTGATAAAGATATTCAATTAAAGAATAGATGGAGATTTTTCTCCACATGATAAAATATATCTATCTGATCCCCAAATCATCATCATGCTTAATTTGGAAATACAAGACCCACTAAAGTTACAAACAAAAAAGTATGCCTATGTTCACTATAATTATTTAGCATTCTATTGGTGGTACTGGCCAATGCAATTAGACGGAAGAATTTAAATGTATAGAAATTGGAACAGAGGAGGTAAACATTATTTTATAATGTGTAGATGATGTAGTTTTGGCTAAAAATCCCAGGAAAATCCACTAGGGAAATGCCTGTAAATAAAAAGAAAATTTAGTGAGTGGCATGGTACAACATAATGTATATAAATTAAGTTTTCCTATCCCCAACCCCCCCAAGAACATTGAAAAATACAATGAGAAAAATAACCCATTTATGATAGCAGTAACAAATTTAAGTTCCCAGGAATAAACTTCACAAGAATTGTGTAATTCTCAAGAGTAAACTGAACATTACTGAGAGACACCAATAATGTCTTGAACAAAAGAAAACACTGTGTTCTCAGCTAGCAAGGCTGAACATCATAAATGTGTCAATTCTTCCTAAGTTATGAATGTAATATAATCTTCTCATATACAAAGAGAAGTGTGAGGACAGACTCCGAGAATACATAGGCTGACCCTAAATTTTATGTAGAAAAAAATCATATATACATAGCCAGTAGATTCTAAAATTATTGAAGGGGCAGCTAGACCTACTATATATTAATACATATTATAATGCCTCAATAATTAAACAATGTGGTAATGAAACAGAGACACAGCCATGGGATAGAATATAATGGCCAGAAATGGACCTAAATACATAGGAGAATTTAGTGTATGGTAAAAGCGGCATTTTAAAATAATGTTCAAATTATGGACCTATTAACAAATATGTTGAAACAGCTATATAGGCTTCTAAAATTAATATAATGACATTTGACCCATATTTCACACTGTTCATCAGAAAAAAATTTAAATAGACCAAAGATTTACATACCAAAAGTGAGATAATAAATGTACTAGAAGTACTATAGAAACTATATGTTTCTTTATAAACTTAGAGTGAACTATAATTCATAATTTATAAATTATAAAAGAAAAGTGATATATTTGACCACATAAAATAAAAGAAAATTATATGGCAAAATAAAACATGTAAGTGAAGGCAAAATAAATAAAAAACTGGGAAAATTGTTTGCAACTCATAGACAAAGGGCTAATCTAACACAAAAAGTGCTTTTAGTGGGTATGAAAAAGACCAACATTGCTATTATAAAAGCAGGTAAAAGATATGATCAAACAGTTAACAGAAAAGGACCTACAGATGCCCCTAAAACTCATTGAAGTGTTCTTAATGTCTTAATCATATTAAGATAAATGAGATTTAAAACTACATTTTCACCTTTCAGGTTGATAAATATCTAAAAGTTTGATAATGCCTTCTCAATGACTTTGTACATTCTCATGTATTACTCTTTGGAGTTTAAATTGGTCCAATCTTTTATAGGGCAACTTGGCAAGACATTTAGAAATTCCAATTACATAGACATTTTGTCTCAGAAATTGCACTTCTGGAAACTTATCCTAGGGATGGATATTTTTTCACATGAAATGATATCCAAGGTAGGTCTTGGATAGAAAAATATTGGTAATAAGAATGTACATCAGTAGGACATTGATTCAGTAGGGATATGGTGCAGATAGTAAATAACAGTAAGAAGACACTGCTATAGAAAAATCTCCAGTGTACAGTGTTAAATGAAAAAAAGCAAGAAAAGAACTGTGTGTATGGTTTGAAGGCTGTTTTGTGTGTAAAAATGGGAAAACTTAATAACCTATATTTAAAATTTTACCTAAAATAGTTCTAGTAGGATATATGAAAAACAATAACAATTATGTGCCTAGTAGTACATTTCTAAGACACATTTAATAACTAAGAACAAAGAAAGTTTGGACTACAAAATCGCTTGAACCCGGGAGGCGGTGGTTGCAGTGAGTCCAGATTGCGCCACTGCACTCCAGTCTGGCAACAGAGCAAGATTTTGCATTTAAAAAAAAAAAAAGAAATAATACATATCAATCATTTTTTATGCATGTGTGTATGTGTGTGTGTGTGTGTAGACATAAGGTAAATACCAGAGAGAGCTTGAATAGCAGACAAAATAGACTTTAAGACAGAAAAATACCATTAGGGACAGAGAGAATCATTATTGTATAAAGATAAAAATTTCACCTCATCAAAATATAAATATTCTAAACTTGTACACAAATGAATTATCCTCAGCATATATAAAAAGAGATTTGAAAAAATTCAGCAACATGGTGGAAGATTTAAGGATTTAAATTTGGACAAAACCATTAATAAGCCTGATTTAATGTAGATGTATAGGTCAGTATCCAATGAGAATAAATTACTTTCGTAACAAAAAAAAAATGGAATGCTTTTAAAATGAGATCAGTTTGTAGCCTTGGATTTACATCACTATTAATGGATCCACTAGTAGTATATCTACTATTCCACTAAATAAGTCTCAATAATTTGAATTTTTGTATAGAATGTATTTACTGTCTATAATGCAACTAAATTAGAAGTCAAAAGCAAAAAGAATTAAACATCTCCATGTGTACACAAATGAAACACAATTTGAAATAACCTGTAGGACATAGAAAAACTCAAAATGGAAAATACATAGAATTGAATGGACTTGTCTTTTGATTTTTACATTTTTTTTTTAATTTTAGATTCAGAGGGTACGTGTGCTTGTTTGTTACATGGATATTACATGCATGCTATGGTAAGGATTGGGTTTCTAGTGTACACATCATCCAAATATTGAACATGGTAGCCCATAAGTAACTTTTCAACTCTAACTACCCTCCCACCTTCCCCACTTTTGGAGTTCCTGGTATCTATGATCTCCATCTTTATGCCCAAATGTACATATTGTTTAGCTTCCACTTATAAGTGAAAACGTGATATTTGATCTTTTAATTTTTTTAATTGTGGCTTTTTGTATGTTTGCTTTGGTATTTTTTCCTCTTAATTTTGAATGCAATCGCAAATTATTTCAAGTAAAAAAGAACAGCAGAATTTCTACTTAGTACCTATAAAATAAAAGTTGTGTTATAATTTTAAATATTATAACAGAAATGATTGAACAATGATCAGTGCAGTTTAGGAAATGAGAAACATCTAAATAACTTGATTTTAGTAACATTTAAATTTATTTTAGAAAGTAGGCAAAAAGTGAAAGTCAAGTACTTCATGGAATACTTTGCAAGGAGATTTTAAAGATGAAATCTAACTCTGTTTTACAGATAAGGAAAATTAAAGCTGAGAGGATGTGTCTTATACAATCTTCCACAGCTATCTGATGTCAAAGCCAGCATTCTAATCAAGACCTCTTGATATCAGTAGTCATGGGCTCAGACAGACATGGGTTCAGGTATCGTTTCCATAACTTACCTAGCCAAGAGCCCCAGTTTTCATATCTGAAAAAGGGGGTGGGGAGGAAGTTAATCATACTTATCTCCAAGGTTTTACAATTTGTAAAATTTTATGAAATATTACAGGTGTGTAAAGAATGCTCATTTCTTTAACCAGATAATAACCTTTCCATGAAACAACACTGCCTTTGAGAAACTTGTTTCCATAATTGAAAAATAAAATGACACCATGCTCATCTATTTTTTAAATGGATTTGTGTACAAGTTATATTTTTATACAAATGCTTCTTCATAGATATGCTATACAATTTGAAATATCTATTTTTGGTTGAAAATAAGACTAAACAAATATTCTAGGACAGAGATTTATAAAGCATTAGTCATAATTATCTCTGATTATCACTTGACATTAGGAAGTTTTTTTCTTGGCTATCTCCATTTCTAGTATTTTGCTTGAATCAACACCTTTATGCATGAGGTCAACCAAAAGCATTGAGCACACATAGCAGGTAATGTTTTTAAGGGGGTTCAGTTTGCCAGCAGCTAGTTCCACAGTTTATTTTCCCAAACTCAAGGGTTTTAGTTAGGAGAGCTCTTCCAGAGAGGTGCTTTCCCTGTAAGACTCCCTCAGAGTTGAAGCTGAAGGATAATTTTTCTCTCATTCTGGGAAATATCAATAGAAACCACAAATTGGCAGGCAAGATCTCATTGCATTCTTAGGTCAACCCCATGAAAATATCTCTGTCACTAACACTTTTCCTCTGAACTTTCAGTCTCCGTCTAGATCATGGAATTACTGAAAAATGTATAAGCCTTGGGTTTACCCTGACCAACTGACTCCATGTTCCAGGTGGAAGTTTTAGGCCTTCATCTTTTGAAAGCTCAGTTTAGACTCTGGTAGGAATCAACAATTAGGAATTAAGCCATAGGTTTTCTTTTTTCTGAATCACAGCACTGATAATGTCATTTCTCTGCTCAAAATCCTTCAATGGCTCCCTTTTGCCTCAGGAAATAAGTACTAACTGCTGAGGTTGTCATTCGCCTTCCACAGATCATCTGCAATCTCCGTTTCCCTGTTCCATATCCCACAGCCTTGTGACATAAACCCACGGCTGCAGACTGAACATGTTCTCATCTTCTCAAATGCCTGTCTGTCGATCAGCGGCGTTGGCATCACCTGGGAGCTTGTTAAAATGGTAGATCATGCTGCCACTGTCACCTTTCCTCAATTCAGAGGTTTAGAAATCTGCCTTTTCAAGAAGCAACTGCGCTGAGCCTCAAGAAGTTCTCTTGTTCCTCCTTATGCTGCTGTTTCCTCATCTGGCATGTCCTGCCCCTCCTGTCAGACTCAGAACAGCCCTGAAGGCTCAACTCAGAGTCATCTCTTTCCTTCAACTATTTAATGACCCCTCTACTAAATAAGCTTCTTTTACACAAGGCCCCCCATATTCAGCATCTGTTGTCTTGCATTGTCTTTTGTGTTGTCTCTGCTAATACATCCCTGAAGACAGAATCTGTCTCTGCTGTGCCTCTGTTGTGCCTAGTGCAGTGACTTCTTTGAGGTACAGAATGAGTGCCTATCTTTGAAATGAACACAAAAATGGGGTGGAACCCAGGTCAGGTAGAGAGCGTGACAGGGCTGAAATAGGGGTGGGGTGGGGTGGGGAAGGGGCACCAAAGGTGTCAGACTCTCAGGGGGTGAGAAGGGACTGGGAACTTGGCATGGCTAGGACTTCTCCCAGAGCTTTAGATTGGTAATCCAGGAAACTGGGAAACATACACAGAATATAACTGTAGAGGAAATAACTTTAACTATGTACAGAGTCTGCATAAAAGGAGACTAAACCTTCATAATTGTTTACTCTGGGACTATGGGTGCTTTTATCTTTCTAGCTATCACTTCATATATACATATATATGTGTATATATATGCATGTGTATGTGTGTGTGTATATATATATACAATATAAAATTTTCCCCAAGTTTTTTCAATAATTTATTTTTTTACCATCATATAAACAGTTGTTTTTTGAAAATTAATTATTGTATATATTTGAATTTTGCCCCAACGTTACTCTTTAATTAGGAAAGGATTCCTATGTCTGCATTATGTTAGTTCATTTTAACATTCAGTCAGCGAATGCTTACTAAACCATTTCAGTTGCCAGGAACTTTGTGAGAGCCCGAGAATAGCAGGATAGAAAACACATGGTCCCTGTTCTCATGGAACTGACAGGCTGGTGGAAGAGCAGACACATGTGCAGAGCAGTTCAACACAGTGTGATAAAGACAGGCACAAGGGATGAGGAATCACCTGGCTATGCCACCTACTTCTGACCCCACTGGTGGAGGTCTGTTGGATGCAGAGAGACCTCAGTGGTTGAAAGGGCAATGAGAAGTTAATCAGCTGTAGGGGAGAAAAAAAACGTATTTTTCTCTACCCATGCTAGGTTCATGGCTGAGGCCTCTACTGCAAAAATCAAATTAATAAGACAAAAGCATACAAATGTATTTAATATATGTTTCACACGACACTAGAGTCTTCATTACAAAAATTCAAGGAAATGGGTAAACTTGGCTATTTTTGTGCTAGCTTTAACGAAGAGTAGACAGTCCCAGAGAAAGATGACAGGCGAGAAAGTGAGATCCAATGGTGAGAAACTTGGGGGAAACTCAGCAAGGCCCATTCAGAGTCCTCTGTGTTCTTTCTTTGGAGGTAAGGATGTTCCCTTCTTCTGGGAATAGGGAGGGTGTCTCTCACATGAAAGTCTTATGACCTGCTTCAGAGAAAGGTCTGAAAATCCCTCTGGATTCTATGAACTGCATCAGGGAGGAAGGGCAAGGGAAGGCAGAGGGACCTTCCTGCTTCTGCGGTTTTCTCAATTCTTTCAGATTCAAATATTATGTGGTAGCATGTCCTGAACCCCATCACAGCCCTGGAAATAAAGGGATAGGAATTCCTGATAAAGGAAACAGCAGAAGGGAAAAGTCAGAAAGCAGCATCTGAGCTCTGGGAATGCTTCTATTCAACAGGGTCTGGAGCAGCAGCAGTGAACAATGAGGTGGAGGCAAACAGGTGTCAGCTATGGAGACCCTTGTCAGTCATGGCATGAGGGTTGAACACAATGTTCTCTATTTTTGTTGCAAAATATCATTTTGCTGTTTGTGGTGGTCTGATAGTTAAAGCACAGAATATTTATACCACAAAGCTCCTGTATAAAGTTGTGCTTCTGTGGTGAGTAATTGAGAAGGAAACTCTAAGTTGCTTCTGAACCTGGTTCCTCATCAGAATCACCTGTGAGTCCTTGAAAAATTACACATTCCCTGCCCCATCCCAGATAGGGTTTTAAACTGTTACTCAGATAATACTAATAAGTCCTGTTGGAAACTACTATTTTAGAGTCTCTGTTCTTAGCCCTTTCTGCCATTAGAATTGGCGGGAGAACTTCTAAGCCTGCAGATGTCCAGGCAAGCCCCATTCTCAACGGTTCCAGTTCATTCATCTGAGAGAGTGCCCAGATATCTGCCTTATAAAAATTTCCAGGTGATATCAGTGTGCAGTCATGCCTAAGGACTACTAATGAGTTCAGACTCTACTGTTGCACCAAATAAGATGCAGTCGAAGCTAATGATCCATTAGAGAAGGAGGAGCCAAATAGGAAGAACGGAGAGGAGAAGGGTGTACAGGAAGCCGACAGGTGGGTGTGCAGGATGCATGCTGGTTAAGAACACCACCTTGGGGATTAGACACAAAGGGTCTGAACTCTGCTGGTTTTGATGCATTGATCAAGCTACTTAACCTTCCCAAGCCTCAATTTCCTCATCTGTAAATGAGATTGATGATATGGCTGTGGCATTAAAATGTAATATTCTTAGCACCATGCAGGTTAAATGTTATTTATTAATATTAAGAAAGTGTTTAAGCAGGAGGGAGTATTAAGTGTTCCCAAAAGGTTAAATGAGATTAGATCTAAGGTTTCCAAATAAATGAACCACATGAAAATCACACTCATCTCAGCAAGAGCAGGAGAGGTACAGTGGTAGGGATGAAATCCAGAATTGATTCTAAGCCTCATTTCTATATACATTTGGAGATCCAGAAAACTACAGACTTGTACTACATAATTTTACTGTCTGGTAAAAACTCCTCATATAACTTTAATATTAAGTCCTCATTTGTATTAAGAACTAATAAATAAAATGACTATGAAGATTATTTTGACATTGTGTCCTTCATTTTCAAAAAGAACTAGTATTTAAAAACGATTATATGTGTAAGACCTGTGCACTTTTTGTGAAGCTGCTATTGAGGGCATCGCTACTAGGTTGTATAATGCCACTTAATTCTACTTTTCCTTAGAGATCAGAGCCTGGTTTTTCTCCCCATGGAAGAGCATACCACACTCAGGGCAGCTGTGCAGGCCAGTGGCGGTATTAGCATTCTACCTCAACTCTGTACCCAGACCACTAAGCCTGATTCTGGTCTGGCCTCTTCCTTGTAGCAGATCTTCAGTTTAGGTTCCATTCCCCTTCTGTATTCCTTTCCTCAGATTTGGCATTTGGATTTTCTTCTGGCTTTCCAGGGCACTGAGGTAAAGCACAGGCTTCAATTTCAATTTGCTCCCTGCCCAAGTCTGGGCAGCTGAGACCCCCATCACCCTCTGCTGCCTCCCAGACTGCAATTGCAATCATGCCAAGAAGCGTGCCTAGAGGGTGCCATTTCCCAAGACACAATACATGACAATAGTCCAAATGACTAATAAGGCATGATTTTAAAAAACAAATAAAAACAAAAAGCAAAAACACTAGTTTTGACACACTAAAAAGACATTTAAAATGGCAAATATTTTGACATCTACAAAATACAAATATGAAGCAGTATTACATGAAAAATGGCTCAATTGAACATGCAGTGATTATTAATATGTAGAATGGAGTTTACATACATTGACGAAATAGGAAGATAATTTAGAAAGACATAAAAAATTACAGTTAAATATTTGTCAGACTTTCTTGCTCTGCAAAAATGGCTTAATTGAAAAGAGATCAAGCTGGAAACTACTTGACCTGTTTTTGTTAAATCAGCCTTCCTAAGACCACTTTACTAATGGAAGCAATTTGTCCATCAAATCTTTCACCAAAAGACCAATTACTTTTTAGGGTATGCAATGAATTAGCATTGGCTTCATCTCTTAAATCACTTCTGCACTTCTAAATAAATGGCATTTTTGACTTCTGCTATTTGTTAATCAGAACCATAAAAATCAAATCTCAGCAGATCAGAAGTAAATTTTTATTTGGGAACTCAAAGAGAGGTACTCTATCTCAATGAAATGCAGAGTTGGCTGCCTATAAAATTAAGCATTGGACTTGGAAAATAAATTTTAAAGAAATTATAAACCACTCCGCATTTGTGATGTATATTTATACTAAATAAATGGTAAATGCATGCATCCTAATTGTCATTTTCCATTTAACTAAAAATAAATACACTACTTGCCTTGAAAATTCAATAAAAAATTCAACCCAATTGTATTTTGTATACGTTTATATGATTGAAGCTTAAGATTCGACCATAATACTTCATCTCACTGGTGCGCATGACTATGGGCGTGACTGCTTATACCCTGCAAAAGAGGTCTTCCTCCAGGCTTAGCACCCTATTCCCATTCCGGCACATGTTCACTCTGTCTTCTGAGCCTACCATACGCCTTTACCCAGGGACCTAGTTTGTGCTCTCTGACAGTGCCCTTTGAACTGAATGTAGCTTTGGGGCGGCCTCCTCGGCTCCCTACCTCTGATGTCAGCTCCAGCATCAGAATATGAAGCCCCGCTGCTTGCTGAGTTGGGAAATTTGATATTTACTCCCCAACTGGGTGAGCAAAGGGGCTTTACACTGTTAAACATGCACGCATGCACATATACACACACACTCACACACACACGCACACACACGATAAAGGTATTAGAAAAATTACCCTAGGCATAACAAACTCTTGAAATACAACTTCCTTCCCAATATTTACCTTCCTCCCCTCATCCTTTACACTTGACTTCTCCCTCTTTTCTCCTTTAAGGTCCTACTCTATCAATTAGCAGTTCTCTCTTCTCTCTTCAGTATTTTCTTCTTTACCACCTGTTAATTTTCTTACCACTACCTTATCACTGTCAATAGCACCACCTACATGACCCAAATTGTAATGTCATCTTTACTTTCTCCCCCTAATGGCTTACTTGCCAAGACAATGTTGCTTCAATAACACTATGGAATGAAAACCACCTCTTTCCATTGACAGCCTGGAAGTCCTGAAGGGACTTTAAATTCAATTTTCACAAAGTAATTAATTAAACCTTCAAATTAAAAGTTCTAGACTATCCTTTCAGTTTATAGTTTTGCCTTAATCATCTGTGATTTAAAAACAACTTAGGAATCAGATTTGACTTCTCCGTTACACTATTAGATACCAGTTGCTCATAGAGTTGAAATCTAAAATGTCATTTATACTTTTGCTTTCTTTTCCATTCCCACCTTATAGTTGTTAAAAAAAAAAACCTTTAGACAAATTAAATACAACAGATATTAGTTGAGCAAACAACAATACATGAATCAGGCAGTGCTCTGAATCAGAAGAGGTTGAGATAACTCCCTCCCACAACATGGCCAAGCTGCATTTATAAACAGAAAATGAAAGTGAGGTACAGAAACAGCTTGACTGGTTACAACTTCGCCTTTGCTTTACTTGAATATGGTCTGATCAGTTGGCAGCCTGTGACTGACTGAAGTCTGGCTGCTGTGATTGGCTGAGACTCAGCTATTTATACAAAAGTAGGCTCCCGGCTTTCAGTTTAAGCACTATTATAAGTTAGGTTGCAGTTCTTCACATAGGGACTCAAAGTACAGAGGCATCCTGAGGCCAAATTTAGTTTAGCTTAGCACACTTGTCATCACTTCGCTAGCACCACACTTGATAAGCCTGGTGAGATCACAGCTGGCCATAGACAGTGACTGCCACAGGGAGCAAACACCACACTTTCCCATTCTGCTTCACTCCCACGTTTAGAGCCAGACCTTTCCTTTGTTCCTTGCTGCACAGCTGGAATAAGGCAGTGGCTTTTAGTGAGGCTTCAATGAGGGATCAGAATAATGGAAACAGTGTCTTTTCATCCACTGGACACTGGGAATAGCACCTAAGCTGCTTTCAGGTCCACCAGACATCTTTGAGATGTGAAAAACACAGTAGTGTCTGGCTCTATGGCTATTGCAAGACAATTTCATGGTATTTCCCAAAGTTTGGACTATTTTGATAAACAATAGAACAACAACCTTATGAACTGAGTGGGGAAAAAAATCCCATAACTTTGCAATACTATGTAAAACCATATAATTCTAATTTACTTAGGCAGAGAAACTGGCGTCCCATCTTCACATTTACAGAGCAATATTCTAAAAGGCAGAATGCTATGTTAACTCTTTGAAAGTTGGGAGCTGACCTACCTTTAAAGAGGTTTTAGATTTCGCTCTTTTGGCACCATTGAAAAGGCTTTAGGCATTTTCAAAGAGGGAGAAAATGCACTGACATTGTTATCATATCAATTAAAAAATACTCTGTCAAAGGAAAGCCTTTAAGCGATTCTCCTCCACTGATGCTCTTAACTGATTAAAAGGTTACCTTAAACTTTACTAATTTTGTGCCCTTAGGCCTATGAGAAGCACCTAAAAATTCAGTTCTGTCAATATTCCTTCTGAGGCTCTTGTGCCCAGTTTATTGGGGGATAAGAAAGACTCAAGATATTGTTAGCATTGGAACAATCCAGGAAGTTGGACTAATCTCTCCTGGAGTTGCCAGAAGCTTCCACACATTACTTAATAAAAACTGCCTTAAAGTGTGACCAACATGAACATCCTGAGGCAGTTTTTTCTTTTTTGACAAGTGCCAGAAGCTTCTATCATAATGGAGATTTCGCACAAACACAAGAGGTCAGGTGTCTACTGTAGGGGTTTCTCAGCAGAGCAGGCCATTTGAGCCATTTCTAAAGAGGAAAATAACAAGATCGGGAAAGGCCTAAGGGCAAATACTACTTGTCAAGCCTTATTATCACCATGGGAAGGAGTTGCATTTTTAGAACTTTCCTCTATAGTTGAAACCGTTGTCTTTCAACTGAAGACGAGACATTTCAAGCTATGATAATTACGCCAGTGAAACAGCCTTTTACCCTAGAATGACTCCCAATTTTTATCAAGTGCATTTACTACACGGTTTGATTTGGATACGGGGGATTGGGAAATTAGTATTTTAATACAGCTACATACATGGCAGCCCACTACCGACATTTTTCTTTTCTCTCTTTAAAAACTTTCATTATTTCATTAGTGTTTTATACATTCATTATAAAACACAAGAGAGTATAGAATTAAGCAAAAAGAAAATATCACTGTGAAAACACTACCTTGCTATCCTGGCCTAATATTTTAGTATATAGTATTTTTCTGTGTAATATTTTAGCACAAAACTTTCTAATTTTTGTCTATGCAAATATGTGCACATAAATTTGAATTAAATATCTTAAAATAGTACCATATTATCTATGTATCTACATATCTATATCTAAATAAGCATTTTTTTAGTAATATAACCATCTCTTCATGTCAAAAATGTAATCTGACATTAAAATTAATGACTATACACTATTTCAAGTTATGTTGCGTCATAAATCACTTAGCCAATTCTCTATTGCTTAATATTTTGTTTAGTTATCAGTTCATATAGGCTAGCTTATACTGTGTTAACAAATAACCACTTAATTGCAGTAGTTTTACACAACAAACTTTATTTTTTGTCCTGCTACATGTCCATTGTGGGTTGGCCAGAGGCTGAGAGTACTCCATGTCGACTGCACTCCATGATACATGATACAGGCCGACACAACAGCCACCAACGGGTTTCTGCTTGTCAAGAGAGAGGCAAAGAGAGCTTTGCAGGGTGCTGCATGGGCAATGGAGGTTCTGCTCCTCACAACTGATTGACCAGGACTTGTCACATGGCCTTAACCAGGCACAAGAAGGCAAGCAAGTACAATCTTACCATGTTTTCAAAACTGAGATTGAATTTCGTTAAATCGTTGAAAAATAAATTACAGATGACTAAGGAACTACAATAAGAGTTGCAGCTTTTACAACAGGTACATTAAAAATGAGAAAACTCAAGTTCAGGAATGCTTTGAGCCTGGTCCAAAGATAATCAGCTCATCAGTGTGTAAAAGAAAATAAAATCTCAGGCATCCCAAACTTGCTATGCCAAGGGGAAAAGTTAAGCCTGGGAACTGAGTCATTCAACCCTTCCATTCTTCTTTCTCTAAACATATAGCTGTAACTTCACAACTCTGTGTCATAGCAGTGTACACAAGCCAGTTTCCCACAACATCAAAGGACCTTATACCTATCCATGTGGACACCCTCACAAATTGCTCGCAAGGAAATTCCTTGCTGGCCCCTGGATCCTTTCAGGATACATAGCCTTTTATAAAGCAAACACATGCCAGTTGTAACCTTAGGTCTGCAGCCTGAGTTAAACTTCTTAAACTGAGTTCTGTTAGACTCACACTGACAGTGTCCATTAAGAGCTTATGTTGCCAGGTACCAAACAAGGACAAGATGAGATCAATCACTCTTCCACCTATCCTGAGACAGCTGTATAACTGACTCTTTCCTCTGCTCTCTCTTTTCAGTGTTTACCTTGTCTTATGTAAAACGTAGATTTGTTGATCAAGAATTAGAGCCTCACAAGATTGTAACCATTTGCCTCACTGCCTACCCCCATCGTCCCTTCCCCCCAGCACTGGCACGCTCTCTCCCCTTAAATACTGAGTTCACAAAACCCTCTTTGGAAAACACAGGTCACATGTGCTTCTGTGGCTTGTGTTTTTCCTGGGCACAGTCTCACAATTTGACCCAACAAACCTCTACTGATTGAGACACTTGCCTCAGTCATTCATTTTTTGGTTAAACAAGTGGTTGTGTCAAAATTCACATATGTAATGTGTCTGGGGATGAGAGCTGTAAATTCAGTCATATGCTATCTGGGGAAGAAAAATGAGATAAAGCCTCATCTACGTTTCCTTTTAAAATTCTTTTTCTCATACTTAAATTTTCTCATTGCTCCAATTCTTCTAGAAACCATTACCACCAGAGAAAATTACTTAATTTATAAATTTATAAATCATAGCCTGAGCCTTGTTTCATGAGTACTAAATCAGACTTCAACCTCTGGGTACATAATTTCCAACTTTTTGATTACATCTAATTACAGCAATAAAAATACTCTTTCTTTAGGGTTTTAAATTTAGCATATCTTTCTTCCTCTTAAATTTTTTTTCAGAGGCAGATTAATTTTAAAAATTAATAACATTTATAAAAATTCCCCAAGTTCAGCTGTCTTAGCCTGAAAAAGGCTTATTTAAATAAACTTCTAACTTCAGGTATTGACCTGTATTTATATGCATGCATATGTATTACATACATATTATTTATATATTCTGAGCATGTCAAAGTTGCATTATATTTGTTGCGTTAAGACTTTTAGTTCTATCCTCTGTCCTCAGTAAATTTATTGGGTTTCTTTTGTTGTTCTATGAAATGTTTTTACGTTTACTTTTAACTTTTTTACTATAACATTTTTCCATGTGGAATTTTAGGCTTTTTTTCTCACATTTTGCTTTATTATCAATTCTCTAGTGCAGTGTTGAATATTTTACTAAAGCAAAATTAATGCAATTAAGTTCAAATTTGGACCTTAAACATCATTCAGATGTTTAAATACACATATACTATGTACACACAAACATAATATATATCTTATATATGTGTAATTTCCTTTCATCATTGTAAGAGACAGTTTGAAGCACTAAAACACTGCAAACAAAAAATATTATTCATGATGATATTACCAGAAAAATATTTAACTTATGGCACACATTCTCCAGTACTTAAAGAAATTTTTAACATACTGGAGGGCATATCATAAATTAAAATGTTACATCATTTACATTTTACTTATAGGCATTTTGTTGTATTATACTTTTATAAATATAATTTGAATGGAGGTCAAATATTCCATTATATGACTATGCCAACTTAGTTTCCCTTACATTAAGTATTTAGGATATTTTTAGGTTAAATTATGTAACAATTATGTTTTTTAAAATTAACTCCTTTGTGTACATATCTTTGGATATCTTTCCAACTATTTCCTGATAAAAGAGTCCTAAATGTGTGAAACAAAAGGTATCATATTTTTAAGTCTCCCGGTGCTTATGTTGCAGCTTTTTCATGCCTATTGTTCAGTGAGTTGGTGGGGAGTGTTACAACTCTTTTACCCCCACTACCTGTGAGCTCTGGGTTCTTGTCTCATGACCAGGAAGAATAAGGGACGTGGACACCAGAGAGTGAGTAAGGCAGAGTCAGATTATTAAGCAACAGAAAAGTTCTCAGCAAGGAGAGGAGACCCAAAAGAGGGTTGTTGGCTGCAGGGCTCAGTTCAGGGTTTTTATGGACTTTGAAGTGGGAGGAGCGCGTTGACTGGTCTGTGGGCCATCTTGGAGAAGGCACCACTCAGAAAGGGACACAGTACTGAAAAGAACCAATTGGAGGTAGAGGTGAAGTCTTGGCCTGCAACTAATCAGGGGCTGAAGTGACATTACACATTATGCAACTAAAGATTCGGCCAGCACCAATCACAGAAAGATAGGTATATGTAAAATACGTGAAAAGTAAGGAAAAATTGGGAGGAAGCACATGAAATGGACAAAGCCATGCCAAGGAGAGAGAAATGTGTGCAACAAAGGGGTGGAATTTGTTCATCTGGGTTCATAGAGTAGGCGCCTCCATTCAAGGAGACAGGCTTTTTCTTACCTGGGGCCTGCAGCTTGATTTTCAGGCTGTTCTTGATCTGAAGGAGTTTCACCCAGGACCAACCCTAACCACCCGTATGATTGTTTTTTTTTCCTCCCTACTCTCACGCGTATTTATACGTTGTTTTCTAAAGAGATTGTACTAATAGAGATGAGTACCTATTTCACTCTTCCTGGACAACATTGAATAGGGTCTTTTTTTTAAAGTATGCAAATGAGATTAATAACTAATAAAATAAATAATTTTAATTTCCAGTTCTTTGATTACTAGTGAAATAAGTCTATTGTCATGTTTTTAAGCTATTCCTATTTAGTCTTTCATGGCTTGCCTATTCCCTTTGCCTATTAGCAATGGAGACTAACATCCTAGTATTTTCCTTTTTGTCTGTGTGAGTGCTTTACATCTGAATAATGCTAACCGGGTGCATAATGGTGGCAAAGCCATTTTTCTGGATAGTTGGTTGTTTTTAAGTTTGTTTTAAAACTGCATTCAGGCAACCACTTCCTCACAGAGGGCAGATGGCGGCACCTCTGCCCTCACAGTTGGGCCATGCAGTAGTGTCACACCCGGGCGGCTCACCAGCTTCTTCCAGCATGAAGATGACCATGGCCTGAGCTGAGTCCTGTTGGAGGCCTCAAGGGGTCTCCTGACTCCTCCACTCTTCGGATTGTGAGCAAGAACTGTAGGTGGCAGTCAGCCCCGGGAGGGCTGGCGTCTGGTCAGGCTTTTGTCTGTGGCCTGTTCCCACCCTTCTGATGGCCGTGAGCACTGGGGAGAGAGTGGCCAGTGAGGGGGAGGCTGAGGTCCTGCCTTGACGTTCTGAACAGGTGAAGCTCGATCATCCTGGGGAAAGACATAGACCAGCTGTGTGTGAACTTGGAGCCAGCAGAGGAGCAAGATGGAAGCTGATGGCCCCTTCTCCAAGATGAATGTGGTCAGAAACACTGGGATCAGAGCCAATAAGATGCAGCAGGAGGCTATCAAGGAGACAAGGTGCGTTTCCATGCTGTCGACCCTGAAGGCAACGAATGGAATGAGGATAAAGTGAAGATTTTCTAAAAATTGATGGGGTAACACAGAAAGTTCTCAGGAACCTCGGAGACCACTGGTATCAGGTGGAAACCAGTCCACTCCCACAGCACAACCATCTGTTCCACTTCCAGTAGCTGCTCTGGGTCCCACTGTGCTGTCCACCCCCATGGGCTTCCAGGCACCTCCTAGAACCTTTACCCCCTCCTGCAGCCCCTGATGTCACATCCCTCTGCATCAGTACGTGGCTATGAGTAGGTTCCAGATGTATTAAAGATTTGCTCTAATAGGAAAAAAGAAAAAATAGAAGAGATGGAGAGAGAGAGAAGGGATGGGGGGCAAAAAAGGATTCGATTTAAATATTTCCTATTGACATTTTGAGTTTACTAAAACTGACTTCTGCTGTGATCAGTCTGCTCTTACGCCCATTCAGTGAACTTGTTTTAGACAGTATTTTTTTCATTCTAGAATGTTCATTTAATTCTTTTAATAGTTTCCAATTCTTTGTTGAAATTTTTCGTATTTTCATTCATTTTGACCATCACTTTCTCTATATTACTTAGCATATTTATAGCATATTGAAATTCTTATCTCCTATGTAAGATTACTTTGAAGTCCTTGGTTCAATAATTAATTAGTAAAACACAAAGAATCAGGGACATGTTAGAGGCTGTGAACACTGCAATCAACCAACATAACCTAATTTGCATTAACAGAACACTGCTCCTAACAACTAGAGAATTTTTTTTTCAAGGGCACATGAAACATTCATCAAAGTAGACCATACGATGAACTATGAAAAGTCTCAATAAATGTAAAAGATTAAAATTAAAATCACATAGAGTATGTACTCCTACCACAATGTTACATTAGGAACCAAGAAAAATAAAATAATTAGAAGAACAAGTAAAGTAGAAAAAAAGACAAAATACAAAATAGCAACAAAGTTAAAATTGGTTCTTTGAAACATTTAAGGATATTTTGAATAATATTAATAAAATTATTCACAAAAAGAGAAAAAACGTGAATTACTAATGAAAGAGTATTATTGCTATAGATCTTATGTATATTAAAAGGACACAAGGGGATATTATATAACTTATGAAAATACATTCAACAAATTAGATGAATCAGGCAAATTCCTTGAAAAACACAAATTATCAAGACAGATACAAGAAGAAAGGGAAAATTCAAATAGGCCCAGATTGCTTTGAATTCAATCAAAGATTTAAGATAGGAATAATACCAATACTACATAAATTTCAGAAAACAGGAGGAGGCAATGTTTTTCAACTTAATTTATGAGGCCAATATACCAAGACTATGGTACCAAAACCTAAGAAATAACAAGAGAAGACAATTCATAAACACGGACTTAACAAACACCAGGTGTTTAAATATAGCAATACTTAAGTAGGCTAGAACACCATGACCAACTGGGGTTTTTCCAGGATTGCAAGGATTGTTTCACATTAGGAAATCAATAAATGCTTATTAGAATAAAGAAGGAAAGAAAACCCCACATGATCATAGATGCAAAAAATGTGCTTTGGGCAAAAGCTAACATCCATTTTAATTCCCATTTCACATAAAAAATTCTCAGATAAAAGGAAGTGAAAGAAGCTTCCCTAATCTGATAAAGGGCATCTATCAAAAAGCTACAGCTAACACCACACTTGGGAGTAAAACATTAAATCTTTTCCCCTAAGATTATAAACAAGAACAGAAATGTCCACGTTTACACTTTTTTCAACATTTACCAGAGATCCTATAATTGTAAGGTAGGACCCACCCCCTAAACTAATCCTTTACGAAAACTAAAATAAAAAATTGACTACACCAAATGTTGACAAGGATATTAAACAACTGAGACTCTCACACATTGCTGGTAGTCATATAAAATAATGCAACTTATTTGGAGAATTGTGTGGCAGTGTCTTTAAAATTCCAACATACAACCACTCCATGATCCAACATTTCCATTCCCAGGTGCTTACCCAAGAGAAGCAAAACATGTGTCCACATAAAGACTCGCATGTAAATGTTCACAGCAGATGTATTTGCAATAGCCAAAAACAATGTAAATGTCCTTCAAGAGAAGATAGGATAAGCAAATTGTGGTATTTTTATGTAACAATACAACTTAACATTAAAAAGGAATGAACTGATGATACACACAGCAACATGGATGATTTTCAAAAACATTTTCAACAAGAAAGGCAGGCACAAAAGAATACATACTGCATCCTTCCATTTACATAATGTCTAAGAAAAGGCAAAACTTATCTATGGATATGGAGGCCAGAAAGTGGATGGCTCTGTTGAGGCGGAATTGGCTGCAAAGTGGATGAGGTAAATTCCTGAAATGATCATATTGTTCTGCATCCTGTTTTCGTTTGCTGGTTACACGGGTATGTACAATTACCAAAACTCACTGAAGTGAACACTTGCGTTGTGTATTTTATTACATGTAAATTATAACCCAATAAGAAAATTAAAAGAGATCTCAAATCCATTATTCAAAAAGAAATTTTTCCATAAATACTAAATCCATCTACAAATATCTACATTTATCAGGCTTCCCTCACTACTTTCTGTACTACTATATCATGTTCGTTGGAATTGTGCCTAAAGAAATAACACCCATCCATGGATGAAGAGCATGGCAATGATGAGTACATGTAGTTGGATGCCAAAATATTAAAAGACATTTTTCTTCATTTGAAAAATAGTTTCTATATATGCTAGCCAATTATTTACTGGTTTTCATATCATCTGGTGAAACTTCATCTATGTACATTATATCTGTTTTCTTCAGTCATAAAATATTTTCTTCTGGATAAGAACTCTTTTGTCAAATTGGATGAAAATACCGTACAGATATTTGGTCAGAAAAAAAACTCCAATTCCTGTAAAATAGTTCACCAGTATAATTTTTTTTCTTAAAATTGTTTTATAATATATAAAATATAGTGTGATGATATTAAACATAATTAAATAGCTGTTATACATTACAAAAGATAGTTAACAAAGTAAATCAGTGATATCTTGCTTTGTGTCTGCCCTGGTGGTTACATATTTTGGAATGAGTTGCTCAAGTTTGAACCCAAGAGAGGGTGGAAACTCCAAGAAATACAATTTTCTTATTAGATTTTTTTGATCCAATTTAGCATAAATATATGACTACAGATTAAATTTAGAGACCGTCTGCCAAGAGGATTCATTTTCTTTGGAGAGGAGAGCATGTTCGGACTCCTTTCAGAGCAAAAACCATTGGGAAATAGATGTGCATATGTGAGTTTTATAATCATAGTTAAAAACAAAGCTTTCTCTAGACATTCCCACTTACAAAATATTTGTATAAGCCATTCGTTGATAATAATAGGGGAAAAGTTGAATGCAAGGTTGAAGAAAGAATAGGATGAAAAAATGCAAGTACTGTTGGAATTGCTATCTTGCAAGTGATAAAGGAAGTTGAAGTAAAATGAACCTTGAAACTTCATTTCTGATTCTTTCGTGTGGTTTAAAGCAGGAACAAATGAAGCCAGGTACAGAATGTCTTGCTTTATTCTGAGGTACTCTGGCATAAAATCATAAATGAAAATACAGCAATATAACATCGAGTTCTGCTTCAGAAATAGAGTTACATGCATTTACCTTTGTAAATGATAAATGAGAAGCTATAACTGAGAAAATCTCTCTTGGCTATCTCAAACAAAGCATGGCAAGTAAATGATACTGAAAATAAGTTATTTCTCTTAAAATGTTTGAATTGCTTTTTAAATGAAAAGTAAGATTTAGTGTAATTAATGCAACAATGCAAACATATATAAGTAATAATTCATACATTCCTTATCCCTGAAGGTAACCAAGGTTAGCCTGGTGGCTTAGGTTGAATTCTTCCAGAAGCAAACCCTGAAACAATGTTTCAGAAGCAAATGATTTATTAAAGATTTACTCCCAGGAGCAAGCAGAGGGAATGGAATAGAAAGGACAGAAATGGGGAAGGAGTCAGGCAAGCATGTAATTTCAAGTCCCTCAGAAAGCTCTGTAGTATATGTAATGCTTTGGGAATGTGTCTGCTTAGAGGCTAGGGCTTTGTACTCAGTCCACTACAAAAGCCACAACTCCCAGGTATTTCCAACTATCTTAAGAATGAGTTAGCTCCAGTGTCCAAAGTAATCTTCCAGTGTCACAGGTGGATCTCAGCACAAAGCATGCTGGAGCTGGGATGGGTGCACAGAGCTGCCAAAGGATCCAGGGCGTCTAGGTGAGGAGCAACATTGTCTGATACACCTGGGATATATCCTTCCATGCATTTCCACCCTTCTCTTTCATGTGTTGTATTTGTTCATTCTTGCCCTCCTATAAAGAAATATCTGAGACTGGGTAATTTATAAAGAAAAAAGTTTTAATTGTTTCACAGTTCCACAGACTACAGGAAGCATGGCCACAGCTACTCAGCTTCCAGGGGGGCCTCAGGAAACTTTTGATCATAGTGGAAGCAGACGGGAAGCAGATACATCTTACATGATCAGAGACAGAGGAGGGGGAGGTGCCACACACTTTTAAACAACCAGATCTTGTGAGAACTCTATCACGAGAACAGCACCAAAGGGATGGTGCTAAAATATTTATGAAGGATCCACCCCAATGATTCAATCACTTCCCAGCAGGCCCTACCTCCAACGTTGGGGATTCCAATTCAACATGAGATTTGAGCAGAGACACAGATCCAGACAATATCATGTCTTGTGACTACTTACTTATTGAGTCCATCATTTAAATAAAAACATAAGACACAAGATTTCAACTTTTGTCTAGTCAAAATATCTATTCTACAACATAGAAACATATGAATACATTTCCTCTACTTACAGATTTCTGAAAATGCTTTTCAGCTACTATTGATAGCATCCACATATCTTTTTCTCCTTTAACATATAGATCTGTTAAATCATGTTGATAGATTCTTAATGTTGTCATTAAATAATGACAAGGTTACATTTTATTAATGCTGTCCATTCCTTGTAGTCATGACAGAAATTGAGGTTGCTGTTCATAATATCCATAGCATTGGTCCTTTCTGTATGTTTGTCTTTGTCCATTTTCTTCCTCCTCTTAGTATCTGGCCTGAAAAAAAAAGTGAGAGGGGAGAGTCTTGAGATTATTTTACTTTGTATTTGTATGAGATCTTAGGTAAGTAGTCAAAAATGACTCCTAGCTATCAAGTTAATAAGGGAAAATTGCAAGTCCCTAGTTTTTCTTCTTTCAGTTAAATGTAGCTTACAAAAACATAAACGATAACAACAAGGGACTATTAACAATATCAAGAAAGGGACTGACTTTGCTTTAACAAGATGGCTGTTGTAAGTTGGATTTCTGGGAAAGCAGCCTCTGAGACACAGGGTTATTTTTTAGTGATAATCATGGGATCAACACCTGTGGGGGCATGGAAGGAAGAAGGATTGGCAAAGGGAAAATGTGGTCTAAGATTCAGTGTCAATAAAGGCATAAGCTAACTTCACAGTAGGCTCTAAGCTGGATCAGCCTGCAGAGTTGTGGTAAGTTGGGGCAAGGAGGTTGGACTTTATAACCCCTCATTGATCTGGCATTGGCTGCAGGCTACCTCAGGGCAGGTGGGGAAAGCAACTCTCTTTAGGGGAGAGTAGTTCCTGGGGAGTGCTGCCAGCTAACACTAGCGGCACTCCCAGTAGCTGGGAGTAAGTCCTTCAGTCCTGAAACATGCAACTGGATCCTGAATATGCATGTGGATATGCATCCAAGTACAGATCATCACTAACAGAGGTCAAAAAAGCAGTTCTATTTACCACTTTCTCTGTATTTCATAGAAGAAAGAGCATCATATTGGAAAGTCTAGAGTAAACTTTTTGAGGAAAATGTTTAAGAGATAAGTGAAGAGATAAGACAACGACTAGGCATCTATGAGGTCTCCAGAAGAACATAAATCTTATCTGGAGAAATTGAGAATACAAAGAAAAAAATACTAAACTACTGTCAATAATCTTCTAAATATCAAGGAAATGTAAATAGTATCGCATGAATAAAGGTTTTTCAGATGTTTAGAATAAATAAAAGTACATTCAGAATTATACAAAATGAAAAGAATTTTTCTCTTAAAGAACTTTAGAATGGACTAAAAATCACTTATACCCATTTAAAAAATAATGTGGAGACCTATGGGAGCTGGTGTACGTCTTTGAGAACAAATAATGCCCTTTTTAAGCGAATTACAAAGGATGAAGAGATCCTTGCCTTCAATAGTTTTCTGTCTAATAAGATGATCTGCTTTTTGACTGAATAAACTAAAGCCACATATTTGGTTTGGAATTTTGTAATTTAGTCCTTCCTTAAACATAAAGCTCATCTCAACAATGGCTGGGTTGTTGAAAAAAATAAAAAATAAAAAAAGGTCATTTGTAAATGACCAAAGCTTTAGAGTATTCTGATGATATAAATTAAACTCCCAGTTTTTTACTGAGTTTTTTTTTTCACAGATTTAAACAAAGTTACCAAATCTGGGTGTGATTGATTTGTTTTTATGTTACATAGCAAATACTGCCAAAGTCACAGAGGAATGCTTTTTATTTATCTGGGCGTTTTTATATTTTTAAACTTTTTTCCAGGCAAAAATTGGACATAATTTAAAAATACCCAGGTGACAGTGTTTCTGTACACAGACTTTCCAGTCTTAAAAACCTTCATCGTATTTAAGACAATGAGTAGCTTGAATTTTCCCATTTCACACTCTTTACAAATGACCATTTATTTAATTACCCATTGCTTTCTATCTATAAATCTGTCTCCTTCTTTTTTCTACTTTTTTTTGTTCCATGTCATGCAATGTTTGTTATCTATCAATTTTTCTTATTCAGTACTTTTTTGTATTCTCCTTCCAGTCCCCTTTTAGCCTGAAATCAAGAATTTAAAATTCATTGTGTAGTTCAGACTCATGTAAACAAAACTATATTCCAGGGAGATTTCATTCAGATCTCAAATGCATTCCAGTTTCTACTATCTTATCAGGTACTGAATTAATGAACAAAATTGCTAAACAGCTATACTTTAGTACTAAATTCAATAGAATATTCTTTAAAATAATAAAAAAGATTTTAGGGAAAGGTGTAATCAATAGTAAACTATATTCAGATACTACTTAGCATAAAATCCAAGGTAGTTGTAATTATTTTAATAGAAGCATAGTGCCTAGCTCAGTGTTTTGCTCAGATTGGACACTGGAAAGATATGTTAAACAACTAAGTGAATTCATTACAGTGGTGCCTGCTATACTACGTATGGACACTACTGATTTTTAGTCTGTGCTATTTGTGAGAAAAACTATATTTAAAACGAGGAAAAAAAAGCTTTTGTATATCACCCGAGAGTTATCTAAATCATGTGAATTATCAAAGCTTTCCTACATGTAGGAAACTTAGGAATCATTTTAAATAGTTCCAAGAGCTTTGAAATTAAGAGTTTCAATCATATAATAGAGCCGTCACTAGATATTCCATTGGGAGTTTGACCTGTTAAAGCTATCTTTATATAAAAAGAAAAATTCAAAACTTTTTTTTTTAAAGTTCTTCACACTTAATAACTGTGTTTACAACACTAAATAAGTCTTAAACACAGCCACTTGTTTGTGCTAAATATTTGTCCTGAACAAGGAGGAAAACAAAAGGCCATATTCAGATGTGTGATATCAGTTTTCAGGCAGGTAGTTGCAGTTTAAGTAGGTTTAGAGAGAGATGAAAAAATGAAAATTAGAAACCAGGGATATGAGCCAGACATGGTGCAGATAATCTTAAACCAAATTTTGTCACCTCTCATAATCAGTGGGATTTTTCGTTCCTTTTCTTAGACTTTTTTGGGTGCCAGTAACAGAAATCTACTTAAAGTAGTCTGTTTTGTTTAAAAAGACTTTTTCAAAGTATTGACATACTTAAGGGGATCTAGGGGCAGACAATGTCTTTGAGCCTCACAGAGGACTAGAGGTGGCAATGGAAAAGTCATCAGATACCCACTTGTTTTGGGGGAAAATTTCTTGGCCAAACCCAAGGGAAATATTTCTTCTTAAACTAGATCTCAAATGAAGTAACTGTTTCCTTTTATAAAGTAGAAAATTTGTGATTGGGAACTATGAGAAACAGACAATTGTCCCTAAAGTTTTTCAACAAAGATACCTTTGTTCTGTTTGCAGGATTATATTATATAGTAAATGATATTCTCAAGAAAACGCCTACACACTGAGACAAAGACCTTCCCTCCAACACCTTCTACATCTCAAACATTGATGATGAGGGTTCTGCATGCTAGGAATCACATCAAGCTTCTTCAGACATCCTCAACAGGGATTAAAGAGGCAGCCCACACATAGGGACCTAAAGCCACTTTTCTTCAGACTGTCCTGCCTCCACCAACATAGATCAAGGGGGAGTTCCAGATGCCATCTCTTCTTGTCCCTGACACTCACTGTGTGTCTGTCTTCCTTGACAATCCCATGAACTGTTTATTCTAGTTTTGTCAGGCACCAGAGGAAGAACCCTATGTCTTGGTCCTTTGTCCTTGTCTCCTTTCTATCTATTCCCACTGTCTGGGGGCTGTCATCCAGCCAGGGATTACCACACCTGGTTCAAATAGAGGAAAACCTAAGAAAGACATTTGCTTTCATAGTAACAGCAGTGAAAAAAAGAAAAAATCAAAATTACAATTTTCATTAAGCTTTGAAAAAAATATGGACCCAAAATAAGTTTAAGAAAATAAATTCTAGAGGAGGATGAAATCACCGTAGATGAGATAAGAGTCACAAAAGTTGTGTTCCTGGAACCAAGTGCCAAGTTACGGTACAAGCAGGCAGAGGAGCAGGGGAGACTATCTGTGATAGATGTGGGAAGGGTGGTTTTCTGTCAGGTTGAAGAGGTTGGACTGGAAATAAACAGAAGGGAAGCTATCAGGGGTGACAGAAATGTTGTTTGTATTCATTTGGGTGTTAACTACACAGGCATATATGTTTGTCCCACCTTATCCAACCGTGATCATAAGATCTGTGCATTTCACAATTAAACATACATTTTTTAAAAATGAAGTAAATAATATAGAGGGGAATAGCCTGAAACAAAGATGGCAGGAGGTTCATGGTTATTGAAGCTTGGTGGTGAATGCTTACAGATTTGATATACTGTTCTCTTTATTTCTCTTCTCTGTCTAAACCCTTCAAAGATTCTCCACTTCACTACTAGTAAAAGCTAAGTTCTCAAAACAACCTGTGAAGATCCACAGAGTTCTTTTAGAACGGCCCTCTCCTGTGATCTTTCTTGACCTCATCCCTTATTAATCTCTGCCCTCTTCACTCTACTATAACCGTATACTACAGCCACTGCTAGCTGTTTCTTGAAGTTACCAGGCATGTGCACTAGTTACATCTTTGCATTGGTTGTTCCATCTCCCTGTTGCCCCCTAACCCCAGATAAAACCCAGACCAATTTCTTTTTTTTTATTGTGAGATTGATGCATTTTAAAAAATTATTATTATACTTTAAGTTCTGGGATACATGTGCAGAACGTGCAGGTTTGTTACACAGGTATACATGTGCCATGGTGGTTTGCTCCACCCATCAACCCATCATCTACATTAGGTATTTCTCCTAATGCTGTCCCTCCCCTAGCCCCTCAGCCCCTGACAGGCCCCAGTGTATGATGTTCCCTCCCTGTGCCCATATGTTCTCATTGTTCAACTCCCACTTATGAGTGAGAACATGCAGTGTTTGGTTTTCTGCTCCTGCATTAGTTTGCTGAGAATGATGGTTTCCAGCTTCATCCATGTCCCTGCAAAGGACATGAATTCATCCTTTTTTATGGTCACATGGTATTCCACGGTGTAGATGTGCCACATTTTCTTTATCCAGTCTGTCATTGATGGGCTTTTGGGTTGGTTCCAAGTCTTTGCTATTGTAAACAGTGCTGCAATAAACATATGTGTGCATGTGTCTTTATAGCAGAATGATTTAAAATCCTTTATATACTCAGTAATGAGATTGCTGGGTCAAATGGTATTTCTAGTTCTAGATCCTTGAGGAATCGCCACACTAATTTCTTACAAAATATTAGTTTCTCAATTGGGCCTACCTTCACATCTACATTTAAAAATGCAACCCCCTCTTCTCCTCCCTTTGACTTTTTTTCAAAGCATTCATCGTCTTTTTTTCTTTTTGTTCTTTTAAGATGGATTCTTACTCTGTCATGAGTGCAGTGGCACCACATCGGCTCACTGCAATCTCCGTCTCCTGGGTTCAAGCAATTCTCCTGCCTCAGCCACCTAAGTAGTTGGGATTACAGGCACCCACCACCATGCTTGGCTAATTTTTTTATATTTTTAGTAGAGATGGGGTTTCACCATGTTGGCCAGGCTGGTCTCGAATTCCTGACATCGGGTGATCTGCCTGCTTTGGCCTCCCAAAGTGCTGGAATTACAAATGTGAGTCACCTTGCCTGGCCCATTCATCACCTTTTAACATACAAACACTTTCCATATTAATGTTAACTCTCTTTTGCCTCGTGAATGTAAGCTCCAAGGGGACAGTCTGGGAGAAATGTTTTATTTATTTTTATACTGCAAGTGCCTAGAAACAATGCCTAGCACATAATTGGTGTTCCATAAATATTTGGTGAATAAAGGAACAAATGATTTCTCAACCTTATTCTGTGAAGTTTCCTTGCTTGATAAGCAGTGAAGGTCTCCTACCTCCATTTTTCAGAGTACACAAAGAGTAATTTCTCCATCCTTGAGGTGTAGTCACAACCTGGACCCTCCTCCCCAAGAAGCCATTATTGTCAATGATGACGGCCAATTTACAATTTTTCTTTATCAATTGGGCACTGAGAGAACTTATAGGAATATTAGAAAATATCAAACATGCAAATATTCTCATGATGGAACAAAATATAATTAAAAATGGTTAATTCTTGTGTTTTCTTATTTTGTGTATAGTCAGGGATTTCCTGATAGACAGAACCAACAGGAGTGAAACAGAAACAGACAGAGAGACACAGAGAGCAAGGAGAGATAGATTTATTTTAAGAAATTGGCTCACGCTATTGTGGAAGCTTGGTAAGTGCAAAATCTGTAGACAGAACAACCGATTGGACACCCAAGGAAGAACTGCAGTTGCAGTTCGCTGGCTGAATTCCTTCTTTCTTTGGGGAGGGCAGTCTTTGTTCTATTAAGACCTTCAACTGACTGGATGAGGCCCAGCCACACAATGGAGACTAATCTGCTTTACTCAAAATTCACCAATTTAAATTTTAATCTCATCATAAATTAAAAAAAAAAAACACCTTCACAGAAACATCCGGAATAATGTTCGAACAAGTATCTGGGCACCTGGCCCAGCCAAGTGATGTAAGGTACCCTTCATGGCATAAACTTTCCAATTCCTAGGCTGTTTATTTTCTGCCAAACTTGTCTGGTGATAGTTCTGCAGGAAAATTTCTTTTCTTGGGTAAACAAAAGGTTCATTCTCTTCCCATCATTATTTATCCATGTTGTGCATGCACATTCTCTCTCTCTCTCTCTCTCTCTCTCTCTCTCTCTCTCTCGCTCGCTCCTGCTCATACTTCTGCACAGACTCATTCTCTATTTGTGTTTTGCTCTCTTATTCTCTAGCTTTTACTCTATTGTTCTCTTGGCTTTGCTCATATTTTTACATCATAGTTGATGTAAAAGATGTACATATGCATTTTTACATCATATTTTTTCTCCCTGAGGCCAGTTTCTCTGCTTGCTTGTCAATATACAAGGTTTATTATGATTGACCAGCCTCAAACTTAAATGTTCTCACTAGTCCAACACCTGCAGCAAACTTTTCACCTTCTTTCCATCTCAATATGCAATTCCTAGGAAAGAGATTCGTTCAACCTGGTCAAGTTGCCCAATTGAACTTGGTCAAATTGTTTGTCTTTGCCCAGAGGAGTTGGTGATGTGTGGCTTATACTTGCTGGTTGGGGGTTTGGAAACAGCCTGAGATGGAAATGAGGCAGTTTGAGAAATCAAAGTAAAATCCTAAGTCCCCCAGTGGACTGAACAGATCCTCTTTCAGCAAAGGGGACCCCAGAGAAACCTTAAAAACTGAGTGCCCAGCCATGATGACACAGGAAGTTGGACACACCTGTTATACCACTTTCTTGCTAACCACCATTAAGCTTTCTTTCCTAAGGGTTAAACAGAAATTAGCTTTTTTTGAAAGACATGTTCCATTGCTGATTTCAACCATCAGCCTGACACTGCCCCTCCCTTTTTGCAGTTTCAATACAGCAGCTGACAGACATTCCTTCCTGATAAGAGACCACCGACCATGGAATAATTGGTGCCAGTTTACAGAGGCTGTGCACTGAGTGCCTTTGTGTCCTCTACTTCACCGTTTAATGTATAGGGCCTAATTGCAATACACTTCAATGTTAAATCTGCACCCCAAAGTGAACATGAGACATGTAATGTACATGCTAGCTTAGACACAAGTGCCTGCCCCCCCTTTGTAAATAAATATTCATGCTCCTCCTGTAATCTGTTAAATATGGGTACTCAGCCAACCCATTCAGCATAAATTATTGTCTCATCTTTTCCTCCCTCAAAGTGCCTGCTTTTCAGTGTCAGCTGGAAGTTCCCATACCCCTGCTTGAGAAATAAAGTTCTCCTTTCTAAATTTACAGATTTTGTGACAGATCCCTAGATTCCCCGTGATTGAAGATAATGCATGCATGAGCCCATTGACAGCTCAGTTGTCTTGCCAGCTGCACTGGGGAAGGGTAAGTCCCAAGATCTCCCACTTTTAGGCTGAAGATCTTGGAGACTTTATTTCTTCCTACCTCTCCCTTCCATCTGGACCTTGGAAGAGATATTTCTCTTGGCCCTGGGTCTTAGGTGGGGGGCAGGTGGTGGGGGGCAAACTTAACTCAGTGGGGTCCTCAAAGGGACACCTTTGGTAAATGCTGTTATGGGGAACCTGGGTTCTAAGGGAACAGCCTCTGGTCAGCCACCATCAGAAACCCTGGTGGCTTACATGTTTAAGAACCAGGGAAACATTCTTTCGAATATTTGAGATCCTGACTAAAGCTAACCAGGAGGATTTAAAGCTCTGTTGGTCACAATGGGGGAACTTTTGACATGCTTAAATTAGTTTGTTTATTGGCACAATTAGAACGGAGAGGGTTTGGACCTCTCAATAGCAGTGTGAGACCTTTTGTAATTAATTCGTATTATGAGAACTCTAAACATGTTCTGGAGTCTCCGATGGCCTCCTCAAAGGAGACAAATTCAAGGCTGAAGGAGTCTAATTTGAAACTTGACCAGTATATTTAAAAACTTGAGAGCTACCTTGAGTTAGATTCCAACCTTGAGACAGAGGAATATGCTGTGTCTCCCCATTCTCCTTCTTCTACTGCTCCTTTAATGCCAGCAACAGTGTATCCTTCTCTGCCATCTTTCACCCTTTCTGAGCTTCCTTTCTTCCCTTCCCCTTCTTCCCTAGAGCCACCCCCTCCTTTCCACACCCCTCCAACCCTTCTCCTTGCCCCCTTACAAGTTGCTCAAATTACAGGGGGCCACCAGGCAGTAGAGTCATTCTCTTTCCTCTGGTCTAAAACTGATCTTGTGCCTATTATCAAGGACTTCCCTAACCCTAAAACAGAGTCAGTTGAATTTGAACACCATTTTGGCTTCATTATAAATATATATCAACCAGGCCTCCTCAGTGTTTGTCAATTGCTCCAGACGTTAGCGGGACTATTTTAGCCAGGGAATAGATCAACCATGAGGGTTTGGCACACCCTAAAACTGATCTTGTACTTATGTGGGAGGCAGCCTTTAGGAGGGCTCAGGAGGTAATCACAGAATTAACTAAGGCCATCCTAGTAATTTTTCCATGTCAAATATATTGGAAGGCTATTCAATGATATATCCAGAAAAGGGATGAGCCAGTCTTTGATTTTTTTTTTCAATCAATTAAAAAAACTTTCAGACAGAATTCAGGCATCAAAGATTTAAATGATGATAATGCCAAGCTTTCCAACTCATTTTTTCTTTCAGGTCTCAATGAGACCTTTAGTACTCTGGTCAAGCAGATTGACCAGTACTCCAGTTAAGCCATGATTCTGGCTGGACTCTAAAAGCCCTCATGAATTGGCTTTCGTGTTCAACCACCTCTCAAAAACAACAGAAAAGGAAAGATACTCGAGTAGCTAAGACACTCATTGCCAGGAATAAACTGCAAAACTCATGGCCCTACACATTAAGCAGAATCAGGGGCTTTCCACTAAACAAGCAGCCCCATCTAAGGAGCAAAAGACACAGCAGAGCCTGACATAAAAAAATCACAGATTGTTATTTTTACAGGGAAGTCTGTCACTTTAAACAGAATTGTGAGAAATAGAAAATGTGGCTCAAAAAAAAAAAATCCTGATCATGATGAAGAAAACTAATTCTTTTCCCAAAGTAGACTGACGCCAGAACAGTTTTTTTCCCCATTATAAGAATAGGGGTACTACGACGAAGGGAAGAGAATTTTTCTTTTCCTTGTGGTAAATTCAGCTGGGAGAATTTGATCTTCAAATTAATAATCAAACAGTCTGAACTCAAATAGATACTGGGGCCACTCTCTTAGTGCTTAACCCCAACCCTTTATATGTCCACCACCCCAAAGCTGCCAGGGTTTTTGGTGGGGGCTGACCAGTGACTGTTCCTTAGAATCTAGGTTCCCCGTAACAGCATTTTATGCTATGGTTGTAACCAAACCATAAAAATGGTCAGGGTCACTAATCAACCTATGACTATTTTTTTTTTCTTTTTTTTTTTTTTGAGACAGAGTCTCATTCTGTTGTCCAGGCTGGAGTGCAGTGGCGTGGTCTCAGCTCACTGCAACCTCTGCCTCCCCAGTTCAAGTGATTCTCCTGCCTCAGCCTCCCAAGCAGCTGGGACTACAGGTGTGTGCCACCATACCTGGCTAATTTTTTGTATCTTTAGTAGAGACAGGGTTTCATCCTGTTAGCCAGGATGCTCTCGATCTCCTGACCTTGTGAACTGCCTGCCTCAGCCTCCCAAAGTGCTGGGATTACAGGCATGAGCCACCACGCCCGGCCCAACCTATGACTATTTTTAAGGCAAAGCCAGGGCATCCTCATTCTTTTTTCCTCTGCTCCTCTCCGTATGATAGAGAGAGAGAGTTCCTTGAAAGGCGTCAAGTTCATATTTCTTTTTCTCATGAGGGAGGGACCATTCCAGAGGTCTATCCTTTGGACATCTTGACCACTGACCTTACTCATGTCTTTCCCATGTCAGTCATTAGCTTCTCAGTTGCCACTGAGCACCAGGCTTTTAAAAAACTGCCTGATACACTCTGGGCCAATCTAACACTGATATCTGTCTGATTCACTCAGCACTGCCAATTACCATACAGATAGAGCCCAACAAACCTCTACCTAATATAAGACAATATCCCGTCAATCCTGAAGCTTTGGCCAGAATAGAGTCCATCCTTAATGATTTCCTCTCCAAGGGCCTCATAATCCCCTGCATTATCCCTTGTAACACACCCGTATTACCTGTCTGGAAACCAAACTGAAAGTGATGGAAGTTTGTTCAGGACTTTAAAGTTATTACTAATATTGTTATGCCTTGACACCCTGTTGTGCCAGACCCACACACATGACTGTCTGGCATACCTTCTAACACTCAGTGTCTCTCAGCTATGGATCTCTGTCGCGCCTTTTTCAGCAGCCCTGTCAATCCAGAAAGTCAATTTTTCTTTGCCTTCATGTGAAAGGGCCAATCGTTCACTAATATAGTCATTCTCTGGGAATTTACAGAAAACTCCACTTACTTTTCTCAAATCTTATGAGTCGAGTTATAGGATATAAGCTTCCCCAACAATCCTACCCTATTATAATACATTTATGCTCTCCCTCACAAGATGCTTGACTTACTGACACTCTTCACTTGCTCCACCAGCTGGCCCTTGAGGGACACAAGGTCTCTAAAGACAAGCTACAGTTTTGTCAGAATTCTATTAAGTTTCACAGACACCTATTAACCCCTTCAGGGCTAAACAACAACCCTTCTCACCTTTAAGGCATTTTTCCTCCCCTCTCTCCACTATCAGGCAGCAGCTTGGAGGGCTTCTGGGACTTACTACAGAGCTTGCGTTTCCAACCTGTCTTTAATGGCACAACCTCTATATGCTTTACTTAAAGTTTTCTCCTCTGACCCCCCATTTGAACCCCACAAGGTAGAGAGGTTTCAAGGACCTAAAAGGTCAGTTGGCCTCACCCCCTACTCTGGGACACCCAAATTATGATCTCCCCTTTTCCCTTTTTGTCCCAAAACAAGAAGAAAATGCCTTAGGAATCCTAATTCAGCCCTATGGGAGTAACAATCAGCCCATTAAGATTAGAGTCAACAATTCAGTTCTGTAGCTCTACCCTATCTTAGGACAGTCATGGCCATTTTCACCCTCATTAAAGCTTTAAATCTACTGAAAAAACAACGAGAGCCCCTCTCACTATACATGTTCCTTATTCAGTTGAGGCCCTTCTCACCCTGCACCACACTCAGCATCTTTCAACTAGTCCACTGACCTGCTATAAGACACTTTTCTCCTCCTCTCCTAACCTAGCCATAGCTCACTGTAACCTCCTTAACCCCGGCACCTTCTTTCCTTTACCAGAAGAGGTATCCTCCATGACTATACTGCTTTTACAGACATCCTTCTCTCACCACACACAGACTAAAGGAAACTCCCTTACTCAATCTGAATTTTATCTGGTACGCTGATGAGTCTTTTATCAGAGATTCTGCTGTTTCCTACTGGGCAGGCTACATGGTGGTTTCTCTGATACAAACCATTAAATCAAGCCTTCTGCCAGGTGCCTAATCTGCCCAACAGGTAGAACTGCATGCCCTCACTCAAGCCTGTCCACTAGCCAAATATAAAGGGGGTAATATTTAAACACACAGCAGACATGCCTTCAGAGTTGCCTGTGATTTCAGCAAGATCTAGAGCCAAAAAGGATTTCACACCTTTTCTGAAGAGCCTGTTAAGAATGAAGACTTTGTTCTGGTCCTCTTGGATACCATTCACGCTCCTCAAGCAATAGTCATTATCAAAGTCCAGAGACATTTCTCTGACAAGACATAGGACAGCAAAGACAATTACCTAAGAAGTGTGGCAGCTCCAGCTGCTGCAGGGTGACTCCTTCCCCAATTATGGCTGCTCAACCCACTACCCCTCCTTCTTCCCGGGCTCCTTCCTCTCCCTCATTCCCTTTCCCATCTGAAGATCTCTTCTCCAGACTCTCACTATTTCTAAAAACAGTTTCAGAGGCTGAAAGGAGGAATTAGATAAAACAAAATTGTTCCTTAAACCCCTAGACAAAATTATAGGAAAGTCCAAGTAGACATCCAATTGTACCCAGCACTCTTTAGAGACCGACTTTAACCTTCATACAGAATCTGACCTATTGCAATCCAGACAAATGATTCAATGGAGCAGACAATACGTTGGAGACTTTCTCAGGTACATAAACTTTGCAATGTCTGCCTTCAGGTACATAAACTTTGCAATGTCTGCCCTCAGGTACCTGGAGTGCTTCTCAGGTCCATAAACTTTGCAATGTCTGCCCTCAGTAAACCCCTAAACTCTCCTCCAAGTTAACTTTCACTTCCCTTCACTGTAATGGCAAGTTGATTTCATTCTGTTATTGCCACCCCATGGATGTAAATATGTTCTTGTAGTGGTGATGTTTATTCTCATTGAGTTGAGGCTTTCCTTTACAAACAAGTCACAGCTATGGTGGTGGCCAAATACTACTTGAGAAAACCATTTCTACCTGGGATTCCCTTTGAACATCACAGATAGGGGAGCTCATTTTACCAGCCAAGTACTGAAACAGGTGTTTAAAACCTGGCCCATCCCACAGCACTTTCACTGTGCCTATCATTCCAGTCCTCTGGGCTAGTTGAGCAGACTGATGAAATCATTAAAAACCATCTGGCAAAAATCACAAAAACATTTCTTGTGTCCTGCCTAAAGCTCTTCTGCTGGTATTACTGATTTTGCAGTTCACTCCCATGAGAAAACATTGACTTTCTCCTTTTGAAATTGTTACTGGCTCGGTTTGGTAGCTCAGGCCTGTAATCTCAGCACTTTGGGAGGTCAAGACAGGAGGATAGCTTGAGGATAGGCGTTCACTACCAGCCTGGGATAAATAGTGAGAACATGTCTCTACTAAAAGTGAAAAAAATTTAAAAAGTTAGCCAGGCGTGGTGGCACATGCCTGTAGTCTCGGTTACTTGGGAGGTAGAGGCAGGAGAACTGCTTGAGCCCAGGAATTCGAGGCTGCAGTGAGGTATGATGACGCCATTGCACTCCAGCTTGGGCAACAGAGCAAGAGCCTTAAAAAATAAAAAAGGGGCAACAGAAAAGAAAAGAAATTGTTATTGGTTGGTCTACACGTTTAGAACAAGAAATGTTATCTCCTACCCAATTACAGGGGGAACTCCCAGCTTATTGCCAGAAGCTCTTCAAAGCTGTAGGCATCAACCACCACAAGGTGGGAAAATCTTTTTACAGCTTCCAGTGAGGCCATAATCTCCAGTCTCACCAACTCCAACCTGGCGGTTACATATACTGGAAAATACATCAGTTAAAAGACTCCATTTAGCCCCATTGAAAAGGCTCTTATCAAGTATTATTGACCAACCTGTGTGCTGTTAAGTTACAAAGAATTTACTATTAGGTACACATATCTCATCTGAAAAAGGCAGCAATCACTGCTGAGTCATGGACATTAATGTCTGTATCTGACACCAAACCCAAGTTGATCAAACCCTAGTACTTAGGCCCAAGGAAAGACAATCACAGTGAACTTCATAACACTCTGAACCAGGCCTGTACTGAGATGAATTTTTATACTCTCCTTGTATTGGTTATCACATTTAGTGTTTTAGGAATTTTCACAGTTATCATTTTCTTACATAAAGTATTGAGATACCCACCCCCACCTTGCTAAATGCACATCTATTTTCTAATTGTTTTAATTGTTATATCTGTAGAAATTTTATGTATTTTAGACATTTTGCACCATGTTGAGATAGGTCTGTGCATGCCAACAACTAGACACCTATAGATAATTAAAATACTTATGAGCTCCCTCTTCTGCAACAGTCAGAATCTGACAGGATTTATGGACTTTCTTTTAAGGGCATGATTACTTGTTTTCTTTATTAGTAAGGTGCTCTGTTATCTCAAAGACAATCCCAAAAGCTTGCCTGATAGCTCTCCTGAGTTTGTATGAAACTTGTGATTTCTTCTTTGGTTTGAATTTTTAAATAGAATGTTTGTCTCCTTTTTTTTTCTTTTATGGACTTAACAGCCTTTTCTCATCTCTTTGTAATTGTCCCTTTATGTCAAGGTATAAAATGACATGATAATTATTTAGTTAAATTGTCTCAAAGTGTTGCCGCTGGAGACAATTTAACAAATTATTAGATTTGTCAAGAGCTTCCTAAATCCATTAACAATAAACATTTGCCATTAATAATACCTGTCATCTCCCAAAGTGCTGGGATTACAGGAGTGAGCCACTGAGGCGGGCAGATCACTTGAAGTCAGGAGTTCAAGACCCGCCTCACCAACATGGCAAAACCCCATCTCTACCAAAAACATAAACATTAGCTGGCTGAGGTGGTATGTGCTTGTAGTCCCAGCTACTTGGGAGGCTGAGGCGGGAGAATCACTTGAACCCAGAAGGCAGAGGTTGCAGTGAGCTGAGATTGTGCCACTGCATTCCAGCCTGGGTGACAGAGTGAGACTCTGTCTCAAAAACAAACAAACAAACAAACAAACAAACAAAAAAAACCCATCACAGACTTTCTCCAATGTTCCTGACATCACCACTTATCTGGACTAATTTCTTTTCTTGTCAACTTTCTGAGTCCAATTGCTTGCACACCCAAATATTACCACCCCCTTTTTAATCTATCCCATGTTATTAATGTTAGAAAATCACTGTATACCACAAGACTTCCTTGATCAATGAACTACTGGGTAGACAGATAACACATTCTAGAACAAATAAAGAAAGTTTAAAATTTGTCCCTATTATGCCAACAATACTTATGTTTACAATGTCATGTAAATGGATTTTAAAAAGTTTGCGAGAGAGGTGACTCATGGTTTAATTTAGTCTCATTGGCACTTCCCATTATTTAGTTCATCAATAAACATACCTTTGGAACTATCACTTGCTCTCCCCTAGGTTATGTGTTTATATGTGACATAAGAGCTGATCCACTCATACTGGGGTGGGCACACCACTGCCTCAACAGCCTACACAAGAAGATTCTTGTTTGATGGGACATGTTGTAACCCCCTTTTCCATCATCTCCAACTATAAAAGTTTTCCTGCTTTCAACAGACTAAAAAGAGAATTACTGGGAGTTTCTCAAGAGACTTAGTGGCAGAAACTCTGTGTGTAGTAGTTCCTGGTTATGGGATTTATGCGAACAGAAAAAAATCTATCAGCCACCTCAGGGCAAATTGCTGAAAAGAGTGCAAAAAGTATTGTGGAACAACAAAAGTCTCTAAATTATTTGACAATTTAGAGACTTCTTCTGGCCCAAGTGGTTTCAGACAATTGGGCTACATTAGATTTTCTCTTAGCCAAACAAGAAGGATTCTGTACAATGGCTCATACCACCCTTTGTATTTATGTCAACCCTTCAGGTGAGGTAGAAACTCATATAGAAAATATTTCCAAATAAACCAAATGGTTACAAAAATTATGAACTACCGACGCCCTCAATAATCTTTTTGGCTATCTCCTGACTAGATTAGGAATCTGGCTTCAATCCATTTTACAAATCCTGCTATTATTATCCTTGCTATTTTGTTCCTTTTTTCCTGATAATCAAAATGCTTATGTTCTGTATAACTATTACAAATTTGTAACTGAAACCAAGATTTTTGTGGCTCAAAATTTAGAGCTTATTTTGACTTTTGGGTTTTGATTTTTATGCTGCTTAAAAAGTTTTAAGGTTGATGAGTGCCTGCCCACTCCCATTCCCATCTGGCCTAAAACATTTAATTGGTTGTAATTCTTTTGGCTCTAAGTCCCTTGGCCACAGGGTCCCACAGATGGATTGGGTAATCCCAGGGAAAGTAGCCAGATCACCCGGACAATGATATGAGATGAAATGAAAGTTTGGGCATTGATGCTGACTGACAAATCTTGGCCAAAGGCATAAATGAGAAATAAAAATAAAATCCTAAGACACCCAACCAACTGAATTAATCCCCTCTTGTCCAAGGGGAACTTAGATAAACCTTAAAAACTGATGACACAGAAGGTCAGACAGAAAGTCACGTCTCATTATACTCCCTCCCTCACTAAAGCCCATTACCTCTTTCTTAAGAGTTAAACAGAAACCAGCCCTTTCAAAAGATTTGTTCTACTGATGATTTCCATCAATTGCCTAATATTGACCCCCACCCTTTTTTGTGGTTTCAGCACAATAGCTGGCCTTCCTTCTTGATAAGAGACCACTGACTATGGAGTGGTTCTGATCAGTTAACAGAGGTTGCTTACTGAGTGCCTTTGTGTCCTCTGCTTCAACCTTTGACATATAGGGACTAACTGTATTAATTTCAATGTTAAGTCTCCACCCCAAAGTGAACATGGAACATAGGCAACATCCATCTTTGCTTACTATGCATGTACACGACTTTCTATGTAAATATTCATAGCTCCTCCTATAACCTGTTAAATATATATACTTAGCCAAACTGTTCACCATAAATTCTTGTCTCTTCTTTCCCTCCTTCAAAGCGCTTAATTTTTGGTTTCATCCGGGGCTCTGCTTCCTGCCTACAGGTTGTTACACCCCCATCTTTAGAAATAAAGCCCTCCTTTCTAAACTTACAGATTTTGTGACTTTTTCATTGACAAGCTTATCCATAAAACAATGTTCCTGCAGAATGAAAAAAATGTTAGATTAAGAAATGTTTAATAAAGTACCTTTGACTTTACTAAAGGGTTTAATAATTGAATACAGTTCTTAATACAATATTGTAATAATACATCAGCAAATTAATAGAACAAATATATTTCCATTATCATTATGTTTTATTTGTCTTTTTCACTACAATCAAGCCTATGAAAATGGGTAGGGGGAAAAAAACACCTAAAGCCCAATATGACAAAAAAAATTAATGTAATCAATTAAGGAGAAAATGAAAATATTTGTCATTTATGCAGCATTTGTCATATGCATATTTGTACCCATCTTTTTATATATCATATACACAAGTACTCTATTTTCACCTTAGCAAGATCTGTGATCTCTCTGTTAAGGTCTGGTGCCTAGAATGGCAAAAAGTGTTCCTTGAGTATGAATGTACATTGTTAAGGATGGATAGTAATTCTTATTTTATTTCCAATTACTCTTCTTGTTGATGCTCAGAATGTATTTGAATTTTGGTTCAACCATGTGTCAGACACAATGTTAATTAAGCATGATCCCTTTGCATTCTACCCCAAAGTCCCCCAAAACTGTGAACTAATATAAGGCTTAATGAAATTTAAGATGGGACTGACATTACACAGTGAGGAGTGAGGTAAAATTAACCCCAAACCTCTGGATTTCATGGGCTGAATCTCCATCAACAGACTTGATTGCATCCCAAGTGTTTCATTAATGGACATTGCTTTATCATGCCTAAGGGCTATCAATTTACATCTGAACATCTTTTCGTGACAGAAGGTAAGGCAGGGCTTAAAGAATGATCATGGCAAGTCAAAAGGATATGGGAGCTGCCTCAAGTGGCTAAATCTGGGATATTTTGAGCTCCAAATTAAATAATAAGCCATTGAGTAAAATAATAATTAGTGAGTCAATGCTAATATAAATAAATGAATAACAAAAGAGAGAGAAGGAAACACTCTTCCTAGATTAGAAAGTCATCTCGTACATAATTAGAAAAGCATGATTTGAAAATCATCAGAAAAATAATGGGTTTAAGAAAGAATTATTAAATAGATACTAAAACTAGTGGGTGAAAGTGTGGGGAATAACGGGATATTTGCAAAATCTGAAATTACCTCTCCCAAAATACTTCTTAATTGCAAAGAGCTAGGTAGTAACTTGTAAATGGGAGAAAGCTGGCCAACATAATCTTCTCCAAGTCATCAAAATGAATGATGCTCTAGTGAGACAAATGGACATCATATGCCTGATAGATGAGGGTAGGACATAGCATGACTTCTGTGGAATTTCTGCCAGAAACATGTAAGTTGAATCTAATTATGAAGAAACTTCAGCAGAACTCAAATGAAGGGAATTTCCACAAAATAACTGACTAGTACCCTTCAAAGGTGTTAAATGTCCTGAAAAAGAGAGAAATCTTCCAGATTAAAGGAGATAAAGATGCATGACATTACTGTGCAGTGTCTGAGATGGCACCTACTTATACTACAAAGATTAAGATTGGACAATTGACAAAATTTGCATAGGTTAGTAGCTTAGTGATGTAGTACCAATATTAATTTCCTGATTTTGATAATTATAGTCTGATTAAGTGAGAAGATATTCTTGTTTTTAGGAAACTCACTAATGTATCTAAAGGGTGAAGGAAAATCATGTTTTCAGCTTATTTTTAATTGGTTCAGAAAAATAATTTGGTATAGACAGAGAAAGAGCAAAAGAACACAGGCAAACGGATTAACATTTGGTCTACCTGGGTGAATTCTTTGTATTATTCTTGAAACTCCTCTGTAAGTTTGAACTTAGGTCAAAATATTAAAATGAAATGAAAAAGTTACATTTCTTAAACAGTTAAATCTACTTTATATCTCTACATATGTCTGAGTTACTTTCTATGTAATAGCCTAGAAGTGAGACGTCTATTCTAAGGATATGTGCATTTGCAATTTTAATGCTAAATTACTCTCTTGAGCTGTCACTTCAAGTTACATTTCCAGTAGTGTAGAGAATTCTCAAACTTCTGTAACTTTCCTCAAACCTGATACTATTACACTTCAATGTTTGCCACCCTGGTAATTAAGTGTTATTTTTAAAATATTTTAAAACTTTGTGGGTACGTAGTAGGTATATATATTCACGGGGTACAGGAGATGTTTTGATATAGATGTATAATGTGAAATGATCTAATAATCACATCGTGGAGAATGGGGTATCCATCACCTCAAACATTTATCCTTTGAGTTACAAACAATCCAATTACTCTTTAAGTTATTTTTAAATGTACAATTAACTTAGTATTGACTATAGTCAACCTATTGTGCTATCAAATAGTAGGTCTTATTCATTCTTTCTAACTATTTTTTGTACCCACTATCCATCCTCCCACCCCGCCTCCTCCAACCACCACCCCCTGATGCCCCTGCTCTACACTACCCTTCCAAGCCTCTGGTAACCACCCTCTTACTCTCTATGTCCATGAGTTCAATTGTTTTGATTTTTAGATCCCACAAATAAATGAATCATGTGATGTCTTTCTGTCCTGGCTTATTTCACTTAACATAATGATCTTTAGTTCCGTCCATGTTGTTGCAAATGACTAGATCTCATTCTTTTTATGGCTGAATGGTACTCCACTGTGTATGAGTACAACATTTTCTTTATCTGTTCATCTGTTGATGGGCATTTAGTGTGCTTCCAAATCTTAGCTATTATAAACAGTGTTGCAACAAATAGGAGTGCAGCTAGCTCTTTAATATAATGATTTCCTTTCTTTTGGATATATACCTAGCAGTGGGATTGCTGGATCATGTAGTAGCTCAATTTTTAGTTTTTTGAGGAACCTCCAAACTATATTCCCTAGTGGTTGTACTAATTTACATTCTCACCAACAGTGTACGAGGGTTCCCTTTTCTCCACATCCTTGTCAGCATTCATTATTGCCTGTCTTTTGGATATAAAACATCTTAACTGGGGTGAGACGATAGTGCATTTTAGTTTTGATTTGCATTTCTCTGATGACCAGTGATGCTGAGCACCTTTTCATATGCCTGTTTGCCATTTGTATGTCTTCTTGTGAGAAGTGCCTATTCAAATCTTTTGCCCATTTTTTTTATCAGATTATTAAACCTTTTCCTATAGAACTGCTTGAGCTCCTTATATATCCTGGTTATGAATCCCTTGTCAGATGGGTAGTTTGCAAATATTTTCTCCCATTCTGTGGATTGTCTCTTTATTTTGTTATTTTCATTTACACTTCTCTGATGACTTTTACATTTGAACATATTTTCATATGTTTTTAAACACCTAAGTTTTTTATCCCATGGATTGTCTGTTCATACCCTTTGTCCATTTTAAATGTTTTTATTTTTATATTTTTCTTATTGATATACAGGTCTTTATATACTCGTATTTATTTTGTATGTAAATTGTTTTTCTAAATGTGTATATGTGTTTGTCTAAAGTTTTTTTACCTTTTGAGGGTCAGAATAAGGGCATATACCCTGAAAAATTCAAATTGAAACTCACCCTTCATTCAATCATGTGCTGAACTGATGCTTGCAGGAATCCTGAAGTATTGCCCTGATTACTTTGCACTTCGTTTCAGTGGTAGCCCTCTTCAGTAAATTTCTTTTAAATTAACACCAAAGCTTCCTATTTTCTGATTCTTCATTATATGGTAAAATAGGCTCAACAACATTGTCAATCCTGAAAATCCAATAGAGTAATTGAAGTCTAATTATATCCTTTGCCTTCTGGAAGACATGCAGTCACAATTTGCTTTGGGATTTTGTTTTAAAGTATAGGTCCTTTCTCCTCACACCTTCTTGAAAGATTGTTGCAGGAAGCTGGTTTAAATATAGTGGCTTGAATATTGCAGATTTAAAGGAATATAAATAACCTGGAAGTGTGATTTTGAAATATAAGCAAATTGATCTTTTTCTTTCCTAAAAGATGTAAATACAATTTATAAAACTTTGTGTCCACAAACTGCATGATGATTTTCACAGGAAAGTAATGAACATCTTGAACACTGTACTTCCAAATTAAATATGACATTAATGGGCACCATTTAATGCAGCTCAGCTCTGCTCTGATGGCCATTTTAATTGGATTGCTGCTGTTGTGAATAGAAAAGTTGCTGACAATGTTAGAAAAACTAAGCTTACACAAAAGTACCACCTAAGAAGATGTTGGACTTGAATTTGCACGTTTAATCAATCAAGTTAGCTTATCTTATACCTCTTCCAGAAATGCAATTTTTATATACAAGTTGTTAGACAAACACACAGTGGCTCATTGTGAATTCTAGGGCCTATGTTCTGATGACAACTAGTCTTCTTCCTGAACTGAATGTCTGCGTGTCTGCTGTGGCTGCCGGTTACGTCATATAGTTACCAGACAGTCCTTTCATCCTAAGGCAAGACTTTCTCTTGGGGACTATAAGTATATGAATGACACCCTAGAGTTAAATATAAAATTTAAAAAGGATGAAATTCATGCCAGAAGCAGAAATGGCAGAGGTAATGTTCCCTGATAAAGCACTGTACCATGTAGACTGTTCTTTCTAAATAAGTTTTCAACTCTCCTTTTCTAAATTTTAAAAAATAAAGCAGCAGAAATATGCAAAATCATTTTTTAATTCCAAAAAGCAAGAATAAGGATTATTACTTTATTTAGGTTGCCTCTGAAAGAAGTTGTTGAATTTGATGTCAACTTATAAACTTGGGCTATAACCACATTGGAGAACTACTAGAGTAGAGAAACTTCAGGTAAGAAATAGTCATTCTGGAAACTGTTGAATAGCTGTTTTCCAGGACATCACCATTGTTGGTAAATATCTTATTTTATTATAAGCTGTGCAAGTGTTTATACCCACTTTACAACTGTCTCTCAATCTTATTATTCCATCAAAATTGTTTGAACTTGACCATTCCTGAACATTAATTGCTTATGAAAATCTCTTAGAAGAACTATTTAATCATGGAGATACCTACACACACACACACACACACACACACACACACACACACACACACACACACACACACACCAGACAGACACACACACACACAACAGACAGACACACACACACACAGTATATTATTTAAACTCTGTCTATATCTTTTTTACACCATGCAAATATACAAATAATTTGTTTAGGTTATTACCGCAGGCTCTGAAATAATATTCAATACTCAATAGTTAAAGGCTGCTGCCACCATAGGCTGCTGCCACCAAAGTCTGCTGCTTTTTGTATAACCAAAGTATTTCTTTTTAATCTGATTAGTTTTGAAATGAACTAAAATCACTCATTTTCATCTTCCACAACAGGAAGGTGGCCATGGCAAAGTGATCATGTAAGTTCCTAAAGTATCTAACAATATACAAGAAGCTTCAAATAACATTTTTCTTTTTACATACAAAAAATTAACATAATGCTAGATCTATAGTTCAGATGGCAGTGCTTCAGAATAATGGCACTGTTATTGAAACTGCATCATCCATTGTAATTTAATTTCCACTCTTAAGGCAGTAACAATTACATGTGAAAGTGGTAGTAAGAATGATGTCTGATAAGGCACTCTGGTGGACGTATATACATACATTATAGTTGCTTTTCATCTGACTACAATTTCTTCCTCTAATGGTAGCTACCAAGTTGTCAGATAAACTGCAATAGCCCAGGCAGGTGGTGTGAACACAGTGTAAACAAAGACACTTGGTCAGAGACTGGATTTTCAGGAAAACCAAATGTCTTAAAAGTATGAATATAGCAATTATTTTTGACTGGTGTTACCTTCAGGCTAGAAAACTTCCCAGAGATAGGCGAAAGCAATGGTTCTCAAAGTATTGACCCCACCAACAACATCAACATCACCTGGGAAGTCATTAGAAATGCAAATCCTTAGGTCACATTTCAGACTCAGTGAATTAGAAACTCTGGGAGTAGGTATGTTTTAATAAGCCCTTCAGGCTATTCTGCTGCTGCTCAAATTTGAGAACCACTCATCTAGAAGAAGCAATCATTTGCCAAAGGAAATAGTGGAGATTAGGCTGTAAATTCTGTGGGGAAGGAGTTAGGGAAGTGGTGGGAAATGCAGGATCGTGCCTCGTGGTAATGCAAAGTGCACAGATGCTGACCGTGCGATCCCCAGCTAACCCAGGGTCTTATTTCACTAATCCCTGTCTTTGGCAGTAAAGTTTTCCATATTTGAAAAAGAAAAGCCACTGTGATTGGTACAGATGATAAGGAACATTTGAGATCTCTTTCTGATGAAACCATATCCATATATATGGCCATGATATATTGAGACAAAAGACATACACTAAGTATTGAAAACACTGGCTGTAATTTGAGCAATCTTAGGCATTTACACTAAATTTGGCATAGTACCTGTATTTGTCATAATATGAGCTCTGGACCTACAACTAAGAGACTCCTGTCAGGGCCTACTTAATTCTAGAAGAGCCTCTAAAATTAGCCATACAATTTAATAATATTTCAAAGGGTTATCTTGCCTCATTGACATGAGAGCAAATCAAGAAAAGGCTACAGCATAAATGTATATTTAGTGCAAGTTCTGCACACCTATGCAAAATGTAAGAAAATTACCAGCTTTCCTATAATTGTGAGGAGTTTTCACAATTTAAAATTCTAGATGTACTTCATGAACTAAACTAAAATGCCATTTAGCAGCTTTTTCAAAGTTATGAGTCTAAAAGTTATTTCCCTTTATAGCTTTAAATAAATTTTATGGTTCAAATAGAAAAGATGTTTTACAGTTTTGTTGGTTACTAGAATATGAACCTTTTATTCATATCAGACATAGGGAAAGGCTACTAAAATTATTCTTAAAAATTGTCGTCAAGTCCGGAAGTTATAAATAGATACACAAATGATACTGTCAGTTTGACTGAAGCCTGTTTCTAAGATGATTTTTCAATATCCTCTGGGTAAGGTCACATGTTTATATAGCTAAATAGCTAAGTTTTATATAACCAGTTTAAAGGTCATTGACATAAGATAGTTATGCATTTAATATTCCCTTTGGAACTTAAAGCAATTTTTCATAATTAAAAACATGAAACTTACTTCCTCATCTTCATGCCATTTGAGGACATAATTCCTTATTTCTCCTTTTTGCCTTAAATTTGAAACTCTGCCTGTTATGATCCTCAGTGTCTTGCTGTCCTTTGGAATATATCTCTTATTTCTGTGCCTACTGCACACAATTGGGGTTATTTGCTATTATACAAATAACACTGCATTTTGAGTGAGGCATTTTCCATTGTCCACCCTCAGTTAATTATCTGCTCTTCTTCATCCTGCTCTGTGTCCCAGGAGGATGACCAGTAACAGCTGTACTACCCAGCACCCTTTCTCTTTGGCTTTGATTTGCATTCAGCCATTATGGGCCATGCGTGGGAGAGAAAGACGTACAAGAAGGATGAAGTTCATGAATTGATTTTCTTTGGCCCCTCTACGCTAGGTTGAGACCAGTTGGTTGTGTTTTCTACCAAAAACCACATTGTCAGGGCTTCCACTACAATTACGTTACTCTCTCTGGGTTTTATAAATGGTTCTCTCCTCTTTCTGCACTTACTTTGCTTAGCCATGTTAAATTCTCCTCAATGACCCACTTAAGTGGGCCATCTCATCCTACCTCATCCCAGTCAAGTCTGAGAAGTTGATTGATACAGTTTTAAACAGATACCTGCTGGGCACACAACAGCAAATGGGACAATGTGGTACGGTCTTAGTCAGTTCAGGCTACTGTATGAAAATGCCTCGGGTAATTTATAAACAGCAGCAATTTATTTCTCACAATTCTGGAGGCTGGGAAGTCCAAGATCAAGGCACCAGCATATTCAGCATCTGGTGAGGGCTCTCTGCTTCCTAGATGGCACTTTCTAGTTGAGTCCTCTTTTATAGGAGCACTAATGACATTCTTGAGAGCTCCACCCTCATGACCCAATCATCTCCCAAAGGCCTTCCCTTTTAATACCATTTCTTTGGGGTCTAGGTTTCAACAAAATAACCTTGGGGAACACAAGCTTTCAGACCACAGCAAGTACTAATACCAAAAAAATTATTTATTTTGCCCTTTAATGGATTTTCAGGAAATTAGAAGTGTTTATATCACAGTGCCATATCTAATTCTAGTCTTGGAATTTCTAAGCAAAAGAAAGATCAGAGCAGAAGTATTAATTATCCTTTAAAGAACTTGATAGGAAAATAAATTGATGCAAGCTGTAATGTCACATGTCTGTAGAGCAACTTATGGTTTATTAAGTCCTTTCACACACCTCATCTCACTTAAAAAAACAAGTCTGGGAAGTGATCACAAAAAAAGAAAAAAATTGACTTCATTACTTTGCAGTTTGGGTACAGTATTTTATTCTTTAGAGACTATCTATTTCTCCATATAGGTAGCCATTTTTATGTATATGAGGTTCATGTACTTATAAAGCACCTTAGTAGAAGTCAATAAATATTGCTTCCTTTTTCTAATTCCACACTCAGTATCTAATTATGCTATGATGTTTGATAATATATAAATTATTGCCTGGATTTTAAAATTTCAAAGAAGTGTTCTATGCTTGAGGAGCTTGCAATGTAGATGGGGAGCAAATTATACACTACTATTTTTTCTATTAATTATTTAAAGCATCACCCTAAAGCTTAGTGGCTTAAAACAGTAATACTCACTTATTATTATCTTTCCCAGTTTCTGTGAATCAGGAGTGTGGAAGTGGATTGGCTGGGCTTTCATCTACTATATGAGCTAGGGGGACTCTGATGATTATTTACAGGGGATCTCATGTGGTTACTCCTCTTGGCTTGAACAGCGCTAGAGAATCCACTTCACTGAGGTTTACTCACGTGGCTGGCAAATTAATTCTGGCTAATTGGTTCCTATCCATATTGACCTCTCCATAGGGCTGCCTGAATGTCCTGATGACATGTCTTCCAAGTGAGTCACCAAGGTGAGCATGTCTTCCAAGTGAGAGAGCAAGGTGACAGTTACTATGCCTTTTATGAATGACCTGGCTTGAAACACATCATCATTTCTGCCACACTCTATTGGCCCCAAAGGTCAGCCTTGATTCAATATGGGAGAAGGGTATAGATATTGGGAGCCTTCTTGGATGCTGGCTACCACATACACCTAGGAAATAAAACAATAACACAATCGGGTATCCAAATGAGGATTAATGAGAGACGGTGTTGCAAGAGCTAAATCAATGTTGCTCGAAATTGTAGAAAAGACCTAGAGGCTGAAGTGGCACTAGATTTGAAGAATGGTAAGATTTGCAAATGTGGGGATAGAAGAAGACATGGGGGAACATGAGTTTTCCTGGAAAATGTAACAAAGAAAGAATGACCAAGTAGAGTGTGTCTGAGAATTACTGAGAAGAGTAATCCTAAAGAAGACTAATGAGAGGTTTGAGGGCAAATTGGAGCCCTATTGGGAATTAGAGTTTAATCCTTTGAGGCAATAGAAAAGCCTGTGACTGACATGATGAAATTAATACTGTAAGACAATTAAAATAAGGACATCTTTGGAGTTATTTAAATTTGAAGGGATAAAGACCTAAGTAAAGTTACTGCTGGAAGTTGTCAATGATAAAGAAATAGGTATGTATGTTGGAGACATTTTGAATGAAGAATTAACAAGGGCTAGTTATGGACAATGCCTGAGTAGAGCCAATATTGACTTTGTGTCTTCAAACTCAAGTAACCTGGAGAATGAGGGTGCTAATGGTGAGAAACAGAGAAGCCAGCTTTGGGGGATGAAAGCAGGTGGTAAGACAATATGCTTGCTGAGACAAGTTGAGTCTGAGGTGGGACAGCCAAGTTTATAAAGACATGTTAAAACTGTATCTTCATTTGCAGCCCCTGCTATTACTTAGGACTCTCCCCAGCCACACTTACAATTCTTAGAAAGCTGTGGGCCCATTAAAAATAATTCTTGTTATTGTTATGAATAGTATATTTCACACAGCTTTAGCAGATGACCTGACCAGTTTTCTCTAATAACATCACAGTTTCATCAGGCAACATGCGAACCCAGAAAACAAGAGATATGAGATAAAGGAAGCTAATGAGGGAGGATATGTGAATCTTTCATCTACTATATGAACTAGGGGGACTCTGATGACTATTTATGTTTCCTCTGTGAGAATGCCTGCCACAGAATAATAGAAGCAGATACTATCTATGCATTGTCAATTTTGAAACAGAGGTCAAAAGGACTACTTGACCAGTCACTTATGATCAGTAATCAAGTCTCATGATTATAAAAGATACCAGCTCTTTCTATGATGACAATATACATTCCCTGATAAGTTTATTTTTGAACTGATACATAAAAGGTGCAAATATGACATTTTCCTTGATATTGCTCCTGGCATAATGACTTGATTGATTTAAGAATGGAAACAATCATCATCAAGATATATTTGCTACATATCTAATTATACATTGAGCTGAGCCATAATCACTTGAAACAGTTCAAATGCACTCAGACAAAATGTGATCAATTTTACAATATTGGCACAGGTGGTCAGTGTGACAGCTCATGAAATCAGTTAAGTTCAGAAGGGAAAAAATGAGGTTTGAGAATGGTAAAAAAAAAAAAATTAGAATGTAAAATTCTGCACATTCCAGGCATTTTAAAATTATTTTATTAGAAAATTAGAAAATTTTCAAACATAAACAAAAGTACAATGATACCCATGGACCATTAACCAGCTACAAAAATCATCAACCACACATGCCAAGCATTTTATATATGTTACTTTATACTAGTACTCAAAGAGCGTAAGAACATCGCTAAAACTATTCAGTTAGTATGGAGTAAAGTTGAGGTTTGAATTCATGTCTATGTGAAATCAGCCTCTCGGCCCTTTTTAGGCCCTTTTTACAATAGTAGGTATAGAACAAGGGGAAGGTGTGTCTTCTAAAAACACCTTTGCAGGTACAGACTTGACTTGATAAAGAATTTCATCTGACTGGGTGTGGTGGCTCACGCCTGTAATCCCAGCAATTTGGGAGGCCGAGGGAGACGGATCACCAGGTCAGGAGTTCGAGGCCAGCCTGGCAAACATAGTGAAACCGTCTCTACTAAAAGTACAAAAAATTGGCCGGGTGTGGTGGCGGACACCTGTAATCCCAGCTACTCAGGAGGCTGAGGCAGGAGAATCTCTTGAACCTGGGAGGCAGGGGTTGCAGTGAGCCAAGATTGCACCATTGCACTCTAGCCTGGGCGACACTGAGAGACTCTGTCTCAAAAAAAAAAAAAAAATGCATCTTCATCTTGACAATGCAGGCATACATACATATTTAGATTACACATAGAATAAACATAATTTTAAATAACTACATAGTTGAATATCAAAGTACACATAATATACACACATTCCTCACAAATATCTTTAAATATCACAAGTATCTTTAATCTTTAATAGATGGGTCTGAAATGTCAATAGGCACCTTACAAAAGCTTACTGAATTAAGTGTAAGTACTCCATGGGGGACAAATAAGAGAGAAACTAAATTACATATCTGGTCATATCAACTGATTTTGTAGAATTAATTTTTCCCTTTTACTGAATTCCTTTAGCTCTCAAAATTGTTCTGGCCAAAAACCAATTATATACTCATGCTTAGATCTGCTAAAGTATGGGGATCTTTTCAGATTCACATTTTTCAAAATTTAGAATATATTTACTGAGGGATTGAACAAGTGGATTGAGGCTTTGGATGCTGTTCATTTCTCATCTATTCTATTGCCTAGCAGTAGAGAGAAAAGTATAACTTCTGTCAGAATTGTGCTAAATAAATGAACACCCTGTTGTGCTTGTCATAGTTGTATGGAACCAGAAAATGTGATTTTGCAAGAGGCCCTGAGATGAAAGGCTTTGTCCATGACAGTGGCTAAGGCAACAGAACGAGGGGAAGGCATCTGGGGTCCCCTGCTGCTTGGTTTCCCTGGTGTAATTTTTTGAGCCCTACCTCCGGTCCACCCCTTACTACCAGCTCAGAAGATGTGAAGGAGTCTATGGTAATTTAGATATGGTGACAAAAGGCAGGATTTGCTCTTTATGACATCAATTTTCTCTTTTACTAAGGGGGATGAAATCAATAGTGACTGTGAAAAAAGAATAGTATCAGCATAATGCAGAATCAGGGAAAAACAATTTTCATTTTGAAGGTGACTACATTGAATCAGTTTAAGTAAAATGATGTTGTTAAATACAGAGAATGTCTACAGGGAGGTCTTGAAAGTCTCGGAGAAACTTCGTAAAAATGTAGTTGCCTGGTTATATTTCAGAGCATGATTCCCAATTAAGAGCAAAGAGCAAGCCAGATTATTTTCAAAAGCATTCACAAGGGCCATTAAAGGTTTATGACAACTTTATATAATGAAGACTTGAAGTTTTGTTGTGTAGTTTGAAATTATCACCATACCCTGTAAAGTGAAATCCAGCACTTCAAAGAAGGCAGGAATAGAGTTTTATGAATTGTGCTAACAGAATCTGAATAGTAGACAAATTAGAAAGACTTCAAAGATGTGGTCCATTTTCCAGCCCGTGGTTGAATCATCTCTACCATATCTCCACCAAGAGCCCCTTCAGCACTCAGGGTGACCGTGCAATCATTCTGGAAATGTTATGTTCTTACTGTGATGCTAAGAAACTCTTCATGAGATAAAATTCAGTGAGTTTTGACATATATTTTGATATTCCTTTGAGAATGTCTTTTCTTATATTGAGTGAAAATATTAACCCTGTAACTTCTATCTCTTGGCCATAGTTACAAGGCTTTGGGGTCCTGACAAATAGCTTATTTTCACACAAACTCCTCGCAAGTAGACGGAATCATTTACACACTTTTTTCCTCCGTGGCTTGGAAGCCTACAGTGGACAAAGGGAGAGGAGTGGTAGGTTGCTTAGGCAGTCTCTTCCAATTTTCCCCTCCTTGTACTTGGCCTCTTCCCACTCTCCTTCTCTAGATTGTCTTTCCCTTCTTTTTAGAGATGGATTGAGTGGGAGAGAGGGACGGTAAAGGCAGGGAAGTTTACTTGACTGGTACTGCCATAATATGGTGTGGGTGCTAGCTAAGCTTGACACTGCTGGATTCCAGTCCCCTGCACCTGAGGTGATCTTCCTCTTGGGCAGGATGGAAGTACTCCAGACCAACTCCTTCCACACTCAGTTCTGCCTTCAGCACAAGTACAGCCATTCCCAGTGCAGCCCTTTCTTTTTTGCTGTCCTGGATAGCTGGCCAGCCACCATCTTTTGCCTTTTGGCTTTGTTAGGTGTGGATTTGATACCAGTCTCTCTACTTCATGAACTCTGAATTTCTAAATTAACCTTCCCAAGTGGCTTTCTTGATGCCGGTTGGTCTCTGCTTGAAGTGGGGAATATGCACAGGCACGCATCTCCCCTGCCCTGTGTTGGGGATGGGGTGGCAAAGATTATCATAGCAGTTGATTCGCTTCTGCTAAAGAAATTATCTTCAAAACTAATCTAGGCTCTTTGCAAATTCAACATCCTAAATATCTCTAGATTTTTCCCCATCTTTATTTTCCTTTTAATTTCTCATAGAGGATCTATTATACTTTGAAATATTAAGAGGAATGCTTATCACCTCTCTTTTGTCCTCCTCCTTTGAGTCTTCGGGCAAAACTAAGGCAGAGAGTCCTGTGTTAACATCCTATTACTCTAACATCACCATTTACTCTCTGTCTCTTCTCTACCCTCTGACCTGCAAGTCCAATGTGGATAGCAGATTCTCCTGGACAGCACTTTCTTCCTCAACCCTGAATCCATTCTGTAATTTCTCCTCACTGGACTTCCTGCCTTTGAAAATATGCTATCCTTCCCTCTGTCTACCCACTAGCTGCTGTCATAGCTCATTTCAGTTTATTATTTAGTGTCTTATTCTAGAAAGTTCTATTGTGGCTTCTACTTTCTAAAAAAGGTTATTTTTTAAACCATTTTTCTTCAAAGACCTCTTTGGCTCACTTTTCCCCCCGTATCCTACTTTGTCTCCTGTTTCTTGTTCACTCTACCTAGGCACTCCACCTAGATTGCTTCCTTTGTCAAAACTGGATCATGCTCTGACCATGCTGTCACTTTAGTCATAATCACCAAGTACTCACTGAATAGCTACAGAGTATTGAGCACTATTCTGGGAAGCATGCAAGTTCAGGGAAAGTTAGGGTTTGCCTTCAGAGAATTGTGCTTTCATTGGCTAGAACAGAACACATCAAAAGAAATGGAGAACTTTCAATATGTTAAAATGTGTGGCCTGACAATGTACGGTTTTCACCTGAGCCATACTGTTGGCTTTCATAAATTTAAAGACATTCTGAAATCTCTCCTGATCTGTGAAGTCGTTCCACATTTCTCAGAGAAGTATTACCTGTTTTACTCTGATGATTTTCAACCGGATAGGTCCACAGATACTCTAGCCTTCCACTACTAACATAATTTTTCCCTGAACGTGCACATAGGATAGCCTTTGAATTTAGATTTTGCACATATTAGTTAAGTCGTTTTACTTCCAGTTATATCTGTGCCTGATATTTTGCTTCTAAATTGTTGAGTGAAGAATCAGGTTCTTATCATTTCTTTTCATTCTTTTCCATCATATAGACTTATGAGGTGTTCAGAGCTATGTGATGATGATAATAATGTTAATAACAATAATGACACCTCCCATTTGTGTTACACTTTACAAAGTACTGTAATGTACATTATCTTATCTTATTCTAAAAATGTGCCTGTTATGATTACTTTGTTCCTCACTCTTCAGAAACTGTAATAGCTCCCCTGCCTCCCACCAGCTTTGTTGCTGACACTCCAGAGAGAACTGCATCCCCCGAGTTCTGTTGCTCAGGTAACTCCCCAGGCTCCTAAGCCCATTTGCTTATGCTTCTCTGACCCCAGTTGCAAAGCCATTGATTTGGTTTCCATCCTTGCTCTCCATCCTCTTCTTTAGACTGGACACAGTCACATGCTTCTTGAGCCTGACTTATGCCAGAAGACTGGCTTTGGTTGCACTGTACTCTGGGCCCTGCAGCTGAATGGCATCACCACCCACTCCCAGCTGCAGATCATGAAACCACTGTCTTGATCCTGCCCACTTAGGGATGGAGGTCATGGGTACACTTGTCAGCAAAAAGAGAAATATAAAACTCCCAGCTTAGAGCTCCTAAATGAGTTGTTACTTTCTTTCTAAATAGAAGCATGAGTTTAGGATACAATATTCCCAGTGAAGGCTATGCATCTTTTTCAAAACAGGCAGGCTTTTTTTTTTTTTAATGCAGATTGTCATTAGCACAACAATTTTCTAACGTTTGTGATTATCTTAAACACAGAACTATGTTAGTTGATGCCCAATCTCACAACTTGGAATTTTCTCAATGCTTTTCTTATGAAAATTTGACCACTATAATTATGGCTTTTGGTTTGTATAGGATTTTATATGGATATACATAGCTCCAGTTTTCACGAATTCTTCCTATTACCCAGAAGTAGGATATATTGAGCAACAAGGGTGTCAATGACTTGCAAGAATTAACAACCAAGCAGATAAATAGAGGAATGGCAGAAAGCCTGAGGAATAAGGATAACGTAGGGAGATGGAGCACAGAGAGTTGAGTGTTGCCTCTATAGGAACAGTTTGCACATGGCAGCTTTTAGCCTAGATAAGGGTATTTATATTCCAGAATAAGTTGTCCCATATTTCCTGAGAGAAAACTGTTTTGACTGCTTTTACTTATAAGTTTAGAGCATTACACAATATACTTTTATTTTTATGTTATTAAAATATAGATGATTTGTTACACAATAGACAAACTGACAACATTTTGAGGGTGATTTATGTTTAGGGGGTCGTAGGAAATGTACACTGATTTCTTAATTTTTTTTTTTTTTTACTGTCATTATATTTCCAGAGTAAATATATCTTGTGAAAAGAAAGTTAAAATAATTTTAAAAACTGTAAGAAGGGTTTCTACAGGATGTTTAGGGGAGAGAAAATTTTCCTCTGTTGAGGAATTGAATCTCTTCCCCTAATGGCTGAAATCTCCCTCATAGCTAAGCAGACCCAGCCTTGGCCAAGGTGATATTGAGACCTTGTTGGCGTTCCAGGAAAGCTTAGGAAGCTCGTTATGCTGGGTGTGCAGCTCAGCGATTAGATAAGATTCCTCAGAGGTTTTAGTTGCTCTTCACTTATTTCAATTTGGCTTTCTCCTTAGCTGACTCCTACTTAGCTTTCCTAGCCTGTGTGACTCTTCGGGTTTTCAGTAGTACCAAATCCTACAGAAGTCTGTAAAACTGTATTGCCGTTCTTCACGTAGGAAAAACACTTTTGCATTTTGTGCCGCAGAATACAGCTCTCAAAACTGCCCATCTCATAGATGCCTTGACCCATTAGCATCTCAGGCAGCTGGTTTGTCACTTTTCTTCCATTTTATAGCTTTTAAAAATTAATGTATTGAGTTCGTCAGGCTCAGGGGCTAAAATTCTATTCAGTAAGTGTGTTTTCATGGCATAGTGCATTAATATATGCAGGCAGGAAAAATAACCCTCCCAGAAAAGAACTTCAAGATGAAATTTCTAGCTGAAGCTCCAATATAATTTGACTCTAGGTATAACTCAAGGCAATAACTTACCAATTTCATCACTCCATTTTACATTCATCTTTTTCTGATATTTTCTTAAAATTGAGGGGGTGACTTTTTTCTGAATATAGACTTTTCTCGTATGCTACCAACTTTCAATCCACTTCACTTCAGCCACACAATTCAGGCGGCTGCCCCCAGACTCCACAGCTGAATCCTGAATGCAGAAAGTCCTCCCCATGGTCACAACCTTCTAGGCTGTGTATGGCTATATTTCCACACACCTCGAGAGCGGCTCTTTGATATAACAGCTTCCAGCAGCTGAGCCCCACTCCTTCAGCTCCTTCAGGTGCTCCCTTCCACCTGGACCCCATCACCAAGATGGAAACTACAATCTCACCACACTGCCCACTCCCTCCCTCGCACCCCTGATGATTCACTGCTCCCACTTGATTCTTCACCACCAATTCCAGTCTCTGGTGACTTCATTCAGATTCATGAGAAGAAGAGCAGAGCCAGGAGAAAAGTCTGTAGTCACCTGGGCCGGCCATTGCACATTTCTGTTCTCCATCTGTATGTGATATGCTTCTCAGAGGCCTTTGCATCACCACTAATCTACTGCACACAAGCAACCACTTTCTATACCTGCTCCTCTGGAAATGCTCTGAGAGATCGGAGACAAATGGATGCAAATTCCCACAAATTCTTCCGCTCAGTGCTAAGTGTGTCCTGCTCAGTTCTTGTTCACTCTTACTTTTTCTTTTCTGCAAAGCTTCGTTCCAGGAATATCTCCTCCATTGTGTGCTACATCCCAACTGCTGGGTGCAGGTGAGGGGAAAGGATGCCTCAAGTGGGAGAGTGACAGGTGCTGGAAAAGAGAATCTCTGCTGTGACCACTGCCCAGCCATCCAGAAATGATGCCAGGACTGTTTGTCACAGAGGAAGCTTTGAAGACTCTATTGGAATGAGACTTCTCTCAGGAAGGGGGCTTTAGCAGACATGTGTTGCTGTGGCCGCCCGCTACCAGTTCTTCCTTCCTTGGGTAACAACACCCTAATCATTCTTTGGGAAACCAATTCTTCCTCAGTCTTGATGGGACTTCTGATCAGGGTACTCCATTCCACTCCGGCCAAAGGATGGGCTCATGACCCCGCTTGACTGAATCTGATTTTTAAGCAGAATGACATATGGACTGTTGCTCTGATTCCGACTGCCAGTGAATGAATGTCTCTTCATTCCTGAAGGTGAGTGCCCAGAGCTGCTCTGAAACCTGGCTCTTCCACTTTTCTCCTCAATTCCATGAACTATGCTATGTAGTTAAAAATGTCTTTTTAAATTAAGTTTACCAAAGTCTGTTTATATTCCTTGGAAAATCAAAGAAGTCTAACTGTTATGGAACTTGAATATGGTGTTGAAGAAAAGGCATTTGACTGCGAGTCAGAGGCCTTTGGTTCTATTTCCAGTTCCACTAAAGACAGCTACAATTATTTTGTTCCCACGTGACTTTACCTGCAGAATGAGGATTCTCAACAGGAAGAGGCACATCCAAATCTCTTGGGTGGCTTTTTAAAACTATACACACCCATTGCCCAAGCAAATTCTGTTAAATGCCCCTCCCTGCTCCTTTCCCCAGCAGCGCATGGCCTCACCATTGAACAGTACAGTACAGTGAGCCACAGTTTCTAACAGAAGCGTGTTATAGCCCTCAGATGTGTTGGATGGAAAAATATTCTACTGGGCTACAATATTTCCAAAAGTCCTTCCAGGTCTAATATCCTTTGAGTTGATGAGAACTTTTTCAAAAATACAACTATATCAGACAGGTTATGAAAAAATATTTAAAGTGCAGGCAGATGGAAACCTAAGAATAGAAACAGAAATCAAATCTCAAAAATTGGAAGAATGGTTGCAAAAGATTTTGATGTGAATTGCCTTAAATATAATGATCAAACTTGTAGCAAATGTATTGGTTAGAAATCGTGAGACTCCTCATATTTTTATTCTCTAGCACAAGGGCCTTCAATTTTGTGAAAGACTACTACATTTGGAAAAGAAAAAACTTGTCTATCTTTGACACATTATGTGTTTAGAAATTTTCATTGCACTAAAGTCTAAAATTATCAATGTGATCATGTAATAACTAACATTCAGTGTCTAACAGAAAAAATTTTGAGGAGTTTGACAGAAAACTACTAATCTAAAAGAACTTGGTAAAAAAACCATTCTGAATAATTTACTAATAATTAATGAAATAACTATTACAAATATGAATGATACAAACAATAGTTTAAATAAATCAAATATACGTTAGTGAGCTAAAATGAAACAAACATTGAATAGTTAATATTTTAAAGAAATATTGAAATCAAAATTTAAAATATATTTTATTAAGGGCTGTCATTTAGTCTTCTGCATTGCTGGCTTCTTTTACTGGAAAATGTTAAGAATATTGAAATCAAAACCATGGTCTCTGCCAGTCAGCTTTGACACGATCATCTTCTGAGAGCCAAATTAAATATTTATAATGAATATGCTTGATTTTAATTAAATCATCTCATTTTTTGTGTTCTCTTTCTCTTATACACATTCATACACATGTAAATCACCACCACCACCACAGTATTCAAGCCAATAATATTTAATATTTACCTATTTTGCCACTTAAAAGAGCATATTCTTTGATATGATACTCTTCGCCCCTAAAGTTTCTTCAGATCATATGGAATATACCCATATGCTTATGATATTCTACAATTTCTGCAAATTGTTCACCATATGGTACTACTAGAACTTTTAAAATTATGTCTTATGCTGGCTGCATCAATAATTTCAGTGGTTTATGCATGCATATAATTATGGATGTAACTTCATCCTCTTCATTGCTTTTTGTATACCTTTTATAAGTTCTTTTTATAACAGATAAAAAACATTTGTTCAAATAAATGAGGTCATTGAAATTTAAAAGCTAATCATGAATCTAACTAGTTCCTTGCCCTGACAATGAACACCCACTTAGAAAACTTCTAATTATTTCAACAATAATTACACTGGCAGGAGGACAATGGAGTATATAATTTATGGTACTAATTATACTATTTAAGTGTCTACATCTTACTGCCTTAGTTCATTTTGTGCTGCCATAACAGAATACCTGAGACTAATTACTTTATAAAGCACAGAGATTTATTTCTTACAGTTCTAGAGAGAGCCCTCTTACTGTGTCATCCCATGGCAGAAGGTGAAAGGGTAAGACAGCATGCATGCAAGAGAAGAGAGATAGAAAGAGAGAGAGAGAGAGAGAGAGAGAGAGAGAGAGAGATCCTTTTATTAGAAACGCACTCCCAAGATAACTAACTCATTTCTACAATAATGGCACTAAATGGCATTAATCCATTTATGAGAGCAGAGCCTTTGGGACCTAATTACCTCTTAAAGATCCCACCTCTCAGCACTGTTGCACTGGAAATTAAGTTTCCAACACATGAACTTTTGGGGATACATTCAAGCCATAGAACTGACCTAAGCAAATTCTTTGAGAACCGAAGCTTTGGTAACACTGGATGACTACACAGTAGTAATACTAACTGTTTTTGCAAGCTCTCTTTTTTTTTATTTTATTTTACTATTTCACCAACAGGTGATAAAATACAGTATATGATATGCTGTAAGTAGACAGTGAAGGACTAAACAAGAAGAATGATACTTTGTGAGAAGATCATATTCCATAGTTTCATGTGAGGGGTACTCGAATTTTCAACCTTGCTTTCTGGCTACCTTTGAATAACAGACTTTTTTTCATGGTGTTGCATACTATTTTGGAAGTAATGAAGGGAGTTTTTTACCATTATGTTTATGCATTTGTATATCTTTGTAAAGGAACATTATGTTTCTGTATTTGTATACCTTTGTAAAGGTGAAAATAGTATTACAGAATAATTTTAATTTCTGTGGATGTTTAATTTCTGTACAAAGATGTTTATAAAAATTTTAAGGACTACCACTAAAGAGAAGTTGTTTAAAAAAATTTCACAGTTCAATAAGAGGTTAAAAAAAAGCAGGAGAAAAAAAGAGTAAACCGAAAACTTAAATAAGATGGTAGAAATAAGTTCAAATATGCCAGTTATAACAATAAATATAAACAGACTAGCTTTTAAAGAAAGATAGTGTGTGATTTGGATTTAAAATAAAACATATGTGCTATCTATAAGAGATATATTTTAAGTTAAAAAAACAGGCTTTCAACAAGATGACTGGACAAACTACAGCTGAAAAATAGTAAACCAAATAACATTAAAATCAGCTAAAATAGAATTTAAGGAAAAAATTATAAAAAGAGACAAGTGAAGATACTAAATTATGATTTTTAAAAAGCCATATAACCATACCTTCAAAGTATATAAAGTGAAAACTGATGGATTTGTAAAGATTTTTTAAATCCACAGAAGTATAGATTTTAATTCACCTGTTAAAAATATTAGGTTAAATAGAATATATATGAGTGTGTATATATATATATATATAGAGAGAGAGAGAGAGATAATATATGTATATACATACATAAATATATAATATAGTTATACACATCTCTCTATATTAATATAAAATATATTTATATTATAAAATTTTTACATAAATATATAATTATAGAAGTCTATAGATATCATACAAATCTATATATTTGTATACATGATATATAAATATAACTATATATAATTAGAGATTTGTATAATTATATTGTGTATATAAATATATATATTTATGTGTGTATATACATATATAATTAGATAATTAGATATATAATATGAAAGTCCCAGTTTTGTACTTTTCATAATTGGGATACACTATTTTTTCTTTATTTTCTTATTCTTTTCTTTATCAAAGAATTTCTCCTTACAGATATGTCATATAATTCCTGTAATCTTTTGTAAAAAAAAAATCTGAAATATCAGTTACCTTTGTGTCACTGGAAACCAGAAATGTTATTCAAACTGCACTCTAATCCACATAAATTAATCTCAAGTCAGTTCACCTTTCTTAAAAAAACTGACCTCACTGACCATCAGAAAAATTAATGACACTTAGGCAGGGCTCTAAAGGTTTTCAGCTACTACCCCAACTCTATTACCACCATTTTTATATGAGAAATTGATTTTTTTCTCAGTTTTATTGGCAGTACAATAAAACATAATTTTGTTATTTTTATCCTACTATTCCCCTATTCCTTTCAACGAGGTTGTTTTCCCTAAATTCCTCCTAAACTGAAATTATGAAGCCACAATTAATCAACAAGGTAGTATCAATCAAGAAGGGTCCTGTTGTTTTTAATATTTAATCACTAAAAATTTTTTTCTAAGCCATGACTCACTCACTTTTACCCTGAAATATTTAGCCTTGCTTATGTTTTATATGAATATATATTTGTCATATATTGTCAATATAATAAATGATCATTAATTTAATTAGGGCTCATTTTACTAAGCTTAAAGATGGATTTAGAAAAGTAAAATATATACAAAATGTATGGTCTTTTCTCATACTCTGCCTGCAGACCCTCAACACCTTTCCTTTTTCTTATTTGTTCTCTTTAAAATTTCTTCTCTACTTCTCCACTTCTCCATATTAATAATATTCAACAGACCATCATTTTTCAACCTTGATATAAACTTCCCCAATTTCTTCCAAAGATTGTATTGCTTCATCCCTCTGAAAGGGAGCATGTTTTACAGAGGAGGCAGTAATTTCTCAGCTTTGATTATCAAATTTTATGTTTTGTTTATATTGTCTTTTCCCCTAACATGGCTGTAGTTGTTTTACGCAGATTTTGACAAGAGGGAAAGGGCTTTCCACCCAGATGTGGTGGCCTTGACTGTCAAGTTTACTAAAATCAACCATGGAAAAACTATGAGATGGTACCTAAGATATGTCCTGTCATATGGAAGGGGGAAGCCTGTTCCCCCTGGCCACAGTGGTTGTGGAAGAGAAAAGAGAGTCAGAAGTAGAGGAAGCAAGTATTCACACATTTGGTTGCAAACTTTCCCATATGCACAAAACTTCCAGGGAGTAAAGAAGGATAAGCTGAAGGGTTTTTACCCACTTCCTGTTTTGAACTTCAGGTGGAGATGCCCACTCCCGGTGACCTTGCCAATGTGGGATGGCAATAGACAGCATAGCAAGTGGTCAGATTACTGAGTTGGGGGGTAATCTCAACACAACTTCTACCCACTGTTTGGCAAGGAAGAGCTCCGTAGTTCCTACATGTTCCCCCAGTCTCCCAAGTGGAGATTAAGAGGGCAACTGAATAAACAGCTAGGGAAATTTCCAGGAAGATTCAGGCGTTAGTATTACTTAGGATAATTCCACAGCTAAGAACTGTAGAATATGTTATTGGGCTGGGGACAAAGTAGGAATCTCTGCCAGAAACCAGAGTGTCTCTGATATGAGATGAAGCCAATGGGGCCCATCAACAAGGTGAAATAGCTATGTTCCCCAGAGTACTGCCTAAACTAAGTGAACACAGCATGGGTTACACCACCCATGCTCTACAGTGGCAGACACCAGCAAGAAGCCCACAGATAGGACCAGCCCGACCAGTCCGACCACACTTGGTGAATACCAACCAGCTATCAGCTGTTCTACAAAAATCCTAGCACCCTTCATCAACCCTGCAGGACAATAAACTTTCTCTTCATTAGAAATACTGTCTCAGGCAGGAGGAGGAAAAATAGAGAAACAGCTGGATGAGGGATGTGACGTTAAGTTGACTAAATGTTTGAGAAAGCTTGTTTTAAACTGAAGGAGATTAAGCTGGAAGAGAAATTAATAGCATTAATTGGAAATTTTAAAATTTATTTTGCCCTAATATCTAGCAAAATGTGGTATTCATAAAGATAAGTTATAGAGAAATAAGTAACGAAGCTTATAGAGGTGTAGAAGTGTAAATGATGAGTGTATTCTACTGTGTGAAGAAATAATTCACAGTGTATATCTGTGTAAAAGTGTCATTAATTATGTCTGATCTATTAGATACAGATCTAAATATAGATTGCTATGGTCTCAATGTTTATGTCCTCTCAACATTCGTATTTGGAAATCTAATCCCCATTGGGATGGTATTAGGAGGTGGGGCCTTTGGGAGGTGATTAGATCGTGGCAGAGGGGCCATCACGTGTGGAATTCGTTCACTTTTTTATAAAAGAGACCCCAGAAAGCTGCCTTGCTCCTTCCACCACGTGAGGATGCAGAGAAAAGGCATCATCTGTGCAACAGGAAATGGGCCTTCACCAGACACTGAATCTGCTGAAACCTTGATCATAGATTTCCTAGTAACCCCCTAGAACTATGAGAAATAAATTTCTGTTGTTTAAAAGCTACTCAGTGTGTGGTATTTTGTTATAGCAGCCCCAATGGACTAAGACTATATTAGATATATAGACATAGATCCATATCTATGTATTTATCTAATCTACGTACTGTATATAAAAGGCCACATATCTATATACAGTACAGTACCATATGCGATTGAGATTGTGTGTGTTTTCTCATACATAAAATTTCAATTAGTAGCTTTGAATGTAAGTCTCCCTTCCTTCCTTCCTTCCTTTCCTTCCGTCTCTCTCTCTCTCTTTCTTTCTTTGACATAGTCTTGCTCTGCCACCCAGGCTGGAGTGCAGTGGCGTGATCTCGGCTCACCGCAACCTCTGCCTCCCAGGTTCAAGCGATTCTCCCACCTCGGCCTCCTGAGTAGCTGGGATTACAGGCATCCACCACCACAACCAGCTAATTTTTGTATTTTTTAGTAGATACGGGGTTTCACCATGTTGGCCAGGCTGCTCTTGAACCCCTGACCTCAAGGGACCCACCCGCCTCCGCCTTCCAAAGTGCTGGGATTACAAGCCTGAGTCACCATGCCTGGCTATAAGTCATTTTCTGAATTTCATGTTATTTTCTGGAAATAAAATTACTAGGCCAGTGGAAATGAGTATTTTAAAGACTATTGGAATAGTTTGCCAAAGATAGCTTCCGTACCTAAATCAATCCATTCCTTTAAAATAGTCAGATATTTGAGAATGGCAAAAAAAAAAGAAAAACTATATAAATCAAATATTGCATTTGTCATTTACACTTTCATTATTGTGAAGGCCAGATTTCAGGCTGTGGTTTGATTCTTCTGAAGTACTTGCTCTTTATTGAAGACACGTAGCCACTGGCTGTAAGGTAGCACTGTGTGATTGCTTCATGTTGTCTTATTTCTGTCCAGCTGAAAGATATTCCTTTCCACTCACAAAGACTGCAGTGAACTTAGGTATTACTATTAGATACTTTCTCCACCAAGTCTCAATGTGATCAATCGCATGAGTTTCACGAAGATCATTGCTTGCTACTCAATCAAAATCCATTGTTAGATATTTTAAATTATCTATTTAAAAAGCCTCCGGAGGAATTAAAATCTTTATACAATTTTTAAAATTATGAATAAACTTTGTAAAAATATAGCAATATTTAAGTGCTATAAGCTATTTCCAAGCAGTTTCCATTGAACTCTTCTCTGGTTGATATTCTAGGCATCAAGCAGCAATCTTCACTCTCAGAAAAGAACCAATTCACTATTGGCTGATGTACACAGCAGGCCAGGATAGGGACCCATCACTTTTTCCTCCTTATTACACGCTGTCCTTTCCATTAGAATCATGGCAGTCTTCACACTGCTCCCTTTGCATGTATAACTCATCCTATGAGTCAGGCCTTGAATTTATTTATTCCAGTAGGCTCCTAAAAAGCTTTATCCTTTGGCAGTACAATCTCTCAAAACCAGATTCGCATCAAAATAATTTCCACAATCGATATTGTAGCACATATTATTCCACAATGATTTTTTAAATTAACAGTGTAGCAATGTATTATTCCAAATATCTGAATGGATTAATTTTACTTCCAGAGATGGGATACTAAAGGGTTGAAAATATAGAAGAAAAATAATGTCAAAACATATAAAACTATGCATCCTTATAATCATGAGGAAGAGAAATATACATACCTGTATACAGAGATTTTTCTTGTTTTCTTTGCAATTACACTGTGTAAAAGTTTGAACATCAAGTTCTTTTACACTGGAGTTTCTTAAGCATAAAACTGTAAAACAGGCAAAGAACTGAAATGAAATTTAATTTTTAAAAATTATTAAAGTATTTTACATGTGGCTTTTCCATTTTTAAGGTACACTTGTATTTCCTTGCTTTCATCTACATTCTTAATTGACTTCAAAGAGACTGTATTTTATTCAATATCTGTTTATATCTTCAAAAAGTTCCTGAATCATCTTCAAAATGCAACTCAAATGATCACCTTACTGATCAAAGAGAATTATTTCTCTTCTTTTTAGTTTAGGTGCATAGATACATAGTTCATTCTGAATAATAAAAAGCTTTGAAAGGGGAAAGAACATTTTTCTTTATATTTGGTGGCAATTTTGACTTTGTATAGTCATTCATGGAGTTCAAAGAAATTTAAATGGACAGAGCACAGAAGTATTCCTGACACAACATCATTCAACAAATTCCATCCTGTGCTCATTCTGGCAACCTTAGACAGCCAATATCAAGTCCACACCCCTCGTTTGCTCTCCTATAGCTAACATAATATTGTTTTTACAAAACCAATGACTGAGAGATATGGTAGGTGGAACTGGGCATGTGGAGTTTGTGGGGAGGGAAGATAGCCATTTTAAATAGGGTGGTAAATTCTGAAAGATGTAAAGGAGTAAGTCCTGTGGATTTCGGGGCAGAGTGTAACAGAGTAAAACGGCTGATGCAAGAGACACAGGTGAAAGGGTGAGAGTGGCATGTCTGAGAAACTGCAAGGAGGTCACTGGGCTAGAGCAGAGTGAGCCTGAGGGATGTGGTAAGAGATAAGATTATCAGAGAGGTAGTGGGGGTGGAGGTGTCACAGTGCGTCTCCTAGAAACTTGAAAGTTCCCACTGAATGAATCTGAGAGCCAATAGAAGAGTAAATAAAGGAGTAGTGTTTTAAAATCTGATTTTGCTTTTCAAAATAGGATATACAGGGTCAAGAGTGAAAGAAGACAGTCTAGTTAGGAGACTATTCAATTAGCACAAGAAAAAAATGATGATGGCCCTTACTACTGTCTTCTCATCAGACTATACTTTTTCAATATATAACATGTCTCTTTGTTCTCTTCTATTCAAAGCTTTTCATTTGAATACTGATTTTATTAAATATTCATGCCTACTTTCTTATTGTTAGTATTTGCCTGAAATTTCCTTTTCAATATTTTATTCTCAGCTTTAAGTCACATTTTACTTTAAGTGTGTCTCCTTAAGCCAGGAAGTACATCAATATTTAGTTTACACAATCTGAGTGTCTTCAAACAGGAAAATTTATCCCATTATCATTATTTAATAGGGGATATTTATAATTATTTGTGGCATTTTATTTTATATTTTCTGTTTACTGTGTTTTCTTTTTTCCTATCTTTTTGTGTTGATAGTTTCTTTTTTTTTTTTTTGGCTGTTGTTGCTGCTGTTCAATTTTATTTACTTTGGAGTTTCAAAAGTTATGCATCCTAATCTTATTATTTGGTGGACAGCCCTCAAAATCATAATACACATAATTTTGTATTTTCCTTACTATCTTAAATAAATTATTTGTATTTAATTATCTGTATCTTTTATAAGTTCTATATCACTGTTCCTTTAGTTTTCCAGTTATATTTTTGTGATTTTTGAATCTGTCTTTCTCTACCTTCATATGCTCTGACATTTAACTTTTATTTGCCTCTGTCACTGCACTGGGCACTTTTTATCTACACCCACCTTCTTTGCATAGCTGAACCACTCCTTCCCAACGAGCGGTTAATCTATTGTTTTGAACAGCATTGAACATCCAGATGGAGCTCTCTCTCATTCAATAAGCACTAGCTACTCCTCATTGTAGGAGAATCATCATCATAATTTTTAGAAAAGGATACAATTATCCATATCACATTAAATTATATCATTTTCCTTCATCTAGAAACGGAGTTTATAATGCATACATACACACACAGCTTATGTTTATGTGGGCTTTATTTGAGGAAAAGTGTTTTACTTTCTTTGCTGTGGCAGATGGTTACATGTCGTTTTGTAAACATGGTGAGGTAGAAAAGATACTGCAGAAGACCTTAACATCGACAGGCAACATACACCTTATCTTCTTCATTGCACAGTAAGAGCCTCAAGGACCATTTGGAAGCCTGCAGAGGCAGACACTATATTTTCTTTGCTTCGGCACTTATCATTAACCCAGAGAGCTACCCAGCTGCTAGTGCTGAAAAGCTATCCTTAGGGAAGAATTTCTTTCAAACAGAGCGCCGTTTCTTTAAAACCACGTTGCCATTTGTATTCAGTACAAGAGAGCTCATAACCAAAAGAGCCAACTGAGCTTTCCAAAGACAAATGAGTCAGTCAATGAAGTATTTTTAGATAATCACTAGATTCTTAAATTAGTCTCAAATATTGTAGACATGAATATTAATTTAGTCTATTTTGATGATCAAATCTACAAAGAAAAAAATACTCTCTTCATCCCCAGATTTCTTCTGGCAATACTGACCATCTCTCTGTTTCCATTTCCTAGAATATTGTTCACCTTAACCATCCAATCTAACCAAGTAATGTTTTCATATTATACTTACTTTAGTTCTTAAACAAAAATCAACTATATTTTAATATATCTATCAATTAATTCATTTATTTGCTTATCTAATTCCTGTTTTCTTCTTAAAAGCAAGGTTCTTTTCTATATTATTTGCTTCCATATCTCCTGCATCTAGAACAAGACCTGGTGTATATAGCAGGTGATTAATCTATATTTCTCAAGTGATAAAGAATATTACAAAGTTCTGAAATAATGAAAAAACCTTAATTTCATCATGATAAACCTTAGAAAAAAATAAAATTGTCAATCGTCAAAATTCTGAATATCATAACATTTTATTTTAAAAACTTCTAGAACCTAGAGTTATTCATTCTTTGTAATCATCTTTAGGATTGCCAAAATAATGCAAATTTAATTTTTTAAAATGTAACAAGAAATACATGTACATTATTGTGAAAACATAAGGATCTCTTATAGAAATTGTTGATGACTTTTTTTAAAATTAGGAGAATTTTTTAACATTTTCTTACAAAATAGTTAATTGTGAGATTTGTTTTTGTAAGTAGAAAGCATATAGGATTGTGATATTTTAATGGCTCAGATGAAAATCAAATTCCCTTAAAAAGTTATCTTTGTGACTAGTAGAATTCTTCTATGCAGGTTAAAAAGATGTTTGAAAGAGGCCGGGCACAGTGGCTCACACCTGTAATCCCAGCACTTTGAGAGGATGAGGCGGGCAGATCACCTGAAGTCAGGAGTTCGAGACCAGCCTGGGCAACCTGGTGAAACCTCTACTAAAAATACAAAAATTAGCCCAGCATGGTGGTGGGTGCCTGTAATCCCAGCTACTCGGGAGGCTGAGGCAGGAGAATCGCTTGAATTCAGGAGGCAGAGGTTGTGATGAGCCGAGATCGCGCCATTGCACTCCAGCCTGGGCAACAAGAGTGAAACTCCGTCTTAAATAAATAAATAAAAATAAACGATGTTCAAAGGAAAACAAAAGAAATAAATAATCCCCAAAATGAGAAATGGCATTTGTATCAACATCTTTCATTTGGAAACAGGAGTTAAAAATGGATCATTGGCCCAGAGCGGTGGCTCACGGTTGTAACCCCAGCACTTTGGGAGGCCGAGGCGGCCGGATCACCTGAGGTCAGGAATTCGAGACCAGCCTGGCCAACATGGTGAAACCCCGTCTCTACTAAAAATACAAAAACTTAGCTGGGCGTGGTGGCGGGCGCCTGTAGTTCCAGCTACTCGGGAGGCTGAAGCAGGAGAATCGCTTGAACCTGGAGGGCGGAGGTTGCAGTGAGCCAAGATGGCGCCACTGCACTCCAGCCTGGGTGACAGAGCAAGAATCCATCTCAAGAAAAAAAAAAAAGAACCGTTAATAGCATACGAGGCAAAAACCTAGCAATAAAATACAACAGAAGAGTAGTGGAATAAAATTTCTTGTTTATTTAATTCCATCTGTCTGATATCTGAGATTAGGTTTCTAAAAAGCAGTGAATTTGCTCCTCTTCAATTGAAGATGAATATGAAAAATGGAAAGACCAAAATTACTTTCAGATTAATTGATACTGAAGAACTAAATCTAGGTGCAAAAGAATGCTGAAAAAATATTCATAGTTTCAGCCTCAGAAAGATGTTTTTCAGCAAAATATAAAATTATAATATAAAACATGAATGCTAAACTATTAATTATAAAATCTGAAGATTTTCCAGATATATCTCATCTCCAATCTTCTTAACTTCAAACATCAGAGCTTAAAAAAATAGAGCTTCTGGTTTCCCTTGGGCTGATTGTGGCCACTTAATTTCAAATACTCCCCCAGAAAACATGTATGTCAACAAGAAGAACAAATAAAATCACCAATAGCCTATGACAATAGCAGAGAGATAGAAAATAATTGAAATGTTTAATTCACATGTAAGTAAACATTGCTGTTTTACAGACCAGGGTCAAGGGTCAAAGATTTTGCAAAAGAGAACAGAATACACTAGAGTCCTAATAGCAGAGAAATACAGTTATTATAATATTAGGAGTTACCATCAAGGGAGAAGGATTGCATCCTGAATGGAGGAATACCAACAAAAGATCCAAAGCCTGGTACATCAGAAAACTGAATATAGGAAATAAAAAGAAAGCAGCTTACACAGTAAAAGAATATCTCAGAGATACTGTGAGTTAGGTTCCAAACTGCCATGGAAAGGCAAATATTGCAATAAAGTGAGCCACATAATTTTTTTGTTTTTCCCAGTATATATAAAAGTTATGTTTACACTATACTGTGGTCTATTAAGTATGCGATAGCATTATGTCTAAATAATGCACATACCTTATTTTAAAAGTACTTTATTGCTAAAGAATACTTATGATCATCTCAGGCGTCAGCGAGTAGTAATCTTTTTGCAGGAGGAAGGTTTTGCCTCAAGGTTGATGGCTGCTTACTGATCGAGTGCTGATTACTGAAGATGGGTGTGACTGCAGTAATTTCTTAAAATAAGACAACAATGAAGTTAGCCACACCGATGGACTCTTCCTTTCATAAATAATTTCTCTGGAGCATGCCCTGTTTTTTGACATAATAGCATTTTACCCACAATAGAACTTCTTTTGAAACTGAAGTCAATCCTTTCCAATGCTGTCTTTGCCTAATCAACTAAGATTATGTAATATTCTTAATTCTTTGTTGTCATATAAATGATGCTCACAGCATCTTCACCAGGAAGAGATACCATCTCAGAAAATCACATTTTTTACTCATCCATGAGAAGCAATCCCTCTTCTATTCAAGTTTTATCATGAGATTGCAGCAATTCAGTCACATCTTCAGGAGCCACTACTGACTCTAGTTCACTTGCTATTTCTACCACACCTACAGTTGCTTTCTCTTCTGAAGTCAAGTCTTGAACCTCCCAAAGTCATCCATCAGGGCTGGAATCAACTTCTTCCAAACTCCTGTTAGTGTTGATATTTTGACCTCCAATGAATCAGAAATGTTCTTAATGGCATCTAGAATGAACTCTTTCCAGAAGGTTTACAACTTACTTTGTCCAGATCTACTCACTATCTATGGCAGCTATCATCTTATAAATGTATTTCTTAAAGAATATAACTTGAAAGTCAAAGTTACTCCTTGATCTATGGGCTGCAGAATGGAGGTTGTGTTCGCAGGCATGAAAACCACATTAATTTCCTTTTACATTTTCATCAGAGCTCTTGAGTGACCAGCTACATTGTAAATGATCAGTAGTTTTTTGAGTCTTTTTTTTTTTTTTTTTCTGAACAGTAGGTCTCAGCAGTGGGCTTAAAATATTAAATAAACCATGCTGTAAAGAGATGTTCTGTCTTACAAGCTTTCTTGTTCCATTTATAGAGCACAGTTCAAGTAGGTTTAGTGTAACTCTTAAGAGCCCTAAAAGTTTTAGAATGGTAAATGAGTATTGTCTTCAACTTAAAGCCACCAGCCATGTTAGCTCCTCACAAGAGTCAACCTGTCCTTTGAAGCTTTAAAGCCAGGCATTTTTCCTCCAACATAAGGTGATTTCATCTACATTGAAAATCTGTTGTTTAGTATAGCCATGTTCATCAAACACCTTACCTTGATCTTCTGGAAACTTGCTGCAGCTTATAATCAGCAATTGCTTTTTTACCTTGTACTTTTATGTTACAGTGATGGCTTCTTTCTTTAAACCTCGTGAACCAACTTTTTCTAGCTTCCAACTTTTTCTCTGCAGCTTCCTCACCTCTCTCAGACTTCATTTAATAGAAGAAACTTAGGGCCTTGATCTGGATTAGGTGTCAGCTTAAGGGAATCTTGTGGCTAGTTTGATCTTCTATCCAGACCATTAAAACTTTGTCCATATCAGAAATAAGGTTGTCTCATTTTCTTATCATTTATGTGTTCACAGATGTAGCATTTTAATTTCCTTCAAGAACTTTTCCTTTGCATTTTTGCATTCTTGTCTTACATAACTTGGCTAACAGGTTGGTACAAGAGACCTAGCTTTTGGCCTATCTCAGATTTAGACATGCCTTCCTCACTAAACTTAATAATTTCTAGCTTTTTATTTAAAGTGAGAAAAGCTTTCACCGGGCTTAGTCTATTTATATATAATGTAATTGTGATATTTGGGGATTTAAATCTGTCATTTAAAAAATTTGTCCCACATTTTATTTTCTTAGCTTATCTTTTCTTTTTATTCTGTATACTCCGTTCATGCCTTCTTTTGGATTCATTTTTCTAATCATTCCATCTTCTTCCCACCTTCTTATTAGCTTTTTAGTTATAAATGTTTGTTATTTTAATGATTATCCTCATGTCTAGCTATATTTAAATGGATATTTATACATTCTTTTTATAGTTTAAACCTCATAATACATTACAGTAAGCCTTCACTTAACATTGTCAACACGTTCTTGGAAACTGAGACTTCCAGTGAAACACTGTATAACAGATCCAATTTTTTCCCTCATTAACACTGTAAGAATACATTGAATAAAACAATATTATTTGAAAACCTGCTAAATTCAAAATTTTCAAAAACCTATTAATAACATTAAATGAGCACTTACTGTGGTTTTGTTGCTTTAAACAGTGAATGTATATGTACATTTAACAAAATACGTACCAGTGTTCTTTATTCTTTCTGTTTGTATGTAGTTCCAGCTGGGATCATGTCCCTTCTACTGGAAGGGCAGAAATTTGTTATTATTATTACTATTAGGATGATGATTATTAGTATTTGTTATTGCATCTCTTCTAGCAAAATATTATTTTTCTTTTTTTAAAAAAAATCTTTATTTTACCCTCTTTTTTGGTGACAGATATTTTCCTTGGGTATTGAATTCTAGATTGACAGTTTTTCTCTTTGGACACTTCAAAGATGTCATTTCACCGGCTTCTGACTTCCATTATTTTTTGTTGAAAACTTGGTATTACTGTTGATCTTTTGAATAATGTATCCTTTTTCTCTGAATGATTTTCAATTTCTCTTTATTTTCTTCTCTTTTTTCTCTCTCTCTCTTTTTTTTTTTTTTACAGGGTCTCCTTCTGTCACTCTGGGTAGAGTACACTGGCACAATCACAGCTCACTGCTGCAGCTTCAACCTCCTGGGCTCAGGTGATCCCCCTACCTTAGCCTCTACTCTGTCTAATCTGTTGATTAAACCCTATATCAAATTCTTAGACAATGAGTTCTTGTGAGATCTGGTTGTTTAAAAGTGTGTGGCACTTCCTCCTCTTTGCTTTTAAGTAATCATTTTTATTTCTGGGATTTCTATTTGATTTGTTAAAATAGAATCCAATTCTCTAGTCAAATCTCCATCTTTTCACCTATTGGCTTGAAAATATTAAGCATAGTTATTTTTTAGTTGAGATATAATTTACGTAACATAAAATTCACCATTTTAAAGATGACAAATCAGTGGTTGTTAGTATATTCACTATGTTGCCCAAACACCACCACTGTCTAATGCCAGGGCGTTTCTATTACTCCCAAAGAAACTCCACAGTTACTAGCAGCCAATTCTCCCCTTTTCCTGTCCCCTGGCAACCGCTGATACAGTTTGGGTTTTTTTCCCCTCTAAACCTCATGTTGAAATGTAATCCCTAATGTTGGAGGTGGGGCCTGGTGGGAGGTGATTAGCTTATGGGGCAGATCCCTCATGGCTTGGTGCTGTCCTCAAGATAATGCGTTCTTATGAGATCTGGTTGTTTAAAAGTGTGTGGCACCTCCTCCTCATTCCTTCTGCTCTTTCCATGTGATGTGCCTACTCTGGTCCCACCTTCCACCATGAGTAAAAGCTCCCTGAGGCCTCCTCAGAAGCCAGGCAGATACTGGCCCCATGCTTGTACAGCCTGAAGAAGCATGAGCCAATTAAACTTCTTTTTATTTACTTATTCATTTTTTAAAAAGATGTAACTAAAAATTTAGACATAGTCAATCATATATGGAAGAAGTGAGGGAAGCAATATGAAGTATAAGGTATAAATGAGTAAAAATCCTAACATACCCTATAGAAAGTAAATTGATTTATCAAGAGGAATATTATTTTCACATGAGAAGATAAATACCAGAACAAACAGTTAAAAACAAAGTGATTCTTCTAGCAAATGGCACAAATCAATGAAATGGGACAAATCAATGAGAGAAAAGAGTGAAGAATTTATATATATATATATGTTTTATAGAAGTATTTAACAATTATTTTCATGTAATACTTTCACCATAATTTTTAAAATTTTAATAATCAAGAAATAATGAAAAATAAAAATAGGTTATAAATTATAGGCAACTGCAGAGAATGTGGGAATTATTCTGATTTTTTTAAATTTATTTTTTTTAATTATACTTTAAGTTGTAGGGTACATGTGCTTTTTAAATAAATTACCCAGTCTCAGGTATTTCTGTAAAGCAATGCAAAAACAGACTGATACAACTACTAATATACTTCTATTTTAGATACTTAATATATGCGAATCACACAATTTTTTTTTGTATCTGGCTTCTTTCATATAGCATGATGTTTTCAAGGCTCATCCATGTTGCAGCATGTATCAGCCCTACATTTATTTTTAAGGCCAAATATGTTGCATTGTACAGATATATCACATATTGTTTATTCAGTAATCAGTTAATGGATATTTGGGTTGCTACTGCTTCTTCACTATTATAATGTTGCCATAAAAGTTCATAGACAAGATTTGGTGTGAACCTATCTTTTCAATTCCCTTAGATATATATCTAGGAATGGAATTGCTGGGTTTTATCATAGTTTTATGCTAAACTTTTTGAGGAATAGCCAAGTTATTTTCAACAGTGTCTCTACCATTTACATTTCCACCAGCAATGCATTAGGGTTGCAATTTCTCCACCTCCTCACCCACATTTGCTATTGACTATCTTTTTTACTGTTACCATCCTAGGGGGTGTCGAGTGCCATCTCTTTGTAGTTTTTATTTGTTTTTACCTAATTATTAATGATGTTGAGCATTTTTTTGTGTTTATTGGCTGTTGGTATATCTTCTATGGAGAACTGTCTTTTCAAATGAATTATCCATTTTTAAATTTGGTTGTCTTCACTTGTTCAATTTTATTTCTTTTTTTCTATTCCTCAGACTGGGTAACTAATCTAAATTGACCTATTTTCAAGTTCACTGATGCTTTCTTCTGACCAAATCTCTTGTTGAGCCTCTCTAGTGAATTTTTTATCTTATTTGTTTTTTTTCCTACTATAAAGTTTCTATTTGTTTTTTCTTTATAATTTCTATCTTTTTATTGATATTCTCTATTTGATAAAACATGTCTCCCACATTTCTTTAATTATTTAGGATTACTTTAATTATTCAGTTCCTTGGGTGTTTTTAGCTTTTCAGACATATTTAAAATAGCTTTTTTGCTGAAAAGACATTTATTTGATATGTGATATGGTTTGGCTCTATGTCCCCACCCAAATTTCATGTGGAATTGTCATCTCCACGTGTTGAAGGTAGGGCCTGGTGGGAGGTGACTGGATCATGGGGGCAGATTTCCCCCATGCTATTCTCATGATAGTGAGTGAGTTCTCATGAGATCTGATGGTTTAAAAGTGTGTGGTACTTCCCCCACCGCCCCCCTCCTGCCTCCATGTGAAGAAGGTGCTTACTTCCCCTTCGCCTTCTCCCATGATTGTAAGTTTCCTAAGGCCTCCCATTCATGCTACCTGTTAAGCCTGCAGAACCATGAGTCGGTTAAACTCTCTTCTTCATAAATTACCCAGTCTCATGGTCTCAGGTAGTTGTTTATAGCAGTGTGAGAACAGTCGAATACAGCATGTATTTTCCCCAAATAGTAAAATAAACTGACCAGTGGATCAAAATAATTTAACCTAACAAATGAAAAAAAGCTATTTGATTTCTCAATAAGAAAATACGCTGATCAAAATTTTCACCAAGAATCAGTTGAAAATGTTGCCACCTCATTGGCATTATTTTGGCTGCTCACCTAGGTGATTTCACTGACCTAAAAATAAAACATAAAAACAAATAAACAAACAGTCTCTTTCTCCATAAAACATTAAACCACCACCATCAAAAGCTGATTCTATTTATGTCTACATATGAGGGAGCCTAGACTCTTGAAATAGTATAATACCAAGAGAGACCACAGCAATTGCATGGTTGCTGAATCTGATTTGTCAAGTATCAGTTCAGCTCAATTCAGTCCAGACCTTGAAGGTGACATGCTTTGTACATCAGGCTCAGCTCTTACCTGTTTAGGTTACTTAATGGAATTTTGAGTAATTTTAAACCTACATTGAAAATGAAAAAAATTAATATGCTAGAAATAAGAATGCAAATTATACATTCATTTTAGGATAAAACACAAAACTGGTAAGACATTTCATGTTTGTGGCAGGTTTGCTTCATGATGCAATCCATGGTATCCTGAGAGATACACTGTTCACTCTTACCTCTTTTCAGGTGGTGTATGTGTGTGTGCACACGTGTGCGTGTGGGTGGACAGGCAAGGTGCTCTGGCTTGGGTTTTCTGAAGTCAAATCTAAAGAACAATCAAGTCCAAGACAAATGGTGTCATGGGACAAGGTCCCCAGTGGGAAGTGAGGTTTATGGACAAGAGAATGGAAATAGAATAATAAAAGAAGCTGATTTGGAGAAGCAGGGTGCAGGGCTGACAGTACAGGGAGGTATTCTCCCTGTCCTGCTAACTGTAATTGTGTGCTTATCTCTCCCCCTGAGTTTAGGCTATTATATTCTGAGTCTGGGTCCATAGGTAAGGCTGTACACAAAGGCAGGTCTTGAGTTTCACACAAAGAGTTTAGGTATTCCCAGTGTAGATTTTCCTGAGAAGGGAATAATTTTTTTTTTTTTTTTTTTTTTTTTAGATGGAGTCTCGCTCTGTCACCCAGGCTGGAGTGCAGTGTCATCATCTTGTCTCCCTGCAACCTCTGCCTCTGGAGCTCAAGCGATTCTCCTGCCTCAGCCTCCTGAGTAGCTGGGATTACAGGCACACGCCACCACACCCAGCTAATTTTTGTATTTTTAGTAGAGACGGGGTTTCACCATGTTGGTCAGGCTGGTCTCAAACTCCTGACCTCATGATCCACCCACCTCAACCTCCCAAAGTGCTGGGATTACAGGCGTGAGCCATTGCACTCGGCCAAGGATAATCTTTTTAAAACTATTTTAACTTTTATTTTAGGTTCAGGGGCACATTTGCAGATTTGTTATAGAGGTAAACTTGTGACTCAGGGATTGGGTGTACAGATTATTTTATCAAGCAGGTACTCAGCATAGTACCCAATAGTTTTTTTTCCTCTTTTCTTCTTTTTCTTCTAAACCTCTCCCTTCTCCCATCCTCTGCTCTCACGTAGGCCCCTGTATCTGTTGTTGCCCTCTTTCTCTCCATGTGTTCTCATCATTTAGCTCCCACTTACAAGTGAGAACATGTAGTATTTGGTTTGCTGTTCCTGCATTAGTTTGCTAAGGATAATGGCTTCCAGTTCCATCCATGTTTCTGCAAAGAACACGATCTCTTTCTTTTTATGGCTGCATAGTATTCCATGGTGTATATATACTAAATTTTCCTTATCCAGTCTACTGTTGATGGGCTTTTAGGTTTATTCCATGTCTTTGATATTTTGAATAATGCTGCAATAACATACTTGTGCATGTGTCTTTATGGAAGAAGAATTTATATCCCTTTGGATATATACCCAGTAGTGAGATTGCTGGGTTGAATGGTAATTCTGCTTTTAGTTCTTTGAGGAATCACCACTCTGTTTTCCATAATGGTTGAACAAATTTACACTCCCACCAGCAATGTGTAAATGTTTCCTTTTCTCTGCAATCTCACCAGCATGTTATTATTGTTATTTTTTTACTTTTTAGTAAAAGCCATTCTGACTGATGTGAGATGGTATCTCATCATGGTTTTGATTTGCATTTCTTTAATGATCAGTGATATTGGGCTTTTTTTCATATGCTTGTTGGCCGCATGTGGGTCTTACTTTGAAAAGTGTCTGTTCATGTCCTTTGCCCTCTTTTTAATGAGGTTGTTTGTTTTTTGCTTGTATGTTTGTTTAAGTTCCTTGAAGATTTTGGATATTAGATATATTGTCAGATGCATAGTTTGCAAATATTTTTCCTCATTCTGTAGGTTGCCTGTTTACTCTGTTGATAGTTTCATATGCTGTGCAGAATCTCCTTAACTTATTTAGGTCCCATTTGTCAATTTTTGCTTTTGTTGCAATTGCTTCTGGCATTTTCATCATGAAATCTTTGCCAGTTCCAATGTCCAAAATTGTATGTCCTACGTTCTCTTTCAGAGTTTTTATAGATTTGTTTTACATTTAGGTCTTTAATCCACATTGAGTTGATTTTTGTATATGGTTTAAAGAATGGGTCCAGTTTCAGTCTTCTGCATATAGTTAGCAAGTTAGCCCAGAACCATTTATTAAATAGGGAGTTATATTAGCCCGTTTTCATGCTGCTAATGAAGACATACCTGAGACTGAAAAGAAAAATAGGTTTAATGTACTCAGCTCCACATGGCTGGGAAGCCTCACAATCACGGCAGAAGGTGTAAGGCACATCTCATATGGTGGCAGACAGGAGAAGAGAGAGAGCCAAGTGAAAGAGGTTTCCCCTTATAAAACCATCAGATCTTGTGAGACTTGTTCACTACCATGAGAACAGTATGGGGGAAACTGCCACCATGATTTAATTATCTTCCACTGAGTCCCTCTTACAACAAAATGGAATTATGGAAGCTGCAATTCAAGTTGAGATTTAGGTGGGGACACTGCCAAACCATATCATTGCACCCTGGCCCCTCCCAAATCTCATGTTCTCACATTTCAAAACCAGTCATGCCTTCCCAATAGTCCCCAAAGTCTTAACTCATTTCAGCATTAACTCAAAAGTCCACAGTCCAAAGTATCATCTGAGACAAGGCAAGTCCCTTCTGCCTACGAGCCTGTAAAATCAAAAGCCAGTTAGTTACTTCCTAGATACAATGGGGTACAGGCATTGGTTAAATACAACCATTCCAAATGGGAGAAACTGGTCAAAACAAAGGGGCTAAAGACCCCATGCAAGTCCAAAATCCAGTGGGGCAGTCAAATCTTAAAGCTCCAAAATGATCTCCTTTGACTCCATGTCTCATATCCAGGTCATTTGATGTAACAGGTGGGCTCCCACAGCGTTGGGCAGCTCTGCCCTGTGGCCTTGCAGGGGACAGCCCTTCTGGTTGCTTTCACGGGCTGGCATTGAATGTATGCAGCTTTTCCAGGTGCATGGTGCAAGCTGTCGGTGGATCTACCATTCTGGGGCCTGGAGGATTGTGCCCCTCTTCTCACAGCTCCACTAGGTGGTGCCCCAGTAGGGACTCTGTATGGTGACTCCAAACTCACATTTTCCCTCTGCACTGCCCTAGCAGAGGTTCTCCATGAGGGCCCAGCCCCCACAGCAAATTTCTGCCTGGGCGTCCAGGCATTTCCATACATCCCCTGAAATCTAGGCGGAAGTTCCCAAACCACAATTCTTGACTTTCATGCACCCACAGGCTCAACACCACATGGAAGCTGCCAAGGCTTGGGGCTTGCACCCTCTGAAGCCATGGCCCAACTTGTACTTTGGCCCCTTTTAGTCATGGCTGCAGCAGCTGGGACACAGGGCACCAAGTCCCTAAACTGCACACAGAAGAAGGACCCTGGGCCCTAGCCCACTAAACCATTTTTTCCTCCTAGGCCTCAGGTCTGTGATGGCAGGGACTGCTGAGAAGACCTCTAACATGCTCTGGAGACATTTTCCCCATTGTCTTGGTGATTAACATTTGACTCCTCATTACTTATGCAAATTCCTGCAGCCTGATTGAATTTCTCCTCAGAAAATGAGTTTTTCTTTTCTATTGCATTGTCAGGCTGCAAATTTTCTGAACTTTTATGCTCTGTTTCCCTTTCAAAACTGAATGCTGCCTGGGTGTGGTGGCTCATGCCTGTAATCCTAGCACTCTGGGAGGCTGAGGAAGGTGGATCACCTGAGGTCAGGAGTTCAAGACCAGCCTGGTCAACAGTAAAACCCCGTCTCTACTAAAAATGCAAAAATTAGCTGGGCGTGGTGGTGCATGCCTGTAGTCCCAGCTACTCGGGAGGCTGAGGCAGGAGAATCACTTGAACATGGGAGGCAAAGGTTGCAGTGAGCCGAGATTGCACCACTGCATTCCAGCCTGGGAGACAGAATGAGACTCCATCTCAAAAACAACAACAAAACAAAAACAAAAACAAAAACTGAATGCCTTTAACAGCACCTAAGTCACCCCTCGAATGCTTTGCTGCTTATAAATTTCTTCTGTCAGATACCCTAAATCATCTTCCTCAAGTTTAAAGTTCCACAAATCTCTAGGGCAGGGGCAAAATGCCACCAGTCTCTGCTAAAACATAACAAGAGTCATCTTTGCTCCCATTCCCAACAAGTTCCTCATCTCCATCTGAGACCACCTCAGCCTGGATTTCATTGTCCGTATCATTATCAGCATTTTGGTCAAAGCCATTCAACAAGTCTCTAGGAAGTTCCAAACTTTCCCACATTTTCCTGTCTTCTTCTGAGCTCTCTAAACTGTTCCAACCTCTGTCTGTTACCCAGTTGCAAAGTTGCTTCTATATCTTCATGTATCTTTTCAGCAGAACCCCACTCCCAGTAGCAATTTATTGTATTAGTCCATTTTCACACCACTGATAAAGACATACCCAAGATTGGGAAGAAAAATAGGTTTAATGGACTCAGAGTTCCATGTGGCTGAGGAAGCCTCAAAATCATGGTGGAAGGTGCAAAGCAGGTCTCACATGGTGCCAGACAAGACAAGAGAGAGAGCCAAGCAAAAAGGGTTTCTGCTTTAAAGAACCACCAGATCTTGTGAGACTTAATCACCACCATGAGAACAGTATGGGGGAAACTGTCCCCATGATTCAATTATCTCCCATTGGGTCCTTCCACAACTCAAGGGAATTATGGGAGCTACAATTCAAGGTGGGATTTGGTTGGGGACACAGACAAACCATGTCAGTAGTCCTTTCCCCATTGCTTGTTTCTGTCAGCTTTGTCAAAGATCAGATGGTAGTAGGTGTGTGGCTTTATTTCTGGGCTCTCTATTCTGTTCCATTGGTCTATGTATCTGTTTTTGTATCATGCTGTTTTGGTTACTGTAGCCTTGTAGTACAGTTTGAAGTTTCACAAGGTTATTCTTTGTTCTTTCTTACTTTTTTTTTTTTTTTTTTTGAGATGGTGTCTCGCTCTGTTGCGCAGGCTGGAGTGCAGTGGCACCATCTCTGCTCACTGCAAGCTGCGCCTCCTGGGTTTATGCCATTCTCCTGCCTCAGCCTCCTGAGTAGCTGGGACTACAGGCACCTGCCACCACGCCCAGCTAATTTTTTTTTTTTTTTTGTATTTTTAGTAGAGATGGGGTTTCACCATGTTAGATATGATGGTCTCGATCTCCTGACCTTGTGATCCACCTGCCTCGGCCTCCCAAAGTGCTGTAATTACAGGTGTGAGCCACCATACCCGGCCCCAGCTTTGTTATTTCTGTTTAGGATTTCTTTGACTATTCAGCCTCTTTTCTGGTTCCATATGAACCTTAGAATACATTTTTCTAGTTCTGTGAAGAATGACATTGGTAGTTTGATAGGAATAGCATTGAATCCAGAAATTGCTTTGGGCAGTATAGCCATTTTAACAATATTGATTCTTCTTATCCAAGAGCAGGGAAGTTTCTTCCATTTGCTTCTGTCATCTCTGATTTCTTTGAGCAGTGTTTTTTAGTTCTCTTTATAGAGATCTTTCATCTCTCTCATTAACTGTATTCCTAGACATTTTATTCTTTTTGTGGCAATTGTGAATAGGATTGTGTTCTTGATTTGGCTCTCAGCTTGGGTGCTGTTACTGTATAGGAATGCTACTGACTTTCATACTTTGATTTTATATCCCAAAACTTTGCTGAAGTTGCTTATCATTTCAAGGACTTTTGGGGCCGAGACTACGGGGTTTTTTTAGATATAGAATCATGTCATCTGCAAACAGGGTGATATGGTTTGGCTCTGTGTCCCTACCCAAATCTCACCTTGTAGCTCCCATAACTCCCATGTGTTGTGGGAGGGACCTAGTGGGAGATGATTGAATCATGGGGGTGGGTATTTCCCATGGTGTCTCGTGATAGCAAATGGGTTTCATGAGATCTGATGGTTTTAAAAACAGGGGTTTCTCTGCACAAGCCTTACCTTTTTGCCTGCCTCCATTCATGTAAGAAGTGACTTTTCCTCCTTGCCTTATGCCATGATTGTGAGGCCTCCCCAGCCATGTGGAACTGTAAGGCCAATTAAACCTCTTTATTTTCTTTTGTAAATTGCCCAGTTTTGGATATGCCTTTATCAGCAGCGTAAAAATGGACTAATGCACAGGAATCGTTTGACTCCTTCTCTTCCTATTTAGATGTCTTTTATTATATTTCTTTAGCTTTCTTGACTACTCTGGCCAGGACTTCCAATATTATGCATGAGTGGACATCTTTGACTTGTTCTGATTTTCAAGAGGAATGCTTCCAGCTTTTGCCCATTCAGTACGATGTTGGCTGTGGGTTTGGCATAAATGGCTGTCATTATTTTGAGGTTTGTTCCTTTAATACCTAGTTTACTGAGGATTTTCAATGTAAAGGGATGTTGAATTTTATTGAAATCCTTTTCTGCATTGAGATAATCAGGTGGTTTTTGTCTTTAGTTCTGTCTATGTGATGAATCACATTTATTTATTTGCATAGGTCAAACCAACCTTGCATACTGGGGATAAAGCCTACTTGACCATGGTTGATGTGCTGCTGTACTCAGTTTGCTAATATTTTGTTGATGTTTGCATCAGTGTTCATCAAGGATATTGTCCTGAAGTTTTCTTGTTTTTGTTGTGTCTCTGTCAGTTTTTGGTATCAGGATGATCCTGGACCCACAGAATGAGTTGGGGATGAGTCCCTCTTCCTCAATTAAATAGCTTATTTATAGATTTTTTCCCAAAAAGTCCAATGTCTGAGCTTCCTCAATAACAGTTTCTGTTTGTTGCTTTTGTTTCTTATGTATTAGCATGCTATCTTATTTCTTTGCATGTCTCATAACTTTTTGTTTAGAATTGGACATTCTGAATTATAAATATGGTAACTCTGGAAATAAGATACTCTCTTCTAACCTAGGTTTGTTGCCACTGCTGCTTATTAAAGCAGTTGTTGTTTGTTTGTTAAGTGACTTTTCTGAACTAATTCTCCAAAATATTTTTAGAAAATTTAGATTTTTTTTTTCATTCATGGCTACTAAAGTGTGTGTTCCATTAGTTTAGTGGTCAGGTAATGATTGGACTGAAATTTCCTTAAACACCTGGAACAAAAGAGTTTCCCAGTGTTTACTAAGGTGCCATGTGTGTATATTAGGACACACCTCAACACTCACTCAGGCAATTTATAAGTCTGCCTTAGCCTTCATTTTCTGTTTCTGTAGTGTGTCAAGAGTAGCCAGAGGTGAGAGCTTAGAACTTTCTCCAGTTTTTTTTTCTAAGTATGTACACAGCCCTAGGCATGTGTGGCCTTCTAGATTCCCAGAAATGATTAATCTTTATCACCTCAGACAGCAGCAACAAAACATTTGCCTAAAAATTTTTCTTTGACAAATGACCCTTAGATAACAGCTTTAGCATTAGCACCGGTCCAGTTCCATCCAGGTGAAATAAAGACAGACATTTGAACTTGTCTTCCAGGTAGTCATCATATACATCAAAACAAGTAAATATAATTGTTTATGAATAAGGTCTATTCTGTTTTATCCAGTATAGAGAATCTAGGCTATAATTTTCAGAAGAATAGATTACGACTGAGATGGGAAGGGGAAGTGTAGGACTGGGGTATTCTAAAATTCTACAGAGCTTACTGTGCTTACTAAGACTAAGCCATTTTTCTTGAATAAGCACTCATCAGGGCTGCTAGCCTTTGGTTAATTTCCAGAGTTCTAAAAAAGTTGATTGTGACAGTTCTGACCTTTTGTTTGTTTGTTTGTTTGGAGAAGTGAGCTTTCAAAATTCCTTACTTCACCATTTTCACTGACATTATTATAATCATAGTTATAAAAAGTCTACTTTTGATATCTCCATGTAGCAATTAAAAATGGCTACAAATTCTTTGGTGCTCCTCTCATTGAGAGGCGGGGTCTATGTCTTCTTCCCTTCAATCTGGTTTATGCTTAGTATAGCAAAAAACCACATGTAAATGATGCTGTATACTTTTTTAGGTTATGTTATTGGTGGTCTTATACCTTCTGCCTGACTCTTTGGGGATGACTATAATGGGGCAAACCAGTTACCACATAAGTTTAACTATACTGAGAGAACAGTGGTAGAGAGGCCATACTAAGTTGCTCTTGTTAACAGCCCAAGATGAGCCCCAAGCCAACAGTCAGCATCAGTTACCCAGCCATGTAAATAAGCCACCTTGGATGTACAGCCCAGTAAAGCCTGTGGGTGATGCAGCCCTAGCCAACATGTAACTGCAACCATATAAAAGACCCTAAGTGAAACAGCAAAGTTAACCTCTTCCCAAATTCCTGACCCTTAAAATCATGAATATGTTCTATGCCACCAAGTTCTGGTATAATATGCTATGTAGCAAAAGTAACTGAAACACTATGATATCAATTTCTGGTATAATATGCTATGTAGCAAAAGTAACTGAAACACTATGATAACTAGATCATCAGTGGGCCTGTTTCTATCATTTGTTTTTTCTCCTGGTTTTCAGTATGGTCATGTTTGCAATATGCCATGTAATTTTTGTTGAAGGGCAGATATCATACATGAAAAGTTGTGGGAGCACTGTGTGATGCTATCTTCTTCCAAAAAGTATTTAATGTTGGTGGATTTCCTTGATCCAGCTGATGGCCATCAATTTCTTCTTTGCTCTTATTCATATGACCTAGCCCTGGGTTTTTCACCACGGTCTCACCTCCTTGGCAGGATTACTTTTTTCTCTCTCTCTCTCTGGAAACCTTGATCCTGCCAAAAGCTCCTCTTGCCTTTTGAGCCTCTTATCACTTCTTCTGCTTGGTTGCTTGGAAAATCGTCCCACACATGCGTAACTTTGGAGTCAACAAAATACTCAAAAGGTTGCCTCAAGGTAGAAATTGTGCACAGTATGTCAGGTTCACATCTGTATATGCTTTTCCTCTGAAATCTTTGTCCTGAAATTCTGATTATCTTGGATCTTCTTTGATGCTTTCATATAGTTGTCCTTTTTTGTTTTGTTGTATTTTAATCCAGCTTTAACAGGTGTTGTTGGTAGGAGAATTAATTAGATACAAGTTACTGTATCATATTTTACATTATGCTGCAGTAGTTTTCTCTAGAGTATGTTAAGTTCTCTGTTTTTACTTTTTATTTATTATATGTCTCTTCAGTATGGTACTGAGAGCAAGAACTTAGTTTTGTTTACTCTCTAGTCCCAAAGCCTAGAAATTGGCTAGTGTAAAAAAGATACTCAATAAATATTTCTGAAGGAAGAAATAAAAGAAGGAAGGAAACCAATAGGCTTATTGCTTTTCTAATCATTCTTTCACCCAGGTACACACTTGGGAAACTTTGTTTAAAGACTTTTATTTATCCTCTTCAATCAATATATTTTAGGTTTATTCTACTTCCCTACTTTGCAATTCTTATGAGCCAATAAGTTCTAGTTATTCCATATTTTAAATATCTTTCCAATATGCCCTTCCCTATTTATCCTTGCTACCCTAGATTTGGAGTTTCATTATCTCTCACTTTTTTACTATATACATCTGCGAATTGGTGCCTTACCTCTAGTTTTCTTTACTTTCTTTCTATCTCTGTCTTATTTACAGTTTTCAGTATTTTTCCCAAACACAGATTTTATTTTTTTCAGAGGTTTAAAAATGCTTAAAAATGTTAATAGCTCAAGATTGTCTACAAGAATATACACTGAAAAATAGAAACACTGGATTTTGTTTGCATGGAATACAAGAAACTTCAAACATACCTTACCGTGAAAGACAAAAACTCTTTAATAAACCTTAAAATCATCATAAACTTCATTTTAAAGCACCTAAAACTCCAAGAACATAAGTATGCCACTGTGATTTTATGCATAACTCTTGATCGACAAAAAATACTCAGAGGAATAATTATTCAATGAATATAAGAATTCGGCTGAAGAAGAAAGTGGGATATAAACATAACAAATAAATGTATTATTTTGTTGGTTAATAAGTAAGGCTTGAATTCATATCTTGTTTTTCAAAATTCTCAAAAGACGTCAAACTGGTAGGACTTCTTATACTTCATAAACTATTGGAATCAAAAAGATAAAATTATATTATATTCTTGAATACTTACTATGTTTTCCGTGTCAATTACTGCCTAATTCTTCAGGACATAAGTATGTATAAGATACAATTTCTCTTTTTCTCTCAAAGGGCACAAGAGTAGTGATTTCACATAAGTGATTAATTGAAGTAAATACAGTATTGTGATTATTTTCCATTCCATTTTTTAATTTAAAAAGTGCTTATTAAAAATGTGTAAAATGGTTAAGCCATCCAAATGAAGTATTCCTTCATTTGTCATTGGTTTTCATGCTTAATACTCGTGTCTTTAGCATTTTCTATCTCATTACCCAAACTTATAGGAAACCACAATGTAAATCAAATTTTCCATGGAGACTACACTGGGAAAAAGACAAGAGAATTTAGGGAACCATTGCTTTAAAGGGCAGGGCAAAAGAAAGAGACCAGCAAAAGAGACATCAAAGGAGGCAGATTATTAAAGAAGAGAAAGGAAGGGATTTTTAAGCTTCCTTACCTACAAAATACAAACAATAACATCTAACTTGAGGAACAAAGAGTTAATGCAAGGGGAGAACTTTTAAAATAACGCTTGATGTTTAGTAAACATTTATAAATATTGCTGGTTTTGTTTGATTGAAAATAACAATAATTTGGTGCTCAATCAGCTACATCTACAGCTAGACCATAAGCCAACTTCTCTATCACTAACAGCAAGTACCTTACATACCTGGTCTTTGAACCACTGCTTATCTTATTTACTTAAATAGGAAAATGAAAGCACAGAGATGATACGTAGACTAAACATTTGAAACTTAAAAAAAAAATTGTACACTTATTTTTAAATAAAAAATAATCTAAACAAAGTCTCTTCCTCTTTTTCAAAACATTCTCTTAGTTGTTTAACTCATGAGTTACACCGATGCTGTCTACAAATAAGCAATATGAGATTGCAGTGTAAAACCATGGGCCTCAGCTAAACAAATAGTACAAAATGTAAGTAGCAAAGCTTTGAGGGCCAGGGATGTGCTTCATATCTATTTTCTTTGTGATATTTTGTTTTATGTGAGAAGCTTTGCGGGCTTCATGTTTCACCTAAGGAGTGATGCAGAATGTCTAATGATACCTGTTAACAATTTTGTCAGGGCTACTGTGATTTATAGACTATTTACGTTAACTGGGATTATGCTGTTGACATATTTAGACACCCATTAAAATTTTTTTAAAACATTTAAATCAAGTGATTTGAGAAATGCCAAGTGCAAGGTTTCAGGTGGTGAAGGTATTTCAGGAATGACAGCACCAAAGAAAAAATAATTAGCAAACCCTTCCTCATGAGAGCTAATTTTTACTGGGCCACGTGCAGTCTATTTTTATACAACCAGATGCCCCCTTCAATGTAGTCTTATTTTTATTTACATAGAAAAGTTATTTATAAAGTTGACAGAGATCCGTCAACTTGTTCTAATTTTGTTGAGAAAAAATTTGCCAGAATCATGTGGTAGCATCTTTTACCCCATTTATCTAAGTGTCTCACTTTGTGAGGTGAGTTGGTCTAACATAAAAGTTGGAAATAGCAAGCCCCTGCACAAGCCCATGGGGAAAGAGCTTTGCTACCCAGTTCCAGATGTTCACATCACCCACTGGCTAATTAGCACTTGAGCAGGTTTTTTCAGTTTGGTACAGAATTTCCAGCTAGTGCAATCAATGAACCTTTTCTATAGCTACTTATTTAATAGTATTTTTCTAAATTTCAGATTTTCAATGGACTCTTCCTAACATAGTCAAACAACTCCGACAAAGAATTTCCTTTAATCTTTGATGTTTGCATATATTATTTCTAAGAGAGAAAAAGCCCTGTTAATTCACTACAATAGGAAATGGGTTTTTATTACAAAGTTATTTTAATGACTAGTTATGCCATAATGGCTATATGAACAAAGACAATGGATATATAAAAAGGAACTCAATTCCATAGTAATAAAGAAAATGCAAATTAAAACCAAATGAAAGAATATTATATAGCTATTATAATAATTAAAATAAAAATAATAGACAACACAAGTCTTAAAGAGGATGTAGAAAAACTGAAACCAGGCCTGGTGTGGTGGCTCACACCTGTAATCCCAGCACTTTGGGAGGCCGAGGTGGGCAGATCATGAGGTCAGGAGATCAAGACCATCCTGGCTAACACAGTGAAACCCCGTCTCTACTAAAAATACAAAAAATTAGCTGGGCGTGGTGGCGGGTGCCTGTAGTTCCAGCTACTCGGGAGGCTGAGGCAGGAGAATGACATGAACCCGGGAGGCTGAGCTTGCAGTGAGCCAAGATCGCGCCGCTGCACTCCAGCCTGGGAGACAGTGAGACTCCGTCTCAAAAAAAAAAAAAAAAAAAGAAACTGAAACCATTGGTGGGGGTATAAATTGGCACAACCACTAACATAATGCAGACTCTATTAATCCAGAACTCCCCTCCTAAGCATTTACCCAGCAGAAATGTATATGTATTCTCACCAAAAGGCACATACAAGAATGATCACAGCACTATTACCTTTCATCCTTTTGGGTGATTCTTTCCCTGACTTTGGAAGTTTTCTCACATGCATACTCTGATCAGTAAGCAGCTAAATGTTCTTGGGGAAATTCTCTGCAAATCTCATTTTCCTTTTACAGTCCTCTTCTCTCCTGTGCTCTGTACTGGTAACTGCAGATGCTTTATTCTCCGTGAACTCTCAGCATCATCTCCCTACCCTGGGTAGTCCAGCAGGCTCTGTCTTGTTTCCTCCTCTCTATACCATGACTCAGAAATTCTCTAGGGTAGTAAGCTGGAATAACTATAGATGAACATTATTTGTCTTCCATCTCTCAAGGACCATTTTCCAACACCTTGTAAACTGCTGTTTTATATACTTTGTCTTTTTTTTTAGGCAGTTGGGTAAATCCATTCCTTGCAACCTTAGGAACATCAATTTTACCTGAAAGAAAAACTGAAGGCCAATCTATGGTTCCTCTGGATTAGGTGTTTGCTTGGCAGACATTTTCTCTACAATCAATAAAGTCAGCCTCTCACTTCAAGAAAAGCAACTGGTAGTACTTGTTATCAATGATACGGTTTAAGCTTTCAAGTGAAATTTAGAATTTTAGAAAACGTTTATGTGCCACCATTAACTTCATAGTTGTCCAATACATAAATACTTACCTGATGAAATCAGTGCTGATCTTACTGCACATGATTTTTGAACATTGCATAATGAAATGTGTCAACATGGGAAGGAAAGGTCTGTATTACTCGCTGCATCACTATTTTTCAAATGACCAAAGCATGATGTTACAAAACCGTGCATTTGTTACCAAAAAATGCATTGGTAAAAAAATCCATTGTAGGTACAAGATAAAACAATGGATTTTACTGTAACATCTCACTGAAATTAAGTTTTAAAGAACTAACACTTCTTGAGTTTTGATGTAGCATCAAAGATGGGAATACATAGCTATTTGAAATAGCCATTATAATATTCTTCTCTTTTCCAAATACAGGTATATGTGTAGTCAGATTTTCTTTATATTCTTCAATTAAAACAATATGCTGCAAGAGACCGAATTTAGAAACTGATATGAGAATCTAGGTATAGTCTATAAAGCCGGACATTAAATAGAATTGTAAAATGTAAATCAATATCAATATTGTTGCTAAATATTTTTGGGTTTAGAAAGCATAACATTTGTTAAGAAAAATAAGTTATTTGTGTTAACTAGTATTGGGTTTATTTTTTAATGAATTAAGAATTCTAAATTATTTTTTAATTTTAATTTGTATTACAGTAAATATGAATGTATATCAGCACATATGAAACATATAAAACACATATCAGCACAATAAAAGCCTTTTGATCGCCATTGATTTTAAGGAGTGTAAAAGGTTTCTGAGACCAAAAGCGTTGCGAGCTTCTGCTCTAGAAAACCACGGATAGAATGCTGCTTTTCAACTCCTCTTCATTATTGTTTTTTCTTTTGAAATTTTCTTGCTAGCATTCTCCTTCCTGTGTCAGTACAGCCCTTCGTTCTTCTTTGGTCTACCCCTCTCTTTTACACCCTGGCTCTCTTAACAGTTGCCTGCCAGGCGGTTCCTCAGGATTGAGAATTTACCTCCATATCCCATTCTCCAAATCCAGGCATCAGCCTCTGATGCTAAAACTATATTCCTGCAATTGTGGGACTACCCAGATCTCTGTCCTTGCCCTTAACAAATACGTTTCCATCTCCACAAAATCACGCTCTTTTTCTTTACCTGCTGTGTGACCTGTGTTAACCTGAGCATCTCCAACGGCCTTTTCAGTTCTGTATTTTTACCATCTGCAGCTAATATGTCTGCTTCTGTCTAAATTTCAGATGTTGTTCTCTATCAGTACAGAAACTGGGAGGCCGAGGCGGGCAGAGCACGAGGTCAGGAGATGGAGACCATCCTGGCTAACATGGTGAAACCCAGTCTCTACTAAAAATACAAAAAAAAAAAAAAAAAAAAAAAAAATAGCCGGGCGTTGTGGCGGGCGCCTGTAGTCCCAGCTACTCTGGAGGCTGAGGCAGGAGAATGGCGTGAACCCAGGAGACGGAGCTTGCAGGGAGGCGGAGCTTGCAGTGAGCCGAGATCACGCCACTGCACTCCAGCCTGGGCAACAGAGCAAGACTCTGTCTCAAAAAAAAAAAAAAAAATCCAGATTTTGACAAATTAAAAATAAATGTATATTTTCAAGTAATGTTTGAACTTAAATATTTCTGCAGAAGTATTGCCTATTTTTGGTGACTCTCTAGGAGTAAAATACACTTACCAATAGGGCTGAATGTGTGTACACTGGGTATAGGAAGCTGCTTTGGGATATGGGGAATCTCCTGGTGCTTTGCAAATCAAACTTTGCAAATCAAACTACCTATGTGAAACTCCATTCTTTCCCTCTTAATTGCAATGACATAAGGCTTTTGTTGAACTTGTTGGTTTTAGGTAATGGGTGATCAGGACTTCCAAGCTTTTTGTATATTGTAACATGTAACTGAAGGACTGTAATCCTATATTTATTGTTAAAGTTGTTTTCCAAAGTCTCATACCTTTGAAGTATTGTTTCTAAAACTTCTGATGCTGTTTACTTGTCCAACAGGCCCACAATCTCTTCCTGTAATTTATCCCAGTGCTCACACATTATGCCCAGAACAGCGTAATGTCATCTTTAAGTATGATTATCTCTATGAAATTATTTTTAATCAGATTACTTTATTAAAAAATAGTACATTAGATTAATCCCTGAAGTTGGTTAAGAGAATGGAGGTGGGGGGAAAAAAGATTCTCATCATTTAAAGCTTTCCACTCAGATGATTCCCCATTCCCTATTGTTTTGAAATTAAATTTTTAAAAAATTCTCAGAGGTTTTTGAGATAGCCAATTGTCTGTTGTTGTGTTTTTTTCTAATAGATACACTGTCATGTGGGGTTTTTTTAACCAAAAAAAAAAAAAAAACCCAAACAAACAAAAACATAACAAATAAAACCCTCTTGCTGTAACTTGCCCTGGTGTTCCTTAATTGTATTGCAGCTGTGCAAAGATTAGATTAAGGAGAGTAGAATTTCCTGAGGAAACTATTTCCTTTTTAATTCCCTCACTGTGTCTGCCTCCTCATTTCAGAGTCTGGCAACTTCAGGATAGCAGACCAAAAAGTACTTAATTCATGAGTGCTTTTTATTAGCATATGGCTTCATAATTATTACCTAAAGACCCAGAGTAAAATACTGATAAACCAAGTTCACCCTCATGTGTCACTGTTGCTTATGCTCTTTTCCTATAAAAGGCTCTGAGAATTATTGCTTTGAGGGAGTATTGTGTTCTCTTAACTTAAAAGTATTTTAAAGTTATTTCATGGTGTTGTTTTCTTTAACAAATGTATTCTCATTTGAGTGTGTCTAACGCATATATTTAAAATAAGAAGAAAGGAGAACCTAACCACATCCTATGAGTTTTTCATCTATTATTCCAGTTGAAGAGAATTACTCCCATCTGTTCTTGACACTTTTGTTGATTCCATTAGTATCTAATAATATGTCTGTAGTATTAAATCAAATTGGTCTTCTATGAAAGATTTCAGAATTCAGCATGTCACTTCCTTCTTAAGAAGATATTCAGGTGCTCCTGTTTTCAATAATATGGTAGATTAGTCACACAGAATAATCTTCCCAAGTGCCGGAAGTGGTGGAAGTAACTAAATTGCTGGAAAAATATTTTAAAATGTGTATAACATCATTCCAAATGCATTCCTGAACTTTCAGGAAATCAATAAATTTTAAAAGCCCCCCAATATTCTAATGATACCAGGAAACCAGATCAGCAAGCCCCAAAGCTGGTTTTTATCTTGTGGATGACTACCCATCTCTAGTTATCTCGAGCTTCCATGGTGGTATGAGGGGTATGGGAGAGGGGAGATAAAAGACAGCATGTTCTCAAGATAGTGAACGTAATAAAAGATGACCCCATAGACACTGGACTCACAGTAAAAGTGAGGATTAGAACTAAACACTCCCAGTAAAAGTAAGAATTAGAACTAAACCTTGCTATGCAAAGGGGATACTGAAAAAATTTTCGTATTTCACATCAAGTGCCAAGTGGAGAGAAAAATTCTTCTTTGATTTTCTATAATCCCAAACTAGCTCTTGCAGTGGGCTTGAGATCTGAATTCACACTACCTGGGTGATTCACACAGACATATATGAAACTTTACACCCATCAATGGCAGAATCCTCTGTTTTTTCAGAACACATGGAACATTCATGAAAGTTGATCCCATGCCATATCCATAAATTTAACTTCAACACATTGCAACGGATTGGTATATAACTCATCTCCTTTGACCTCGGTGAAATTAAATTGAATATTAATAACAAAGAATTACTAGAAAAACTAAATATGTTTGGAAATTGTACAATTGTGTGCAAAAATTGTATATATGTGTATGTGCATATATATGTGTGTGTACACATATATAAACATAGATATATGTGCGTGAATATATACACACATATACACTTATTTATATCAGTGGTTGAAGAGAATGTGGTAATAGAGATATTGACTCTAAATATGTGGGCATATGGGATTACTTAAAATTGTGTTGTGGTAACAAATGGAATTTGGAAAATATAGAAGTATAATTTAAGTGTATTCCCCTCAAAATCAATATATATTAAATTTTGATAGTAAATATATGTATATGAATTTATATATTCATAAGTGAATAAATAGTGCTTTCAAATGTAAAAGTGAAAGAAAAAAACAACTATTTACTTATATGATTTAGAATTTTCATTTTACAATATACAACTAAAAAAATTTTTTTCTTTTTTTGAGACCGAGTCTCACTCTGTTGCCCAGGCTAGAGTACAGTGGCGGGATCTTGCCTCACTGCAACCTCCGCCTCCTGGGTTCAAGTGATTCTCTTGCCTCAGCCTCCTGAGCAGCTGGAATTACAGGTCCCCACCACCACCCCCAGCTAATTTTTGTATGTTTAGTAGAGACAGGGTTTCACCATGTTGGCCAGGCTGGTCTCGAACTCCTGACCTCAGGTGATCCACCCGCCTCGGCATCCAAAGTGCTGGGATTACAGGTGTGAGCCACCGCATCCGGCAATAACTAAAAAATTTTCAGTATATAAAATCACTTTATTTTACAGTACTTGTTTCTCCAAATATTTTAATGTTAGTGAATAATTCGTTGATAACAAGATAGTCATTTGTTTCATATTCTGAAGGTTTACTGGTAAATTATTCATAAGAAATATAGGCTTTTACAAGTTTTCTGAAAAATTTTTACATTAAAACATTCAGACATGAGACTATAAATTTATAAATTCTATGAATGATTCCTTGGGACTATTTGAATATTCAGTTTTAGAAAGCAAAATTCATGTCTCTACTAATCAGTGTAGAATGAATTTAAAATTTCCCAAGATACCCCTTGGAGAATAAGTCATAATGATTTTGATATTTTTTAGCAAATTACTGCGATTTTTTTAATTAAAACCCTCTGTTGTGTTGTTCTTATTGTATGTAAATGTGCACACTGAAGTGGAGAAGAAGGGGGATGCATGGTGAGTTACCAGTTACCTGCATGGCTGTCAGAAAGTGATTTATGAGGCAGAAGACCTTGAGGTGAATTTACTGCTATGATAGTAATGACCTACTTATTGCAAATAAATGTATAAAATAAAACAAAGTATAATAGAAATTACCAACTGCCAGCCCATGGTAGTTACCCTAACCTTAAAATATTATACTTGGTACCCCAGTACTTAGTAGGTGCCAAATAAAATTTTTTGGATGAATGAAAAGACGTTTGCATGCTTGCAAAAACACTAATCTATAGTTGAAGCATTTGCACTCCTTAGAATCTTTAAGAAGGAAAGAAACGAACAGAGAGATTGAGAGAAAGAGAGACAGAGAGAAAGAAGGATAAAGAAGAACTTTCCAAATGAATAGAGTTTTCCATCTAATGAAAAATCCAGAGTGTGCTCCTCCTGCCACAAATCCTGGATTATTTCATTTGACCATTTCCATTCCATTTTTTTCTCTTAATGAATATTGACAATTTCTACAAACTTATTGGGGCTTACTATGTACTAAACAGAGGAAAAAATTAAGAGGAATTGGAGGTAGAGAATATGGGTGTAAAAATTGCAGGAATTTGGTTTTATTTACAAAAATGTGATACATACTTACATGAACAACAGAATGAAAAGAAAACAAGAACAAATAAATATTTTTATTTTTCCACTAATTTTCATTCTACTGTCGGGTAGCATTATATGTTTGTTCATACATCTCTCCCAATGTAGATCACCTTGAAATTTTCAATGTATATATTTTAGATATTTCTATCTTGAGCCACCTTACAGATGTTATAAATGAAAGTAAGACAACAGTATAAAATGGAAATATTAAAAATTCAAATAGACTATGAGAACACAAAAGTTTCAAAGTTTAAATGCTCATATTTGATTGTTTATTATGTGTTAAGTGAGGTTTATGAGTTTAACATATATTAGCTCGCTTCATGCTCACAACAACCTGATAGGTTAGATATAATAATTTTTCTTACTTTATAGATAAGAGAAGCACAAAATTAATTTGCCCAAAGTTTTTCTGCTAATAAGTCATCAGAGTTGAAACAAGATAATTCTGCCTTTGGCTGGGTGTGGCGGCTCACACCTATAATTTCGACACTTTGGGAGGCTGAGGTGGATGGATCACTTGAGGTTGGGAGCCAGGCCAACATGGTGAAACCCCTTCTGTACTGAAAAAACAAACATTAGCAGGGCATGGTGGTGGGTGCCTGTAGTCCCAGCTACTTGGAAGGCTGAGGCAGGAGAACTGCTTGAACCTGGGAGGCAGAGGTTGCAGTGAGCTGAGATCATGCCACTGCACCCCAGCCTGGGCACTAGAGTGACTCTGTCTCAAAAAAAAAAAGAAAAAGAAAAAAAATATATAATTCTGCCTTTAATGTATCTTCTGAAAAACTGCTACCAGTGCATCTCTTTTGCATTCCCAACACCTAATTCACTCACTTAATTTTTATTGCATGTATAGAACAGTGATGATCATTCTAAGACATTCTAAGAGGCCAATCAGAACCCAGAGGCCAGAGAAATGAGATGACATACAGAGGCAGTCAGATGGGTAAATGGCAGGGACTGGAATTCCTTCTCCTGACTGCCAGATATGGGCTCATTTTTCTTCTGAGCAGCCAGTCTGATAAATGTTATGAAAATATGTGATTCACATGATAAAACCTTTGTATTTGTGATATGTGTCAAGATACAGTTGTCTGAATGTAGAGAATTATTAAGATCTATTCAAATACAAATGTAATACTGAGTAACATAAATAAAACAAGAAACTTATTAGACAATACTTATGAAATCTATGTAACTCGTATCAGCAATGCCTTTCATATAAAATGAAATATTCAAAATATTCCAGGCTTCTGAATCCAATTAGTATTATTAATATTAATACCCAAATCCAGAGAGTTTCAGTGCTACACTCACCTATGTGGAAAGTCCAGACCTTTTAGGAGTTCTCATTCTTAGAGTATTTCAAGGAATTCCCAATGTTTTACTTAAGTATATGTCCATGTGTTCGTCTATCATTAGTCACATGTTACTTGTGATCTGCCACCATTCCTCAGTGCCAATCCTTGCCAATTCTCCCCATGCAATGATAAATGTTCCACAAAAGTGAGGATAATGGCCATTCCCTCGGTGTTGAGCTCGGTTGGGAAGGCCGAACGCTATTTTGTCTCTCAGTATTTCTGTGCTTGAAGAAAAGCTCTATCTATTCTTATACACAGCCATTCTTCTCCCCAGGTGCTCACAGGCAGAGAACAACCATTTTGGTTCTATTCCTACGCTGGATTTAACAAGCAAGATGGCTTTTCCTCTTGTGATGAATTTATCTCTCAAGGCATTAGGATACCATGTATTAGATTTAGTCTTGCCTCCTATAAATCACGATGGCAGTTACAAAAGTCTCCCTGTAGCTGAACCCCTAGTTTTATCAGAGCAGGGGATAGATACATTGTGAGAAAGTGGAGTTTGGGGGAGATAGGAAATGGGGCTCATCTAATTTCACAGGACAAATTTATCCATTGACCAGTCCAACCTGGTCAGAGCACCTGTTTACATGTATATGGAACCAAAAAATCCTGATGAAATAGATATCTCCGCCCCCCTCCCCCCGCCCAGTTCTGTTGCTGTTGCCAGGCAATTTCTTCACTGATAGTTCTTTAAACACTAGCATAAATTTCCCTGCTTTAAACACATTAGCAAAAATGTGCCAAATATACATTTTCTTGGAGAGAACTCAAGGAACTACTAAGTTTTCTTGCAAAAACCATCAAAGTTCAATTTCTCCAGACAGACATTCTTCATAGTCTTGGAAGCAGTCACCTATGTACATTGTAGGTAAACAGGTAGGCCCTTTGGAAGTGGAAAGGACTTTGTTTTGAGTCTTCCACCTAAATTCATGTCACAGAAAAACTGCTCACCACTTATTAAAATGGTAAAGAAGGCTTTATTCAAGACTATTGCAATAGAGGAGACAGATGGAACACAACTCTGAATACAATATGGACAAGTGGAGATATGTAGCCAATGGGCAAAGAGAGGGGGTCAGTGGATGGGAAATTACTAAGAGGCCATATCAAGTATAGGGAGATTCTTGTTAAAGGCAAGCCAAGGCTGAGGCCTAGTTGAGAAGAGGGCTCAGAAGAGTCAGACAAAAATCTGGATAAGGTGGGAATCTTTATCAATCCCTGAGAACAATGCTCAGAATGGATGCCACTAACCAGAGTTACATTCAGGCTTTGAGAATCATGCTCGAAAAGTTCAGAAATGTAGAGAGAGGTTGTTTGTTTATTACACTTCCATATTTATTCATCCAAATTGTTCAAGTGGTAACTTTCCAATCAACTCAATATCAAAATGTCTTAATTTATGACTTTTTAAAAAGGTCATAAAAGATTCCGAAATAGGAAATTATTTAAATAATATTCAAATAATTTGATAATAATGTCCCTGGATCCTCCCCAAATATTTATGCTCTTACCTATTTATTTTTTCAGTGATGCCTACCATCTTACTGCTATCTCCTCTTTTACTATACACTTCTTTTAGCATACTATACTATACTATACTATATGATAAGATACAATACGATACCTCTATTCCCTATCTGCGCATATAACTTTGCCAACTTATCACAGATTTATTAATTTAGAAAAATAATCTGGAAGAAAACCTTTTTCATCCTTTATAATCTACTTTAGGAAGTAGTTTCCATAATTCATAAAACCATGCAACAGCTGAAAAAGGCTTTAATGATCATCTTTTCCAACCCTCTCATTTAGCAATTTAGGAAACAGAGGTCCAGACCAGTAGTATTTTAATTAAGTTTGGTAGTTAATACTGAGCTAAAAATAAACATAGATTTCCATATCTTAAGTTTAACATTTATTCTAGTAACAAAAATAGACTTAAGAATTTTTTTAAAGGCTTGGACTAAGCATAATAGAAAATACTAGTTCCTCCTGCTCCTCTCAGAGGAGATGGGTAAGGACTCGTTATCACCATCTTTAGCTATAAAGGAGTTGATATGGTGTCTGAATTAAGGAGTTTCTTGCACTTTGTACATCCTGAGATTTACACTGAATATGTTATTTACCAAGAGTTCTATTCAAATATCAATGGAAATTATATGAAAAGCCTTAAACCAGAAGTAGAGAGATTTGTAGCTTTTCCCTGAGATTGTCACCAACAAACTGTATGATACTCCAAGTTTCTTAACCTTCCTGATCACAGTCTTCCCAACTATAAACTAAGAAGAAGATATAATTATTTAGGTTTCCTACAGTTTGAAAATGCTGGCTTTTAATCTTGCACTAAACTGGATGGAGGTGGGTAAGATAAGTATATATAAAGAAAACACCTCACACTGGGTTAGTGCACAGTATGTCCTCAATACAAAGTTTGGGAATTAAGGGAATTATTACCCTTTGTTTCCTGCCCTCCCTTCCTCCCTTACTTCCTTCCTTCCTGTACGAGAGGGAAGATGCAGAATGGGGAATGATGGGGAGCCTGGGTGGGCAGGTGAGCATCAGTGTTAGTGAGCAGACTGCCTTAGACTCTAGACCACTTACTTGATTAGAATGTTAGGATACACCACTTGGGTCCTAAGGGAAAACAGTATAAAATCAGTTAAAAATTTTAACCAAGAGAAGGAATATTCTCTTTAACAAATCCCCAATGTAATCAGTTTTATAGCTTTAATTTTCAAGATTCAAATCTAGACATATTATCTTAAAAAAATCCTAAACTTCATGTAGATCTGATATATCAAATATCTAACAGGAGCATATCGACATGAAGTATTAATGGAGAACTGGTAATTAGTGGTTTTTATTCCTCATTCAGTGGCCTTACTAATTAGCAATCAAATACTTTGAATTATGGCCTGTTTTCTCACCAGTTCCCTCATTCATCAGCCTAAGTATTTAAATCCTTTTTGTATTCTCAACCTTTATCAACTATGATCTTTCTTTTACAGTGGGATCTAAGTATACTTAGAAGACTAAACAATATGTCTAGCCCAAAGCAATGTCCCTGTCTAATTTGAGCAGTTGAGCAAAAATCACAGGCAATAAGTCAGTTCTTGTGTAGAAGCCTTAGTCACATGAACTTGATTGAAGTGTGTGATGGACTTTTCTTTGCTTGGAGTGCACCATAGTCAATACAGTCAGGATGGGAGAATGTATGTGCATAACAGGCAGTTGGGAGATTTTCACATTTGGGGAGCAGTTTTAAAAGGCAATGCCACAGTTTGTGAAAGCCACAGAAAAGTTTTGAGTGAAACACAGACGATGAGATTGAAGGAGAGACACAACCTGTTCTTTTTCCACTCTGGAATGGACTGCATTCATACATAATATCTCTGTAAGGTTTAATGACTAAGCAACAACCAGAAAACCCAATACCATATGTTGTGTACGGTCTCACAGGAAAAAGAGATTGTTAACTGTCTAAAGAGAAAAGGCCTCTTGAGGCATCTGAAAGTGACTTTCTGGAGGAGAGAAAGGAAAAATAAATAAAGTCTCTGAAAAGACCAACAGAAGAGATGGTGAGTGCAAGCAAAAATGAACTGGTTTCCCTAACTTCCAGCAAAGTATTTGGGTTGAGGCAATAGTGAGCCCCAGCTATGAGAAGGCACAGCAGGTTCTTGAGGTGCTGGGACAATAATTTCAGAGGGACTTTAAAAAGGGGAAAAATCTTCAAGGACAACCAGGAAGTTTAACCATGACAAAAAGAACTTTTGCCACCTTAAAGCCAGGATATGGGCATGTAAAGGAATTGGGACATGGCACTTCCACATATCACAGTATGCAAAAGCGTAAGCTCAGGGGCCAGGCTGCTGGATTCGAATCCTAGTTCTGCTCCTTACCAGCTGTGGGACCATGGGCAAATTCCTAAACATCTCTTTTCTTCAGTTTCCTCTCAGAATAGTGCTTGGCACTGTGAGTACATATTCACTACCATTAAAATACCAACAAATGTGTATTGTTTTATATAAATTTATGTTTACTAACAAAACATAACTATGCTGCAAAAGTTCCTGTCTTGTACTTCAGATATTTCCAGGAATGTCAGATAGAAGAAAGGAGACTATATCAAGCAGGGTATGGTACTTAAAAAGATCCAAGGAGATGCATGTGTTTGCATGTTGCAGGGGGCTGGGGTGGGTAGGATCAACCCCGTGCAACAAATATATCATTCCCTTTTTGCATGAAGTCAAATGGGAAATTTACATAGAAGACATTGTATACAAATTTCTTACATAAGTATATTTTTCCACACGGAATATCCTTTCATCAATTCTCAAAAGATTAGGTATTTCTAGCTTACTTACCCATAAGCATTTTTATAAAGAATATTTTGCCACATACCTACCTTGAGCAACTAATTAAAAGCAATGAATCTTGCTCATAAGTTAAAATATAGCTTGGTATTCAACTCAGCTATGACTCCCACAGATGTCAGTTGGAATTCTTATTGAGGTGGGAATGACAGTCAATCCAGCCAGAACCCAGTAAGTCTGTGTGTCCAAAAGGCAGTCTTCCTCTTATTTGCCACAAGCATGTACACTATGTCAACACATCTCTGAATCCCAGTGCAAGAGTTTTCTGGACCCATCACTCTATCACTACCAACAACTTGTTGAAGACTCTTATTTAAAGCCTCAATAAAGATGACTCCTTCCTGCTTTTGCTCCAAATGCAAATCAAGTAGATAAATGTACGTAGTATGGCAAATTGAGTTACACTATAGTTGATTTAATACCAAGATTTCTTTCCGAATATTAAAATGTCATATTCATTTGCTCACGCTTCTAGCTATTCCTTCTTTACATCTGTATTGGTTTAATTTTAGTTATATAAAAAACATTTTATTGAAAAAATTCAAGCACAGAAACATTATATTGTAAGAATAAATAGTCCAATTTCACTTTAGGTGAATCTCACTCCCCTCTTCACAGCTAATGAGGGTTAACAGTAAGTAGGCTGCAATTCATTTCAGGTAACTTTTCTTTTTTCTTTTATTTGCTTTTGTTTTATCTTCTTTTCTTTTCTTTTTTTTTTTTTTTTACTTTTTAATTTCTTTTTGAGGGAGAGTGCAAACGAAATTCCTCACTACCACAAATTATGCCTTGGGTTTTCCACATTAGGGGAAGTCACAGGGGTCAGAATATCCAGAGTGCAATGGATAAGCCCACTCTGGGTAAACCACCTTCGTAATCACAATATCTCACCTGCCTAGTAAGTATCCCCAGATCACCTCCCATGCAATATGTAAGATATATACACATGCATATATTTATATATGTGTGTGTAAATGTATGCACATACATACATATAATTTTGTTTTTAAACACATTTTTTACCAAATGTCATAATTCTATACTTAATATCACAATTTACTTTTTCCACTTTTCAATATGTGCTGGAGATCTTTCCATGATGGCATATACATGACTGGTATATATATAAATCTATGTAATTATTCTACAGTACAAATATACTGCAGTTCAACTACCAATGGATGTGTAGGTTGAGTGTAGTTTTGTTAACTATCAAATCTTTGTATTTGCATCTTTAGGCAAGTGGGGCTTATTTCTCTAGAAAAGACATCTAGAGGTAGAATCACTGGCACTAGAAAGACTGCACATTAAATTTTTGTTAGATTCTGAAATTTTTCTCTGCAAAAGGCTGAATCAACTTAATATGGTTTGGCTATGTCCCCACCCAAATCTCATCTCGAAGTGTAATACAAATTATAATCCCCACCTGCCAGGGGAAGGACCTGGTGGGAGGTGATTGGATCATGGGGGCTGTTTCCCCCATGCTGTTCTCATGATAGTGAGTTCTCATGAGGTCTGATGGTTTTATAAGTGGCAGTTTACCCTCTTTCTCTTTCTTTCTCTCTCTCACCTGCTGCCATGTAAGACATGCCTGCTTCACCTGTAATCCCAACATATCAAGGGAGGGAGGTAATTGAATTATGGGAGCAGATTCCCCCATGCTGTTCTCGTGATATTGAGTTCTCATGAGATCTGATGGTTTTATAAGGCAGTTTTCCCTGCTCTTGCTCACTCTCTCTCACTCGCCACCATGTAAGACATGCCTGCTTCCCCTTCTGCCATGATTGTAAGTTTTCTGAGGCCTCCCCAGCCATGCAGAACTGTAAGTCAATTAAACCTCTTTCCTTTATAAATTACCCAGTCTCAGGGAAATTCTTTATAGCAGTGTGTAAATGGACTAATACACAACTTGTACACACACCTACAGAGTTATTCAGCACTTGTTTTACATCATCATTACCCACTGTGGAGATTATTAAGCTTTGTAATTTTTTCCTACCATGATGGGAAAAAAATGTATCATTTTCTTTTCGTTTACATTTTCCTGCTTGCTAATGAAGTTAAGCATCTTTTAAAATGTTTTTCAGCTATTTTTAGTTATTTAGTTCATTGTATAATTTTTTATTTCATAATTTATGGTCCCTATGAATTGTGGTAAATAATCTTTTGACAGTTACATGTGTAACATATTTTCTCCCAGTCTGTCACTTTTCCTTTATTTATCATAATTTTATCATTTGAAAGTTTTAAATTGTTATATAGGTAGATATGACAACTGTCTCCTTTACAAATTCTGGATTTAGGGCTTTCTTAGAAAACCCTTCAAAGCCCTAAATTGTAAATAAATCTGCTGTAAGTCTGATGGGCTTCCCTTTGAGGGTAACCCGACCTTTCTCTCTGGCTGCCCTTAACATTTTTTCCTTCATTTCAACTTTGGTGAATCTGACAATTATGTGTCTTGGTGTTGCTCTTCTCGAGGAGTATCTTTGTGGCGTTCTCTGTATTTCCTGAATCTGAATGTTGGCCTGCCTTGCTAGATTGGGGAAGTTCTCCTGGATAATATCCTGCAGAGTGTTTTCCAACTTGGTTCCATTCTCCCCGTCACTTTCAGGTACACCAATCAGAGGTGGATTTGGTCTTTTCACATAGTCCCATATTTCTTGGAGGCTTTGCTCGTTTCTTTTTATTCTTTTTTCTCTAAACCTCCCTTCTCACTTCATTTCATTCATCTTCCATCACTGATACCCTTTCTTCCAGTTGATCGCATCGGCTCCTGAGGCTTCTGCATTCTTCACGTAGTTCTCGAGCCTTGGTTTTCAGCTCCATCAGCTCCTTTAAGCACTTCTCTGTATTGGTTATTCTAGTTGTACATTCTTCTAAATTTTTTTTCAAAGTTTTCAACTTCTTTGCCTTTGGTTTGAATGTCCTCCTGTAGCTCGGCATAATTTGATCGTCTGAAGCCTTCTTCTCTCAGCTCGTCAAAGTCATTCTCCGTCCAGCTTTGTTCCGTTGCTGGTGAGGAACTGCGTTCCTTTGGAGGAGGAGAGGCGCTCTGCTTTTTAGAGTTTCCAGTTTTTCTGCTCTGTTTTTTCCCCATCTCTGTGGTTTTATCTACTTTTGGTCTTTGATGATGGTGATGTACAGATGGGTTTTTGGTGTGGATGTCCTTTCTGTTTGTTAGTTTTCCTTCTAACAGACAGGACCCTCAGCTGCAGGTCTGTTGGAGTACCCGGCCGTGTGAGGTGTCAGTCAAGGCTACAGTAACCAAAACAGCATGGTACTGGTACCAAAACAGAGATATAGATCAATGGAACAGAACAGAACCCTCAGAAATAACGCCGCATTATCTACAACTATCTGATCTTTGACAAACCTGAGAAAAACAAGCAATGGGGAAAGGATTCTCTATTTAATAAATGGTGCTAGGAAAACTGGCTAGCCATATGTAGAAAGCTGAAACTGGATCCCTTCCTTACACCTTATACAAAAATCAATTCAAGACGGATTAAAGACTTAAACGTTAGACCTAAAACCATAAAAACCCTAGAAGAAAACCTAGGCATTACCATTCAGGACATAGGCATGGGCAAGGACTTCATGTCTAAAACACCAAAAGCAATGGCAACAAAAGCCAAAATTGACAAATGGGATCTAATTAAACTCAAGAGCTTCTGCACAGCAAAAAAAACTACCATCAGAGTGAACAGGCAACCTACAAAACGGGAGAAAATTTTCGCAACCTACTCATCTAACAAAGGGCTAATATCCAGAATCTACAATGAACTCAAACAAGTTTACAAGAAAAAAATAAACAACCCCATCAAAAAGTGGGCAAAGGACATGAACAGACACTTCTCAAAGGAAGACATTTACGCAGGCAAAAAACACAGGAAAAAATGCTCACCATCACTGGCCATCAGAGAAATGCAAATCAAAACCAAAATGAGATACCATCTCACACCAGTTAGAATGGCAATCATTAAAAAGTCAGGAAACAACAGGTGCTGGAGAGGATGTGGAGAAATAGGAACACTTTTACACTGTTGGTGGGACTGTAAACTAGTTCAACCATTGTGGAAGTCAGTGTGGCGATTCCTCAGGGATCTAGAACTAGAAATACCATTTGACCCAGCCATCCCGTTACTTGGTATATACCCAAAGGACTATAAATCACGCTGCTATAAAGACACATGCACACATATGTTTATTGCGGCATTATTCACAATAGCACAGACTTGGAACCAACCCAAATGTCCAACAATGATAAACTGGATTAAGAAAATGTGGCACATATACACCATGGAATACTATGCAGCCATAAAAAATGATGAGTTCATGTCCTTTGTAGGGACGTGGATGAAATTGGAAATCATCATTCTCAGTAAACTATCGCAAGAACAAAAAACCAAACACCGCATATTCTCACTCATAGGTGGGAATTGAACAATGAGAACACATGGACACAGGAAGGGGAACATCACACTCTGGGGACTGTTGTGGGGCGGGGGGAGGGGGGAGGGATAGCACGGGAGATATACCTAATGCTAGATGACGAGTTAGTGGGTGCAGCGCACCAGCATGGCACATGTATACATATGTAACTAACCTGCACATTGTGCACATGTACCCTAAAACTTAAAGTATAATAATAATAAATAAATAAATAAAAATTATAAATAAATATTCTCTTTATTTTCTAAACATAATTTTATATTTCTGTACTTTATGTATAATTGTTTGGTCTATTTCAAAGTAATTTTGTGAGGGTGCGAGGTAGGGCAAAACTTAATTTTATTTCCAAACTGTCAAAAAGTTGTCCCGCTACTATTTATTAAATAGCCTATTTGTTCCCATTAATTTCACCACAGGGTAACATATCACATTGCCTTTGTCACATATTAAATTTTCCTATGTAGCTGGATCTGATCTTATACTCTTTTTCTGTGCAGTCAAGCTGCCTCTTCCTGAACACCTGTTTAAGTAGGGTAGGTTTAGCTGCTATACAGCTTTACACTATGTATTTTTTAATGAAATTGAGCAAATGCCACTTTTCGATACTTTCAAAATAGTCTTGGCTATTATTACACTTTTCTCTTCAATTGAACTTTAAATTAAACATGTCAAGGTTCACAAAGAGTTCTTTTAAGATATTATATGGGATTGCATTAAATTTATAAATTAATTTGGGGAGAAATAACATCTTTACAATGTTAAATATTATCTTTCAGGAACATGCTATGCCTCTGCATTTATTTAGGCTGATTTATACATCCTTCAAAGAGTGTTACATTGTTTTTTGTAACAGTCTTTCAGATCTTTTGTTAAGTTTAATTCTCCCTGTTTTTTATTTCTGCTGCTATTCTGATTGGGATATTATTCCATGACATGTTCTAATTGATTATTACCCTATATGGAAATATTTTTGTGTATTAAATTTTCCTTAGTTTTAATAGTTTTTTTCAGTTTATTTTCTTGGGTTTTCTAAGTAGGTAATCACATTTTATACAAAATATATGGTAGTTTAATCCATATATTTTGGATATATGCTAGTTTAATCCTTGCATAACCAATGAATACATGTGTCTGTCCTGTTTATATTTGTCTTCATGAAATTTTGAATAGTAATATTGAGAGTAGATACTATCATATTCTTCCTGACTATATGATAGCCTTTCACAGATAAATAAGACATAATGTCCCAGGGTTTCGAATTTCCTGTTACCTGTTTTATTCAGAGGACAGTCATATTTCTATAGCTGAAAAATACTTATGAAAATATGATACCGTGCATGAATAGCAATACTTCAAATCACTTTAATCGCTGTACATTGTAAGTTCCTCATAAAAGCCACCAAAGCTAAAATACAGTGTGTTAAACAAACTTTTATTAGACTGCCAACTGAAATTATTATAATAATGTAATTCTGGCATAAACTTTGACTATATTTTATTCCATATTATATTTAATCTCATATAAATAGATACAAATGGATATATAACAAATATATAAAATATAATCCCAATAGCAAAATAACCACCATGTAACCACATTCAAATTAAGAATGTCTGTGTTTTGATCCATATGCAGAAGAATAAAACTAGACCTCTGTCTCTCATCATACACAAAAATCAAACCAAAAAAGATTGAAGACTTAAATCTAAGGCCTCAAACTATGAAGCCACTAAAATAAAACATTGGGGAACCTCCCCCAGGACTTTGGACTGGGCAAAGATTTCTTGAGTAATATCCCATCACAAGCACAGGAAACTAATGCAAAAACTGGACATATTGGATCACATCAAGTTAAAAAAGCTTCTGCACTGAAAAAGAAACAATCAACAAAGTGAAGGAACAACCCACAGAATGGTAGAAAATATTTGCTAACTATCCATCTGACAAGAGATTAATAACCAGAATACATAAGGAGCTCAAACAACTATATAGAAAAATAAACTAATAATCTGATTTTAAAATGGGCAAAAGATCTTAATACACATTTGTGTTAGTCCATTTTCATACAGCTATAAAGAACTGCCTGAGACTGAGTAATTTATAAAGGAAAGAGGTTTAATTGACTGACAGTTTCACATGGCTGGAGAAGCCTCAAGAAACTTACAATTATGGCAGAAGGCAAAGGGGAAGCAAGGCACTCTCTTTACAAGGCAGCAGGAAGGAGAAGTGAACACAGGAGGAACTACCAAACACTTATAAAACCATCAGATCTCATGAGAACTCACTCACTATCACAAAAATAGCATGAGGGAAACCACCCCCATGATTCAATTACCACCACCTGGTCTCTCCCTTGACATGTGAGCATTATGGGGATTACAATTTAAGATGAGATTTTGGGTGCGGACACAGCTAAACCATATCAACATTTCTCAAAAGAAGACATACAAATGGAAAACAATCATATAAAAATATGCTCAACATCATTGATAATCAGAAAAATGCAAATAAAATCTACAATGAGATATCATCTCACTCCAGTTAAAATGGCTTATATCCAAAAGACAGGGAATAACAAATGCTGGCAAAGATGTGAAAAAAAGGGAACTCTCACATACTTTTAGTGGGAATGTAATTAGTACAACTACTATAAAGAACAGTTTGGAGGTTCTTCAAAAAATTAAAAGTAGGGTCATACAATCCAGGAATCCCACTCCTATGTATATACCCAAAAGAAAGCAAATCAGTATATTGAAGAGATGTGTTCATTCCTATGTTTACTGCAGCACTATTCACAATAACCAAGATTTTGAAGCAACCTAAGTGTCCATCAACAGATCAATGGATAAAGAAAATATTGTGTTTATACACAATGCAGTACTATTCAGCCATAAAGAAGAATGAGATTCTGTTATTTACAACATCATGGATGGAACTGGAGATCATTATGTTAAGTGATAAAGCCAGGCATAGAAAGAGAAACTTTGCATGTTCTCATGTATTTGTGGGAACTAAACATTAAAACAATTGAACTCGTGAAGACAGAGATTAGAACTATGATTCCCAGAGGCTGGGAAGGGTAGTGGTAGGGGTAGGGGGAATGGGGATGGTTAATGGGTACAAAAATATAGCTAAATAGAATGAATAAGATCTAATATTTGATAGAACAACAAAGTGACCATGGTCAACAATAATTTATTGTATATTTTAAAATAAAAGAGCATATTGGAATGTTTGTAACATCATAAAATAGTATATGTTTGAGGTGATGGATATCCCATTTTCCCTGATCTGATTATTATACATTGTATTTCTGTATCAAAATATTTTAATGTACTTCATAAATATATACACCAACTATGTACTCAATAAAAATTAAAAATTAAAATTTCTTTAAAAGAATATCTATGTTTTGAGATTTATACAAATGAATTCATGCTGTATGTAGTCCAAAATATTTTGCCATTCTAGTATTATGTAGGTAAGAGTCATCTTTGTTGTTGCAAATCATTATAGTTCATTTATATGCACTGCTTTTTAATATTCCATTTAAAATTGACTAGTCAATAATTTATTTTTATATTTGCCATTTTAAAAATGCTTTTGACTGTGTCTAGTTTTCTGCAATATTAAGAATAATGCTATTGAAGTAATTATACATGTATTCTTGCATGTGTGTATGATTTTCTCTAGGACATTCCTTAGAAGTGAAGTTTCTAGTGCAAAAAGATTTTGAATACACAAGTTTTATAATGCTTACTATAGATTTATTGGAAGATACACTTTATGCACAAAAGGAAGTTCTCTTTTAGTCCTAATTTACTAATAGCCTAGCTTAGGTAGTTGTTGAATTTCGTTAAATGCTTTATCTACAGTGAATATTAGCTGCTCATAAAATAATACTATATAATAAACCACCCCAAACTCAATGTCTTAAAGCAATAATTATTTCTACTCATTCATATATCTGTGGGTAGGCTGCAGTTAGCTCTTCTAGGCTGAGACCATATGTATTGACTCCAAGTTATGGGTAGGATGTGGTCTGCTCCACACCGCTCTCTTCCTCCCTGAAGTAGCAGGCTAGCTGATAAAAGTTCATTTTGTGGCAATGGCAGAAACACAAGAGTCTTGTTTGGTATCAAAGTCATTGACCTCATAGACAGAACACATAATCATAACATTAAGTGGTAAGATAACTCAGCTGCAAAACTGTCAAGGCCTATTGTTTTCTTTGTTGAAAATGTTTGAATCTACTGATTGATCAATATATTTAATGATCGTAGGAGGATTTAGGCACTTTTTCTTGAGTCAGTTCTGGTAAATTATATTATTTATGGAATTTATTCATTTTATACATTTTCAAAATCATTGGCCTCAGTTGAGAGGTGGAGCAAGATGGTGGAATAGAAAGCTCCACCTATCATCCCCATCCCTGCATCCCTCACAAGGACACCAAGTTAACAACTATCTACACAGGAAAAACACAATCATGAGAATGAAAAATCAGGTGAGCATGCATAGAACCTGGCTTTCACTTCATATCTCTGAGAGAGGCACTGAAGAGATAAAAAAGACAGTAAGACAGTTCTGAATTGCCAACACCACTCCTTCCCCACTCCCCACTCCAGGCAGCTGCAGCATGGTGTGAAGAGCCTCTATGGGCATTGGCGGAGAACACAGCAATTCTGAGGCACTGAACTGGACAAGAAAATCAGACAAAGTGAGCTGATGACCACCCATACAGGGAGAATTTAAATCAGCCCTAGTCAGCAGAGAATCATTTATTTCAGCATTCCAAACTTGAGTGCCCACAAACCTCACCACCTAGGGCCAAAATGTTCTGTTTCTAAGAAAACTTGAAAGTCAGTCTAAGCCAAAAGGACTGCAACTCATTGGTAAGTCCTAAGGCTGAACTAGGCCCAAAGACAGTGGACTAGGGAGGCATGTTACCTACTGAGACACCAGCTGGGGTGGCTCCAGGAGTGCTGGCAATGCTGGCATCATGCCTCCCCTAACCGCAGGCACAGCTCAGTTGGGTACTTTAAGAGATGCCTTCCTTCTGCTTGAGGAGAGGAGAGGGAAGGAGTGGGGAGGACTTTGTCTTGCATCTTAGATACCAGCTCAACTACAGCAGGAAAGGGCATCAGTCAGAGTCATGAGGCCCCCATTTCAGGTGCTACCTCACAGATGACATTTCTAGACATACCTTGGGCCAGAAGGGAACCTGCTTCCTTGAAGGAAAAGACCCAGTCCTGCCAGCATTCATCACTTACTAACTGAAGGACCCCTGGGCCCTGAGTAACCAGCAGTGATACCTGGGTCCTACATGGAGGGCCTTGGTGAGCCCCTGAGACTTGCTGGCTTCAGGTGAGACTCAGCAAATAATCAGCTGTGGTGGCTATGGGGCAAAACTCCTTCTCTCTGAGACAAGCAGAGGGAAAAGCAAAGCGGACTTTGTTTTGCACCTTAGGTACCATCATAGCCACGGGGGGTAGAGTACCAAGCAGGGTCATGGGGTCCCTAATTCCAGGACTTGACCTGTGGGCAGCATTTCTGGAGCTGCCCTAAGCCAGAGGGGAGACCACTGCCCTGAAGGGTGAGTTCTGGGCCAAGCAGTATTCATGACAAGCTAACTTAAGAGACCATGGGCCTCAAGGGAATATCAGAGGAAGTCTGGCAGTACTCCTCATGGCCTAGGGTGGTGACCGCTATGGGGTGAGGCTCCCCTGCCTTTGGAAAGGGGAAGGAAGAATGAGAAGAACTGTATCTTGTGTTTTGAATGCTAGCTCAGCCACAACACAATAGAATACGAGATAGACTTCTATCTAATCTTGTCCAAGACCATAAAGGCGATACCTCTACAAGTCTGCAAGAACCACAGTGTTACTGGGTTTGGGATACTCCTTAAAGCAGAAACTGCTTAGATCACAACACTCAAGTTCTTTCAAATAATTTGTGAAAAGCCTTCCCAAAAGGACAGCTACAAATAAGCCCAGATGGTGAAAACTACAATAAATACCTAACTCTTCAATTCCCAGACACTGAAGAACATCTAGTAGCATCAACACTATCCAGGAAAACATGACCCTACCAAATGAATGAACCAAATAAGGCACAAGAGAACAATCCTGGAGAAACAGAGATATGTCACCTTTTAAACAGAGAATTCAAAGTAACTGTGTTGAGGAAACTCAAAGATGTTCAAGATAATGCAGCGAAGGAATTCAGAATTCTATCAGATAAATTTAACAAAGAGATTGAAGTAATGAAAAAAAATCACGTAGAAATTCTGGAACTGAAAAATGCCATTGGCATACTGAAGAATACATCAGAGTACTTTAGTAGCAGAATCAATCAAGCAGAAGAAAAAAAATAGTGAGCTTGAAGACAGACTATTTGAAAATATACAGAGAAGACAAAAGAAAAAAAGAATAAAAACAATGAAGCATGCCTACATGATCTAGAAAATAGCCTCAGAAGGCCAAATCTAAGAGTTATTGACCATATAGAGGGGACAGAGAAAAAGATAGAGGTAGAAAGTTTACTCAAAGGGATAATAACAGAGAACTTCCCAAACTGAGAGAAAAATATCAATACCCAAGTACAAGAAGGTTATAGAACATGATGCAGATTTAATCCAAAGATGACTACCTCAAGGCATTTAATAGTCAAAACTCCTGAAAGTTAAGGATAAAGAATTCTAAAAGCAAAAAGAGAAAAGAAACAAATAATATATAATGGAGCTCCAGTACATCTGGCAGTAGACTTTTCAGTGGAAACCTTACAGGCCAGAAGAGAGTAGCATGGCATATTGAAAATGCTGAAGGAAAAGAACTTTTACCCTAGAATAATATAACTGGTGAGAATATTCTTCAAACATGAAGGAGAAATAAAGACTTTCCCAGACAAACAAAAGCTGAAGGATTTTATCAATACCAGAGCTGTCCTCCAAGAAATGTTAAAGGGAGTACTTCAATTAGAAAGAAAAGGACATTAATGGGCAATAAATAATCATCTGAAGGTACAAAACTTAATGGTAGTAGTAAGTACACAGAAAAACAGAGAATATTATAACACCGTACCTGCAATGCGTAAATTACTCTTATCCGAAGTAGAAAGACTAAAGGGTGAATCAATAAAAAATCATAAGTACAACAATTTTTCAAGATATAGTTAGTACAATAAGATATAAATAGAAATAATAAAAAGTTAAAAAGTAGTGGGTATGGGACCAGCGTGGTGGCTCATGCCTGTAATCCCAGCACTTTGGGAGGCCAAGGTGGGTGGATCACCTGAGGTCAGGAGTTTGAGACGAGTCTAACCAAACTGGCGAAACCCCATCTCTACTAAAAATACAAAAATTAGCCAGGCATGGTGGTGGGTGCCTGTAATCCCAGCTACTCAGGAGGCTGAGGCAGGAGAATCACTTGAACCTGGGAGGCAGAAGTGGCAGTGAGCCAAGATTGAGCCATTGCACTCCAACCTGGGTGACAGAGAGAGACTCCATCTCAAAAAAAATAAAACTAAAATAAAAGACTTAAAAATGAGACCTAAAACCATAAAAACCCTAGAAGAAAATCTAGCATTCAGGACATAGGCATGGGCAAAGACTTCATGACTAAAACACCAAAAGCAATGGCAACAAAAGCCATTGACAAATGGGATCTAATTAAACTAAAGAGCTTCTGCACAGCAAAAGAAACTATTATCAGATTGAACAGGCAACCTACAGAATGGGAGAAAAATTTTGCAATCTATCCATCTGACAAAGAGCTAATATCCAGAATCTACAAAGAACTTAAATAAATGTACAAGAGAAAAACAAACAACCTCATCAAAAAGTGGGCAAAGGATATGAACAGACACTTCTCAAAAGAAGACATTTATGCAGCCAACAAAATATGAAAAAAAGCTCATAATCCCTGGTCATTAGAGAAATGCAAATCAAAACCACAATGAGATACCATCTCACATCAGTTAGAATGGCAATCATTAAAAAGTCAGGAAACAACAGATGCTGGAGAGGATGTGGAGAAATGGGAATGCTTTTACACAGTTCATGGGAGTGTAAATTAGTTCAATCATTGTGGAAGACAGTGTGGCAATTCCTCAAGGATCTAGAACTAGAAATAAAATTTGACCCAGCAATCCCATTACTGGGTATATACCCAAAGGATTATAAATCATTCTACTATAAAGACACATGCACACAAATGTTTTTTGCAGCACTGTTCACAATAGAGACTTGGAACCAATCCAAATGCCCATCAATGATAGACTAGATAAAGAAAATGTGGCAGATATACACCATGGAATACTATGCAGTCATAAAAAAGGATGAGTTCATGTCCTTTGCAGGGACATGGGTGAAGCTGGAAACCATCATACTCAGCAAACTAACACAGGAACAGATAACCGAACACTGCATGTTCTCACTCATAAGTTGGAGTTGAACAATGAGAACACATGGACACAGGGAGGACAACATCACACACTGGGGCCTGTTGATGGGTGGGAGGCTAGGGGAGGGATAGCATTAGGAGAAATACCTAACGTAGATGACGGGTTGATTGGTGCAGCACACCACCATGGCACATGTATACCTATGTAACAAACCTGCACGTTCTGCACAAGTATCCCAGAACTTAAAGTATCATTAAAAAAAAAGTTTAAAAAGAAAGTAGTGGGGATGAAGTTATGGTGACTATTTATTAGTTTTCTTTCTGCTTGTTCATTTGTTTATGCAAATAGTGTTAAGTAGTTATCAGGTTAAAATAATAAGTTATAAGAGAGTATTTGAAAGCCTCATGGTAACCTCAAACCAAAAACCATACAATGGATACACACACACACAAAAAGGAAGAAACTAAATAATATCACCAGAGAAAATCATCTTTACTAGAAGAAGACAGAAATGAAAGAAAGAAGACCAGAAAACAAATAACAAAGTGGCAGCAATAAGTTCTTATTTATCAATAATAATATTAAATGTAAATGGACTAAACCCTTCAATCAAAAGACAGAGACTGGTGAAATGGATGAAAAAACAAGAGCCATTGATCTGTTGCCTACAAGAAACATACTTCACATATAAAGACATGTATAGACTGAAAATAAAGGGATGGAAAAAGATATCCCATGCCAATTGAAACCAAAACAGAGCAGGATTTGCTATACTCATATGAGACAAAATAGATTTCAAGACAAAAACTACAAAGAAGTTGACTTGTAGACAAAGTTGACTACATAGGATAAAGGGGTCAAGTCAGCAAGAAGATAAAACAGTTTTAAATATATATGCACCCAACATGGGAGCACCCAGGTATATAAAGGAAATATCATTAGATCTAAAGAGAGAGATAGGCCCCAATACAATACAATATTAACTGGAGACTTCAACACCCCACTTTCAGCACTAGACAGACCTTCTAGGCAGAAAATCAAGAACAACAACAACAAAAAAAGAAAAACAGTCTTAATCTGTACTATAGACTAAATGGATCTAAATATATTTACAGAACATTTCATCTGAGAGCTTAAGAATACACATTCTTTTTCTTAGCACACATGGATCATTCTCAAGAACAGACCATATGTTAGATCACAAAACAAGTCTTAAAACATTTCAAAAAATAAAAATAGCATAAAGCATCTTCTCTGACCACAATGGAATAAAACTAGAAATTAATAGGAGGAATTTAGGGAACTATACAAATACATAAAAATTAAATATTATGCTCCTGAATGACCAGTGGGTCATTGAAGAAATTAAGAAGGAAATTGAAAAACGTCATGAAACAAATGATAAGGAAGACACAACATATCAAAACCTGTGGGATACAGCCAAAGCAGTACTAACAGGGAAGTTTACAGCTATAAGTGCCTACATCAAAAAGAAGAAAAACTTCAAATAAACAATCTAATGATGTATATTAAAGAATTAGAAAAGCAAGAGCAAACCAAACCCAACATTACAAGAAAAGAAATAGCATAGATCAGAGTAAAAATAAATAAAATTGAAATGGAAAAAAATACAAAACATCAATGCAACAAAAAGTTGGTTTCTTGAAAACTTAAAGAAAATGGACAAACTTTCAGCCAGACTAAGAAAAAAAGAGACAAGGTCCAAGTAAATACAATCCGAAATGAAAAAGGAGACATTACAACTGATACTGCAGAAACTCAAAGGATCATTAGAGGCTACTATGAGCAACTATATGCTGATAATTGGAAAATGGACTAAGTCTCAGATATATGCAACCTACCAAGATTGAACCCAGAAGAAATCTAAAACCTGAACCCATCAATAATAAGCAACGAGATCAAAGATATAATAAAAAGTCTTCCAGTAAAGAAAAGCCCAGGACCTGATGGCTTCACTGTTGAATTCTACCAAACATTTAAAGAACTAATACCAATCCTACTCAAAATATTCCAAAAAATGGAGGAGTAAGGAATATTTTCAAAGTCATTCTATGAGTCCAGTATTACCCAGATAGCAAAACCAGAAAAAGATACATAAAAAAAAGAAAGAAAGAAAACTACAGGCCATTATCTCTGATATTGATGCAAAAGTCCTCAACGAAATACTAGCAATCCAAATTCAGTAATACATTAGAGAAATCATTCATCATGACCAAGAGGGACTTACCTCTGGGATGCAAGCATAGTTTAACATATGCAAATCAATCAATGTGATATATAATATTAATCAAATGAGGGATAAAAACCATATGATCATTTCAATTGATGCTGGAAAAGCATTTGATACAATTTACTATTGCTTCATCATGAAAACCATCAACAAACTGGGTATAGAAGGAACATACCTCAATATAATAAAATTCATATATGACAGGCCCACAGCTAGTATTATACTGAATGGGGAGAAACTAAAAGCCTTTCCTTTAAGATCTGGAACACAACAAGGATGCCCACTGTCACCACTGTTATTTAACATAGTACTCTAAGTCCTATCTAGAGCAATCAAAAAAGAGAAAGATATAAAGGGCATCCAAATTGAAAGGAAGAAGTCAAATTATCCTTGTTTGCTGATGATGTAAACTTATATTCAGAAAAACCTAAAGATTCCACAAGAAAACTGCTAGAACAGATAAACAAATAAGTAAAGTTGCAGGATACAAAATCAACATACAAAAATCAGTAGCATTTCTATATGCCAACAATGAAAAATGTGAGAAAGAAAAACAAAACAGTAATCCCATTTACAATAGCCGCACATAAAATTAAATACCTTGGAATTAACCAAAGAAGTGAATGATCTCTATAATAAAAACTATAAAACCCTGATGAAGGAAGTTGGAGGACACCAAAAAAAATGGAAAAATATTCTATGTTCATAGATGGGAAGAATCAATATTGTTAAAATGTCCATGCTATCCAACACAATCTACAGATTCAATGCAATCTCTATCAAAATACCAATGACATTCTTCAAATAAATAGAAAAGAAAATTATAAAATGTATATGGAACCACGAAAGACCCAGAATAATCAAAGCTATCCTAAGCAAAAAGAACAAAATTGGAGGAATCACATTATGTGACTTCAAATTATGTTACAGAACTATAGTAAACAAAACAACATGGTACTGGCATAAAAACAGACACATAGGCCAATGTAACAGAATTCTAACTTCTTAAGATGGATTCTGTTTCTCTTCTAACATAAGCATCTGTAGCTATACATTTCCCTTTAAGAAGCCTTTTCATTTCATCCCATATGTTTTATATGTAATATTTTTAGTTGTTATAGTTGTTATAAGTACTTATGATTTTCATTATTTCTATTTTCACCATAAATTATTTGAAACTGTGTATGTTTTCTTAATTTTATTTTTTACTTTTAACTTCATTGCATAAATATCAGATAATGTAGTCTGTATGATAATAATTTTATGCAAGTTATTAAGATCTGCTTTTGGCTTGATTTGTGGTCAGTTTCTTTGTATGTTATACTATGTGCTTGTTTCATTATGTACTTTTCGCTTGATTTGTGGTTAGTTTCTATATATGTTCTACTCTGTTCTCTAATTTGTGTGGTGCTGTGTTTTAAAATATTTTTTAAAAGCTTGTTATCTGTGTCACTTAAATTTTTGTCTTTACTGATTTTTGACCACTGGTTCTATCCATAATGAGAAACTATGTTTATCAATAGTGGAGAGAAGTAGACTGACGTCTCCCAGTAGTAAAGATCTGTCCTCTTCTTTCTGTATTATTATCCATTTTTGCCAAATTTTTTTATTTTAGTAAAATATATATATATAAAATAAAATTAGCCAATTAGCCATTTTAACTATATATATATGATTTAACTATATATATATATGATTTAACTATATATATATATATATATATATATATATATATATATATATGATTCAAGGGTATTAATTGCATTCACAATGTTGTGCAACTATCACCACTATCTTTTTACAAAACTTTTTTATCACCCCAAACAGAAACTCTATGACCATTAGCAACAACTATGTATTCCTATAACCTCTTATCTACTTTATGTCTGTACAAATTTGCCTATTCTAGTATTTCATATAAGTGGAATCATACAACATAGGTCCTTTTGTGATAGACTTATTTCACTTAGTACAATGTTTTCAAGTTTCATCCATGTTGTAGCATGTTTCAGAACTTTATTACTTTTTATGGCTCTATATGCCACATTTTGTTTACCTTTTCATAAGTTGATATACACCTGGTTTGTTTTCATCTTTTGGCTATTGTAAATAATGTTGCAAGGAATATTGGCATACAAATATCTGTTTGAGTCCCTGTTTTCAATTCTTCTGGGTACCTACCTAGCAGTGGAGTTGATGAGTCATATGACAATCCCATGTTTAGCGTTTTGAAGGACCACCAACTATTTTCCATGGAGGCAGCACCATTTTACATTCTCATCAGCAACATACAAGGATTTCAATTCCTCCATATCCTTGCCAACACTTTTTATTTTCTTTTTTAAAGAAAATTATAGCCATGCCAGTAGTTGCAAAGTGGTATCTCACTGTAGTTTTGATTTTCAATTTCGTAATGATTAGTATTGCTCAGCATCTTTTCATGTGACTATAAGCCATTCATATATCTTCTTTCAAAAAATATACCATTAAATTGTTTGCCAGTTTTTAATTGGGTTGTCTGTCTCTTTGTTTTTCAGTAGTGTATTTGTTCCCACTGCTATAAATAACTACCTAAGACTGGGTAATTTATTTAAAAAAAAAAAAAGAGGTTTAATTGACTCACAGTTCTACAAGCTGTACAGGAAACATGGCTGAGGAGGCCTTAGAAAACTTTCAGTCATGGTGGAAGAGGAAGCAGGCACATCTTACATGGCCAGAGCAGGAGGAAGAGAAGGAAGGGGGAAGTGCTACACACTTTTAAACAAGCAGATCTTGTGAGAATTAGCTATCACAAGAACGATCCAATCATCTCCCACCAGGGCCCCCTTCCAACATTGAGGATTACAATTAGACATGAGATTTGGGTAGGAACACAAACCCAAATCTTAACAAGCTGTAAGAGATCTTTTTATATCTTGAATATTAATTCCCTATTAGAAATATGATTTGCAAATATTTTCTCCCATTCTGTAGGTTATCTTTTCGATTCCTTCACAATGTCCTGTGATGTACAAAAGTGTCTGACTTGTACAATCAAGTCCAATTTACCTTTTTCCTTACTATATCTTGAGGATACTTAGAGACATACACATATCAAAATGATAGACCTTTTGATTAAATGAATCTTTTCAATTGTATCTGATAATATTTGATAGCTTATTGTCATTTGCTTATTTTTATGATTTCCTCCTATTTCTTTAAATATCTCTTTTACAACTATGGGTAATTCTAATCTTAAGTCTTTTGGGGTTTAAATGTATTAGCAATTATTTCTGGTAACTCTTCTTCATGGCAGCTTATTTCCTTGTTTATTTGGTGATCTTTAATAATGAGCTCATAATCGGATATTTTTATATGGAAAACCTATGAGTCTAAACTGGGGTTGCATGGGCCAAAGAAAATTTGCATTTGCATCTTTTGAAAGTTAAGAGCATTTGTGCACTGGGAACAATCTAGCCCCTTAAAGTTGTGTGGACTAATGAAGAATTTCCACTATCAGCATTTCCACCTTCAACTGTCACAGGATTTAATCTCCCAATGGATGGTGGCACCAGAAAAAAAACAATTGCCCTCAGGGCAACCTTGGGGCTTTCTGTGATTGCTTTTTGTTCACTAATCTTTTATATCCTTTGGATAGTGGAGAAGGATGCCCTCAAAGATTTCCTTTATTTTTTACTTTTAAACCAAAAATTAAAAGGCATATTTGTTCCAAAATAAAAGTTTATTTTTCATTTGTTTGTTTTTTAAACTGGAGAATTTTCAGAAAATTTATTCTGCCATACTGCCAGAAGGGAAGGTCCAAAATGATCGGTTTCTAAATATCACACTATTTCAAGGATAAAATAGATTGTTGCTTCAGGGAAAGCATTACCGGTAGCTGCCCTTGATGAGCTTATTAAATGCTAGGTTTTGCTCATCAGGGATGCTAATTTAGTAGCCTAATTGTTATAGTTAACTATAAGGGGCCACCTTGATAATGGATCATCTGGCCCCAGTCAGGTCTTCAGATAACTGCAGCCCAGGCCAAGACCTGACTACAATCTCAGGAGAGACCCTGACCCAGAACCACTCAGCCAAGCCGCTCTCAAATTCATGACATGCTGAAACTGTGGGAAATAAGTACTTGTTGTTATTTTAAGCCACTAAGTTTTGTGATAATTTATTATACAGAAATGATAACTAATACATACTGTCATTATTAAAATATTAAGATCCATTATTTTTCTAACAGAAAATGTGTACATATAGTCTCTAGGTTGAAATCAGTCTGATGCTGTAGTTTCTTTAAGGATAATTTAGTGAGACCATAAACAACATATTTGGATGAATACATAAATAAGGACCAAACCATGGTCATTCACTAAGTCAATCATACAAATGCTTAGAAGCAAATCTTATGCCTGACTCAACAGAAAAATCTACACTACCTGTAAAAAAAGGCATCATAAGAAACTGACAAACATGTTTCTTATTCTCTTTCTCTCAGGGGAACTACAAACATCCAACTAACAGAGTTCTCCTGTGTTTTGTGTGCACATTTACATTTTCTCCTGAAAAATAAAAGCAGTGCAGAATTTGCAAATGATAATTTCAGATTCACTGTGATTTCAGTTAGCACTATTAGTTGTGGCAATGATAATAAATTATATTGTTAGTTAACAGAATGCCACTCAGCAATTTTTTCCAGCTTTAACACTAACGCTTAAAAGAAATTATGCTGGAAAAATGCAATAGTTTGCAATGAAGTAAAAAATGTCTTCTACATAGTGAATATAATGGTCAGTGTTAATGCTTGGAATATATGATGATTTTTTAAATGGAGCCCTTTTTGCTTGGTCTACTTTTTATTACAGCATGTAGGTGACAATAAAGGCTGTTAAAAGGTGGTATGTTTGATCACAGTCCATGGGTACCAATAAAGAGCCTCTATTTATTTAAATAAAAGTAATTGCTGCTAGTGTAAAATTAAAAAGATACTCTATGTAATCTTTATTTGGACAAAATGAGGACTGGGCCATTAGTAAGCATAATGCATGAAAACCTCACATGCACTTGGAGAGAAGCCTTTGTTCAGAAAAAAATGGCAACATTCAGCTACTTGAAGCAGAAATTTACTAAAGCCAGATGATAGAAAATACAATGAGAACCCATTTTGCTTTACGAATCTCTGTTTTAGATCAGCATTAACAACTACAGTCAACTTTTGGCTCTCTATTTGTCACTCAGCCATACTCTTTGTTTCATTACATTGATTATTTATGTCTTAAATTATAGCTATTCTTTTTTTTTTTCTGTGGCTTAAAGAACAGCTTCAAGGGCAAGCATGAAAGGAAATTTCTGAATTGAGTGAGTACTTGGCTGTGCATGCAGCTCCAAAAGAAATAAAACTGTTTGTTGTCTTGACACACACCTTAGGATCAATTATTCTCTCAGTTAACGTAGGCCTCATCAATTTATTTTCTGTATACTGGCACAGTATTGACACGATGTTAATGAGAAAAGCAAATGGGAGAATGTAAGCTCATCAAAGTTTCTTTCTTTTTTTTTATTTTTTAAAAATCAAAACAGTGTCTTTTAGCATGAAATAGCCCTTATTATTTAAACCTGCCTCCTAAAGTTAAAAGTAGCTTTGACAAGTATTCAATTAAATCTTCTGTAGCACATAAGCCAAGTGTCTAGCTAGTCCATGTTTGAATTCCTCCAGCATTACTCAGCTTTCAGCAAACACAGGTAGCTCACTTAATGTTTAGTCACCATAAATGGAAGAGTTTCTATACCTCTCTGAAACAAAGATAGCTAGCTTGGTTTTCTCCCTGCTTAAAACAAAGCTGGAAACTTACTCAAAGTTTTTTAGCCTCTTATATTTGAGGTTAGAATTTAAGGAGGTAAATCATCAATCTGCCATGTCCCTGAAGACTAAAATGTAACTGATGATATTATTTCATTTATTCTCTTACCTAAATGTAATGACTAGAACAACCTCATACTGTTGAGGAAGTGAATCATCCAGAGATAAAATTTGTTGCTATGCTTTAGGGTGACTTTGAATCAGAACTCAAGAGAAGAGAAAGCAATTTCATATTAGTCAAGAACAAGCTGTGATGTTAAACAAGGATGCCCAAGCACATAATTCCACACAACAGTCTTGAAAACACTAGCTTCTCAATCACTTCTTTGTTTTGTACCCAATTTATCTGTCATGCTGTTTCAGCTAACACCATGATCAAGCCTTTCATCTCTAGTTTGTTGCCAAGGTATCTCACACATTCAGTAATGACTTCTGCTCACTGGAGGCTTGCCTCACGAACCCTAGCCCTACTTGGGTTTCTAAAAGTCTGTCTGAGATGGAGAAGAAGCATTAAGAAGTTAATACATCTAACAAATATATCTTTCTAATGAGCAGGCTATACCTTACAACACCATGCAAAAATTTAAAAAGATGTAAGTCTATCTTGCTACATGACAGAATTCAGCTTTTAGATGAATGGGCTGGTTCTTTCAGAAACCATCAGAGTATCATGTCCCTGATCAGAAACAGCTGAAAATTCTATTTTAGTAATTCTGAATAGTAAGTAGATTTTCTGCTGTTCTTCTGTAATGATTTAGGATGCAGATAACTGTGTTTAGGTAGCAAGTTTTCAGTCCGGTGATACATTTAGTTATGCTTTGGTTTCAGCCCCCCTAAACACACTGACCCCTGTCAAACAAAGCCTTAGAAGGTATACTCATGATTTTCTGTTTTTTTTTTTTCTAAAAGAGCACCCCAAATATTTTATGAGCTTTAGTCCCCATGAAACCTAGATCTGCCTGTGCACTTATTTGATGGACTAGGTATTCTGGAGAATTTTTTGAAGATCCATGTTCACCACCCCCAAAAAGATAACAATCCTGTTGAAGAAATAACATATATACACACCAAAGAATCATCTGTTAGTATGTGAAAGGTATAGTGTTTGGAGTCAAAGACATAATCTCCAAATCCCAGCTCTGCCATCTACATTCTGTATGTAATTATAGGACAAATATATTAACTGCCGGATCCCTTTAAATCATGCAAAAGACAGACATAAATCACTGGATTGTTCAGAGGATTAATAAAAACAAATATGCAAAAACAAAATGTCTTGCATTTACCATGTCCACATAAATGTTATTTGAATCATTGTATCTCAGGTTTTATGAGACCTTAAAGAAGATCTATTCAACATTCAATATTTGGACCCTCTCTATAATATCCCCAAGTCATGGTTGCCTATCTTCTGCTTGGCTATATCCAGTGATAAGGACTAAGGCAGTCCACTTCATATAATTAATTACTTAAATATATGGCATAAGAGTTTCTGGTTTTTATTTTTATTGTTTTTGTTTTATTTTGGTATTCAGGTATAGATGTCTGATTAATGACATTAAAATATATATGTGTATATATATATATATATATATATTATATATATACTGACATTGAGGAGTGAGGTATTGGCTAGAAATTCCCTTTCAGCTGTCTCCCACATGCTAAGGTACTATCACAAAACCAATGAAACAGTAGGTTCCCTAGCACGCATTATAGCCCGAGAATGGAAAGTTGCCTGAGATCCAACTTTGGGCCAGTATATAAAATTGCAATAGAAAAATGTATAAAGGCTGAGAAGGAATGGTGAGAGTGAAGAGGGGCAACAAGGTGAGAGTAGTGTCATGGAAAATCAAGGAGAAGTTTCAAAAGAGGACATAGTTAGTAACATCAAATGCCACTGAGATATTATTCTACAACATGTTCTGATAACTATAAACCAGATTCGGGCTCCATGAGATCACTAGTGAAGTGGTGGGTAATTGAGTGGGAGTGAGTTTTGAAGCCAGAGCATGAAGACAAAAAGCAGAAACTCTTGGCCTTTACTGGCAGGGGGTGGGAGAGGATAGCATTCAGGCAGCACTTCAGAGAGAGAAGTGAATGAACTACAAACTGCAGGGAAGGAAGCAAACAGGGTTGAAAATACCTACAGAAGATTAAATGTCACATGGAGTGAGGTGTTGGTCCTGGGACAAAGGATATGTGATGAAATTCAGAGCATGGAAGCCTGGGTTAACCTTAAAGCAAAAAAGGGATGTTCTGCCCTTGCAATGAGAGAAATTGTTGGGATAAAATATGTATTCGTCTGTTTTCATGATGCTGATAAAGACATACCCAAGGCCGGGCGCGGTGGCTCACGCCTGTAATCCCAGCACTTTGGGAGGCCGAGGCGGGTGGATCACGAGGTCAGGAGATCGAGACCATCCTGGCTAACACAGTGAAACCCCGTCTCTACTAAAAACACTAAAAATTAGCCGGGCGTGGTGGCGGGCACCTGTAGTCCCAGCTACTCGGGAGGCTGAGGCAGGAGAATGGCGTGAACCCAGGAGGCGGAGCTTGCAGTGAGCCGAGATCGCGCCACTGCACTCCAGCCTGGGCGACAGAGCGAGACTCCGTCTCAAAAAAAAAAAAAAAGACATACCCAAGACTGGGTACTTTATAGAGAAAAAGAGGTTTAATGGATTCACAGTTCCATGTGGCTGGCGAAGCCTCACAATCATGATGCAAGGTGAAAGGCACGTCTTACGTGGCGGCAGACAAGACAGAATGAGAACCAAGTAAAAGGGGATTCCCCTTATAAAACCATCAGATCTTGTGAGACTTATTCATTACCATAAGAACGGTATGGGGGAAACTGCCCCCAATATTTGGTTTTCTCCCACCAGGTCCCTCCCACCACATGTGGGAATTATGGAAGCTACAATTCAAGATGAGATTTGGGTGAGGATACAGCCAAACCAAAGCCAAGAAATGTCATGCTGTGAGCCGTGGGTTGGCTGAGAGTTTCTAGGCATCTACTAGTATGTAGACCAGGGCAGCAACTGCTGCCAATACTTAAGAGTTCCAAATAGAACCTTCCAGAGGGGTTGCCCCAAAAGGTAAAGCTAAAGCTGCCAGCTGTAGCAGGCTGCAGATGAAGGTCACCCCAGAAGGACTCTTCTCAGGTACTTGAGGTGGGAGGTGCTAAGGATACTCACCTCTAAACATTATCTTTTTATTTTTAAGTCAATGTTATTATGCATATTTAAGGGCTACAACATGATGTTATAACATATATTTATATAGTAAAATCATTACTAGAGTAGACCATATTAACATGTTCTTCTTTTCAAATAGTTAGCTATTTTTCCTCTGCTATGACAAGAGCAGCTATAATCCACTCATTTAGCAAATATCCATAATACAATACACTGTTTTTAACTAGAGTCATCATATTTTACATTAATCTCGGGACTTGTTCATCTTACATAGTTTCTACTTTGTATCCTTTGACCTACTTCTCCCTTTTTTCTCCCCCAAACTCGCTAACCACGGTTTTATTGTGGTTCAGTGTGCTATCTTTATATATTTGACCCTATTTTTTAAGATTGTACATATAAGTAAAATCATGCAGTATTTTTCTCTGTGTGTCTGATTTATTCTTCTAGATTCATCCATGTTCTGGCAAATGAAAGAATCCTCTCCTTTTTAAAGCTGAATAATATTCTATTATACTATTATACATTACATATGTATAAGAGTTTATTTTTTAACTTTTATTTTAAATTCAGGGGTACATGTACAGGATGCGCAGGTTTGTTATATAGGTAAACATGTGTCATGAGATTTGTTTTACAGATTATTTCATCACCCTCTTATTAAGCCTAGTATCCATTAGTTGCTTTTTATCCTCTCCCTCCTCTCACCCTCCACCCTCCAATAGCCCCAGTGTGTGTTGTTCCCCTCTATGTGTCCATGTGTTCTCATCATTTAGCTCCCACTCATAAGTGCAAACGTTGTACTTGATTTTCTGTTTCTGCATTAGTTTGCTAAGGATAATGGCCTCTAGCTGCATCCATGCCCTTGCAAAGGATATGATCTCATGCTTTTTTATGGCCGTATGGTATTCCATGGGTTATATGTACCACATTTTCTTTATCTGGTCTAACCTTGATGGGCATTTAGGTTGATTCCCTATCTTTGTTGTTGTGAATATTGCTACAATGAACATATATGTGCATGTGTCTTTACAACATATGGATCATATGTTCCTTTGTATACATACCCAGTAATGGGATTGCTGAGTAGAATGGTATTTCTGTCTTTAGGTCTTTGAGGAATCGCCACACTGTCATCCACAATGGTTGAACTAACTTACACTCTCACCAACAGTGTATAAGCATTCCCTTTTCTCTGCAACATCGCCAGCATCTGCTATTTTTTCACTTTTTAATAATTGTCATTCTGACTGGTGTGAGATGGTATCACATGGTAGTTTTGATTTGCATTTCACTGATGATCAGTGATGTTGAGCTTCTTTTAATATGCTTCTTGGCCGCATGTATGTCTTCTTTTGAAAAGTGTCTGTTCATGTTCTTTTTGTTTCTTGTAAATTTATTTAAGTTCCTTACAGATGCTAGATATTAGACCTTTTTCAGATGCATAGTTTGCAAAAATTTTCTCCCATTCTGTAGGTTGTCTGTTGACTGTGTTGATAGTTTCTTTGGCTGTGCAGAAGCTCTCTAGTTTAGGTAGATTCCATTTGTCAATTTTTGCTTTCATTGCAATTGCTTTCGGTGTCTTCATCATAAAATCTTTGGACATGTGTATGTCCTAAATGGCATTGTCTAGGTTGTCTTCCAGGGTTTTTATAGTTTTGGGTTTTATATGTAAGTCTTTAATCCATCTTGAGTTAATTTTTGTATACGGTTTAAGGAAGGGGTCCAGTTTTACTTTTCTGCTTATGGCTAGCCAGTTATTGCAGCACCATTTATTAAATAGGGAATTCTTTCCCCATTGCTTGTTCTTGAAAGGTTTGTTAAATATCAGATAGTTGTAGGTCTGTGGTCTTATTTCTGGGTTCTCTATTCTGTTCCATTGGTCTAGGTGACCGTTCTTGTACCAGTACCATGCTGTTTGCTTACTGTAGCAGCATGGTATAGTTTGAAGCCTGGTAGTGTGATGCCTCCAGCTTTGTTCGTTTCAGTTAGGATTGCTTTGGATATTCAAGCTCTTTTTAGGTTCCATATGAATTTTAAAATATTTTTTCTACTTCTGTGAAGAATGTCAATGGTAGTTCGATAGGAATAACATTGAAGCTATGAATTGCTTTGGGCTGTATGGCCATTTTAACAATTAAGATTCTTCCTACCCATGAGTATGGAATGTTTTCCCATTTGTTTGTGTCATCTCTAATTTGTGTGTTTGTGTGTGTGTGTGTGTGTGTGTGTGTGTGAGAGAGAGAGAGAGAGAGAGAGAGAGAGAGATACTTTATTTTCCAAGTAATACTGATTAAAAATATTTAGACATTTATTTTTAACCCCACAGTTTAGCACTCTTATTTATATGGCTTTAAAAGTTATAGCACAAGATCTTTACAGTAAGGATTGGGGGAAAAGATTCCATTTAAAAAAAGCCTGATAATTATATACATGTTTTTCCCTGTACTTTATTTTAAATACATTAATTTTTAAATGACGCTCATCTTTTTTTCATCTGGTAGTAAAATACTAGTGCAACTTTCAATCAAAATAAAGTTTACCACAGAGGTAAATAAATTTTCCCAATTGAAATTGGCACTTCGGCTGCCATTAAACAAAATTTCTCAACCTAACTTAAGCGAAAAATAACTCGTGGTTGTTATTATAGGCAAAAATATAAAGTACTATAGCATTGGCTGCATTGCTCCTTATGACACAGACTTTGAAAGAACCAGATGCTTTACAGAAGTTTAGCTGGTTTTGAAACGGCACATGGGTGTGGATTTTCTTTTCTTAACATTCTCGAAATTTTGCCACCACCCCTCTCTCTGTTGCAGAGATGGCATCTGTGACTACTGGGGTAGACAACAATGTTTGTTCCAACTAAAGAATTTAGTTCCAAAATTTAACTGCACAGTAACAATGCAATGCTCGTCATGCAGCCCTGTGTTTCCTATATAGTCAATTTTCTAACATGTATTAGAATACATAAACTTGTATTCTAATGATTTAAGTTTGATTTTATAATATGAAAGAAATTTGAGGAAGAACATGACCTGGGAAAGAGAAGACAGAGAATTTTTACCACAATGAAAATAGATAACAGTCATATGCAACCTTGTAATAAGAATATAATCCACTTAAGTTTCCAGAAATGTACTTCTCAAAACTCCCCTTAATTTATGGAACAGATCCCTCCTCTGTGGCATTGAGCTGGGGAAGAGGAATCAATTTGTTTCAACAAAAACAATTCAGCACAACAACAAATAGCTTAACTTTGGTCCACTTGTCTGTTAGCTTAAGGACAGTCATACTGCCCATAATCCATTCAAAAACCCAACAAGTAAATTTAAAAATATATTCATGTGTAATTTCATTCTAAAACCAGCATAGCTGTTCTGTCCTCATTCTCTGCCTTTTCAGCTTCAGAATCCACTGTTGGCTTGCTCTCTAATCCTCAGCATCTTCGTGATCTTCCCTGGCAGCCTCAGCAGCATCTGCTTGGCTAGGTTCTCTCTTCTCTCGGTTCATAGATTTCTGGGGTCACGTGGTCCAAGTCTGCTTCTAGAAGTTCAGTTTGTACTTCCACTGGCACCTGATTTATCCATTCAAAGTGAAGCTTCTCTACGTGTACTTCAGTACCTTCTTCAGTCTGAATTCGACCCACTTCTAGATAACTTATTTGGACCTGCTCTGGAAGCACACTCATGTGTGAACAAAGTACCTGGCTGTCCTGGAGCAGATCTGGATGGACGTGTTCCACAGTCACTTGTGCTGAATCCACAGTCACTTGTGCTGAATCCACCTGGACCTGAAGCAATGGTAGCACACGCACCTTCCCAATTTGTTCTATAATAGTCATTGATATGTCACAGGTTCAGTTTGCACACGTTTCTACTGAAAGAACTTCTTCCATTACTAGACGCTCTGAAATAGTGTCACTGAGATGCCTCATTAATTTACTTCCTTGCATAAACCACAAGTCACATAAAGAACAATAGTTGGGTTTACACCCAGTGTGTATTACCAAGTGATCTTTGAACTGGTCCCAGCTGTTAAACACACTGTTGCAGACATGGCATTTATAGAGCTTCTTTCTTCCTTTTTTGCCTCTACTCCAGTTTGGCATGCAGTGAGGTGACATTTGAGGGTGCTATTTCTAGCAAATCTTTCATGACAATTTGGACATTCAAAAGGTTTTTCACCTGTATGTTTTCTAAGATGTTCTTTAAAATGTCCAGAACAGTCAAACTGCTTCTCACAGTACTGACATACATAAACTTTCTTCCCAGTTCTTTGCTTCTTAGTGACTCCACCTTCTTCAAGATGGTAACAATTTAGGTGCTGTTTCCATGTGCTCTCCCAAAGATACCTTTCATTGCATATTTCACACTTGAAACTCTCAGTAGAGTGTGATTTCATGCGTTCCTTCAAATGATAAAACAATTTAAATGAACCATTACATTTCTCACAATGGAACAAGTCCTTCACATGTGACAACTGACGTTCCATAGTTTCAATACTTTCTACCTGTATGCTTGTAGGGTCAGATGCATGGCCATCTTCTTCTTTAATCTGCCCTTTTCTGTCACTTTGATGATACTTGCTGGTAATATCTGCCAACAGTGCTAGAGCAGAATCATTAGAGGAACTAGTGTTCTGTGTGTACTTTATGGATGCTTGGCAGAATCCACTTCCTCTAATGTTTTAATGCCTTCATCTTCACTTCAATTGTGCCTTCAGCAATCTCTACCTCAATTTCAACAGGTTCTGATTCTGCAGATGGCAATGATTCTGTGATAACATTTGAAGTTGCTGCAATCTTCCTTTTATTTGGCCACCTTTTTTCTTGTGGTATTTTCCTCTAATGGAGCTGAGTTTTCTTTGTTCCTGACTTCAAGGGCTTTCATAATGAAGCAGGAAATTTTCCCCGACCCCTTCATGGGTAGGAACTGGTGTGCAGGTGCTGGGGCTAGCTGGCCACTTCGGCACCAGCTGAGGCAAACTCTACTCATTGGAACCCATTGCACTCAACCCGCCACAGGAGGGAGCATGCAGGTGAGCGGGCGCAGGAGTCAGGGCAAGTGCTTTTGGGTGCTGGCAGGAGCAAAACTCTATGCGGGCCCTGTGGACTCCATCCCTGGCAGGACCCTCCATCCCCAGCTGGACTCCTTTCTAAAGCAACAGCATCAAGCCGTCCCTTTGAAGTCAAGCTGCTTCTCTCTGATGTCAAACCAGTCTCTGATGTCCAGCTGCTTCTTTTCTTCTCCGTTCTCTGCCAATGGAGCCTGGGGTTTTTATAGGCACAGGATAAGGGGCGGGGCAGGGCATGCTTGGCTTTGGAAATGACATTCAAGTGGGAAAACAGGAAGGCATGCTCTCACTTTGGGTTGCCGTCCCAGGCTTGAGTGTGGGACCCTTGCTGGGGACCTGCCCTCCTTTGCCCAGAATTTCCCTGCCTCCTGTCCCTGTCAATAACTTCCAGCATTTGTACAACTCTGCTGCTTTCCATACATCATTGGCTTCTTCTTCTCCTGTATCAATTATTTTGCTGTATATGTGAACTGAATTAAATTACAAAAGGTCATTTTACAAACAACTTCTATCTCCACCAAACGTTCCTGGGTAAATTGAAAGAATTTATAGAAGAACTTACTGCAAGCAGCCAAAAGAGCCTTGTGAGCCTTAAAATGGTGTCTGTTGACAATCAGGATGATGTCAGTAAACCAGTCCTGATCTTGCTGTTTATTCAGTCAGTCGAGGATCATCTGATGATGTTCAGGAAACTTTTGAAAACATTTCATCCTCTCTTCAACCTCCATGGCCATCAGGTTGCCCTAGTTCATGGTCTGTCTTCCTTCTGAAGCAGGAAATTTTCCCTGGCCTTTTTGCAGGCAGGAACTGGAGTGTGGGTCCTGGGGCTAGCTGGCTGCTTTGGCACCAGCTAGGACAAACTTCACTCACTCGAACCCACTGCACTCAACCACTCAGAGGAGGAAGCATGCAGGTGAGCAGGTGCAGGAGCTGGGGTGAGTGCTTTTGGGTGCCGGCAGGAGCAAAATTCTGTGCGGCCCCCACAGTACCATCTAGGATGGCATACCTGCCACCCCCAAGGCCCCTGAGGGCATGTGTTACAGTGCTCTTTTAGCTTTGCCATCTACAGATAGCTTAACAGCTCAGTGGGGCCTCTGCCTTTTCACATGAGGTGGTTGTTCTCCACCAGCAAGGGCAGAGGGTCATTGTGACTGCCTTCATCCACACCTGTGGCACCTGAGCTCTTGTCTGGCATCCAGGAAAAATCAGGTCAGATGAGCAAATTGAACGAAGGCGAATGCAGAGGATTTTATTGCTGATGAAAGTGGCTCTCAGAGGGAAGGTGAAGTGAAAAGGGAATGGAGTGAGAAGGTGATTTTCCAGGGAGGACCGGATTCTTCTCTGAAGCAGTCTGATGGCTGTCAAGCCATCCCTCTGAAGTCAAGCTGCTTCTCTCTGATGTCAAACCACAGTCTCTGATATCCAGCTGCTTCTCCTCTTCTCCACTCTCTCTGCTGATGGAGCTGGGGGATTTTATGGGCACAGGATTGGGGGCAGGGCAGGCCATGGGTGGTTTTGGAAAAGGCAACATTTGTTCAGGAAAACAGGAACGCATGTTCTCACTTTGGGCTGCTGTTCCAGGCTTGAGGGTGGGACCCTCGCCAGCGACCCATCCTTTCTACCCAGAATTTCTCTGCCTCCTGTCCCTAACACTTCCTCTCCTCAAAGCCTCTCATTCCATGCTTTCCCTTCTCAGGGCATAATGTACCCCACACCCTTCCCTACCCCTCCATTTCCCCACAAGAGCCAAGGTTCTCCCTCTTCTCAGGCCTTGCTGGTGCAGGTGCGCTCAGTTGGACACCTGGGTGGCCACAGTACCACTAATTTCTTTGAGCAGTGGTTTGTAGCTCTTCTTGTAGAGATCTTTCACTTCCCTTGTTAGCTGTAATTGTGATGGGATTTGTTTGTGATTTGGCTCTCAGCTTAACTGTTGTTGGTGTATTGGAAAGGTAGCAATTTTTACACATTGATTCTGTATCCTGAGACTTTGCTGTAGTTGCTTATCAACTTAAGAAGCTTTTGGGCTGATATGATGGAATTTTCTAGATATAGGATCATGTCATCTGCAGACAGAGAGAGTTTGACTTCCTCTCCTCCTATTTGAATGCCCTTTATTTCTTTCTCTTGATTGATTGCTCTGGCTAGAACTTCCAATACAATGTTGAATAGGAGTGGTGAGAGAGGGCATCCTTGCCTTGTGCCTGTTTTCCAGGTGAGTGCTTATAGCTTTTGCCCATTCAGTGTGACATTGGCTGTGGGTTTGTCATATATGGCTCTTGTTATTTTGAGGTATGTTCTTTCAATACCTAGTTTACTGAGAGCTTTTAACACGAAGGGACGGTAAAATTTTATCAAAAGCCATCTCTTCATCTATTGAGATAATCACGTGGTTTTTGTCTTTAGTTTTGTTTATGTGATGAATCACATTAATTGATTTGTGTATATTGAACCAACCTTGCATCCCAAGGATGAAGCCTAGTTCATCATGGTGGATAAGCTTTTTGATGGGCTGCTGGATTTAGCTTGCCAGTATTTTGTTGAAAATTTTTGCATCAATGTTCATCAAGAATATTGTCCTGAGGTTTTCTTTTTTGTTGTATTTCTGCCATGTTTTGGTATCAAGATGATGCTGGCCTCATAGAATAAGTTAGGGAGCAGTCCCTCTTTTTCCATTGTTTAAAATAGCATCAGTAGGGATGGTTCCAGCTATTCTGTGTACATCTGGTAGAATTCAGCTGACTATCTGTCTGGTCCTGGGCCTTTTTAGGTTAGAAGGCTATTTATTACTGCCTCAATTTCTGAACTCATTATTGGTCTGTTCAGGGATTCAATTTCTTCCTGATTCAATCTTGGGAGAGTGTATGTGTCCAGGAATTTATCCATTTCTTCTACAGTTTCCAGTTTATGTGTATAGAGGTGTTTATGGTAGTCTCTGGTGTTTGTTGGTATTTCTGTGGGTTCAGTGGTAATATCCCCTTTATCATTTCTGATTGTGTTTATTTGGATCTTCTCTATTTTCTTCTTTATTTGTCTAGGTAGTAGTCTACCTATTTAATTATTTTTTTTTCAAAGAATAAGCTCCTGGCCTTGTTGATCTTTTGAATGTTTTCTTGTGTCTCTATCTCCTTCAGTCAAGCTCTGATATTGGTTATTTCTTGCATTCTGTTAGCTTTGGAATTTGTTTATTCTTGGTCTCTATTTCTTTTAGTTGGGACGTTAGGTTGTTAACTTTAGATCTTTCTATCTTTTTGATACGGGCATTTAGTCCTATACATTTCCCTCCTAACACTGCCTTAGTGTGTCCCAGAGATTCTGGTATGTTGTATCTTTGTTCCCATTAGTTTCAAAGAATTTATTGATTTCTGCCTTAATTTCATTATTTATCCACAGTCATTCAGGGGCAGGTTATTCAATTTCCATGTAATGTATGGATTTTAGTGAATTGCTTAATCATGGTTTCTAATTGCATTCATTGTGCTGTGCTCAGAGAGACTGTTTGTTATGATTTCAGTGTTTTTTTCTGCATTTGCTGAGAAGTGTTTTACTTGTGATTATGTGATTGATTTTAGAGTAAGATATTTGGCAATGAGAAGAATGTATATTCTGTTGCTTTTGGATGGAGAGTTCTGTAGATACCTATCGGGTCCCTTTGATCCAGACCTGAGTTCAGGTCCTGCATATCTTTGTTAATATTCTGTCTTGATAATCTAATATTGTTAGTGGGATGGTAAAGTTTCCTCCTATCATTGTGTAGGAGTCTAAGTCTCTTTGGAGGCCTCTAAAAACTTGCTTTATAAATCTGGATGCTTCTGTGTTGGGTACATATATGTTTAGGATAGTTAGCTCTTCTTGCTGAATTGAACCCTTTACCATTATGTAATGCCCTTCTTTTTTATAATCTTTGTTGATTTAGAGTCTGTTTTGTCAAAAACTGGAATTGCAACGACTGGGATTTTTTTTTTTCTGTTTTCCATTTGCTTGGTAAATTTTCCTTCATTCCTTTATTTAAAGCCTGTGGATGTTATTGCATGTGAGATGGGTCTCTTGAAGACAACATACTGATGGGTCTTGGTTCTTTATCCAGCTTGCCACTGTGTTTCTTAATTGGGGTATTTATCCAATTTATATTTAAGGTTAGTATTGTTATGTGTGGATTTGATCCTGTCATCATGATGCTACCTGATTATTTTGCAGACTTGTTTATGTGGATGCTTTATTTATTTATTTATTTATTTTTAGATGGAATCTTGATCTGTCATCCAGGCTAGAGTGCAATGACACAATCTCAGCTCACCGCAACCTCCACCTCCTGGGTTCAAGCGATTCTCATGCCTCAGCCTCCCAAGTAGCTGGGATACAGGCATGTGCCACCACCCCTGGCTAATTTTTGTATTTTTAGTAGAGATGGGGTTTCACCATGTTGGCCAGGTTGGACAGGAACTCCTGACCTCGTGATCTGCCCACCTCGGCCTCCCAAAGTGTTGGGATTACAGGCGTGAGCCACTGTGCCTGGCCTATGTGGCTGCTTTATAGTGTCACTGGTCTGTGTACTCCAGTGTGTTCTTGTAATGGCTGGTAAAAGTTTTTCCTTTCCATATTTAGTGCTTCCTTTAGAAGCTCTTGTAAGGCATGTCTGGTGCTTGTCAACTCTCTCAGCATTTGCTTGTCTGTAAAGGATCTTATTTCTTCTTTACTTTTGAAGCTTAATTTGGGCAAATATGAAATTCTCAGTTGGTATTTCTTTTCTTTGAGAATGTTGAATATTAGCCTCCAATCGTTCTGGCTTGTAGGGTTTCCACTGAGAGGTCTGCTGTTAGTCTGATGGGCTTCCCTTTGTAGGTAATATGGCCTTTCTCTTAGTATGCCCTTACTATTGTTTCTTTCATTTTGACCTTGATGAATCTGATAACTATGTGTCATGGGGATGATCTTCTCCTGGAGTATCTTACTGGGAATTTCCTGAATTTCCTGCATTTCCTTACTCTGCATTTTTGGAATTTGAATCTTGGCCTGTCTAGCTAGGTTGGGGGAGTTCTTATGGATGACATCCTGAAGTAAGTTTTCCAAATTGGTTCCATTCACTCCATCTCTTTCAGGTACACCAATCAGTTGTAGATTAAGTCTCTATATAATCCCACATTTCTCAGAGGTTTTGTTCATTCCTTTTCATTCTTTCTTCTCTGTTCTTGTCTGCCAGCCTGATTTCAGAAAGACAGTCTTCAGGCTTTGAGATTCTTTTCTCTGCTTGGTCTATTCTGCTATTAATACTTGTGATTGCATTATAAAATTCTTGTACTGTGTTTTTCAGCTCTATCAGATGGGTTACGTTCTTCACTATACTAGCTATTTTTACTGTCAGTTCCTGCAATGTTTTATCACGATTTTTAGCTTCCCTGCATTGAGTTAGAATGTGCTCCTTTAGCTCAGTGAAGTTCATTCCTATCCATATCCTGATTTCTACTCCTGTCATTTCAGCCATCTTAGCCTCAGCCTGGTTCTGAACCCTTGCTGAAGAGGTAATGTGGTCATTTGAAGGAAAGAGCACTCTGGCTTTTTGAGTTTTTGCATTCTTGATCTAAAGGAGCACATTCTTTTGCGTATTTTTGGGCTTATCTACCATCAATCTTTGGGATTGCTAACTTTTGGATGAGGTTTTGGGTTTGTTCTTTGTTTGTTTTCTTTTAACTGTCTGGCCACTTTTCCATAGGGCTGCTGAGGTTTGCTGGGCATCTGCTCCAGTCCCCAGTTGCCTCAGATTTTCCGGTACCTGGAGATATCACCAGTGAAGCCTGCAAAACAGCAAAGTGGCAGCCTGCCCCTTTCTCTGGGAGCTCCATTCCAGTGGGGTACAGACATGTTGCCAGCCCAAATGCACCTGCAGGAGGTGGCTGGAGACCCTGGTTAGGAGGTCTCGCACAGTCAGGAGGAATGGGATCAGGGATCCACTTAAGGAAGTGATCTAGCCATGCTTTCCTAGAGTAGCTGTGCTGTGCTGTTGTATTGCTTTCATCTGTGGTAAGCCTGGGCTCTCAAAAGCCTGGAGACTGGAACAGCTAAGTTGCTGAAACAGCAAAGATGGCAGCCACTCTTTCTTCTAGGAGTCTGTCCCAGGAAATTTTCAAACCTCAGTTGGCCAGAGAACATCGACCCAACTGGCTGGAGGCCCTAGTTAGGAAGTCCTGCCCAGTGAGGGGGAATAGATCAGAGACCTGCTTAAGGAACCACTCTGTCCACACTTTTGTAGAGCAGCTTTGCCTTACTGGGGTATTGCTTCTGCCCCAGTAGGCTTGGGCTCGCCAAAGCCGGCAGGCTGGAACAGCAAAGATAGTGGCCCTCCTCTCCTCCCAGGTACTTCATCCCAAAGAGAAATCGAAACTCTGTCTACAGGAGAACACAGGCAGAGGTGGCTGTAGGCCCCAGTTTGGAGGTCCTGCCCAGAGATGATGAATGGATTGGGATCCTGTTTAAAGAAACGGTCTGGCCAAATTTTTGTGGAGCAGCTGTGCTGTGCTGGGGGATCCCTTCTCTCCCCAGTCATTCTGGACTCTCTGAAGCCTGCAGGCTGGAAAAGCTGGGTCATTCAAACAGCAAAGATAGTGGCCCACCCCTCCCGTCAGGAACACCAACCTGTCCTGGGAAGGCACAACACTATTGCCAGGGACTGGCTGGAATTCCAAGCCAGTGAGTCTTATTCTGTGAGGCACCATGGAAGTGGGGCCCTCAGACCAATGCTGCTTGGACCCCTGGATTCCACCCCCTTCCTAGGGGTACGTGTGGACCACCTGCCTTCCCTGAGTTGCAGTCACTTTTACCAGGGATCCTGGAGCCAGAGTATGTAAAGCTCCTGAGACTGTGCACACTTGAGTAGCTGCTCTGCTGAGACTTCACACAGCTCTGTGTGTCAGACTGAAGACCCCAGTGGAGTGGGTTCATGAGGGGATCTCCTGACACGAGAGTTTCAAAGGTCTGTGGGAGAATCATGGTTTCCCAGGGTCGCACATTCATTCACCACTTCCCTAGGTAGGGGAGGTTCCCTTGGCTCTGTGTCACTCCTGCATGGGCTGTCACTCTGCCCTGCTTTTCTCCATTCTCCCTGGGTTGAGCTGTTTCCTTGATCAGCCCCAGTGCAAGTACCTGTATGTTTCAGTTGAAGGTGCTATATTTTCTGCCCCTTTTGTTCCTCTCCGTGAGTGCCATGCACCTTAGCTGCTTCCAGTCAGTCAACTTGGCCCCACTCCATCAGAGTTTCTTTATCCACTCATTCACTAATGGATACAAAGGCTGTTTTCATATCTCGGCTATTTTGAAGAGTGTGAACTTTATCTTTTAAATATCTTTTAAAAATCTGTCAATTTCTCTCTATTCCCTCCACCAAGACCTAGTTTCAAACTCCAATCTTTTCTTCGACAGACAACTGGCTGCAGAATGCCTCCCAATGGGTCTCTCTCATCCGTTTTTGACCCTTCCTGATGATTCTTCACACTATAGCCAGACTAAACTTTTAAAAATACAAATCTGATTATGGGTAATTTCTGAATAAAATGTATAATGCTCTCACTCAAGATGAAGAAAAAAATTAACATGGCATACATGGCTTTTCACAACCTGACATCTTACATCTACCTTATTTCTCATCTGACTCCTTGCCTCCTCTTTCCCTGAGTTCCAATTAAGTTGATATTTTTTAGAATCAAACAGCATAACATGTTTTTTCCTAATTCATTCTGTTCCTTTTACCTATTCTGCCCTACCTGTTATTTAGATTAAGTTCAAAATTCATTTCCTGAAGGAATCCTCCTTGTACTTCTACATACTCTCATACTTCTTATACTTTCAAATCATAAGTTTATCATGGCTTATAATTATCAACTTTTGCAATTAATTAATTAATGTCTACCTCCTCAACTAGACTATATGTTTCTTAAGGGCAGCATTCAAGTCCATTTCTATTCGTTGCTCTGTATGAGCAGAAACACAGTGTCTGGCACATAGTAAATACTCAGAAATATTGTTTCATTCATGCATAAGTGAGTGAATTAATGAATGTTAGCACAGTGGTTTTTACATAGGAGTCTTGCCTAATGGAAGACCATCACTCATACTCTACCAATTTTATTACTGTTTTATAAAGATCAAATAATACTCCGCAGAGAAAACATTTTATATATTGTCTTTATAATGATTGTAAGGGAGTCATTGATACAAGTGTGTATTTTGGAAAAATGAATTAATTTAACCAAGATAAAGAGTTACATTAGGGATGCCTGTAGTGTGATCTCTCTTCTGCATCTTTTCTCTGTTCCTGGAGCATGAAGGTGAAGGAGCCTGGCTGATGATTGCTTTTCCACTCATATCCTGACAACATAAAAATGTTTCTTCGTAACATCAAAAGATGTGTTTTTTTTTCTAGCCCAATGGCATTTGAACTCAGAAAAATTATAGTTCCCAAGTGAAATAGACTTTAGTATAACAGACATCTGCTTATATAACAATTTATGTAATTAGAGCTGGGTAAAAAGAATTTGTGAGCCAGTATGACAGAATTTTCTTGAAAGCTATAGAACAATCATTTATATGGATGTTCCAACTATTTAGAGAGAGAGTCATCAAAACATCCTTCATCAAAGCTATTTGAGTAAGGTAAATAAAATAGGAGTGACAGAGTCTTGATTCCAGAACATGTAAATTCTTCTGTTTGATTTTCTACAGCTTGCATTTTGATGCTGTAGTCCTAGTAGAGGTGAGAAAACTGCAAAAAGGAAACTACTTGGAAGTAGTACCTTCAGCCTCACAATCTAAGCAGTTAGTGGCTAATTATTTACCTCAGTATCTGATTTTAACTGCACTCAGCCACTCAGATATGTGGAATAGAGCTGTCCACCAGCAAGGACACAGAGGGCTCCTGACAATCCCCCTCCTGATCTATCCCCATCAGTAGACAAAGGGAAAGGAGGAGAATCAGGTTATTTTCTTGAGAGTTCCTGTTTCTGCTACACCAAATTTGCTCACATGAACAAACACATGGCTCCTGAGACCCACAGACCTTATGTTAAATATATTTATGAAGCTCCCCCACTGTGTTCCCACAGGCTCAGATTCTTACCTTCTATGAATGAGCAGAGCTAACAAATTTCTCTCTGGCCTGGGAGAAAATGACCTTCAACTATAGCTGAGTCAAGTGTAGATCTGGAAATTGTCTTCAAAAATTACTTGCTCCCACAGTTTGTCTTGACCAGCTCTCTCCCTTCTAGCAAATGTCCTCAGGTTTGGTTTGTGGGAAATGTCAGGTAGGTTTGATGTGTAGATTCTATTTATTGGTAAGAGTATAAAGTGAAGATGCTAGAATAATTTGACTAGTCAAATTCATCAAGCATTTAAAGGAGCTTTATTCCATGTGTGTCAGTATTCAATAACACATATAATATTTGTAATAATGCCAACTAACATTTTCTGAACACTCACAATGTACCAGACACTGTGGAGAGGAGAGGAGAGGACTTTTACATTTTCACTCTCAACTTTTACAAGCAAGCGTTGAAGAGTTTAGTGCTATGAAGATTAAAACCTCTGCTACTACTGAGTCATAATAATAATCACAAAAATCCTAATAGTAAAATGAATTTGGAAGAAACCTGGACAGTAAAAACTTTGGAATTTTTCTTTGTGCCCAAATTGTGGGTCCAGCAATATTCCTGGTGGCATCACAGAATGTTGTATAAAATACAAACTGAGTGGCCTTGAATTTCTTCAGGTGGAATAGCCTTGAATGGTCATATGTTTTCTTACTCTTGTCCTTTTGGTTGTCCCAATTAATTATTCTATTTCCCGAATGTTTCCTGTCTGTAGTATTTTGTGGCCACCTGGTGGGTCTCAGTGCCATTGCTTCTACTGCCCTGGTATATAATTGACATAACTGGTAGACTTGTGTGTTCCAAAGCACAAAGCTGAGCTTCACTCAGAAACTTTGGAGGAGTAATTTCTTATTTGAGTAGAATTATTCAGAGCATGCCTATTATTACATATTGGGCAGAAGTGGGGGAAGAAGGAGTTACGAAGATTGTCCCACTAATTAGTAACACAACTATTCAATGCTTATGAAATTTTTCTTTCCTGTGTGAGCTTGCACCAGTCATCACCCATCTGCCATCTTCTACGAGATATAATAAGGTTGGGGAGATATTTGTGTCTTACTTTTGTTTTAAGTAATCCAGAATCCCAAGGCCAAAATCTAAAAGAGGATAGGGATAGATACAGGTAGAGGTGACAATTGTCATTGTTATTGTTCTCATTTTACAGATGTGAAGGCTTAGACTGGAAGACTTTAAATACTTGTCCAAAGTCTTAGTGCTGGAGTAAAAGGAAGAGTCTGGAATTGAACCCTAAACAGCTAACCTCTAAACTCTCGCCCTTAAACAAAAGAGTGAAAAGGAGCTTTTATTATCTAATTGGGCATTGGGAGAAACACTCTTAAGCAAAGAAACAAAGGCATGAGCACAGGTAAAGGTAAGAGTTTGAAATTGGTATAAAGCACATAGCTAAACCTTTGGAAGTCAATTAAAGGAAAGGCAACTGTGAAGGAGATTATTTAGAAAAAAGAAATGGGAATTCTCTGACATCTGGGCATCTTCTTGCTGTCCTGTCCTGGGTTGCCAGCTAAACTGAGCCCAGCCAAGCTTCTTGACTCCCTCCCATGGCTTCCATCTGCCACACAGCTCTGGCCAAGGCCAAACTCAGCCTGCCTTATTTCCAGAATTCCTTGCTTCTGCAAAGTCATCTCAAAGTGAGCCATAGAGCAGTGTCCTCTGAATGACTGCACAGCCCCCAAATATATGACTTTCCTGAAGAAGAGATGACAGCCAGCTGAGGAAGCTGCTCACTGGGAGGAGGTGCATACTCACTCACCTGCAGTCTCTTCCCACATCCCCGAGCAGCACATGTCAGCTGTCCTCTCCTCATCTGGAAAAAGGAGGAGAGGAGTGGCAGCTTATTAAAACCTGGCACAGTGCCAGCCTTGCTCAAGATGTTGTTATTCAGTCTTAGGAAACACCTTGAAAATAAACAGTGACTGTTTCCTATCATGTATATACGTAGTATTTAGCAAATTAGAAGTGCTTAATAAAAGTCAATGAATCCTAAATAAATCATGACTATTAATATATTTATTTGTTTGATACAAACTGGATGTACAAATCAATAAGAAAATTAATATTTTGGAATCTTAAGGCTTTCACTGAATAATTATTACATTGAATTGAACAATGATTTTAATGCAGATTCATGATAATATTCATGATGAATACATATTAAGATTATTTTGAATACATAATTAGTTTGCAGAGCACAGATTCCAAATGAAAGGACAATTAATTTTTAGCTTTAGCTTTGCCGTAACTCATTTAAATATTTTTAGTGATGCTTCCATAACCAGCATAGCACATAATTTATAAATGAAAATGCTAATCTACAGACTATCATCTGTCCTTTCTATTAAAATCATTAAATAAATGCTAGCATTGATATGACACAAGATGTGTATAGAGGAAAGCTTTAATGTAAGAGGGCTCTTTTCAGGTCTATTTATTATTGACTTTAAAAATTTTTTATTTTGAAATAATTTCAGACTTATAGAAAAGGTGCATGAATAGTACATAGAATTTCTGTATATCTAACTAGATCTCCTAACAGTTAACATTTTCATATATGGGCTTTATTTTTCTCTCTTACACACACACACACAAACACACACACAAATATGTATGTATATATGTACAATTTTTTTCCTGAACTATGTAAAAGTAAGCTGCAGCCATGAATCTAGGATGTTCCATTATCACCTACATAGTCAGTATATTTTAAAATTAAGATATTAACAATATTATTCAGTAATATTATCAAATCTGCAGACCTAGTCATATTTCACTGGTTGTCCCAGTAACTTCCTGTAAAACAAAACAAAACAAAAAACCCTACACTTATTTTTTTAAGAGCAAAGTCTTAGTTGTATATCTGTATCAAGCTAAAACTAGTGTATGGATTAATATGACATGAGATTCAGTCAATACCACTGTAGGACCATATATGTCCCTGAAAGATTAAGGAATGTGATTATTTTCTTAATAAAAATTATAATGCATCACCAAGATTAAATGTTTCTGCTATTAATATGTGTAGTAAGAAATAAATGAATGAAAAAGTTAAAATTTAATAGTGCCACTTTGCTTTTAAACATTTTAAACTATTTACCACTAATGACAAATCATTTTCAAAATTCTAGTAGAAGTTCCTAGTTGATTGAACATGAATGAGATGGAATTACTTGGACAGAAAGCCGGCCAAAAAGGGCATCACACTAGGAGCTGTCTAGCTTTGAGCTCTACTCTGAAATGCAGCCCCTCTAGGTGGTTTTATTACTTACAATTGGTAATCTACTGTCAAGAAATGACGGAAAAAAAGAGACAGCCCCTGTGTCAAAGGACTTCACGCTACAGTTTCCTTTGGTTTAGGGAGCATAGTTGATTTGTGTTATAGCAGAATATGGTGTATCATGTTTATTTTTGTTTTTAAATGAACTCCACGTAGTATGAAGAAGGAAATCTAATCAGTGATGTTGACATATAAATTATTAGATAACCTTTGCAAAGAATTTGCAATAATTATTCAACAACCTTATCTTTTCATCCAGGAATTCCACTCCTGGCATTTTTGCTCAAAGAAATAATCCTAAGGACAACAGACGCCTTAGACATGACAGTGTTCATTATTTCATGATTCATAAAAGTAAAAACAAAAATAAAACACCTAAAAGTCTAAAAGCACAGGAAAGGCATGGTAAATTATTGTATATACACAAGATAGAATGGTATACAGTTATACATAAAATCTATTAATTAAAAATTAAATATCTATTAATTAAAAGTACTTATGTTGAGAAACTTAGTAAAAAAGAGTTTCCAAATTGAATATATAATATGAGCTCAAGCATATGGGAAAGAAAATACGAAGAAAATAAGTCACCCTGTAAGCAGAGGTTGTATCTGGGTCATACAAATACTGTGCTGGCAGTGAGCAGGCCTAGAGGGCATGGCCCAGTCTCCAGCTGCAGTCCTTGGATCTGATTAGGATTGCTGAAGCCAGGGAGGCCACACTGACCAGCCTATTTCTGATCTTGTTTCAGACTGGCCCACTCTTCAGTTCCTGATTTTGTTAAACAAGATAAGAGAGAATAGATGAGAAACAAGCAAATAGGGTCCAGGATGCTTGCTGTGAACACCATGAAGAGCATCTAGGCCATCCTTAAGCAGTCAACAGGTGCCTGGTATATGAAATTGTTGAGCTTGTTAAATATACAGACATTTTCCACCTCCAAAGTGCTGAGATTATAAGCATGGGCCACCACATCCAGCCAAGACTGTGGTTTTAAAGAAAGAGATGAGATTTTAAATCACAAGTAAAAAAATCAAATACTTCATATCTTCTTTGCTACAAGGTATGCATTTTTATTTCACCTTGGTTATCTCAATTCAATTTTTTTAAAAGAAAGAAAACCTTTTCTTTTCCCAAGATGGTGACAAAAAGACTTTTAGGATGCCTCGGCCACTTGGAAACAGCAAAACAGTGTGTAAAAATCAACTCTGAGTTTTAATTCAAAAAGAAAGGTGACAATTTGCAGGAATAGCAAAGGACACCTCATACTCTGGGAAGGAGAAAGTGGGCAAGCAGCCCTTGCGACAGCATTCAGCTGAAAAGATGTGTGGGAGGGGCAGTCAGTCTCCCTTGGTGATTCACCTTTCCACTAGGGATATGTGCCAAGGGAGGGCACCTGTTTCTCTCAAGCCCTAGAGATAACAGTTAGGGAGAGGCTGAGAGATAGAGAGACGGAGACACTGGGAAAAAACTGCATTGTCCCAGACCCAGGACCAAGAGGAGGATGCCATTTTCCATCCAGGCTTATACAAAGGCAGTCATTGTTTTGCAACCTGGAAGCCGTAGCCACAGCAGGCATTTAATTTTGGGCCAGAGACTGGGGTTCCCACTGCCAGAATTGAGTGGTGAGTATGGAGAGTGTCCCAGCAGTAGATGCTAGAATTAGGCTCTCTCTCACCATGAGACCAGTATGGGAGGAGAGTTGTTGAAGCTGAGGATTCTCCTGGAGGGCAAGACTTGCAACCAGGGACTGCTTTGTATTCTGGGACCAGTCTGTGTGTGTCCTTGGTGGGTGCCCCAGCCTGCTCCCTTGGTCAGTGGGGAGACAGTGCCCCACTAGCTCCAAGGAACAGGAGGGAGGTGGACCCCACTTCCTTGGAGATCTAACCCCCAGTACTAAGTGGCCCTAAGGGAGAGAGGTGCATAGCCTGCCAAAGCCCCCTTGAGTCAAAGAAAACTTGAGCATGGTGCCAGCCACATAAGGCAGCACCAACAAAGCCTGGAAATGAACTTAGAGTTCATCTCTCACCCCCAGCTTTCTTCTTCAGTGCACTGCTGTCAACATGACAAAAGGTCTTCCAGGTGGGGCCTGGGGAGTGTGGACTGACAGGGGCCACTTCCTGGGCTTCTCCATTGGCTCCACCCCCACCAAAGGTGAGCATGAGCTGAGGGAGGGTGCTTTTCATGCTTCTCCATTCTTTCTGCCCATGCTAAGGGTAAACACATGCAAAGAGCCTCTTGCTGGCTCTTACTTCTCAGCATCATCTACTGGCCGGAAGCCTGAATTACACCTCCAAATAAAAGTAAATCACTACAACAATAAACTTGAGGAAGACACTGCATATCTGCAACCAAGGAGCCCTTACAGAGCCTTGGTCCTCTGAAAGCACCCAGAAACAAGGCAAATCAATGATACACAATAAACAACACAGTCATACCCTCAAGGGAAAAAAAAAAACAATAAAAAATCAACACTCCCCATCAAAACAATAGCAAATTAAAAAGAAATAAGGAGAAATGTCAGCTTCCTCAGATAAGAAGGAACCAGTATAAGAACTCTGGCAATACAAAAATCCATAGTTTTTTTTCACCTCCAAAGGATTGTACTAGCTTCCTAGCAATGATCCTTACCAGAATGACATGTCTGAAATGACAGATATAGAATTCAAAATGTGGATGGCAAAGAAACTCAACAAGATACAAGAGATAAGTTAAAATCCAACAAAAACAAGCCAGCAAAATGATCAAAGACTTGAAAGACCACATAGTTATATTAAGAAATAACCAAACAGAACTTCTGGAATTGGAAAATTTACTAAAAGAATTTCAAATTACAGTTGGAAGCATTAACAACAGACTTGACAAAGCAGAAGAAAAAAAAATCACAGACTAGTCCTTCAAATCAACCAAGTCAGACAAAAATGAAGAAAAAATTATTTTTAAAAAATTAACAAAGCTTTTGAGAAATATAGGATTATGTAAAGCAATGAAACCTATGACTTGTTGGCATTCCTGAGAGAGAGAAGAAAAGTAAGCAACTTGGAAAACATACTTGAGAATATAATTCAGGAAAATGTCTCTAATCTGGCTAGAGAGGTCAATATGCAGATACAAGAAATCCAGAGAAGTCCTGAGAGTTGCTATATAAGATGAACATCACCAAGGTACATAGTCATCAGACTATCCAAGGTCAATGCAAAAAAAGAAAATCTTAAAGACAGATAAAGAAAATGGCCATATTATCCTTAAAGGGGAACCCAACAGACTAACACAGACTTTCAGCAGAAATCTTGCAAGCCAGAAAAGATTGGGGGCCCATTTTTAGCATTTTTAAAGAAAAGAAATCCCAGCCAAGAATTTCATATTCCACCAAACTAAGCTTCATAAACAAAGTACAAATAAAGTCTTTCCCAGACAAGCAATCACTAAGGGAATTTGTTAGCACTAGACTGGCCCTATAAGAGATGCTTAAGGGAGTGCTAAACATGGAAATGAAAGATGTTTGCTACCACAAAAGCACACAGAAGCACATAGCCTATGGACCCATAAAGCAACTACATAATCAAGACTACAAATCAATTAGCTAAAAGCACTATGAAAGGAACAAAACCCCTATATCAATATTAACCTTGAATATAAATGGCCTAAATATTCCACATAAAAGACACACACTGGCAGATTGGATTTAAGAAAACAGTATTCATTCTTCTGCTGTTTTTAAGAGATCTATCTCACATGTAATGAAACCCATAGGCTCAAAGTAAAGGGATGGAGAAAGGTCTATCATTCAAATGGAAAACAAAAAGGAGTAAATGTCACTATTCTTGCATCATATAAAATATACTTTAAACCAAACTGAAAAAGGACAAAAAAGGGCATTACATAACAATAAAGAGTTCCATTCAACAAGAAGATTTCACTGTCCTAAATATATGTTTACCCAACATTGGAGCACCCAGATTCACAAAACAATTGCTTCTGGACCTAAAAAAAAAAGACTTAACGCAGCCACACAATAATAGTGGTGGAATTCAACACCCTACTTACAGCATTTGACAGCTCATTGAGACAGAAAACTAACAAAGAAATTCTGGAGGTAAATTCAACACTTGACCAACTAGACCTAATAGACTTCTAACAGAATACTGCACCCAACAACCACAGAATATACATTCTTCTCATCTGCATATGGAACATACTGTAAGATTGACCACATGCTCAACCATAAAGCAAGTCCTCGTGAATTAAAAAAAATCACAATGATACCAGCCATACTCTCCAACCACAATGGAATACAAATAGAAATCAATACCAATAAGAACTCTCAAAACTACATAAATACATGGAAAATAAACCACTTGCTCCTGAATGACTTTTCAGTAAGCAATAAAATTAAGGCAGAAATGAAAAATTATTTGAAACAAATAAAAATGGAGACACAACATACCAAAACCTCTGGGACACGACAAAAACAGTGTTTAAGGGGAATATTTATAGTGCTAAATGCCTACATCAAGAAGATAAAAGGATTTCAAATGAACAACCTAACCTTGCATCTAACAGAATTACAAAAACAAAAACAAACAAACAAAAAAATAAAGCCAAAAAAACTAAACCCAAAGCTAGCAGAACAGAAACAACTAAAATTAGAGCAGAACTAAATGAAATTCAGACCAAAATTTTCAACAAAATGAAAAGTTGTCCTTTGAAAGGATAAACAAGATTGATAGACCACTAGCTAGATTAACAGAAAAAAAGAACATTCAAATAAGCACAACCAGAAACAACAAAGGTGACATTACAACCTCTCCAACAGAAATACAAAAGATATTCAGAGACTACTATGAACATGTCTATGTGCACGGACTAGAAAATCTAGAGAAAATGGATAAATTCCTGGAAACACACAACCTCCCATGATTGAACCAGGAAGAAATAGAAATCCAGAACACACCAATAATGAGTAATGAAATTGAATCAGTAATAAAACACCTACCAATCAGAAAAGGCCCTGGACCAAAATCAGAAAAGGCCCTGGACCAAATGGGTTCACAGCTAAATTCCCCCAGATGTACAAAGATCTGGTACCAATTTATATTCCAAAAAATTGAGGAAGGGGGATTCCTCCCTGACTCATTCTACAAAACTAGTATCATCCTGACGTCAAAATCTTGCAAAAAGATAGCAAAAACAGAAAACAACAGGCAAATATCCCTAATGAACATAGGCACAAAAATCCTCAGCAATACACTAGCAAACTGAATTGAGCAGCACATCAAAAAAATAATTCGCCATCATCAAGTGGGCTTTATTCCTGGGGTGTAAGGATGATTCAACATACACAAATTAATAAACATAATCCATCACATAAACAGGATGAATTACAAAACGATATGATCATCTAAACAGACACAGAACAGCATTTGATAAAATCCAACATCCTTGCATGATAAAAACCCTTAACAAACTAGGCATAGACGGAACGTATCTCAAAATAAAAGCCATGTGTAACAAACCCACAGTTAACATAATACTGAATGGGGAAAAGTTGAAAGCAAGCTCCAGTTCTTGTCCTCTAAGAAGTGAGATGAGACAAAGATGTCCATTCTCACCTCTCCTATTCAATATAGTAGTGGAAGCCCTAGCCAGAGCTATCAGGCAAGAGAAAGAAATAAAAGGCATTCAGATTGGAAAAGAGGAAGTCAAATTATTATTGTTCACTGACAACATGATCACATACCTACAACATCCTAAAAACTTCTCTGGAAGATTCCCAGATCTGATTCGAAACTTCAGTAAAGTCTCAAGATACAAAATAAATGTGTAAAATCAGTAGCATTTCTATCTGCCACTAACATTCAAGGCAAGAGCCAAATCAAGAACATAATGCCATTTACAACAGCCAGAATAAAGCGTTAAGTACAAAGGAATACATCTAATCAAGGAAGTGAAAGATCTCCACCAAGAGAACTACAAAACACTGATGAAAGAAATTGTGGATGACACAAATAAATGGGAAAACATCCCAATGTTCATGGATTGTAAGACAATATCACTCAAATGACCATATTGCCCAAAGTAATCAGTCCCTGTCAAATTACCAATCTCATTTTCCACAGAATTAGAAAAAAAAAAATCCTAAAGTACATATAAAACCAAAAAATAGCCTGAATTGCCAAAGTACACCTAAGCATAAAGAACAAATCTGAAGACATCACCTTGACTGACTTCAAATTATACTACAAGGCTACAGCAACTAAAATACCATGGTGCTGGTACTAAAATAGACACACAGATCAATGGAACAGAATACAGACCCCAGGCCGGGCGTGGTGGCTCACGTCTGTACTCCCAGCACTTTGGGAGCCAAGGCAGGTGGACCATGAGGTCAGGAGTTCAAGACCAGTCTGGCCAAAATGGTGAAACCCTGTCTCTACTAAAAATACAAAAATTAGCCGGCTGTGGTGGTGGGCGCCTGTAATCCTAGCTACTTAGGAGACTGAGGCAGAGAATTGCTTGAACCCAGGAGGCGGAGGTTGCAGTGAGCCGAGATCGCACCACTGTACTCCAGCCCGGGCAACAGAGCGAGACTCCATCTCAAAAAAAAAAAAAAAGACAGACCCCAGAAAGAAAGCTACATACTTACAACCAACTGATCTTCAATAAAACCAACAAAAATAAACAATGGGGAAAGAACTCTCTATTCAATAAATGATGCTGGGAATACTGGCTAGCCACATGCAGAAGAATAAAACTGGACCACTATCTCTCACCATATACAAAAATTAACTCAAGATGTATTAAAGAACTAAACATAAGACCTGAAACTATAAAAATTCTGGAATCTGGGAAAAACTCTTCTGGACATCGGCCTAAGCGAAGAATTTATGATGAGGACCCCAAAACAGACACAACAAAACAAAAATAGACAAATGAGATTTAATCAAACTAAAAAGTGCCTGCACAGCAAAGAAATAACAGCATAAACAGACAACCTTCAGAATTGGAGAAAATATTGACAAATTACGCCTCCAACAAAGGGTTAATATCCTGAGTCTACAAGAAACTCAAACAACTCAACAAGAAAAAAACAAACAACTTCGTTAAAAACTTGGCAAAGGACATGAACAGACATTTCTCAAAAGAAATATAAGTGGCCAACCACCCATGAAAAAAATGTTCAACATAACTATTCATCAGAGAAATGCAAATTAAAACTACACCAAGATACCATGTTATACCAATCAGAATGGCTATTACTAAAAAGCCAAAAAAAATATTGGCATGAATGCAGAGAAAAGGGAATGCTCATACACCGTTGGTGGGAATGTAAATTAGGTCAACCTCTATGGAAAATATTATGGCGATATCTCAAAGAACTGAAAATAGAACTATTAGATCCAGCAACCTTACTACTAAGTATCTTCCCAGTGGAAAAGAAACTATTATAGAAAAGTGATTTCAGGAGCAAACTCTCAAGTTTCGATGCCTGGGATTATTTATCTAACCTGGTTAAAGTTGATTGCAGTAATGACTTCCTTGATAGCAAAAATATGAATATTGATTATTCATGACATGCAAGTGATGAAGTAGTTACTTAAATTATAAACTGTAGTTTTAGAATCAAGTGCCGACTAACTCTCTTTTGACAGAAGAAGCCAGCCATCTCTCTTATCTAATTAAGCCACCATCCCTATAATAGAAAACTCTCTAATGACCTTACTGGATTAATTAGAATAGTATGGTCTGTGCTGCAATAACGAACCTAACAAAGTTTATTTCTGTCTCCTGCTACCTGTCCAATGCAAATAGGCAAGGAGCTCTGTTTCTATCTATTGACTGAAGCTCAGTCACCTCACAGCTGAACTGGTGGTGCACCTGGTAGCTTTCACAGTGGGAGAGAGAGGGAGAGGTTCCCAAACCAGCTCTTACATGCCTCAGCCAAAAAGTGTCACATATGATTTCTCTTCAAAGCACATTTTCCAGGATTAGTCACATGGCCCACCGTAATTGCAAGGAGTCTAAAAAATGTAGTGGAGTATGCGGATATTTGATGAGAATGGAATACCTCTTCCACTTCACTAGAGGCAGTTATCTTGCAAGGGAGTGTTGGTATTTCTTGAGAACTGTCCCACAACCCCATATTGCCTCTGGGTTCTATAACTGAGTCAGATACCAGCAAACCCCAGGGACGTGAGCTCAGAGTCAAAGCCAAGGAGAGACAGATTATAAGTTAAATAACTGAAGGATTCTCTCAACTGCATTGGGAAAAATATGGGGAGTATGCTGGGAATGAATTCTGAGGGTACTAGATCAGGAAAAAACAAACAAAATGCATCAAGTCAAATTTATTGATATATGTACATTTACTAAAAACTGTGGATTCAGTGTGTTAGCTGAAGCAGATAGATGTGTTTTTAGCTAGATAAATACTATAACAGTTATATTTGCCTGGAAACTAGACTCGACCACATTTCCTTCAATAATATAGAGCAGTGTTTCTCAACTGGGGGAAATTTTACCCTCCCTCCCCAAGTGACATTTGCCAATTTCTTGAGATATTTTTCATTCTCATAACTAAGAAGAACTGCTGGGTAAAGACCAGAGATGCTGTTAAACATTCCATACTGCACTTGATAGTCTCTCTCCACAAAGAATAATTTGCTCCAAAATTATCAATAGTGCCAAGGTTCAGAAATCCTAATATAAAGAAATTTGAAGGCTCCACTGACAAAAACATTTGAGTGGATTTATCACAGCAAGCCACTCATCTACTCCTACCTATGTCACCTAGGTTGGCCTAAACGACATTCCTTCTCCAATCAAGATATTTAGAAGTACATTGCTGGGGAGCACTTGCGTATTTGGAAAGCTCTGCACTAGCTGCCTTCTGCAGACAGGTAATGACAGTGGGAAAAACTTCCACTGAAATGAATTGATTCCCTGAAATAATTGTGAATGATGGATCTTGCAGTATAGAGGTCACTCAGTAGCCAAAGATAAGAAGGGTATGGGTATTGTTGGTAGAAGGGCTGGAGCAATAATCAGAGAAAAACAAACATTCTTGGTAATGACTACAACTTATCATGACATCTCTAGAACTGAAATCTAGAACTGAAATATGGTTTTCTAGAGAGAAAACAATGGTGATGCCTAAGATCAATTTTCTAGAACTGAAATAAATGGGTGGCCTACTGAAATCTTACTTGGTCTGTGTAAACCAAAATTTCTAGGTATTGTGAACAGAGATCAGATTGGGGCCTCTCTTAGCCTGTTTGGTCTACTGTAGTAGAATACTACAGACTGAGTGGCTTATAAACAACAGAAATTTATTTCACGTAGTTCCAGAAACTGAGAAGTCCAAGATCAAGATGCTGAAAGATCCTGTGTCTGGTGACAGGCACACTTCCTCATACACAGAGATCTTCTCACTCTAACCTCACATGGTAGAAGGGGTGAAGTGTCTCACTGGGGACTCAGGTTTTATAAGGGCACTAATCTTATTCTTGAGGGCCCTGTCCCCATGCCTAATCACCTCTTGAAGTCCTCACATCCTAATAGTATCACCTTGGGGGTGGGAATTTCAACATATAAATCTGGGGGGACATAAACATTCAAACCATAGTAAGGCCCCACAATTTATAGGTCTTGACTAAATTAGACTAGAGCCAGTCCACAGGTTCAAGCCCTTTGTGTGAAGGGAATACAGGTCACCTTGAGAAAGGATCCAAAGACAAACCATGCATTTGTACAGTGTATTCTCTTCTTAGCTTTCTCCAAAGAAACCTGCCTCCATTTACCATGGTGACTATGCACTGGGCAAAGGGGAAATATCAATGCATTTTAAGGATTGCTAGACATTGGCTGTGAGCTGATACTCAGACATCAAAGGATCCAATGCTACTAGAAGCCAGTCAAAATGGAGCTTACAGAGGCCAGTTGGTAACTGTCCTTCTCAAACAGGATAATTAACCAAAAGTTACCATATCCTTGGGAGAGCTACAATAATTATTGCCACCATGAAAGACTTGCAAGATGCAGGGGTAGTGGTTATTACCATATTCTCATTAACTCAACATATGGATAGAACTTTCAGAGAGATAGTGAAGATGGACAGTAAAGCATCATAAATCAGGTGATGACTGCAATTGTAGCTACTGTTCTCAAGGCACAGTCCTGGGAAGGTGAAATAATTTCTAGGAAAGAAATTGAATTTGTAACCAAGTGGAACATTTCAGGAGCTCAACTAGAAATCAACCTTGCCTCTTTGAGGACCTAGATGTCAAGATCAACTAGGAGTTCAGTCAATGCCTAGTAATTAAATTAGAGGTGAAAGGCTGGCCAGAAAACAATACTGGTGGCTAAGATCAAGATAGGGATGGGAGAACAGAGAGTATCAAAGAGACTGACAGCATTTAAATTTGGGCCACCACAGCAGAGCCGTGAGACTATGAGATAGTTTTAAGTGCATCTCATGTGTGTCCAGAAATTATCTCACCTGAACATAAAAAATATGAATGGAGAGCTTCTGTGGGACTCAAATAGAGAAGTATATGGCCAGAGAAATGAAAGCAAGTGATAGACCTTGGATCTCAAGAGGATGAACCTCAAATAGCTTTGATCTGCCAGGAGTGGGTATAAAAGGATTGTCTCAATGGAAAACCATATGGCATTTTCTTAAAAGGTTAAAAATAGAACTACCATATAATCCAGCAATCTCGCTTCTGTATATTTATCCAAAAGAATTGAAATCAGGATCTTGAAGAAATATCTGCACTTTCATGTTCATTACAACATTATTCACAATAGCCAAGATGTGAAAACAACTCAAACATCCATCAGTAGATGAATGGATAAGGCAGATGTGATATACACATACAATGAAATGTTTGTTATTCAGCCATAAGAAAGAAGGAAATCCTGCCATATGTGACATGAATGCACCTTGAAGATATTATGTTAAGTGAAATAAGCCAGTCACAGAAGTACAACTACTATACAATACCACTCATACAAGGTAGCTAAAATAGTCAAACTCATAGAAACTAAAAGTAGAATGGTGGTTGCCTAGGGGAGGGAGAAATGGGGAGTTGTTTTTCAACATGTATGAAGTTTTATTTTTGCAAGATGATTAAGTTCTAGAGATCTGTTGTACAACATTGTGCTTATAATTCACAGTACTGCTCACATAAAAAAATGTTAAGAGGGTAGATCTCGTTATGTGTTCTTACCAAAATAAAAATAAACAAATAAATAACACAGGAACAAAAATCACAAACAAACAAAAAGGGTCGCCTCAGGCAAGTGGCAATGAATACCTAAGGTAGCCCCATGCTTGGGCGCTTCCCAAAGAGCATCACACGTTATTATCAACAGAGTTGCTCAGATGTGACTTTTCCCAAGATGTTATTACTTTCATATGACCCATTATCACAGGAAGAAGAGCTTCGAAAGGCATAATGTAAGAACTATTTAAATAGCAATAGACATACATTACTTCTGTCATTATAAAAGACTACCTAATCTATATGATTGGTAGGCAATATCTTTAATATGCTCAGTTCAGCAGTGTCTGTGAAGGGAACAATGAAGCACTAAGTGCATAGCGTATTATCCCCAGGAGCCAGGCAGGCACTTAAAGATGCACATTAACATTTTTCAGGCCCTATTTGAACAGAAATATGGGTCTTCTGGAATTATGGTGAATTATCATGAACTCAATTAAGTGGTATCTCCAATAATACCACGTGCTACATTACTGTGATTAGACTTCTATTACTGGATCTAAAAAACACAAAAATAAAAATCTGAACACTTTATTTCCAGAAAAAAAAATTTTATCCTTCAGTGAAGAGATTCCTAAGGCCACGCCAATTGATAACCACTTAAAAGTTTTGCCTCCTGTTATCACCATGTAGCCATAAAACCTATAAACTCTAACACTAATGCAATGTTTCTCCAAAGGGTTGAAGAACTTGTTAAATTGCCTTAAAAGCACAGCTTATTTCTGGAAAGTGGCCTAAGCATGAAGGCGAATGTGTTTTCTTGCCTACATATAATGAACCATACATCATTTTCTCAATACCCCAGTTACTTACACTAGAAGTTTTTGGTTAGGATAAAGATTGGTGTTTTATGTTCTCAGCGAGAAAAGTTTGATTTCAGAGAAGTAGAGAAATGCACTTTGCTTTTGGGGTGATTTATTTTGGGCGCCTTAATTTTGAGTCTTCATTCCAGAATGCACTCATCTCATCCTTTAATAGCATGCCTACTGTTCAAGCCACTCAGCCAATTCTGAGAAAGGATTAATCCATTTCAACATCAGCAGCAAGATGGACACTCCAGTACAGCAGATGTGCACTCTTCTCTGTAATTACTTTCAGCTCTTGCTTTGCCCTTTCCTGTCTCTTTGAAATTTAACATTAATGGAATCAGAATGGCATTTACCCAGGGATCAGTTCCAGATTGTGTGAAATGCATCGAAAAAAAAAAAAAAAGAGGTTTTGACATAGTAAGTCTACTAATCACTTTTTGTGACTGGAATTAGCCAACAGTTAGCTTTGAGTAGAAAAGATTAAGAATGTCACATATTTAATCTGAGGAAAGAGAAATTAATAATCCCGCTTCTATTCCTGCCCCTTACTATCAAACACCATATTAGCCAAAGCTAGAACCCCAGAGTAATAATCCAGAACTCTGACATAGCCTAGAGGATGGCCATTCTATGGAAACATAAATGGTGCAACTGTGAGATGCCAACCAGACATACAGAAGTTGAGACTGAGTTGGGAGCCAGAAAGGTGGAGCAGCAGTGAGAGAGAAAGAGTAAAGTTTGAGTCCAAAACCATAGCAAAAATGGATTTGAGGAATGTTCCAAATCTCCCACACTCTGCTGCCAGAGCCCAGCGTTGCATGAGAACTGAATGCTAATTTTCCTTTTAAGGATAATAGCTGTATTTCCTTACTCAAGTACTTTATAAATGTCATAAGGAGAAGAAAATTTTATTATTTAAGCAGTTGTCTCCTAAATTCCTCTTAGAAGAATCATCTTCCTTTGGAGAAATATTTTGATAATTGATTAGGAAAAAAAGCTCTACTAGGGCTCTGTATTTTTAGTGTCTTCCAGATTTCAGAGAAGGGAGAAACCTTCTCTATTTGATGCACCATGGATATTTAACTCCAGAAAGCGAATGGTAGAGAAAAGGCATGAGAGAGTGAGGAGTAGCAACATGGAGGGCAACCCAGACCTGGAGATGATTAAATGCCCCTGAGATATGGTTCAAGAATAGAGCCGCTAATGTTTTCCCTTCAGGGTTGGTGTTGCTAATGGAATCCCCCCTCCAACTTCACTCTTCTCCCTACCAATTTTCAGTAAAAATCACTAAATCACGAGCCTTTAAATTGCATTTTTAAATTAGAAATGTTTTGAAGACTGCATAGGAAAAAAAGACAAGTTTTCACTGAGGATGTTAGAACGCAGGGAAGAGGCAGCCAAGGAGCGCACCACAGAGGGGAGCCACAGTGACCCCAGAATGTAAGTTTCCAGGAGGTGGACAGAGGTTTCGAGAAACCCTTCAGACTTTTGAAGATTGTAAAACTCGCAAAGGAATAAGCCAATTTGCCAGTCTCAGATCTTAAAGAGCAGGTAGGTTCCAAGCTGACATCTAGAAAAGAAAGCCATCTCATTCAGTCCTCATAGAAAGATCCTATCATTAGCCGCATTCTGAAGATAAAGAAAGGTAGGCCCAGGGTCATTCCCAACGTCACTAATTTAGTAAATTGCAGAGGAGGATCACAAAACTATCCCAAAGGACATGACCTCAACCAGTATAATACAAAATTTTTTTGCCTCATATTTTGACACTGAATCCTCCCTTAGTCAAATCCTGTCCATCCTTTAAGGTTAGTTTTCCTTCCCCAAACTACACTGACTTCTTAGACTCTGAAATTCCACATCCCCCATTGACTCTTTAAAGTTCTTTCCTGAGTATAAATGTAATCATGGCTAATCCATCTTTTGTGAAAACAAAAGAACTTCTCCAATTATGTTTTCCTACTTCTTTTTCTCATAATTAAAATCTTAAAATATCACTGTACTTTTTCTCTTTTCCATTCACTTTTCTGCCTGTTGCATCTGCCTGTTGTCCCCACCAAGGTAAGGGGTAGTCTCCTAATTCCAGTACTCAACAGACAATTTCAGCCTTCACCTCATTTGCTTTCTTTGAGCATCTGACACTCTTCACAAAGCCTTATCTCCATCACTGTGGGACCTCTTAGATTCATCTCTCTCCTTCCTGTACTCTTCTTCCAGCTACTGCTAAAATTCTGTTGTAGTCACTGGTGCCTGCTACTCTTAATCTCTCCCTGGAATACTTACCACAGATTCTGTAGATAAGGCTTATATGCTTGTAAGGGAGCCTCCTGAAATAGAGACACGTTATTTTGTACATGTGCATTTTTTCCTAGCCAAAGTATTCTCTCACTCAATAGTGTTCATTTTCACAAATATTTATGAAGGAAATAAGTCATTAAAAATAAGCCACAAAGATCTTTGTGAAATAATATTAGGCAATAAGCTATGAACACAATAAATAAGCAAATGATAAAATATCTTTAAAGGACTCCAGGAAAAATAGAACAAATTAAAGGGGACCACAAGGGCCATGGGGAGGATTGGGATGGCTAAGGGACGGGTAGTTAGGGAAGACTTCATCAAGAATGTAATAGTTAATCAAAGACTTAAAAGACATGAAGAGTTGCCATGTTTTTAATAAGTCAATTAGAGGGAACAGCAAGTTCCCTAAGAGGGGCAAAAATGATGGTAAAAGAGAAAGTAATTTTAAATATGGAGAATTATTCCAGCTTGTGTGTTGATGGAAATGATTGATCAGAGAATAAAAAATTGATGAGACAGGCAAAAGGAGAGATTGCAGCAGCAATGTCCTTGAGTAGGCAAGAGGTTGGGAGATCTGACATATATCTGCAATGCTTTCAACAGGAGTGTGGAGACTTTACTCATAATAATACACAAGAAAGAAAGGTATGTGTGCTGGATTCTGATGGGAGTTAGGTATAATGAAGGGATTCTATAGAAGTTTTCATGTAAATTCTCCAATTTTCTCAGTGAAATAAAAGGCAAGTTCATCTCCTGAGAATGGGGAAGAAATGGAAGGTAGGCATTGAGATTTTGAAAGCATAAAAGAAGACATATAAATAAAATAGCCATCTAGTATAATAAAAGATAAAGAAATCTTGCCTGATTACCAGGCGATACTTGAAAGTCCAAATTGAAATCCAATGTCAAAAATATAAAAATGTGACCAGTTGCCATGGTAGTGTATTCTTTTCTAGCCACAATCATTTGAACAGGTGCAGGTACAGATAATAGGTGAAGGATTGAACTTAACTAGGGCTATTGCTTTATCAAGTAAGTATAATGAAGCAAGAGGCAACAAATGATTAGATTATTCGACCATGGATTTAAGGTGCACAAGCAGAGATTGTGAGCCCTGAAGGGGCAAAGGATAGTAAAAAGACAGTAGATGAAAAAGGTAAAAACTCTAGATTGTTGGTCCCAGTAGGGGTAGAGGAATTGTCACAGTTAATATACTAGAGGGAATGAGCTGGAAATATAGGAAGTAGTGGTTGGAGATTAGGATGAATAAAAATAAGATTTTGCAGGGATTGGATATATTGATAATGACAATGTCTACAGCATGACTGTGTGACCAATGAGGTTTGTCAAAGAACTTAATACCTACAAAATGGTAAAGATCCATGTCTTTATATCCTTTCCACATTAGCTATTTTGGCCCTAAGTATAAGTATTGCATGTTTGTTTTGTTTTGTTTTGTTTGAGACGGAGTCTCCCTCTGTCGCCCAGGCTGGAGTGCAATGGCGCGATCTCGGCTCACTGCAAGCTCCACCTCCCGGGTTCACGCCATTCTCCTGCCTCAGCCTCCCAAGTAGCTGGGACTACAGGCACCCATCACCACGCCCAGCTATTTTTTTGTATTTTTAGAAGAGACGGGGTTTCACCATGTTAGCCAGGATGGTCTCGATCTCCTGACCTCGTGATCCGCCTGCCTCGGCCTCCCAAAGTGCTGGGATTACAGGCATGAGCCACCGCGCCCGGCCAAGTATTGCATGTTTTTATAACTTTCTGTCTACACACCCAGCTTAGGTACTCTCTAACTTTTGGCCATCTCTACTTGAATGTGGAATAAGTACTTCAAATATAACATGTCCTGGGGTTAACTCACCATTTTCCCCTAACCATTCCCCGTCCATCACCTGACCCAGATAATGGCATCATTCATCCAATCCACTTAAGGCAGAAACCTGGACTTACTAGACTCTTCTTTCCTTCCCTTACCAACAACATTAAAACAATTAACAGTCTCCATTGATTTAATCTCTTAAATCTATATTTTAAACAGTCCTCTTTCTCCAGTTTCACTCCTGCAGGCTAAAATTTATATCCTCACAATCTTGAAATTTGATTATTACGGCAATTTCTCAGTCTCTTTGCTATGGTTTTGTTCATTCTTAAACCTGTTTTCCATATTCCCTTAGAACATTGCTTCAGGATAAAATGCACACACTACTTAGTGAAACGGAATAGCTGCTTATTATCTTGTGCTTGCACTATTCCTCCCTCACCTTTTGCTAATTACCAGCACACCACAATCACCCATGTTGAACTACAATAAACTCCTCAAAGACACTCTCTTTTTTTATAACTCTTTATCTTTGCAAAGGTAGAGTCTCTACTTTTCTTTCTTCCAAGAATGCTCATCCTATCCCACCTCCTTCATCTGGCTAACAATTGCTCATCCTTCAAAGACAACTCAAGCACGCTCTGTTCCAAAAAGCCTTCTCAGGGGTTGTTTGTAGGTTTAAGATATGCACCAATATGTCACCAAAGCATCCTATTCTTATCTATATTCAGACATTTTCATATTGTAAATTTTACTTTGAATTTGCGTGTTTTCTCTCTGGACTGTGAGTTCTTGTGGGCAGAACTTTGTTTTTTCAGTTGAACTTTCTATAGTTCTTAATACTCTGGGCACAAAATAGGTAATCAATGTGCATTTTCAAAATAAATGATTGACACAATTCTACAATTTATAGTGTTTTAGTGATATGGGTTCACATACTGGGATCTCAATTACATGAAAATTCAAGAGGAGGACAATTCTTTCATATTTTGCTTTACTGTGTTTTGCAGATACTGAATTTTTGCAAATTGAAGGTTTGTTTCAACCCTGCATTTAGAAAGTCTATCAGCACCATTTTCCAACAGCATGTGCTCACTCCATGTCTCTGTCATATCTTGATCATTCTCACAATATCCCAAACTTGTTCACTATTATTATATCTGTTATGATGACCTGAGATCAGTGATCTTTGATGTTAATATTTTAATTGTTTTGAGGTACCATGAACCATACCCATATAAATAACATGGTGAACATAAGACACACATACATGTGTTCTGACTACTTCACAGACTGACTGTTCTCTCAACTCCCTCCCTCTTCTCATGCCTTCCTATTCCCTGAAACACAATAATATTGAAATTAGGCCAAGTAATATCCTACAATGACCTCTAAGTGTTCAAGTGAAAGAAAGAGTCCCATGTCCCTCACCTTTTTTTTCATAATTTCAACATTCACTTTAGATTCAGTTCAGGTGGCACATGTGCAGGTTTGTCACATGGGTATATTGTGTAGTGGTCAGGTTTGGGATACGAATGATCTTATGACCCAGGTAGTGAGCATAACACCCAATAGGTAGTTTTTCAGCCCTTGTCCCCATCTCTGTCTCCCACCTCTAGTGGAAGGGAGTCCTCAGTATCTACTGTTCCCAACTTTATTCCATGTGAACCCAATGCTTAGCTCCCATTTACAAATGAGAACATGTGCTATTTGGTTTTCTGATCCTGAATTAATTCACTTAGGATAATGGCCTCCAGCTACACCCATGTTGCTGCAAATGATATTATTTTTTCATTTTTGTGGCTGCATAGTATTCCACTGCATGTATGTACTATATTTTCTTTATTCAATCCACCATTGATGGGCATCTAGGTTAATATCTTTGTTATAGTGGATAGTGCTGCAATGAACATATGAGTTTATGTGTCTTTTGGTAGAATGATAACTTTTCCTTTGGGTATATACCCAGTAATGGGATTGCTGGGTCCAATGGTAGTTCTGGTTTAAGTTCTTTGAGAAATCTCCAAACTGCTCTCCACAATGGCTGAATGAATTTACATTCCCACCAAAATTGCATAAGCATTTCCTTTTCTCTGCAGCCCCACCAACATTTTTCACCTTTTTATGACAGCCATTCTGATTGGTTTGAGATGGCATCTCATCATAGTTTTGATTTGCATTTCTCTTATTATTAGTGATGTGGAGCATTTTTTCATATGTTTGTTGGCCACTTGTATGTCTTCTTTTGAGAAGTGTCTGTTCACATCCTTTGCCCATTTTTAAATGAGATTACTTGTTTTTTGCTTGTTAAGTTCCTTATAGATTCTGGAAATGAGATCTTTTTCAGATGCACAGTTTGTGAATATTTTCTCTCATTCTGTAGGTTGTCTGTTTCTCTATTGATAGTTACTTTTGCTGAGCAGAAGTACTTTAGTTTAATTAGGCACTACTTGCTGACTTTAGTTTTTGTTGCAGTTGTTTTTCATAATTTAGTCATAAATTCTTTCTGAAGGCAGGTGTCCAGAATGGTATTTTTTAGCTTTTCTTCTAAGATTCTTACAATTTGAGGTCTTACATTTAAATATTTAATTCATGTTGAGTTAATTTTTGTATATGGTGAAAGTTAAGGGTCTAGTTCCATTCTTCTGCATATGACTAGCCAGTTATCTCAGCACAGTTTATTGAATAGGGAATCTTTTCCCCATTGCTTATTTTTGTTGACTTTGTTGAAGATCAGATGACTGTAGGTATGCAGCTTTATTTCTGGGTTCTGTATTCTGTTGCACTGATCTATGTGCCTGTTTTTGTACCAATACCATGCTGTATTGTTTACTGCAGCCTTACAGTACAGTTTGAAGCTGGGTTAATGTGATGCCTTCAATTTTATTTATTTATTTATTTATTTATTTATTTATTTATTGCTTAGTATTGCTTTGGCGATTCAGGGTCTTTTTAGGTTCCAAATGAGTTTTAGAACAGTATTTTCTAATGTTTTGAAGAATGACACTGGTAGTTTGATAGGAATAGCATTGACTGTGTAGATTGCTTTGGCAGTATGTCCATTTTAATGATATTGGTTCTTCCAATCCATGAGCATGGAATGTTTTTCCATTTGCTTGTGCCATCTTTGATTTCTTTCAGCAGTGTTTTGTAGTTATTCTTGTAAAGATATTTTAACTCCTTCATTAGATGTACTCCTAGCTATTTTTGTGGCTGTGGTAAATGGAATTGCATTGTTGATTTGGCTCTCAGCTTAAACACTATTGGTGTATAGAAATGCTACTGATTTGTGTACATTGACTTTGTTTCTTAGTTTATGAGTTCTAGGAGACTTTTGGTGGAATTTTTAGGATTTTCTAGGTATGGAATAATATTTTCAGTGAGGAGAAATAATTTGACTTATTTCCTATTTGGATACGTTTCATTTCTTTCTCTTGCCTGATTGCTCTGGCTATGACTTCTAATACTATGATGAGTAGGAGTAGTAATAGAGATCATCCTTGTCTTGATCCTGTTCTCAATGGTAATGTATCCACATTTTGCCCATTAAGTATGATATTGGCTGTGAGTTTGTCAGAGATGACTCTTATTACTTTGAGTTATCTTCCTTTGATGTTTAGTTTGTTGAAGGTTTTTTATCATGAAGGGATGTTGCATTTTATTGAAAGCTTTTTCATTGTCTATTGAGATGATCATATGGGTTTTGTTTTCAATTCTGTTTATGTGGTGAATCACACTTATTGATTTGTGTATACTGAACCATCCTTGCATCCCAGGAAGAAAGCCTACTTGATCATATTGAATTAGCTTTTTGATGTGCTGCTGGATTCAGTCTGCTAGTATTTTGTTGAGGATTTTGGCATCTATGTTCCCCAGGGATATTGGCTGTTTTCTTTTCCCTGGGTCCTTCCCAGGTTTGAGTATCAGAGTGATGATGGCTCCATACAGTAAGTTGCAGAAAAGTCTTTTCTCCTCAGTTTTTTGGAAGTTTCAGCAGAATTGATACCAGCTCTTCTTTATACGTCTAGTAGAATTCAGTTGTGAATCCATCTAGTCCAGGGCTTTTTTTGGTTGGTAGATTTTTTTTATTATTATTACTGATTCATTTTCAGAGCTTAATAATGATCTGTTCAAGATTGCAATTTCTCCCCCATTCAGTCTTGGGTGGGTGTCTGTTTCTGGGAATTTGCCATTTCTTCTAGATTTTCTAATTTGTCTGCACAGAGGAGTTTGTAATAGGTTCTGAGGAACTTCTGTATTTCTATGGGATCGGTTGTAATGTCATCTCTGTCATTTCTGATTATGCTTCTTTGAAAGTTCTCTTTTTTCTTTGTTAATCTAGCTGGCACTCTGTCAACCTTGTATATCCTTTCAAAGAACCAACTTTTGGTTTAATTGTATGCATTTTTGGTTCTCAATTTCATTCAGTTTTGCCTGATTTTAGTTCTTTCTTTTCATCTGCTAGCTTTGGAGTTCGGTCGTTCTTATTTTTCTAGCTCCTCTAGTTGTGATATTAGATTATTAATTTGAGATATTTCTATTGCTTTTTGATGCAGGGGTTTTGTGCTGTCAACTTTTTTTCTTAATACTGCTTTTGCTGCATCCCAGGGATTTTGATATGTTGTATCTCTGTTTTCATTTACTTCAAATGATTTTTTGATTTCTGCCTTAAATTCATAGTTTACCCAAAAGTCATTCAAGAGCAAGTTGTTTAATTTCCATGTATTTATGTGGTTTTGAGAGATCTTCTGAATATTGATTTCTATTTTATTCCACTGTGTTCTGAGAATATATTTGGTATCATTTTGATTTTTTAAAAAAAATTATTAAGACTTACTTTATAACCAAGGATGTGGTCAATCTTAGAGTACGTTCCATGTGCAGATGAGAAGAATGTATATTCTGCGGTTGATGGGTGGAGTGTTCTGTAAATGTCTATTAAGTTTAATTGGTCAAATGGTGAATTTAAGTATACAATTTCTTTATTGGTTTTCTGCCTCAATGATCTGTCAAATGCTGTCAGTGGGGTGTTGAAGCCCCCCTCTATTATTGTGTGGCTTTCTACATATTTTCATAAGTATAGAAGTACTTGTTTTATGAATCTGCCCGCTCCAACACTGGGTGCATATATACGTAGAATAATTAAGTCTTGTTGAATTGAATCCTTTATCATTATATAATGCCCTTCCTTTTTCACTGTTGTTGGTTTAAAGTCTTTTGGTTGCTATTTAAGAATAGCATCCTCTGCTCATGTGTGTGTGTGTGATAAATTTTTCTCCATCCCTCTACTTTGAGCCTATGGGTGTCATTACTTATAACATGGGTCTCTTAAAGACAGCAGAAGGATGGGTTTTGTTTTGTTTGTTTTGTTTTATCCAACTTGCCACTCAATGTGTTTAAGTGGGATGTTTAGGCATGTCTCTCAGTTTAAATTAAAAGCCACAAATGATTACGCCTAGTAAGAAAGGCATGTCATAAGCTGAGAAATGCTGAAAGTTAGGCCTCTTGTGCTAGTTAGCCAAGTTGTGAATGCAAAAAAAAAAGTTATTAAAGAAAACTAAAAATGCTACTCCAGGGAACACGCAAATAACAAAAAAAAAAGTGAAACAGTCTTTATGGCTTATATGGAAAAAGTTTTACAAGTCTGAATAGAATTTCAAACTAGCCACAACATTCCCTTAAACTAAAGCCTAATCCAGAGCAAGACTGTCTCTTTAATTCTATGAAGACTGCAAGAGGTGAGAAAGCTGCAGGAAAAAATGTTTGAAGCTAGCAGAGGTTGCTTCATGTGGTTTGAGGAAAGAAACCATCCCCATAACACAAAAGTACAAGGTGAAGCAGCAACTGCTAATGAAGAAGCTAAAGCAAGTTATCCAGAAGAACTAATTAAGATAACTGATGAAGGTGGCTACATTAAACAACAGATTTTCAATGTAGAGGAAGAACCTCATACTGGGAAAAGAAGTCATGTAGAACTTTCATAGCTGGAGAGGACAGGCTTCAAAATCTCAAAGAATAGGCTATCTCTCTTGCTACAGGATAATGAAGTCGGTGATTTTGAATTGAAAACAATGCTCATTTATCATTTCAAAAATGTTAGAGCCCTTCAGAATTATGTTAAATCTCTGCCTGTGTTCTATATATGGAACAACAAAGCTTGACTGACATCACATCTATTTACAGCATGATTTACTGAATATTTTATGCTTGCTGTGGAGACCTACTGCTCAAGAAAAAAAATATATTTCTTTTCAAATATTATTGACAATGTACCTGGTCACCCAAGAGCTCTGGAGCTATACAAGAAGATTATTAATGTGGTTTTCATGTCTGCACACACATCTATTCTGGAGCCCATGGATCAAGGAGTAACTTTAACTTTCAAGTTATATTCTTTAAGAAATACATCTCATAGAACTATAGTTGCCTTAAATGGTGATTCCTCTGATGGGTCTGGGCAAAGTAAATTGAAAACCTTCTAGAAAGGATTCACCATTCTAGATGCCATGAAGAACATTCATGATACATGGAGAGGAGGTGAAAATATCAACATAACAGGAATTTGGAAGAAGTTAATTCCAACCATCATGGATAACTTTGATGGATTAAAATAGTCAGTGGAGGAAGTCACTGAAGATGTGGTGAAAACAAGAAAATAACTAGAGTCAGTCGTGGAGCCTAAAGATGTGACTGAATTGCTGCAATCTCATGATCAAACTTCAGCAAATGAGGAGTTGCTTTTTATGGATGAGCAAAAAAAGTAGTTTCTTGAGATAGAGACTACTCCTGGTGGAAATGCTATGAACATTGTTGAAATGACAAGAAAAGATATAGAATATTTTAGAAATTTAGTTGATAAATCAGTGGCAGGAGTGGAAAGGATTAGCTCCAATTTTGAAAGAAGTTCTGCTTTGGGTAAAATGCTGTCAACCAACATCACATGATACAGATAAATCTGTTATGAAAGGAAGAGTTAATTGATATGTCACACTTCACTATTGTCTTATTTTAAGAAATTTCCATAGCCCCTCCCACCTTCAGCAATCACTACCCTGCTTATTCAGCAACCATCAACACTGAGGCAAGATCCTCCATAGCAAAAAAGGTTATGACTCTCTGAAGGTTCAGGTGATAATTTGTATTTTTCAGAAATAAAGAATTTTAATAAAGATATGTACATTTTAGACATAATGCTATTACACATTAATAGAATATAGTATAGTGTAACCCTAACATTTTACACACTGGTAAACCAAAAACTGTGTGTGACTCTCTTGTGATATTTGCTTTTTTGAGATGGCCTGGATCCAAACCCACATTATCTCTGAAGTATGCCTGTGCATGCAAAAGGTTGGCAACACAGAGCAGGCACTTGGTAAACACTGCACGGCATTGATACTGCTCAGGCCATTCAAGCTTAGGCTCCAGGCTCAGTAACTTCCTTTCCCGGTAACCAGAGAAAATTGCTTTTCTACATTAAATTTACACGAAACAAAGCAGCAAGTGTATATGACGCCTGAAATAAGTAAGTACTGAACCTCCTAAATGCCAACTTCTATCTTTTTTGCAATCAAATTGCATGGGGTTATTATCATTATGTGATAAATTTGGTAAGAGACTCGTGAGAGAGAAACCACCAAAGAAAATGATCATCACCTTGAGGTTCAAAAAATAAACAAAGCGAATTCTCTGACTTCACTTACTTAGCCAAAGGTTCTCAACTTCCATCTGCTCCTTCCCCTGCCCAGTCAGTTCTGAAGCAGAGCTACAGTAGCTGAGGACATCAGCACAACCACCTCCAACAGAGGCCACCCTGTTTATGCCTTTCCCCTAATTAGGAAGTACAGTGGGATGCCTGTGGAGGGACCAGTGTGGCTGGAACAATCTGGGCTATTCCCTCTAGATCAACAAATGGAATTTATAGTCAAAAACAGAGGGATGAGAGGGTAATTGAATTTAAGGGTTTTAAAGTTTATTAATGAATTTACATTCGTTTTACTTCATTCACCATTATTGAATTCCAAATTAGTACACACCTAATACTGAACTGTGCTAACTAGGCACTGGGGGTGCATAGCAGAAGCCATTGATACAGAAGTGTAGCAAGGGAAAGCTTGTTGTTAAGAGGCAGGCAGACCTGAGCTTGAATTTCTACTCTGCTTTCAACTTACTACCCACATTATTGTGCCAGTTACTCAGTTTCTTTGAGCCTGAATTTCCTCATCTATAAAACAAAGAGGATTATGTCTCGCATAAAGAGCCATTGTGAAGAGTAACTGAGATCACACCTGTAATGTGCCCATTGCTGACAACCAGTAAAGAATACCTGCTCTCCCAAGGAGTTTACAATCCACCTGGGAGGCAGAAATTTACATAATTAACCATAATAAAATGTGATAAATATTATTAAGCAAACCTTATGGAAATAGAGACAAGGGAGTAATTAATTCTTCTAGAAGGGGTTGGCAAGGAAGGCTTTACAAACAAACCTCTGGATTTTGCTGTCTGATGCTAGTATTGACCCACCACTCACCTCCATAACCATCAACTTACAAGCTTGCTCTTGTAGCTCCTCTGTAAAAAGTACATAACTAAATCTTTCCTTGATCCCACACCTCTCTATAGCTAATTGCTCATTTCTTTCTCTCCTTTGCAGCAAAACATAGAAAGATATGGTGTCTCCACTATGAGAGTTCCGTCAGGCTGGTGGGAAAAATTTTAAGATGAAGTTATAGGATATAAACACAAATCTTCTTGGAAGGCTGGAAGGTTTTTGCAAAAGTCTCAGGATAGGATTCTGGCTGAAAGCAGCCTAATTCTTTGATCATTTGTGGGCAGGATGGCTCCCTGCGGGGAAGGTAACCAGGTTGATTACCCTCTAATGGTGTTGACTCAAAGCCTTTGTCATTTAATGTGTGCTGAATAAATGTTGGCATCCAATATAAACCCCAAGGACAAGCCATAATAGAATGTGCCCATTCCATTCTTAAAAATATGCTCAAAACACAGAAAGGGGGATTATGGGTAAAGACCCTGCAACACTATTGGCACAAGCTTCATTTACCCTTAATTTTTAAAATTCAGATGACAAATTTCAATCAGCTGTAGAAAAGCACTTTGCTAAAACCTCTTAAGACATAAAACCTGCAGTTTTATGGAAAGATGTAAACAATAACGTATGGTGTGGTTCAAATGAATTGTTAACTTGGGCAAGAGGATATGCTTGTGTCCACACGCCCTCAGATCCTCTTTAGAGTCCAGCACAATGCATCACGCCATACTATGGCATAGCTAAGACCCAACCCGCTACCATAAATGAAGGAACTGACCCTGCAGGACCTACAGCCCTGGATGATGCAGCTTCCTCAGGTGACACAGGCCCCGGACATTATGCTGAAGAAGACAAGTCAGAAGACTCAGCAAATTCTACTCCAGACACAGACACCATTCACTCCAGATAATTTATCCCTTTTTTATTCTCTCACTGTGCCTGCTACCTATACCTGTTACACTCTATTAAGCTCATCTTGTAAATCTGCCTTTTTTCAGCCCTGTTATCTGGGCAGACACTCCCTTCCCAGCTTCTAACAATGTGACTGCTTGGCATTAAACAAGCCAGGAAAGGCTCCAGAGAGTCCATTTGTAACATACCCCCAGTGGGGTTCCTCAGTAACAGCACACATCAAACTGAAGTGCCAAGTAACACTACAGGTCACTCTTTGACTGGAAAAGAATGTTGCTAATTATACTCATGATTGTCTTATGTTATTTGCTAATTCTAGGATGCAAACCTGGAATAAGAGCAATGACTGCCTCGCCTAACAGACCTGTTGCTGCCACATCTGTACATGTTAGTCAACAGAACCCACTGCAGAAAAAACAGAAAAGGGGGAGATGTGGGAGTTCAGTCAGGCTGGTGGGAAAAATTTTAAGATGAAGTTATAGGATATAAACACAAACCTTCTTGAAAGGCTGGAAGGTTTTTGCAAAAGTCTCAGGATAGGGTTGTGGTTGAAAGCAGCCTAATCCTTACCTTGAGTAAATAACTTAGAGCAGATACATAGGAATGTAAAGGAGTTTATCTAAATAACTTATTTACTCATGTGGTCCTAAAACTAACCTTTGATCATTCACGGGCATGATGGCTCTCTGTGGGGGCGGGGGAGGCAACCAGGTTGATTTAATGGTGTTGACTCAAAGTCTTTGTCATTTAATGTGTGCTGAATAAATGCTAGCAGGGCCAGTGAGTCAGGGCCGTGGCTGCAACTCTTTACAGCACTCTCCTTGGAGTCTGTAAGTGGCCCGGACCCTCAGCTGGACTGACAAGCATAATATCTGTGTCAGTGTACATTATTCATCTGTTGTTGGGTCAGGGTCTGTGGGACAGACCCCCGTACTCCACCTCCCTGTATTCTTCAACCCATTCCCATCTGTCTGATGTCCCTTCCACTGAAATATTTTGCCCTACCTTGGCCACTCTTTTCAGGTTTCCTGGCTGCACTTCCTCGCGAACACCTAGTCCAGCTCTCTTCCTTTCTCTCTACATTCTCTCCTTTAGACTACCTATCTAGTCGCTTACTTCAAGTACAATTTGTCCCTTGATGACCCCTAGATGTATATTTTCAGCCTTAATCTCCCTCTTAAGCATCAAACTTATATATTCAATTGCTTATCTGACATGATCATATTGATGTCTAACAGGCTTCCCAAACTTAACAGGTCTAACGATTTTTGCAAACCTCCCCCAACAAAACAAAACACAACAAAAAAATACCTGTTTCTTTCTTACTCTTTCTTGTCTTGGAAAAGACTATCAGGAGTCATTGTTGATTCTCTTGTTTCTTCTCCCTCTATTTCTGATCCATCATCAAATCCTGTTGACTCTATTTCCTTGTTCGTTTCCTTCCTCTCCTCTGTTAACTACCACGGCCCAAGCTATTGCCATCTTTCACCTAGACTCCTGCAATAGCCTCATAACTCATCTTACAGTGTCCAGTTTTGCCCCACTCTTCTCTAATCTCCACCCAGTAGTCAAAGTAAGTCTCATAAAATGCAGATCATTTGCTACTCCCCTTTTTAAAGCCCTCCAATGCCTTTTCATTTCATTTGGAAAAATACTTCAGCTCTTTGCCAAGAACTAAAAATCCCTATGCTATCTGGCCCCACCTACTTCTCTGCCTCCATCCCCTACCCCATGCTCCAGACACAAAGTGTGTCTTTAATATCTCAAATGCATGAGCTCATTCTTGTTTGGGGAAAATTTGAATTTGTCCCTTGCAGTACTCCACCCTCAACCTCTTGCATGATTGGGTCTACTTCATATATCAGGTGTTAGTTCAAATGTCTCCTCCTCAGAAAAGTAACTCCAATCATCCTTCCCAGTAGATCCCTCCACCTCTCCCCCACCAATCACTTTCTGTCAAGCCCACCATTTGTCTTCTGCACATCACTTATTTCTTTCTGAATTTATGATATTTGCATGCTTGTTTATTGTTTCTCTCTCTATCTCTAAAACATAAGATTCAGGATAGATTGCATCTTGAGCTACCTGGTATATTGGTGTATCTCTAGCAACTAGATCACAGTATGAGATTTGAGAAACACATAATGGTTGCTGAATGAATAAAGATAGTTCTGAAAGCCTTTGTCAAGAGGAGTTGTTGGATTTATTAATTAAAATTAAACTATAAAATTTGTTATGGTTTCACTTACTTATTCTCCTTATTCCAATAATAAATATAATTGAGAATCCGCTGTTTGGTGAAAGGAGTGGTAATGTTGAAGTGATTTTACTCACAGATAATCTTTGTGCTCTTGCAAGAGTAGTCATCCGTTAATGGTAAGCAATAAGGGCACAATTTAGGCTGTCAGGGTACTTCAGGGTACTTCACCTGGCTCTGAATGGGGCCATGCATGAAACAATATATTTGAGGCATTTATTTACCTTGAGTGAAAGTGAGAGTATACATTATTTTGAAACTTTCTCCTAGATCAAAAAGAAGTTCAAGACAATTCAGAATGTTTTATATCTCTGCAAATGCTAAAGAAAACCATACCCATTTTACAGAAGTTAGCCTAGCAACTTAAAAGAGGGGGAGGAATTAAGAGATAATTGAAAGCAGTCATTTCTACAAAAACATATTCAAAGTAAATCAGGAACACAAAGCCTTTTCTAAGTTATGCACCTCTTAGGAGTCCACATGTATCTATGCAATGAAAGGTTCAGTCAATGCAAGCGTGGGGGCCAGGTCCTCTGCAGCCGCAGGAAATTGGCTCACTTTTGGTGAAGGAGCAGATGCACTAGCTCTCCTCCCCTAACTGCCCAGTGAGTGAAGCTTTTTAAAAGTCTAGTAATGCAGTTCTGATTTGCTCTATTTTGAAATAAATTGTACCTCATTTGTGATCTTGTGAAATCTAGAAAACTACATCCCTCATAAAGCGTCATTTGGTGATATATCTGCATCTGACTCTGAGACTAGAAGGCACAATAAGTTCAGTTTTCATGTCATCAAGTCAGGTTACCTAAAGCTTGTTTAGGTACCACCTCACCTCTAGGTCCAGTGTACTTTCGATGATCACTGGCAATGTTGAAAGAATGCTTCACTAACAGAGCAGGCACATGATATTGTGTCATTATCAGCCACTTCACACAACCAATTTGACATATGATCGCTCTTCATCTTTTTATCTCCTTCCCAGGTAATTTATTACTTTCATATTGAAAATTCAAGCAACAGAAAAAGAATAGATGAATCTTTCTTCCATTGCCCCATTACTCCAAGCCAGTCAACAGCCGCACCCTTGGATCATGAGACACGCAGCATTAAACAAGCCAGGCAAGGCTCCAGAGAGTCCATTTGTAACATCTGTGTAACCATCGCTTTAAAATGGACAAAGTAAAAGTTGCTTTATTAAATTCTGACAACCCTCAAACAAAGTGAATACAATTCAAGGTGACACTTACTGTCAAGGAAATCTTGCTTCTTCCAGGACAGTGTTTTTCAACACTCTGCACATTGCAATCACCTGGGGAGTTATTTTTTAAAACACATTGAAAGGTTATAATTTAATTGGTTTGAGGTGGGATCTGATTGTGGGTATTTTTTTAAAGCTCTCCCAGAGGTTCTGATGAGCTGCCATGGTTGAGAACCACCACAGTAGGTGGGTGAGCAGGCACCTCCAGCTTCCAGAAGACCCAGCGAGGAGCTTGACTGGAAAGTGCAGACCCCAGCTTTGCAGCACTGACTGTCAGAGCCAATAATAAGCAAATAAGGAACAATAACGTAAGAAAAATAGCTCAATTAGCACTAAAAATCAGTGAGATAAAGTAGATCCATTCTACAGTTAGAAGGTCTTAATCACAATTGTGTCATGTCTATAGTAATTTTGGGAAAATTACATTGAGTAAAAATGCTCTGTTGTTTATTGTTTCAATTGGTGTTTGCTTCTGATGATGATGCTCTTGGTAAGTTCACTTTCACTTTGTGAATTTACCTTTTCCAAATTGACTTTCCAGGAGTGGAACTCCCTGAGTCATTCCTCTGCCTGAAGCCCTGCTTTGATGTGTTTAAGGTAGGGGAAAAAATCCTTTTAAATGAATTTCAACAGTATGTCAAAAGCAGTTTAAAAGTTAGAAAAATATTATCATAAAATTGCTAAAGTCAGTAATGTTTTGAAGTTTCACAGCAGCACAATGAACAGTTGAAAGTATCACTCAGTATGTATTTTGTGGTTCTTTGTAGCCTATTGGCTTTCCAACTTTATTCCTAAGAGTCCTTTTGGAGGGGCTACTTTGTTTTGTTTTTGCCATTTCTTTACCCAGACTCTCTCAGTTCATTTCTAGGATAAGAAGTTTGATAGTCTGATTGTCTCCCTTCCCTAGGTTGATATATATATATATATATATATATATATATATATATATATATATATATATATATATATATATATTTGGTTTTTGGTTTTGTTTGTTTGTTTGTTTTTTGAGATGGAGTCTCACTCTGTCACCCAGGCTGGAGTATAGGTGTGCAATCTTGGCTAACTGCAACCTCCAGCTCCCAGGTTGAAGCAAGTCTCCTGCCTCAGCCTCCTGAGTAGCTGGCATTATAGGCCTGCACCACCACGCCCTGCTAATTTTTGTATTTTTTAGTAGAGACAGGGTCTCACCATGCTGGTCAGGTTGGTCTCGAACTCTTGACCTCAAGGGATCCACCCGCCTCGGCCTCCCAAAGTGCTGGGATTACAGGTGTGAGCCACTGCACCTGGCCCCTTCCCCAGGTTTTTATGTTCACTCACTCACTCACACAAACTTGGGCTGTCCACTTATGAAGCAGACACATTGGCCAACCTTGGTGGTCACTGAGCTCTCCCCTGAGAGTGGGCAAGGATTTGTGCAGAGTCATCCACACTCAGCCCTTTGTCCTTCTTGGAACTGTGGAAATAAATGAAAACTAACCAAATGAGAAAAGTAAAGGCTATTTATTCAGAGCTTGCTATAGCAAGGGGCTCAGCCACCATCACTTGAATTTTGGCAGTGACTAAAAGGAAGACAGAGGAGTGGGAAAGCTTTATCGTGGAAAAAAGAGGAGGCTTCAGGTGTGCCCTGATTGGAGGTTGTTGGCATGGGAAAGCTGTAGGTGGGCTCACGAGAAGTGGGGCATCCTATGTGATTGGCTAGGGGTACATTTTTGGCTTTGTCTGGTTGGTCCTAAGTTAGATATGAGAACAAAAATTAGGGAAGCCGTCAGCTATTAATCAAATTTTGGCCATTTGGGGCCAATTGTTACAGGAATTATTGTTTGGCATCCTGGATTGTTACTAGAGATAGCAGTTTAACTCTCTACAAGTCTGATTTACAGGAGGGTGGTTTCCTGGGTTGTATATGGTAGATAAGGAGTTGGTTTCCCGCATAGGTTGCTACGGGTTGTGGGTCAAAGTTTCCTTTTTATATATGGTCTCTCCATTGTCAATTTGTATATTCAATCTCTCGAAACCAATAGAACATGGGTTAGGGTGGCTATTTAACCCTGTGCTTTCCAGCCTGTCTCACATCCTGACTACGGTGATTCGACACAAATACTCTGATAATTATACTCATTAGACATAACTTATTTTTATAATGCAGAAACACTAGGAAATGGCCTAGAAGTATTCCTTTACCTACTTCTCTTATTGTTATATACTTCTTGGTTATCCTAAGCTTTGGGTTAAAATATAAAGATGGACCTGAAGGCAGATGTTGTCCTACAAGAGGTTTTTTTTTTTTTTTTAACTTTAAGTTCCAGGATACATGTGTAGAATGTGCATGTACGTTACATAGGTATACATGTGTCATGGTGTTTTGCTGCACCTATCAACCTGTAATCTAGGTTTTAAGCCCAGCATGCTTTAGGTATTTGTTCTAATGCTCTCCCTCCCCTCACTCCCCACCCGCCGACAGGCCCCAGTGTGTGTTGTTGCCCTCTTTCTGTCCATATGTTCTCATTGTTCAACTCCCACTTATGAGTGAGAACATGCAGTGTTTGGTTTTCTGTTCCTGTGTTAGTTTGCTGAGACTGATGGCTTCCAGCTTCATCCATGTCCCTGCAAAGGATATGATCTCATTGTTTTTTATGGCTGCATAGTATTCCATGGTATATATGTGCCACATTTTCTTTATCCAGTCTATCATTGATGGGCATTTGGGTTGGTTCCAAGTCTTTGCTATTGTAAATAGTGCTACAATAAATATATGTGTGCATGTGTCTTTATAGAAGAATGATTTATAATCCTTTGGGTATATATACCCAGTAATGGGATTGCTGGGTCAAATGGTATTTCTGGTTCTAGATCCTTGAGGAATTGCCACACTGTCTTCCACAATGGTTGAACTAATTTATGCTCCCACCAACAGTGTAAAAGCGTTACTATTTCTCCATAGAAGAGGCCTTTTTTTTTTACATGCTTTGAGTTCATGCACTGTGGGAACTTAATACATGTTTAGTAATAACTTGGAAATAAGAAGAACTTGGAAATAAGAGCTATGGAAATCAACATGCCTGAGCAAATAGATTTTGGATTTCTTTGAATGTAAATCAGAGAATACTCGGGCAGCTCTTCATCAAGAGCTCCTTACTGTCACACTCTCCATCCTCTCTCTCCCTCTTGCTTCTTAGAGCATCACTTATCAATGACAAAGCTTGAACAGCAATCAGCAATTCTGGTTTCACGAAGTGGAGTAGGCTTGATCGCCTTTCCAGCTGAGCTCAGAGTTAATAGCTGACAAAGGCACAGGCCAACATATATTAAACAAGTAAATTGTATAATTTCTTTTGTTTTCAGAATGTCTAAGTATTGTAACAAGTATTGAACCAGATAATTCATTTGGGATAAATAAAAGTGTTTTTATGCTAAGATTTAGTTTACAATTGACCCTAGGTTTAGCCAGTGAATGGTAGCCATATACAGTACTAAACTCTAGCTAAACACTTTTAAATACATTCTTTGGAGTAATTCACACAATCATATGGCACATACATTATTTCCATTTCACAGACGAAGTGTCTGAGACTCATAAAAGCTCAAGGAACACAGTAAATACATTGCACAGCTTTTGTTCCATGTACCAGAAATCCTTGCTTAAGAGCACATGTACTATGGAGTTACAGAGACAGCTCAACCCTCAGAGGCCAGGCACAGTTTTGTACATACGACAGCCCTTTCCATATTAGCTAGCAAACTTTCCTTCATACCATCACCAAATGATAACATACACTGCATTATGATAATACAAGCATATATAATAAATTCCTTCTACACAAACACAGATCACATCACGCCTCAGGAAGCAAAATCATGGCATGTTTATCAATGCTGCTGCCAAAACTGTCACTAAGGATACAACAGTGCCATATTCCCCACTGTCACTTCAACTTTGTGGTTAATTTAAAATCACTTTTTTCTTTTGTTATCTTTAGTTCTCCTCCAGGCATCTTATCAGTACCTGTTTATATGTAATAAGGTAGGGGATTTTTATTTTTTAGAAGTTGACAGTAGCATTCATCGTACAGAGAAGAGATCCACCAATGCTCAAAAAATTACTTGAAACCCCTAGTTGTAGTAGAAGCTATGACCTTGGAGGGGCTAAATGTAAGGATTTGCCCTGCCAGAGATAAGGAGGAGAATTTGTTGGTTGCACTGGAGAGGGAGAACAGAGCTACAGAAAGACAGAAAAGGAGAGAATGTCCATCGTTGTTTATAATTCCTTATGTCTTTCCAAAACACTTCAAGCCTAAACTACCAAAACTCTCACTGTGATTGGAACTTTTATGAAAACTGATGAAGGGACTATAGTTTTGGTCCCAGTCCAAAGAAGAAACAAGGTAAAAAGTCAAACTTAATTGTATTAACCATGACTTTTTGTTTTCCGTATTTTGATGCTTTGACGTATGGGGTCTTGCTGATCCTGAAGGGCTACCTCTCCCAGGGTTAGCCAATTCCTAGGGATAGTAAACAATTCACCCATAAGTACACCTTTCAAAGGACCAAACAATCCATGGTCCACACCTCCAAACTACCTTTCTTATCAGGCTCTGGGCCACTATCCACCCATCTTAAACATCCCAGGGCCAGGGATCAGGCAACTCGAAACAGCTACTATGACTCAGAGCCTGGAATTATTCAAACTAGACAATCCTTCACCATTTTATCCTGCCTTAGCTGTTTCTTCCAGCAGAAACCACAATAAAGGCTCTTGCCTAAAGTAACCCCCGCCATGTCTGCCTCCAGCCTGACCCTGGTGCTTCTCCTGTGGCCCCCATGGCACTGTGCCCCCTCCTCTTGAGAACAGTGAGTAACAAACTATCTTTTCAATGACAATTGTCTCCTGATCTGTTGCCCTTGCTGTATCTCAAACTTTCTATTAATACACTGAACTTTAAAACACTGGTGGAAAAAAACTGAAAGGAAACTACAAGGGAAAAATATGTTGGAAGTTACTGATGCTGTGAAAGAGTTCTGAATTCTCAGAGCTCAGCTTGGGTTGAGCCAAAATTACTGTAACCCCTGAGAGGGAAGAAGACCCCATACTTGGTTCTGAAGAAGTTATCTTTGCTTCCCCTCAGCACTACTCACCTCCCTTCCCCTATTACTTGGTGTGAATCGCTAACCCAATAACAACCTCGACAAATTTTTTCATGACACCAGGGATTCTCATATGTATGTTAGAATCCTAGAGCAGGAAAGGATCTTACGGTTGCACATTTTCAGCTCTGAACCAAAGCATGAATCTCCAATCCTAGACTCCTGGTCAAGTTTGATCTGAACTCAGTGATAAGTAAAGAATAAAACATTTTGCTTTTTAGGGAAATTTGTCTTTTACTAGTAAAGACGCATTTCAGAAAACAAATTTCAAACATTTTACACAAATGAAAAAGATTAAAAACTAGGGGTGTGGTAAATTCAGAGTCCTAAAATCACTTCAAAATTTAAATTACTTAGAGGACAGGTGTATATGATAGAAATTACCTTCCATTTCCATTTAAAAGAATGTATTAAAATATTGAGTAACTATAATTATGCTAAATCTGTTCTCATCTCTGATTCATCACAAAATGAATGAGTAATTCAAAGCCAAATATAAATTTTGGCCTATAACTGGCAGAACTGGCAGCATTTTCAATTGTATGTGAGGATGCAATACTCTTTAACATACACACATGCACACACATACATGCACGTATTCCATTTTCCCCCTAATTTTAAAGATGTGAGCAGATGCCTTGTGACCCAGAAAAAAGCATGTATGAAAACAGTTTAATCAAGAACTAAAAATAACTTTTTAACTATTTGGGAATATATATATCTGTGTGTGTGTGTGTGTGTGTGTGTGTACCAAGTATATGTGTAAATATATAATTATATAACATACATACATATATAATATGTGTGTGTATATATATAAAAAACACCAATTTGTGTGTGTGTGTATATACATATATATGTGTATATATATGTGTGTGTGTGTATATATACATATGATTGGTGTTCTATATTGGAATAAATCATTAATGGTAAGCCATTTAAATAAATGAAAATACTTTGGGTTATTTTTACCTAGCAAGCTGAAATTTTCTCAAAGCAAATTTGTATGCAAACCATCTATGTTGTTCAACTTTAAAAAAATTAATGATTTTGTAAGTACATTACCTCATTTTCAACAAATGCTTCCAAAGTTGCCAATTGAAGGTGTCAAAACGAGTCAAGAATTCCTGAATTTTCATCTTTGTATTCTCAGCATTGGCACGGTTATCTGTCATATTGTGGATACTAAAGAGATGTTTTTAATGACTGAATGAAGCAGAATGAAGAATATACTTGCAATGATGGCCATAAAATGATGAGGATCCTCCAGAGGCAGATATGAGACAAATTAACATGAGTATCTTTAATTTTGATATATTATGAAAAATTCTTGTGCACAGGAATCCGCCCAAATGACATAGAACTCTGATTGATTTCTGTACCTTGAAAGGCACAGAAAATTATATATAGCAGAACATTATACATTTCCAAGTAATATGTCGATTTTTGGATAATTTTTCTTACTTTTTTTTAAAACCTCACTTTTACATATGAGGAGATGATGCTTAAAAAAAAAAAGAGGCAAGGCTTCTCAAATAAAGCATAGAATTGTTTGAAAGGAATTGGAGACCAATGTGCAATTAGTGGAAAACATTATCAGACTAAATATAAAACATAACTGAAAGGAAAACATTGAGTTAGAAAGTCAAAAGTCTATGTCTTCACAAGCATATAGGCACTAAAGTTTCTGAATATTTCTTCACCATGAAAAGCACTGTTAAAGATCAGAAGGCCATCTTTTTTCTCTGCTTCCCAAATTTCATGTGGGATACTTGCATCCACCTTTCTGAATTCCCTTTGCCATAAAAACTGGACAGATTCATCTCTTCTTCCTCTTCAAAAAGAAAGTTATGGCATGCTGACACAGCTTGCCTTTTCCTGGTGGACAAGTGGATTTCAGCGATGAGTGAACAGTCATGCATCCTGGATTGGGGGCTATACAAAGTCATCTTCAATTCTGACTGAAGTGTCCTTCAACATGTCCAGGAAAAGGGGCAGCTTAAAAAACGTATGCAGGTGAAAATAGTATGAGAAGATGTTGGAATATAACAAAGTCAACTGCTGAGGCAAAGACATTTTACTGAAAGCCCAAAATAGTCATGGAATGAAATACTTTTCATAAAGCCAATTAGAGCATATTCACCTGATGTCATTTGGTAGGTAATTGAAGCCAGGGACCCTTGTTAGTCCCCTCTGGACAGTCAAATGTTGTTTTGGATTCTTTAGTCTATGATACTTGGCTTTATTTTTTGTTAGTTTGTTTGCTTCCTTCTGTTTTTTTCTGTTTTTGTTTTCTGTTTTTGGTTTTGTTTTGTTTTGTTTTTGAGAAGGAGTCTCACTCTTGTTGCCCAGGCTGGAGTACAGTGGTGCAATCTCGGCTCACCGCAACCTCTGCCTCCTGGGTTCAAGTGATTCTCTTGTCTCAGCCTCCCAAGTAGCTGGGATTACAGGCATTTGCCACTACTCCCAGCTAATTGTTGTGTTTTTAGTAGAGACGGGGTTTCTCCATGTTGGTCAGGTGGGTCTCGAAATCTCAACCTCAGGTGATCCACCAACCTCAGCCTCCCAAAGTGCTGGGATTACAGGTGTGAGCCACTGCACACAGCCAGCTTCCTTTTATTTTTGTATTTTGTTTTGTTCATTATGTTTGCATTTCTCACCAATTCTCATTGCTATATTAGATTTATGAGATTAAAAAGATGAGCAATATGGCCTTAAAAAAGATATAAACAGAATAGAAGCAAAGGATGCTCTTTTTTTTTCTTAATCATGAAGAATGAATGGCACTTACAGTAATCAACACAGTCAAAATAAATTACCATCAGTTCAAAGAATGATTAGTGAATCCTGAAAGGTGTCTACACAAGCAAAAATAGCATTATAAAAATAATAAATCTAGGCCAGTGTCAACGCCAAACCATAGAATGAAGAACATAGCCTCTTGTCAAAAAAGGTCTTGATGGAAGTCACCCAAAAAACCTTCTCATTTTCCAGATGAGAATTCTGCAGCTCAGAAACATTAAACGACTTGCCCAAGGCCATACAATTAATTTTGGTAGAACTAGAAAAAAAAATAAAGTTTACTGGTTCCAAATCACCTGCTTATTCTATCAAAACAGGGTCTTTAATAATTTAAAGAAAAAAAAGTATTTGTTTTATATTTAGTTTTTCATCAAAGAAGGGGTTTCTTCAGGATATGGGAGAAATGTGGATATTAAGAATATATTCCAGGCATCTCCTGAATACTAAGACATTGACTGTATTGATTACATGGATTGTAGATTTTCTAGACCACTCATTACATTGGTCTTTGTCATGTCCTTTCTCTCCACTGGGCCATTTTCCCCCTAGATTTCCAAGAACCGTGAAAGGAAAAAGATGGATGTACACTCCAGTACAGTTTGGGACTTGTTAGTGGCTCACTTGGAAATCTTAAAGGAACATTGAACGTGGGGAGCCAAAATGGGATGTTGTATTTCTCAACTTTACCAACTTCTGAAGACATTTATTTAACAATTAGCTATAATTAATCTTCTTAATTTTGGTGACAAAAATTGATGAGAAAAAGTAAAGCTTCTGGTGAGTCTCATGGTGACTGAGCTCTGCTGAAAGAAAATGGACAAATTATTAAGCTGGAGTTAAGTCTGGCAGAGGAAAATTCAGCAGGCAGACCCCAGAAAATCAAACTGAACAGGCTGAATTGTCTGATGAATGAGTCAGAAGTGGGTCTGATTCCCTAACCTCCATCAGAAAGGCCACAGCAAGCTTGCTGCTCACAGATTGCTAAGCCGCAATGGCTGCTGGCAGAGGACAAAGTCAGTGAAAGAGTGAGTCAGACTCCACCTGGGTTTGTGAATTTTTTGCAGTTTGTAACCCCATTTTCTCAATAACTGGGCTGCTGATATTTATTTGTTCACTCTATTAATAAAAACCATGCTGCTCTCAGCTCAGTAACATTGGACAGAACATAGTTCACTGCTTCCTTGGAAAAAGCAAAATAGCCAGCAATCAGAATTACCCAGAACTAATTGGTAAATTGTGTGGGGAGAGTACAGGTTATCAAGTTCAGGATCCAAGTTCAGTCACAAAGTGTGCATTAGGCAGAAAGCGTGACAAACATCCTGTACTAAAATATTATAAATTGTTTTTTTTTTTTACTTCCTAATAAAAGTGATAGGTTTAGTGCTTTTTAACAGCAGAAACTGGTATGTCTGTGGCAACCTTGAAGCCATAGCAGGATGTAAGATGATGAATCACTTCAAAAGGAGTGGCTTTTGCTCAGATCAGCCCACCGGCAACAGGTCCTCTGAAGCCTGGACTAGTATTGCTTTTTTTGGAGAGAAATAGTAAATGCTCAGCAGCTTGGCTCTTTTCCTGTGTGGGTTCCCAGGGTAGGACCCCTGACTAACTTTTTTCACCAAAATAACAATCTTCATAGTCACAGACAAAATGACATGTATCACTTGAAAGCTTTGAGCATATTCAGTTGTGTTTAGAATCATAAGGTTGAACAACACTGCTAGGATCTTTGGTTAAAATACCATCTTGGCATTGCCTTTTCCCTTACCTCCACGTTCAATAAATCTTCTACATTATCACTTGTGAAGCCTAAGTATCTCTGAAATCTATGCAGTTCTTTCTATCACCTCTACCATTATCATAATCCAGTCCATCATTATCTTCTTCCTAGACCACTAATTTTCCTCCTTACATTCACTCTTATTACTTAGAAAGAGCTGCAATGAAATCTCAGTGGCTTACAACAACCACCATTTGTTTTTGTCACTTGAGGTCAGTGGGCTGGCTTAGTTCAGGTCTGCTGTATGTTTCATCCTTAGACCAGTGGCTGTGTGGGCATACTCTTCTAATGACTTGTGCAGAGTCAAGAAGCCAAGTCAAATCATACAAGCACAGCTAAAGCCTCTGCTCATGTCACATCCACTAACATTCCGTTGGCCAAGCAAGTCACATGGGCAAACCTACCATCAAGTACATGAGGAAACATATTCCTCGTAAAATAGTGGGAGAGGATGCAAAGTCACAAAAGTAAGGATCTATCATTCTATAACTGTGAAAGAAGTTCAGAATTAGAAGTGATAATACAGTTCACCACACTACTTATTCTTTCTTCCCCAAGTCATACCAGAGAGTTCTTTTAAGTAAATAAATCTAAATAAACATGTCACTCCTCTCCCCATCCACCTTAATGGCTTCACTACCATTACAATAAATGGGCCCTATAGAGCCCTGCAGGACCCGAGCTGCTCATTGCATCTGCCTCACCTCTTAGGATCTTTCTCCTCTACTTCCCAGCTCCAGCCATACTAACTTCAGTTATAACAAACTCTTTCCCAACTAAGATATTTGCTTATGACATTCATTCTGTCTGTAACAATTTTCCTTCCCTTTTTCTTCACGTACACTTAGATCTGAAGGGTGTCACTTTCTCAATTTTCCTTGACCAAGGATGTTGAGTCTGCTTGTTAAATACTCTCTGAATGCCTTCTAATTCTCCCTTATTGCTCTTATCACATGTGTTAGTCAGGGTTCTTTAGAGCCACAGAATCAATAGGATATGTAGATGTATATGAGAGGATATTTATTAGGGGAATTGGCTCATGCAATATGGAGGCTGGAAGTCTCACCATCTGTCATCTGCAAGCTGCAGAACTAGGGATGCCAGTGGCATAGCCCAGTTCAAGTCTGAAGGCCTGAGAAACAGGGATGCCTACACTGTAACTCAATCTGAGACTGAGGCCTAAGCACCTGGGAAGCTGCTGGTGCAAGTTCCAGAGTACAAAGGCTGGAGAATCTGGATCTCTGATATTTGAAGGTGGAAGAAGATAGGTAACCCAGCTTTGGGGGAGAGAGAGAGAAAAAAAAAAGTTCTTCCTTTTCTCTTCCTTTGTGTTCTATCTGGGTGCTCAGTTTATTGGACGGTGCCTGCTCACATCAGTGAGGGCAGATCTTCCTTACTCAATCCACTGATTCAAAGTTCAATCTCTTCCAGAAATAGCCTCACAGACATACTCAGAAATAATCCTTTACCAGCTCTCTGGGTATCCCTTCACCAGTCAAGTTGACACCTAAAATTAACCATCACATCACAATTGTAATTAATTTATATTTAGTAGTCTAATCATTGTCATGATTGCTAAAATGTAAGCTCCATGATTGTAGAAACAGTGTTTAGTTGAGGGAGTGTGTTATTTTCTTACCTCCAGTGTTTTGTCGTAATAAACACTGAAAACATATATTTATGGAATGAATTAAGGCAGTAAAAATAATATAGATATAGACATATAGACACAGATTCCTATATTCCCATATATAAGATTGTATACATTTTTCCTTCAATGATCTTCCCTCCTCATTTTACCCCTTCAATACTTCTTTGCATACTAAAACAGAAGAGTTTAGAATTTGGAGCCCTGTGTTTACATCTCAGCTCTGTAAACTGTGTAGGTCAATAGTTTAATCTTTATTAACTTTAGTAGCTGTGTAGGTCAATAGTTTAATCTTGTTGAGCCTTTCTTACTCTATAAAATAATAATTTCTACTTTGCAAGGCTAAATCAGGTATGCATGAACAAATATTCAACCAGTTGTTCCCTTCTCCATTCTTGCCCTGTAGCCTAGTTACCATGCTGGAATATTGCAGTTTCTGCTGACATTTTCACCTGGACTTGCTGACAGCTATAAATAAATCAAACCTATCAACTTTCTATCAAAATTCACAACCCATCCTAACCTCTATTCTGGTTAACTTTTCAACAGTTTCAAATTCAAAATCTGGAAAGCATTGTCCACTAAGCCTTCCTCTGCCCTCTCCCTTCAGATGTACCGTACCCACTCCATCTCCTTGGTCTTTTCTAGTCCCTCTACACTAAACTAACTCTGGCTCTCCTTCTTCTGAGACTTCTCCTGGGTTTTCCAGTAACTCCAGGCTCTGATCACTACAGTTCAGTGGCCACATTTATGTTGAGCAGATATTCAATCAAAAGTCTCCAATGATAAGCAAAGTGCATCAGCTGACCACACAATATGTGCATCATAATGAAACTTTTATGGGTTTAAGCCTTTGGGTGTACATGGAAGCACATTCTACAAGAAAAACAACAAAATATAGATTCTATCTAAATGAACAGGATCTGAAGCTCTGTGTAGTGGATTGAATAATATGTACCTTGTAAAATTATGTTACACATTTTTACTGTATAGGCTACCTTGATGAATAGAGACAACTATATCTGTTTGACATCTGCCTGTTACTTTTAGTTCTCTCTTGCTATTGAACAGAAAATAACTTTGAAAGATAACATAAGAATCTTCAGGGCAAATTACACAACAAGAGGACTCAGACCCAAGGAATGATGAAAATGTATGTGTGGTGATCCACAGACACTACCTTGGGTCATCTAGATATTTATTTTCCTTTTAAATGTTTTTCCTACATTATTTGATTGAATATGATAATAATGCATGATTTTTAGAAGTGATGAAAACACTTATTTTATAAATCCTAGTAATGACCCCAAAACTAATATTCTATGACTTTCCTTTTTCTAATAAATGAGACCCAAATACTCAATTGTGTCCCCTCAGGCCTTTCCTGCTTCGGCTCCAGATGATTTTTCCAGCCTTTGCTCTTACCATGTTCCTTGGCACTCCTGCATGCTGCAGTGAAATCATGCTCTTTATTTCTGTCTCCATGTGGAGCTGGAATGGTCATTCATCCCCATGACTTTGGCAAGACTCCTCAATTTCCACAAAGGCGCACTGACCTTCTTCTCTTTCTGGCAACCTCTATAATATTTTAATGAGCTTCCAATCAAGAATTCAGTTTAACTGCACTTTAGAGACTCATGAGAAAATGTAGCCTCAAACATTTGCTCTCTAACTTCTATTAAGAGCCCAAATAAGAAAAGTATTACTCTTCACTATTCCTGGAGGACATTTACTTATTCCTGCCTAGATGACTTTGCACAAAGAATCTTCTCATTTTAGTCCATCACAGTCCTATCTATGGCAAACTCGAGCATGACAAGGTCCTTGGGAGCAGCCTTTGTAGTTAACTCATAACAACCTTGAAGCGGGACATTGGTAGGTCTAATTCCAGAATACATGAATAATAAATGGATATTCTACCAAAGACGTCATGGAAAGATGGGAAAGAAGGTACACATGGTAGCAACACCCACTTCAAACCCAAATTGATTGCCATTGATCCCTCTCCTTTTTCTCCTAAAAGCCTCTACCCTGAAGACACCTCATCTATCTTCCCTTCTCTGTTGCCTTCTGCTGCCTTTAAAAGTCCTCTTTGTTTTCCTAAGAGCTAAACTTGGCTCTCACTCACTTTGCTTGCTCTACTCAATAAATCAACAGCCTAATACATACGTCTGCACTTTGGTGGTCTCAGTTCCCACTCCAAAGAGAATTATCAGAGTATACATCAAACAAAACAAGGCTCTTCTTAAAGGAAAATTCTACTGCTAAGCAGGTACTACTTCCCTGATACTTCGGATCTCATCTGAAGCCCTGTGTAGCTAGTTGAATTATGTACCCTGTAAATTTACATTGAGAATTGTTACAAGGAATAGAGATACCTTTATCTGTTTTGGCATCTGCCTAAATGTGACTTTTTGGTCTCTCTTGCTCATGCACAGGAAAATTCTTCGAAGATAACATAAAAACCCTCAGGGCAAAATTACTCAGCAAGAGGCCACAGCCCCAAAAAGTGATCAAATATATGTGTTGTGAGCCACAGACACTAACATTCTTGCCCCCTGCTCAATTCTTTAAATGTTAATCTATCTGTTAAAGACAAAAGGCAATTTTACTCCAAATGCCATCCTTATTTTTGGTTTGAAATTTATAAGCCTACTTATCATTGTAAAAAAGTATAAAGCAATATAATTCTGTTTTGAAGAATTAGAAACCAAAAATTGTTTTCATGATTTATACAAGGCATTTTACTTGCAATGATGTAATCCTTTGTCAGAATTTTATTTACATACACTTGCCTCTAGACGCAAGTAATTGGAACAGAGTATTCATGAGGCAGAACTGAGGAGTGAGGAATATTTTACTCTTCAACTTCACTGACAATAAATTGTCACACTTCTTAGTCCCTTGCCAAAAATAAATAAATTCTAACACTATAAACGCTGATATTATAAAACATTCCTAAGGAACATATGATAGAAACCTATCCATTATGGTAGCAGAGCTGAGCACAGGAAAATTGCTAAGGGAAAATTGCTAAGGGAAATTGCTTCTAGGTTAGCTGTACCAGAGGGTGCCTTGTGATGAGCCGACTTATGGCTTCCCTAGCACAGACTTATGGTCACAGTGTCCTCTGTCCCAAAACAAGAGAGTGTGTATGTGGCAGTAGTGTGCAGAAGCTTTGCAAAAGCCATGTGGCCATGAAAGCCATGTGGCTCTGCTTCTCTGCTGCTTCCTCATGTACCACACACCTCAATATTCTCCATCGCCTGCCCTGACATAATCTATAATACCTGAGCAAGAGCAGATGGGGTAGGAATGACTCAAGGAGTCTTCTAACTTGAATTAATGTGAATCCCCTGTATGTTGCAGACTCCAGTAGAACCGAAAGTTCATAAAGTGGTGTATACTTGTGTAGCTTTTGAAGGAACTCAAGAAACGTCACCCAGAAATATCCCACATTGGTCTGCTGATTACTTCAAACTGAGGGAACTTTGGGAACAGCAAATGCAGGGAGAGACTTTCTCTGAACTTACATCATTTGCCTAAAGACGGATCCTACAAAAGGAATGAAATGGTCATGAATCCCCTTCCCAGGAATTTTATTAACCAGGGTCAGGGGATTAACTTGGACCACAAGAGAGGAGACGAGAGGGCAACACAACATCCCAAAACCATTTACTCTCCTTTAAGTAGCCTATATCCTTCCTCCCCTCTCTCCTATGAAAAGGGGATATAAGCTTTTATACCTCACTGGGTTTGGGGGTATTCACTTTTATTTCATGTGATATCCCTGTGCACATAATGAATTTGTACACCTCTTGTTAGTCTGCCTGCTATCAATTTATTTCATAGACTCAATTATCAAATCCTCAGAAAGTAGAGGGAAAGTCTTTCTTCCCAAACGCTTTCAACCTCCAAATCAAGAAACTCCCTAAATCCAGTTGACTATTAGATGACACTGGTTCATACTGTGCATGATTACTTATACAAAGATTTTCTTCTGCTATGCTGCTCCTGAATCACCAAGACCAACTCCTCCTCTTCAGCCTACTCAGTATGAAGACAACAAGGATGAAGACTTTTAATGATGATCTACTTCCACTTTATGAACAGGAAATATATTTCCTCTTTCATATGGTTTTCTTAATAACATTTTTAATCTATTTTATTGTAAGAATAAACTATATAATACATATAACGTACAAAATATGTGTCCTTCCTTCCAGTAAGGAAGCCTTACTGATACTATAAACAGCAATATAATAGTCAACAGTAGGGTATTAGTAGTTTCGTTTGGGGCAAATCAAAACTTACATGTGAATTTTTGACTGCGCAGTGCTCCTAACCCCCACATTAATCAAGGTCAACTGTACAGCGAATAAGGTCTCCTGCCCAGAATTCCAGAATTCCATGTGTGAGAGACTTCATACCTTCAAGTCAAATGTCTCCCACAGAAGTCTGAGTAAAATATGGTATAATAAAATTTGATTTTGATTTCTGTTTTCAATGATATGACAGGTTATATACCTTGAATGGCTTTTCTGTTTAAGACAGAAAATGTTTTCCTAGGAATCATTTTAAATGCACTGTTAACACACAAAAAAAGTTAAAAACAACAACAAAAAATAAGCAATCCAAACATCCTAAAAATTAGGTGAAACAGTAAGTCTGAGTGGTTGCCAAGGCTGACTTTGCCCTGAGGATTTCTGCTGAAATATGGAGAGGAGAACTCAAGTTTCTGATGTAATAGTGGCTTAGTACACAGGGAACAGTAGAAAAATTCCAATGAAAGCCTAGTAAAAGGTTCCTTTAAAAAGCAGATACCTAAATGACTTTAAAGGGAAAAGTAAATTTTCCTGGCTTGATTTTGACACTGGATGAAAGAAAAAATATATATACTCTGAGGATCTGAGACCTCAACTTGGCCTTCAAATGGGTTTTGCCCCAAATTTGCACTTTCTGGTCCAGAAATCTTGGTTAAGAATTACATTTAAAATGTTTTTGAGTTGGTTGTGTCACTCAGAAGAGACTGGCAGAAATAAATGTAAATCTTCTCTGGTAATGTCAATTTCAATACTGACAAAATATCTCACACAGATGTAATCAAGGAAAAGAAATCATTAACAGCACAAAATCCAAAGGATTCACACGAATAAGTCACCATGAGGGATATACCATAGAATCAAAATAAAGGACATGAAACATTACGTTTTATGTACTTAAACTTTTTTTTTTTGTAAAAGAAACTTGGAAGCATGAACAAAGAGCAAGGCATAGTAAAGAATTTCTAGATTCGATATAGAACCAAATAAAATTATATTTAGGTAAAAACAAATAATGAAAATTTAAAAATTAAACTAAAAACTTGAGACTAAATAACTGAATAGATTCCTATGAATACAGAATCAAATAACTAGAGCACAGCTACGAAAAAATTTGATGCAAAATATGAAAAATAGATTGAAAGAGAGAAGATAGTGACAAGGGCTATAATAATGCCTAATTAGATATTCAGAAAAGGATGCTTAAAAATCGGAAATATACAATATTTAAAGATTTTTAAAGGCCGAGAACTTTTAAGAACTATTGCAGGATCTTCAGATCCCAGAAGCCAATACATCTCAAGTAGAATAAACGAAAATAAATTATATTTTAGACACATAATAGTGAGATTGCAAAATGACAAAGAAGAAACACTTTTAAAAGCTTCCAAGAAAATACAGATAACCTACAAGGGAATGACAATCAGAGTGATTTCTGACTTAACATCAGAAAGAATGAAAACCAGAAGATTGCAAAAAAGTAGACTTACAGAAAATCACCGTCAGCCTAGATTTCCTTAAGCAAATCTGTCTTTCAAAAACAAATAGCAAAGACAGATTTAGACAAAAATGAATGTTAATTTGCCACTAAAAGATTACCCACTAAATGTAATAAATATATGTATTTTGAGCAGAAAATGATTCCAGATAGAAGATTTGACATGCAAAAAGGAATCATGTGCAAATATATTGATAAATATGTGAGCAAAAGTAAGAACCACTGACTGTAAAACTATTAAATTAATGGCTAGTTTATGGGGAAATACAGGCTAAAGCTAAAATACTTCCTACTAATAGTATATGTTTCTACCCAGGTATGGGCTTTGGACATGGGCTCTGACAACTGATTTTTCTAGTCCAGCAAACATTTCCTCAAAAAGATTTGTTAATTTGATTTTATCTGATTGGTTATTAAAGAAAGACAATCATTGGTGGAACATAGCATGTGCCAATTATATGTTAATTAATTAAGAAATTAACCTTTATCTAACCACTTAAAATACTTTACATCTGATATGGTTTGGCTCTGTGTCCCCACCCAAATCTCACCTTGAATTGTAATCCCCATAATCCCCATGTGTCAAGGATGAGACCAGATGGAGGTAATTGAATCATGAGGGCAGTTTCGCCATGCTGTTATCATGATAATGAGTGAGACTCATGAGATTTGATGGTTTTAAAGTGTCTGGAATTTCCCCTGCTTGCACTCATTCTCTCTCCTGCTGCCCTGTGAAGAGATGCCTTCCACCATGATTGTAAGTTTCCTGAGCCCTCACCAGCTGTGCATAATCGTCAGTCAATTAAACCTCTTTTCTTTACAACTTACCCTTCTTGGGTATTTCTTCATAGCAATGTGAGAATGGACTAATACAACATCTGTTTCAAGAAATTCATTCTGGATATTCTTTCAAATTGAACCTTTATTCCCATGCTCCTCCTCAGTAGCGTGGCTAATGAACTCACCAAAAACACTAAGGCAACTAGTCTTGTATTGCTTAATTAGGGCAGGGGATGGAAGGACATTTGTGCTGTCTACCCTCCAATCCTTTGCCCAGGGTAGACACTGCTCATTAATCATGGCACTGTTTGCTGCAGGGCCCAACTGGCATCTCAGAATCTTTCTTAAATGCTCCACACAAGCCACTGCTCATCAATCAGAGCTAGCATTTCACATCAAACCTAGTTACCCTTCCCAGCTTAAAGGCTGCTGACTTTATTCCATATGGAAAATGGTTTGTGATTACTACTTCTTTTTTCAGCTGTTAAGAAGAGAAATGCCATTTTATTATTTGTCCTGGAGACAGTCTTTTACCCTTTGTTGCTGACAAATAGTTACATATATATTATTATATTTAGCATATATATTATATATAGTAATATATGTATATAAATACATATATATTACTTGATATATATATCAAGTAATAATAACATTGGCTTAGAAATTCACATTGGCATGGGCAAAGTAATCTGACTTTTAAGTATATGCACTCTATATTTGCTTATAAACAGTTGTACAAAAATTATGTTTTACTATATAGACCTCATATTTGTATAATGCTTTACAGTTGTCAAAGCACCTTACCATAAATTTTTGTTCCAAATTCTAAAGCAAATATATGTTCAGCAATGCTATGTGACAAGAACTGTGTTGGCTGCTGGGGATACAAAAGTTCTTGCCCTCTTGAGTTTACAGCTGGGTAGGGGAAATACAAACATCCCCTAACGATGGAAGTACAGAATGACACTTTCTATGGTGAATACTAAGGGGGGTAGTATGATGTAGTAATTTAAAGTATGGACCTCAGACCCAGAAAAACCCGAGTTTTTCTGTACTTGTTCCTCAATGTACCAGATACCTGACCTAAAGCTCTGTATTAGTGAGGATCTTCCTGAAAAACAGAACCAATCAGATGGATGGATAAATAGATAGATAATAGATAGAGAGATAGATAGATGATAGATAGATAGATAGATAGATAGATAGATAGATAGATAGATAGACACATAGAGAGACAGATTGATTTACTTTAAGGAATTGGTGTCCTAGTTCATGTTCTGTTGCTACAACAGAATACCACAGACTGGATAATTAATAAACAGAAATTTATTTAGCTCATGGTTCTGGAGGCTAGGAGGTCCAATACAAAGCAGCCAATTCTGGCAAGGGCTTCCTTGCTTTCTCCTGATATAGCAGAAGGCATCACAAGGTGAGAGAGGAAGAATGTGCTCCTCATATAGCCACCAGTCTCATCATGCGGGCCTATTTGATCTTATCTAATCCTAATTACCTCCCTAAGGCATCACCTATAATCAGCATATATATTGGGGAACACATTAAAACCATAGCTCATATGATTATAGGAGCTGGCAAGTCAGTCTGAAATTTAAATTCTGTTGGAAACTGATTGTGCAGTTTGGGTTCCAAAGGCAGTCTCAAGGCAGAATTTCTTCTTCATCTGGGGACTTCAGGCTTTACTCTTAAGGCCTTCAACTGATTTGATGAAGACCACTCACCTATGGAAGGTAATCTGCTTTACTCAAAATCTAATCATTTACATGTAAATTACATCAACTTATCACCATAGCCTAGCTAAGTTGACACATAAAATTAATGATCACAGGCTCAGTTCTTCATCAGTAAATGGGAATAATAATATCTGCTTCACAGGATCCTTGAATGGTTTAAATGGGATCATTCTATTAGTGTTTGGCACAGTGTCTACAAGAAAGACCATGCTAGCAATCATGTTAGCATCATTGGTGTTAGTTCATCCTCTGCTCCTCTCCCTGGTAACCCTGGACCAGCTCCAGGGCAGAGGTCTCAGCCATGCACAGACTTCCCCTCCTCCCAGCCTTTGTGCGTATGGCTTCCTGTGCCCGGAACATTTAAGCCAGTCTTTATACATGAACTAGGTAATCTAACTCTAACATGGCCCATAAATTAGGTTGAGCCAGGAAAAACTGGCAATCTTTGACCATCTTTGACTTAAGAAAATCAGCAAGTTTAGATAGTTCAGTTTAATAAAATTAAGCTACTTGCAAAGCTATCAGTGTGGATTAAAATGAAACTCTAGGCCAAAATCCAAAAATAATTGAAAGTAAATGGGGAAATTAAATGTTAATCTGCAAACAAAATCTCTAAAATTCTTTTTCTTTCTCTTTGTCTCTCAGCACACACACACACACGCATATGTACATACTTACAAATAGTTGTGTGGGCTTGCATTTTTCTATTTAGACAATATATATTAATAGATATGTATATGTATTTATGTATCACATGAAACAAGGCCAGTAGCCCAATCTGTTCCTCTAACCTAACTTGGCTTTGCTCTCTCATCTATTCCACACACTCCCCCCACCTTCTGATTTTATTCCTTTGTTTTTCCATAAGTAGTTCCCTGACCTTTCTGATGTAAACAACTCAACCTTGTGCCTACCTAACAAAGACACAGCCTAGCAAAGAGGACAGCTCTGTAATGGAGGAAATTAATTAAGACACACATTAACCTTTTCTTTTTGCTGTTATAGCATTTTATGCATACATAATCTATCTCCAGATTCCATTATTTTTTTCTCTGCTTGTATTTGTGTTCTACAATTACAGCCACTCTATTAAATGAAAATAAAAAACAACACATTTTTACACATTAGGTTTTTCTCCCATGACTGTATTTTTAAGAAATAATACTTTTGTGAATAGAACACATGATAAAAGCATGCCAAGATTCCCCAGACCTCAGACTGTGCCTGTGCAGATCCCTTCAGCTGACAAGTTAGAGAACACTCTTCAATTCATCTAGTGGGAAAGAGGGTTAACCACTACTGAAGTATTTTAGTTTTTCTCATTTCCTTGTGCAAAGCCAGCAGGTACAAATTTATTTCTGATGAGCAGAGAACTTGCAAAGGTTACTTGACCTTGATGTGATAGAATTTTCTGAGCTCAGAAGATAAATAGCTTGTCTAAATTCCCCTGCTGGCCTCACCATCACTTTAAGGTTAATAAGGGAGTATTTAGAAGGCAGAAAGTATTTAGAGCTCTGGGAAGTGAAGTAACAAGAGAAGGGAGAGAAACACTTATAAACATAAAGTAATACTGTACAGGGAAAGAGAGCAATTTCATTAATGACTTGAGAGCAGCCTTTGGCATTAAGCTCTATGAAGGATTCCTGGAAAACTTTGAGAAGCAGACCACCTTAAAGTGCTCAGCTCATCTTATTATATTCCCAAGGCAGTATTCTCTTTGGAGTGACCATCACCTGTTTGCTGAGAAAAGCTGACCTTCCTCTCATTAAAAATACATGCAACCATATCACATAACAGCTTATGTCTCTGATTTCCATTCTGTCTTTGAACATATTTGAAGTATTTACAATAATAGTGTGTTTGTAGTTTTATTTATTTGTAGCAATTATTTAAGAAAATTTGGTGGTGTATATATGGAAATATCATACACGATCATGTAAAAAAAAGCAAGTCAGAAGACTTTCAGCTCATAACAATTCATGTTATACATGGGTTCCATTCTATCTGCAGTGAAATGATGCATTCATGGCAAAACAGAAAATAAAAGTAGAGCAATTTTAACAGATTATCTGTGCATATTTCACTATATACACACAAAAGATCTCTAAATATTCAAGCATCATCTTTGAAAGAGTGTTTTATTCAGTATTTCAATTCATAAATTATATATTTTGAGAGTAACTTCTCAATTCACTTTCTGACAGAAGTTCCACAGAACCATTGGCTGAAATATAAGCTCAACTGCAAGGAAATAGCAAGAAGCAGAGGGTGAGGGATGAGAAATTACCCACTGGGTACGATGTACACTATTTGCATGATAGTTACACTAAAAGACCAGACCACCACTATGCAATATATCCATGTAATAAAACTCCTCTTGTACCCTCTAAATCTATAAAAATAAAAATGGAGAAAAATAAAAAATGGAAAATTTTTTAAGAGGAAGGAATAAAGAAAAGATAATAGGAAACAGATAAAATCTCAAGACTAAAGGGTCATGTTACCTTCTGTTTTACCAAAATTGTGATTCTACATGTTGTTGAAGAGAAATAACTTACTAGGCTACAAAATTAACAAATGTGAATTTTTTTCTTTTCTTTATTTATTTTATTTTTAAATTGACGCATAGAAATTGTGTATATTTACTGTGTGCCCACATGTTGTTTTGAAATATGTATACACTGCATCATAGCTAATTCAAGAAAATTAGCATATGTATAACCTCATATACTTATTTTATTGTGAGAACACTTAAAACTACTCTACTGTCTCAACAATTTTCAAGAACACAATATTTTGTTATTAACTATAATCATCATGTTGTACAATAGATCTCTTGAACTTGTTCCTCCTAACTAAAATTTTGTATCCTTTGACCAACATCTCCCCAAACCGTCCTTGCCTCTCCAGCCCCTGGTAACCAGCAGGGGTTTTATTCCTTTGTTTTTCCGTAAGTGGTTCCCTGACCTGCTCTCTATTTTTATGAGTTCAATGTTTTCAGATTCCACATATAAGTGAGATCATGCAGTATTTGTTTTCTGTGCCTGGCTTATTTCAATTAACATAATGTCCTCCAGGTTCATCCGTGTTGTCACAAATGACAGGATTTCCTTCTTTATTAAGGCTGAATAGTATTCTATTATTTATATATACTACATTTTCTTTATTCATTTATGGATAGAAGCTTAGATTGAGTTCATATGTTGGATATAGATGTCGTGAGACTTATTCAGTACCATCAGAACAGTTTGGGGGCATGATCGTGAGGCCTCTCTAGCTTCATAGAACTGTGAGTCCATTAAACTTCTTTTTCTTTATAAATTACCCAATCTCGGGTATGTGTTTATCAGCAGTGTGAAAACTGACTAATACAGGTATTGAGAATAATGCTGCAATGAACATGGGAATGCAGATATCTGTTTGACATACTGATTTCTTTTGGATATATACCCAGAAGTGAAATTGTTAGATTATATGGTAGTTCTATTTTTAATTTTTTGAGGAAGCTCCATACTGTTTTACATAATGTCTGTACTAATTTACACTCCAACCAACAGTGTACAAGGGTTTTCTTTTCCCTGCACCCTCATGAGGTATATAGTAATATCTTATTGTGGTTTTGATTTGCATTTCTCTGATAATTAGTGATTTTGAGCATATTTTCATGTATATGTTGGCCATTTGTACGTGCTTTTTGAGAAATGTTTATTCAGATCCTTTGCCAATTTTTGATCAGAATTTAGACTTTAATAAGAGATAAGATGACTAAAGCCCAAGTTACTAATGTTGTAGATACGGTAACTGCTTAAAATGGATTAATTTTCTAATATAATCAGCCTTATGCAGAAGAAAAGCCTGTTGCTACAGTTCCTAGCCCTCCCTGGACCATCCCTTTCCCCCACCTCCACCCCTCTATTATGCTTTTATAAGGCTGGTGGCCTGGTGTCATCATTACAACTCTGTGACTGGTAAAATGGATTTACCAGAGAGGAGAGATGGTCATTATTTCTCCAGTTTATATGTCTGTGAGCCAGGAGCTCTCTGAAGGCAGAGATGTTGTCTTAATTTTCACAATTCCAGAGGTAGGCAAAATAGTTTAGTAAAAAGAGATCATCAGTAACTTTGTATAAAATATAGAAGTGAATCAATCCCAGTCATTCCTGGGGTGATTTAGTTTATCTCATCCTTGACAATCAGGAATCTATCTGGAGGGTGGTTATGATGGGAAATAGAGAAGGTGAACAGGCAATGCCTAGAGCCTAGGGCATTATCCAAACAGACCAGAACTGAGTGGACTATAGGTCCTGGAAAGCCAATAATCAATAGAGCAGAGGATTTGCAAAAATAAACAAATCCTGGTTCATCTTAGTTTTCACTTCTTGACTATGTGATTTTGGCCAATTTCCTTTCTTAGACTTGGTTTCTATTATCAAAATAGCAGACTGTGTGAAAATTAAAGATAGCATAAGCCTGTATGAGGCTAACAAATAATGGATAGAGACTAAATTATTTATAATTATTACAGTTATCTTTAATATCATTAATGTCAGTAAACAATTACCCCCAGAAAACATAATTTTTTTTTAAATGACAGTAAAGTGGAGACAAAGAGAAAATTTCTTCTTCACAATTTTGCCTATGGATGGCTCCTTTCCAATAATACTTTCTCCTTTTTTAAAAAAAAAAAAAATGGTGCTATTAACATGTAAACACCAAATCACTACGGTAAACTAATTGATACCAACTTTGTAAGATGCTAATTCCTACCCTCCTAAATTATCTAAGACTGATTTCCTCAACAGTTATAGTAAGCACACTCTGCTTTCTGTGGTCACATAACCCAAACTCTTCAGATGCACAATTCATAAAGCCAGGATTTGTTTTGTAATCTAAGTAGTTATGAAATAATTAAACAAAAAAAGTTTGGCTTGGTTCAATTGTTTCAGTGAGAGGTTCACAGGTACCATAAGCCCTTGAAGTTGAACATGCAATAATAATAGGAAGGCAAGTTCTCAAATGTTAAAGTAACATTCAGCCAGGTTCTTCTTCACATCAAGTACTTGGACAAGCAGTGGCAAGGTGCTGCGGGTAGACCTGGGCCTCAGAAATCACCAAGAAGGGCAATAGTGAGGTCAGCAGCAAAATCCACATAGAATGAACAATTTGCCTCAATGATAATTCTCCTCTCAGTAAATCATTTCTGCTAAGGCTATATTCCACCAATTTTGAATCTTTTTGATGCAATCTACACTTTTCTAGGAAATCCAATTATCAGAAATGTCTCAAAGCATATGAGTCATAGAGCATTTATCATATAATAAACTGGAACTTATTTTTCCAGTTAATTAGGGAATATTCAAATCAATTTGTAAATCAGGGGTGAACAAATTTCTTCTGTAAAGGGCCAGATAGAAAATATTTTAGGCTCTGCAAGCCAGGTAAACTCAATTCTGTTTTCACAGCACAAAAGCAATATGTAAATAAATAGGCATGGCTACTTATTTACCAAAATAGGTGAAGGGCAGGATTTGGACCACAGGCCAGAGTTTGCTAACCCTGGCAAAATCCATATCGACATCTAAATCATGCTATACAAATTAATTACCAGTTAATTAATATCTGGTTGGAAACTTTATGAAACAATTGCGTGATTTTTCACCATCTCCAAGTAACTTTAGTAATTTAGTAATTTGAGTACTATGAGTATATGAGGTGCTTATCTGCTTAATGAATAAAGGGATGTCAGGTATCAAAAAGCAATGCTTCAAACATGCCATATAGCTCCCTATCCTGTAAAGTTTGTAAACTCTGTGAAGCACATCTGCCACTGTATTCTGCTGACACTTTATTATTTAATTATTTTAATAACCAATTATTATTATTTTTATCATTGCATGTTGATTTTAAAAATGTTTCTATTTTTACCATAAAACTAGTTCATTTAAGAAAATGTACAGGGTGCATCAATCTTAAGGACAGATTTATTCTGTAATTTGGAATTTTTTACATTTTACAAAATTTATATAGTACATATACTGTAGTATATGTTTCCACACCCTAAATTGTGTGGGGCAGTCCTGCAAGCTCCATTTATGGTAAGTGTCCTATACAGCTATAACCATTTTTTATCTTTTATACCTTTTTTTTTTTTTTACTGCAACTTCTCTATGTTTAGATGCACAAATACCAATTGTGTTTAAATTGCCTATGGTTACATGTTGCACAGGTTTGTAACCTAGGAGCAATACACTACACCATAGAGCCTAGGTATGTAGTGGGCTATACCATCTGGTATTGTGTAAGTATACTCTACGATGTTTACACGATGACAAAATAGCCTAACAACACATTCTCAGAAGGCATCCCCATTTCTAGGTAGCTCGGGACTGTACAATAATATTCTATATTCAGTTTTGTCTCCTGCCTTATGAATGAAGACTTTTGTATATTTGAATTTGAAATGGCATTTCTCATTTTGCCAACATACAGCACTGGAACAAAACAAGGGAAGACTGCAGCAGAGCCCTACCCTATTAAGGACACACAAATGGTAACTATTCTTATAAATGATAGCCATGAGTCAGGCAACCCCTAACAACAGGCCCACTGTTTTTCTCCCATTCTGTGACACGTATCTTCTTTTGTCTGTGTAACTGTTGCATGATTCAATGCATGAACTACTTCCCAGTACATAAATCAATTGTGAGGGCAATGAAAATCATGAGATGAATTAAAGTCTTTATATCAGACAGTGTTTCTCGTTTTTCTGCATGCAGAAACCTGGTTGTTGCTTACAGGTTGCAAATTCTAAGATCTGAAATTACACAGTTCTAATGAGAACACATGGACACAGAAGGGCAACAAACACACCAGGGCCAGTTGGTAGGTGGAGGGCAAGAGGAGGGAGAGCATTAGGACAAATACCTAATGCATGTGGGGCTTAAAACCTAGATGACGGGTTGATAGGTGCAAACCACCACAACACACGTATACCTATGTAACAAACCTGCACATTCTGCACATATATCCCGGAACTTAAATTTTTCCAAAAAGTATACATTTTTGAAGAAAAAAATGCAAAAAAAACTAGCTTTCTTTTGATTAAAAAAAGTAAAAAAAAAAAAAAAAAGACAAAATATGTATACATTGTTGAATGGCTCAGTTCAAGTAATTAACATATGCATTACCTCATAGCCATTTCAGTTTTTTGTAATGAGAACACTTAAAATCTACTTTTTAGCAATTTTGAAGTATGCAATGCATTGTTGTTTCCTTTTTTTGTTGTAAAATGTCCTTCTGGAAACATTTTATTTACCTATAAAAGATGCAGACACGTTACACCAAAAAAGAAAAAAAAGATTACAGTTCTTCAGGAGCCTTTGGTATAGCTGGGGTGAGATAAAACAAATACCAAAGGATGAATAACAGCATTGAGTATCATGCCAATTTAATGAATTAAATAAATCACTACAGTAGCAAGTATTAAATAATAGTCCACAAACTCAAGTGTGCAAGAAATAGCACATATATTTCTTTTCTAGAGCAAGTTAATTCTGGACCAGACTGAAAGGAAATTCAACTTGAGTCATGAAGAGGGCCTGAGTTGATGTAGAATTCAGGTCTGGGGAGGCCACCAGTCCCCTGCCCACATTAGTTATTCTGTGACACCATTTTCGTGTCTGCATGATCTCTTTAGACCCAAGGACTCTGCTGCTTCGAAGGCTTTCTTAGAGTTTTACACTCCATGGAAAGGCTGAGTGCTGGCGCATTGAAGTGTTAAAGACTTTTTTGAAGACTATGATGTGGAAAATGGTGATGAGACTGGAAAATGGTGATGAGACAGGAAAATGTGAGCAAAGTTCTAGGCTGATTGGTAGAGAAGGCCTGTCTGAGGGGGTGTGTCTTCTGCTTGCACCATAGAAGGTGAGATCAAACGTCCTACTCAAAACTGGTTTCAATGTGGATGAAGCCACACAGGCATTGAGAGGGTTGAAAAGGTTTATTTACTCACATAAAGAGGCTTTCAGTGGAGAGCAAGGCAGACACTCGAGCTGGTCTGAAACGGCTTGAGAAAAGGAAGAAGCATGTGGCTTGATTTTGTGTTGCAGTTAGAGGGTGGGGCCCAGGCAAGGGTCCCCAGGTGTGGTTGGGGCTGTATGGTTCGACATTTCCCCTGTACCTGTGTGGAGTGAATGTGCCGGTTTTCTTACTGGCTTGCCCAGAGGAGTGGGACTTGAAGCTGTCCTTGGTTAAACATAAAAAAAATGGAGTTCGACTCCTTGTTCCAATGAGGCATGTTAGTTGAGACCGAAGGATGAAAGAACTGGAGGAAGAGCATCCCAGACAAAAGGAATGCACGCAAAAGCCCACGGTGGTGAAAGTCCTTGAACGTTTGAGGAACAGAAAGAGGCCAGAGCGGTGGGAATCTGGCAAGCAGAGGAAGATGCGGTTAGAGAGACCAGAGCATGCAGGGCTCACTAAGTCATGGCTGTGAGTTTGGATTTCATGGTAAGTGCAATAGAAAGCCATTAAAATCTGGTAGCTTGACATGAAATCAGGATTTTATTGCAAGCTTGATAAAACCTGATATCTACATATAGTCAAATAGGAAGAAGAGACAAATCAATGGAATGAATGTCTCTAACATTATTTTATTTATTTTGAGATTGTGTACCCAGATAAACCTAACTCTCTTGCACCAAAGAGTTTAGCCTAAAGTTTAGGACAGGTTTTGGAATTCTGCGAAACTTTTCCCACCTCACCCCCACCCTCACCATAGTGACCACAACACTCTATGGCTACTGAATAAATAATTAAACATAAATATAGGGAAAACATATATACATTTGAGTAGTAAACTAAGTACACTTTATATATGCAGTCCTCCCTTGGTATCCCTGAGGAATCGGTTCCAGGATGCCCAAGGATACCAAGATCTGTGGATTCTCAAGTCTCTGATATACAATGGTGTAGTATTTGCATATAATCTATGCATATCCTATCATCTACTGTAAATCATCTCTAGATTACTTATAACACCTAATACAATGTAAATGCTAGGTAAATAGTTGTTATGCTCCATTGTTAAGAAAAGAATGACAAGAAAAATGTCTGTACCTGTTTAGTGCAGAGGCAATTTAAAAAAAAATATTTTTATTCTGCAGTTGATTGAATCCATGAATGTGTAACCCACAAATACAGAAGGCTAACTGTATATATTCAAATATCATATATAAATACATACATGTGTTCATATATATACACATGCATCTATATGCCTGTGTATATCTACATACGTATGTGCATTAAAAGAAAAATAGCAGACAAAATAAAATTAACAGAGTGTATTTGAGCAAAAGGATTTATGAATTAGGCAGCATTCAAAATCAGGAGAGGTCCAGAGAATTCCACCCAACAGCATGAGCAGTGAGGCTTTAGAGGCCAAACACAGAAGCAAAGTTGAGAAATCACCTGACTGGCTATAGCTAGGCATTTGCTTTATTTGGCCACTGTATGATCAGTTAGCTGCCTAAAATTGGCTGAAGCTCAGCTGTTTGTGAAAGACGGAAAACTCTCTATTTGTTACACGAAATCTGCTCCTAAATTTTGGTTTATGTATAAATTAGGTGGCAGATTTTTATGTAGGAACTCAAAGTATGGAGATGGCCTCAGGCTATTGGCCTTCTGCTTATTTAATTTAACTCACATGCAAATATGTATGAGTACACACATAAACAGATCTTGTGGGTATATGGGGGGGGCAGGGGGTGTGGAGGGAGCTGGGAAGTGTTGTAGTAGACACTGACATAAACTAACATCAGAGCCAGATCTTACATTCAGCTGGAAGGGGATCTAGCTACCCTGCAGCAACTTAAATTTCCCTGATGCTTATTTCTGTTTGTACCACTGCTCCTGTACTATAGGGCTTGGGCAGTTCTCAGCCTCATCCTCTGTCAGTGGGCATCTCTCAAGAGGCCTCCCTGATAAAGACAGCATTAGAGCACCAAACCTGTACAGCTCATGGGTGACTCTGTCCCTCTCCTTCCTTCTCTGTCTCATCTAAATTTTGACTTCTCTGTTTGTCTGCAGCCTTCCATCTGCTTCGTGGAGTGTCTCTTCCCTCTCTCAGCTTGGCATATTCAGACTGACCATCCTTTCTATTAGCATGCCCATTCCATGATCCCACAAGGTAGCACCCTTGGTTTTTGACCTTACCTGCTGTTTGACTCTGCCCAGAAAATGGCACAGTCCCCTCACATGGCACTAACAACTGGTGTTCATGGCAACATGACCCCATGTGATGTACCAGGCGCAAATGAGAGGTTACAGCAGGGTACCCGTGCAGCCGTATCTTCACCTATGAACTCAAATAAGGCAGCTCTTTGTGAAGCAGTGGGGAGGGAATCTTTAGGTAGTAAAAAAAAATATGAACTAAACTTTAGATTCAAACTGAAACCCTGGAAACCCTGTGATCTTAAAACATGTACTTGCTTCTCTGCCTCACAACACCAGACCATCTGCCAACCTCCTTCCTGAGCAGAGCAGTTGCCAGGGCCACGACCAAGAAACTTCACAGTAATTTATTTGCTCTCTGAGCCAGACAGAATCCAGGGACCCAGAAAGGAAAGTCCTGAGTGAGGATGAGAGCACTGCTTTTTTTGGAAAGAGCTTGGCCCTCTAAGATCCACATAATCCTGGAAGAAAGGTGGGTATCAACCTGCCCAAATGGTCCTGGGATGACTATCCAACTTCCTTATCCCTGAGGGGCTCTGGAAAGTCAGAGCAGGTGAGCTGAATCCTCTATGTGATGAGGCAAAGAAACAGAAATCAAGAATGTGGGCACACTGTGGACCACTGCTGCATAAGATATGAGCCCCGTAAAGCACTGGTGTGCTTATTCAGGAAAAAATATGGAAATCTCTCCTCTAAGGCAATGTTTGGGTCAGTGAGCACTATTTCCATATAAGAATGGATGTTCCTTGAGGTTAGGAACAAAAATGAATGGATGAATGAATGTAGCAGTAACTCCGTAACCCAAGTCAGCCTCTTCTTAGGTGAATGATTTACCAAAATTATCTGCATGGTACATCTCCAAGGAACACCTGAGTAGTGTAATACAAAAGGCAGTGACAGAAAATTGGGAGGCTCAAGTGTTAGTCTCGGATCTGTCATTAATTCTGTGACATTAAGAGAACCCTTCACATATTTGCTAATTTTCAAACTTCTGAAACTTGAGGGATTTGGACCAAAAGAGCCCTAAGCCTCTTCTATCATTAATATTATATTCCATTCCTTTCTCAAAAATTGTTTTGGTTTATACTGGAAATGTTAACTGCCCCTCTGGACAGTTCCTGGTTTGTGGACAGTTTTCTTATTCAGATATGCTATGTTTGCACACCACCTGTATCTTGAATTTTCTCCACCACAGTGTTCTGGTCTGAGTCTGTTCTCTCACCTGTATAATGCCCCTAACACCTTGTTCAAGGTGAGAACAGTAGTCTCAATTGTCTGCTGACTGGTGATCACCTTGACTACCATGTTAATTCCTTTTCTAAGCATTAACCAGTGAAGGTTATTGAAGGTGAGTTGCTTTTATGTGGCATAAGCTTAAGAGAGCAAAAAGACATTACCAACACTCTAAACAGCAAAGAACATTCTGAAAGGATCTAGGGCCACCTTGCAAAATGCCAGTAAATCTTTGGTTCTTAATAGGGGTCAAAAGAAGCTACTAAAGTTTCACTTTTTTAAAAGATGGGATACTCTGTGGTGTTTTAGATTAAGAGTTTTAGGCTGCTGCCTAAAGACAAGAGTAGAATAGGGCCTAAAGAAATCTAGTAAATTAGGAAAGAAAATTGCCTGATGCCTGTGTCAAATTCATTCTCGTTTAGTAGTTCTATAAAAGGACAGCAAGTATTTTCTTTCTTAGAAACCACAGAAAGAGTAAGTTGACTTTGGTAAAGGAGAAACATGCTTGGTGCACTTGCCATAAACCCGTCATTTATGAGTTAACACTCTTTTACATTCATGTCCTAGGCCCCATCCTACTGAGTCTCCCCAAAATCTAGGGAAATAGGTGCAACAGGAAGACCCTCAGCAGTTGTTACACAGTATCCCATTCACGCAAACTCTTCTTAAACACTGCAGTGACCCAGAGCTCACTACCCATTGGATGGATCAATACTTTTTTTTGACTAACCTATTGTATTTTTGAAAAGTTCTTTTGGAAAGTTCTTCCTTAAGAACTGTATTTTTCTCTAGGTCACTTTCAAATGCTGCTCCTCAATCTTCCATATTTTTTATACTGTCTTAGCTGGGATAATGAACACTAGCTACTGCCACACACAAGCCTCAAATTCTGAGTGGCCTAAAACAACAGAACTTTCTTTCTTGCTCAAGTCAAGTGCAATGTAGGTTGGAAAGCCAGATCTATTGTGTAGCTTCATCACCTGGAACATGCTGCCACAGCAAGCTAAAAGCAATTTGGCAGAGGCGGATTGGCTCTTATTGACACAGTCCACAAGTGTACCAACACATCTGCTCCTAGCCGGTTGGCCAGAACTAGCCACAAGGCCCCAGCCTAACTGTAGGGATCCTGGGACATGTAAGAAAACACATGGAATTTAGTGGATGCTAATTGTATCTGTGAAACTGTTTCCCCAACGAAGCACACTGATTGGAAGGATGAGGCAGGTACTAAGATTTGATGCATCAAATTTATATTGAATCCTGGAGCAAGATCATGCCAAAGAAAAGCTAGTGCTCCACATTCTGATCATGCAGAGAGAGCCCAGCCATCACTCTCTCAGAGTCTGACATCCGGCTCTGCTGTCTTTGTGCAGTGCCTAGAATAAGATGGTCAGCAGAGGATTTATGTATCTCCTACTTCCCCTCTTTTCTGTGACTTTCCTCCAGTACAGGCTGAGTGTTTAGAGGGCCTTCTTGCATACTGTCCAGCCATTTACAATTCCTGTTTCCTGGGAGCATTTCATCCTCATATCTCCAGACATCAAGAATTTGACAGCATGAAGGAAGGATGCCACATAATTAATGTCATTTATGTTAACTAAAATCATGTTATCTAAATGTATTATGATAGCTCTATAATAAGCGTACTGTTTTGCATTTCTGGTATTCCCAAATGACTGGGCATGAGATTATATCTAGGGAATAGATGTAAGACTTCTTCACTAGGCCAACGAAACTCTCTATTTCAAGTGAGAAACTGAGCCTCAGAGAGATTGAATGATTTATTCATGTCCTGTAAATGGTAAAAGCAGAACAGGAACCCAGGACATCTGACTATTTTTTTTTTTTTTTTATGGAGTCTTGCACTGTCACCCAGGCTGGAGTGCAGTGGCATGATCTCTGCTCACTGCAGCCTCTGCCTCCTGGGTTCCAGCGATTCTCCTCCCTCAGCCTCCCTGGTAGCTGGGATTACAGGCACGTGCCACCACCATGCCCAGCTAATTTTTGTATTTTAAGTAGAAACGCAGTTTCACCAGGTTGACCAGGCTGGTCTCGAACTCCCGACCTCAGATGATCCACCTGCCTTGGCCTCCCAAAGTGCTAGGATTACAGGCATGAGCCACTGCGCTCGGCCTGGAATATGTGACTTCTAATCCAGTGCAAAGTGCTTTGTTAAGAGCATGCCAAGAACTGGATTCCAATCTCCTCTGTGCTATCCCTTTTCAAACATCAGAATGCCAATCTGACTCTTCAGAGAAGAAAAAGAGAGACAGCCAGGCCCACTCATAATAGTACCTGTGGTGTCAGCAGCAAGCCAGTAATAGGCAGTGGCAAATGCACATTTACATTATGCAGAAATTAGGAGCATGATGAGGACAATAAGAGGCCTTGGATGGAATAATTGCTTCCCAGTAGGGTGTTCAAGCCACTCTAGTTTGCTGGTGCCCAGACTATAAATGAATTTGCACTGGAGGTGTGAATGCAGCCAACACAATGGAATTGAAAGGGGAGGAGGCAGCCATAGGCATGGAGTTTTCAAAACCAAATAATATGTGAATTGTTGAAATGCTGTTCAGGAAAATTCACACCACTTTAAACGCTTCCGAGTCAGAGAAAGGAAAAGCAAAATAGCACTATGGCATGGACTCTGTCCTGATTCCTGCAAATTGTGAGAAGTCAACATCCACTTTTGTAATAATAGCCTGGATTGGTATATCAAAAGCCCTTATTAAGCAGCCGTGAATTTTGTAAACATGTTTTACTCTTTCACTGGTACTACCATCATTACATGATAGTAACTGGGCAGTCCATTATGTTGTGGGGTACAATTACTCAGGAGAGAGTACATTCATAACAGTACATTCAGATGACCTCATATTCCCCCAGCATGCTATCCCATGGCAGAATCAGGCATCGGATTACAAAAAGCTTTGGACAAAACCAGAAAATTCATGAGACCTCAGTGGCAATGGCAAATGCATCATAGGCAAGAAATGAATTGATTTTCACCTATGGCATTTGCATGTTAATCTTGTAATCTCCTCTAGTTCTTGATCATTCTGGAAGGCAAAGCGATCTCATTTGTCCCCATCTAAATGCATTGTTTAAAAGCCCCCTTTGATTTATATAGTCCCTGCCTTTTTATGCATAGCAATAATTGTTTATATTTGAGTTTTTGCATTTATATGGCCAGATTTTAACAATGTATTATTTGAGACTTTATGGTGTTTCTAAAGTAGGTTAAACAGATATTATTATCCTCATATTTTAAAATAAGGAAATGAAATGTGAGAGTCAGTAAAGTTAGGTACTTTGCCTAGTGTATTAGTCAGGGTTATCTAGAGGGAAAGAACTAATGGAATATACATATATATATATAAAGGGGAATTTATTAAATATCAACTCACATGATCACAAGGTCCCACAATAGGCTGTCCGCAGGCTGAGGAGCAAGGAGAGCCAGTCTGAGTTCCAAAACTGAAGAACTTGGAGCCCGATGTTCGAGGGCAGGAAGCATCCAACACCGGAAAAAGATGTAGGCTGGGATGCTAGGCCAGTCTCTGTTTTCATATTTTTCTGCCTGCTTATATTCTAGCTGCGCTGGCAGCTGAATAGATTATGGCCACCAGATTAAGGGTGGGTCTGCCTTTCCCAGCCCCTGACTCAAATGTTAATCTCCTTTAGCGACGCCCTCACAGACACACCTAGGATCAATACTTTGTACCCTTCAATCCAATCAAGTCGATACTCAGTATTAACCATCACAAGTCCAACCCTTGTCAACTTGAACCCATACACATCTCCTGAGATCATACATAATCTTCAAATAAAGACAATAATAATGTTATAATTACACCTAACATAATACAACTATCCTTCACACAACTGAAACTCACCAATCCCCAACCCAAAGCTATTACATAAAGTTAACAATATTTAAATGCTGATGTGAAGTCAATAAATCTTATGTCACATGATAAAGGAGAAAGGAAATGAGGATATTTTCTTAGTACACGTGTACACATGCACAAACATGTTTTTAACAAAAGAAGCAGGAAATACTCATGACAGTTACAGTCCTCATTTCTGCAGCTGGTCATGTGGTTGTAGCTGGTATTGATGACTGCCTTCTTCTACTACCCATTCTGTGTTCCCTTTGCCTTCAGCAAGCACCTCAGTAGGTCATAGTTTCTTTCCTGGTGGAGTGACCCAAACCTTCATTCTTGAAGCATCTGGGTCATTTGTAGTCCTGCCTGGATTGGGCTGTTGTAGTTTCCCATTGACCTTAATCACAGGGCATGGTAATACTAAGAGATGCCCTAATGGATCTCCTGTATTCCATGCATACTCTTCCCTACCTCTGTTGTGGAGTAGTAGACTGATTTCATCTTGATATTCCGGGTCAATCACCCCAGCCAACACTGTAACTCCCTTCTTACCCTGTTGACTTAAAGGTAGGAGGAGACCAAAGTGTCCAGGTGGCAATCATAACTTCCAGTTTAATAGAATTGTTGTTGTGTCTCCTGGTGGCAGCATTCCTCCCTCTGGAACTAAGACCTCTAGGCCAGCAGAGCATAATGTCACCGGAACAAGAAGCAAACATTTTGTTAGTAGATCACTAGTGGTGATGGTGAGTGGTGCCACTTCCACTTCCACCCCTTGATTCCTGGCCCCGTGAATCCTGGCTATGGGAGAAACTGTTCCATATATTGGATGCTGATTCAGAGCATACACGGCCTCCTGGAAAACTTAGCCCCAGTCATGCAAAATATAGTCACGTAGTTGATGTTTTAATTATGACTTCAAAAGGCCATTCCACTTTTCTATCAATCCAGCTGCTTCAGTATGATGGGCAACATGGTAAGACCAGTGAATTCCACGAGCATAAGCCCACTGCTGCACTTCTTTAGCCGTAAAGTTAGTGCCTTGGTCAGAGGCAATGCTGTGTGGAATACCATGACGGTGGATAAGGCATTCTGTGAGTCCATGGATGGTAGTCTTGGCAGAAGCAATGTGCGCCAGATAGACAAACCCATATCTAGAGTAAGTGTCTATTTCAGTGAGGACAAACCTCTACCCTTTCCATGATGGAAGAGGTCCAGTATAAACAACCTGCCACGAAGTAGCTGGCTGATTACCTAAGCAAGGATGCCATATCGAGGGCTCAGTGTTGGTCTCTGCTGCTGGCAAATTGGGCACTCAGCAGTGGCCGTAGCCAGGTCAGCCTTGGTGAGTGGAAGTCCACGTTGCTGAGACTATGCATTACCTCCATCCATGCCACCATGGCCACTTTGTTCATGGGCCCATTGGGCAATGACAGGGGTGGCTGGAGAAAGAGGCTGAGCGGTGTCCACAGAATGGGTCATCCTATCCACTTGATTATTAACATCCTCCTCTGCTGAGGTCACCTATTGGTGAGCACTTACATGGGATAAAAATATCTTCACAGTTTTGTACCACTCAGAGATGTCCATCCACCTACCTGTTCCCCAAATTTCTTTGTCACCAATTTTTCAATCATGCTTCTTCCAAATCGCTGACCATCCAGCCAAACCATTGGCTACAGTGCATGAATCAGTATATAATCACACATCTGGGGATTTCTCCTTCCATGCAAATGCACAACCAGGTGCACTGCTCAAAGTTCTGCCCACTGGGAAGATTTCCCTTTACCACTGTCCTTCAGGGATGTTCTAGAAAGGGGCTATAGTGCTGCAGCTGCCTACTTTCAGTTGGTGCCTGCATATTGTGCAGAACCATCTGTGAACCAGACCCTAGTCTTCTCTTCTTCTGTCAAATGATCATAAGGAACTCCCCATAAGGTCATTGGTGCAGGCTGGGAGAGAAGGCAGGATGGCAGGAGTGGAGACCATGGGCATTTGAGCCACTGCCTCATGTAACTTACTTGTGCCTTCAGGACCTGCTCAAGCCTGATCACATATATACCACTTCCATTTGATGATGGATGCTGCTGTGCACGATCCACTTTATGGCTAGATGGGTCAGAAAGCACTCAGTTCATGATAGGCAGGTCAGGTCGCATGGTGACTTGATGACCTATATGCAAATGTTCAGTTTCCACCAAAGCCCAGTAACAGACCAAGAGCTGTCTCTCAAAAGGAGAGTAGTTATCTGCAGAAGACAGCAGGGCCTTGTACCAAAATCCTAGAGGCCCCTGCTGCGATTCACCTATGGGGCCTGCCAAAGGCTCTGAACAGCATCCCTATCTGCCACTGACACCTCAAGCACCATTGGATCCGCTAGGTCATATGACCCAAGTGGCAGAGCAGCTTGCACAGCAGCCTGGACCTGCTGCAGAACCTTCTCCTGTTCTGGAACCCACTCAAAACTGGAAACCTTTCAGGTCACTCAATAAATGGGCTGGAGTAGCACACTCAAATGAGGAAGGTGTTGCCTCCAAAATCCAAGTAGGCGCACTAGGCATTATGCCTCTTTCTGAGTTGTAGGAGGGGCCAAATACAGCAACTTATCCTTCACCTTAGAAGGAATATCTCAACAGGCCCCACACCACTGGACTTCTAGAAATTTTACTGAGGTAGAAAGTTCCTGAATTTCAGTTAGATTTCACATCCTCTGGCATGCAAATGTCTCACCAGTAAGTCCAGTGTGTTTGCTACTTCTTGCTCACTGGATCCACTCAGCAGAATGTCATCAATGTTATGGACCAGTGTGATATCTTGCAGAAGCGAGAAGCAATCAAACTCTCTCTGAATAAGATTATAACACAAAGTCAGAGAGTTGATATACCCCTGAAGTAGGACAGTTAAGGTATATTATAGGCCTTACCAGCTGAAGGCAAATTGCTTCTGGTGGGCTTTATGGACAGGAATAGAGAAAAAGGCATTTGCCAAGTCAATGCCTGCATATCAGGTACCAGGAGTTGTGTTAATTTGCTCAAGCAATGAAACCACATCTGCTACAGCAGCTGCAATTGGAGTCACCACTTGGTTAAGCATACAATAATCCACTGTCATCCTTCAAGATCCATCTGTTTTCTGCACAGGCCAAATGGGAGAGTTGAACAGGGATATGGTGGGAATCACCACCCCTGTGTCTTTCAAGTCCTTGATGATGGCACTAATCTCCGCAATCCCTCCAGGGATGCAATATTGTTTTTGATTTACTATTTTTTCTAGGCAGAGGCAGGTGTAATGGTTTCCATTTGGCCTTTCCCACCGTAATAGCCTTCACCCTACCAGTCAGGGAGCCAATGTGGGGGTTCTGCCAGCTGCTAAGTATGTCTACACAAATTATTCATTCTGCTGGCACTGGGGAAATGACCACAGGATGAGTCCAGAGACCCGCTGGACTCACTGTAAGTCAGACTTGAGCTAAAACTCTACTAATTACCTGAGCTCCATAAGCCCCCTACTTTAACTGGAGGACCATAATGATGTTTTGGATCCCCTGGAATCAATGTCAGCTCAGAGCCAGTGTCCAGTAGTCCCCTAAATGTCTGATCATTTCCTTTTCCCCAATGCACAGTTACCCTGGTAAAAGGCTGGAAGTCTCCCTGGGGAAGTACGGGAGAAAGACTCACTGCATAAATTGTTGGTAATGTAGTGGGGTCCTTCCTCAAGGGGATCCAGCCTCCCCTTCATTCAAGGGGTTCTGAGTCTGTAAACTGGCTCAACTCTTGAAATTGATTGAGGGGCCATGATTCTCTGTTTTTATAATTCAAATTACTCTCTTGTCCACTCGACCTATAAGTTTTCTGCTTGTATAAATTAAGTAGGAATGCAGTAGGTTTCCTATCAATTTTACTTCTAAGAACACCATGATTAATTAGCCAATGCCAGAGCTCTACATGAGTCAGACTATTCTGATTGCTGCTTTGCCTCTGCTGTCCATTATGGTAGCTACACCCATCTTGCCTTTGACAGTTGAGTGCTGCCACTTGGCCCCTGCCACCTTGGGATCCAATTTTTCCCATTGTATTTCAATTTTGTAGTTGAGTGACTGTGGTTCCCACTGTTAGATCTGACATACAGAGAAGAGCAATTACAGGGCCCTTCAAAGATGCAGGTGCTGCCCTCACAAATCTATTTCACAAGGCATTGGTCAAGGGTATATCTTCTGGACCCTCCCAGCTGGGATGAGTAGGTCTAAAGTGGCTAATACACTTCCCCATCCCAAACTCCCTAAGCCTTTGGATCCCTTCCTCTATATTAAACCAAGGAAGATCAGGCATTTCCAGCTCACTCACAGTGGGCATCTTTTAGTCCACATTTCCGCTAACCAAGCAAATAAACTATTAGAACCTTTTTTAACTCCTTGAGCTGCAACATTAAATGCAGAGTTCCTATTTAGTGGGCCCAAATCAATAAATTTAGCCTGATCCAACTCTATGTTCCTTCCACCATTATTCCACACCCTTAATATCCATTCCCATGCCGTTCTCCATATTTCTGCTTATATAAATTAGAAAACTCAAACAGTTCTTTTCAAGTGTAGTGCACCTCCTCATGGGTCGTGCTCTCAACATCGCCTCTAGGGGCCTGCTGGGACTTTAGTCTAGTTATAGGTCTAGAAGCAAACAGAGCTGTTGGGGGTGGCTCCTGAAGAGAATCAACATTATCTTGCCTGTCAACTGCCTCAGGGGAGGCCACCACTGTGTCCTCAGGCAGCAGAGGGTTTATTTTCTCAGACAAAGGTGGAAAGGCTGATGGCAGCATGGGTTGGGGAGGGGATGTTGCCACTACTGGGGATGGGGAAGCTGTTTCCTCTGGCAAAAAAGGTAAATCAGAGTTTACAAACTCAGTGTTCCCAGTTTCATCAGGGTCTTCCCACACATCCCCATTCCTGGCTGCAGAGTCCCACTCTTTTCCAATCAATGCCCTCATTTTAACAGTAGACACCTGGTGAGGCAGTGCACACACCTTTTGTTGCAGGTCAGCCACTTGCATGATAAGAGGTTGTATCTGTTTTTCCACAATTTCAGCTCTTTCTCTACAGGAGATAAGACTCTCACTCAGGGCAATCTTAGCAGATTTGAGGCTCAGTATCTGCTTCTGAAGTCGGGAGATAGAATCCCCAAGTTCAACATTTTCTTTCATCACTTTTTTCACTGAACTTAGGAGAAACCAACCAGCTTCATGATGTTCTTTGTTTCTCCACATGTTGTCAAAGGTATTATGTATAGAGTCACTAAACTCCTTGCTTCTCATGAGCAATGAATCAGGAGTGTCAAATGCATTTATTTCACATAACTCTCTAAACAGTTCACAATAAAGACTATCAGTGTTCTCCATACTATCAGAAGTAGATCCTTAGCATTTTTGGGTCTAATCATATTAAGCAGCCAACTCTAGAAACCCCAAAACCAATGAAAGAACTCCATTCTTAATATTCCGTTCCTCTAGAACCATTCCTGGTACCAACATCTGTAGTAGTCAGCGTTCTCTAGAGGGACAGACCCATTGATTCAAGCGATTATCCTGCCTCAGCCTCCCGAGTAGCTGGGACCACAGGCACGTGCCACCACACCTGGCTAATTTTTGTACTTTCAGTAAAGATGGAGTTTCACCATGTTGGCCAGGCTGGTCTCAAACTCCTGACCTCAGGTGATCCACCCACCTTGGCTTCCCAAAGTGTTGAGATTACAGGTGTGAGCCACTGCGACCAGCCTCCACCACCTTCTTATCTTTACCACTCCACAATTCCTGCCCAGGAAGATGGCCTCCTCTGGCTGGCTAAAATTACAATTCTAGAATTCTCAGAACCAATGCTACATGGGGAATGGAAAGAATTAACTCCTGGTAATCAAAAATTTCTGAAAAATGCTGCTCTCCGCTGTTGCACACTTTATTTCCTTTTGTTGTCCAATTAATGAAAGATTAGTAGAAAAATAGTCTGGAAATGAGGCTTTAGGGGAAAGAAATTTTATTATCAAGACATCACAGTAACTGTAATCAGTTAACAGTAATTTATGCAATATCACAAAGTACAGATTGGGCAGTTTAAAACTAATAAACAGGAATAAGTAGCAACCTTGCTGGAAACAGAAATCTAGAAACTCTCAACTTAGAATACTGTATCAAGCAAAGTTTTATTTCAAACATGAAGGAGAAATAAAGACTTTCACAGAAAAACAAAACCTGAGAGAATTTAACATCAGACATGTCTTACAAGAAATGCTAAAAAGAGGCCTTCAATATGAAAGGATACTAGTGTGCAACAATAAATCATCTGAAAGTATAAAACTCACTGGTAAAAGTAAGTACACAAAGATAGAATATGTTAATACTTAAAACTTGTTGTGTAAAACATTCATATATTTAGTGTAAAGAATAAAAGACAAACCTACAACAATTTGTTCAGAGACAATATAAAAAGGTTTAGAGACAAAAAAAGTCAAAAAATGAAAAAATTGAGTTAAAGTGTAGAGTTTTTTTAGGTTTCTCTTTGCTTTGTTTTTCTTTGTGATTAGAGTTAAGTTGTTATCAGTTTAAATTGGTTTTAAGATGTTTTTTACAAGCTTCATGGTAACCACATTGTCAAAACCTATACTAGATACACACACACAAAAGAAAAAATAAAAAGCAAGAAATTACAACATTCTGCCAGAACAAAATCACTTACGCACAAATAAAGATAGCAAGAAAGGAAGAGAGGACTAACAAAGCACTCAGAAAACAAATAACAAAATGGCAGTACTAAGTTCTTACCTATCAATAATAACATTTCATGTAAATGGACTAAATTCTCCAATTAAAAGACATAGAATGTCTTGAGTGGATAAAGAAGTAAGATTCAATTATATGCTGCCTAGAAGAAACTCACTTCACCTATAAAGACTATAAAGACACATACACTGAAAATGAAGGAATGGAAAAAAAAACTTTTCCATGAAAATGGAAACAAACAAAAGAGCAGGAGGGGCTAGCATGACATCACATAAAATAGATTTCAAGACAAAAACTATGAAAAGAGACAAAAAAGTAATTATACAATGATAAATGGGCCAATTCAACAAAAGGATATAACAATAGTAAATATATATGCATTCAATGCTGGATCACCCACATATATAAAACAAACATTATTAATGCTAAAGAGAAATGTAGACACCCCCCCCTCCAGTACAATAATAGTTAAGAACTTTAAAATTTCACTTTCAGCTTTGGACAAATTATATAGACAGAAATTCAACAAAGAAACATCAGACTTCATCTGTACTTAGGCCAAGTGGACCTAAAAGACATTTACAGAGCATTTTATCTAACAGCTACAGAATACACATTCTTCTCATTAGCACATGAAACATACTCCAGGATAGACCATCTGTTAAAGCATAAAACAAGTCTCAAAAATTTCAAAAAAAATTGAAATTATATCAACTATCTTTTATGAACACAATGAAATAAAACTAGAAATCAATAACAAGAGGAACTTTGGAAACTATAAAAATGTGTGAAAATTAAACAACATGCTACTAAGTGACCATTGGGACAATGAAGAAATGAAGAAGAAAATTTAAAAATTTCTTGAATCAAATGACAATGGAAACACAAGATACCAAAATCTATGGGTTATAGCAAAAGAAGTACTAAAAGGGAAGTTTTTAGCAATAAATGTCAACATCAAAAAAGTAGAAAGACAAAAAAACAACCTAATGATGCATCTTAAAGAACTAGAAAATCAAGAACAAGCCAAATCCAATTAGTAGAAGAAGAGAAATAATAAAGGTCAGTGCAGAAATAGAAGAAATTGAGACTAAATAAATATAAAAGTTTAATGAAATTACAAGTTTTTTGAAAAGATAAACAAAATTAGCAAACCTTATGCCAGACTAACTTGAAATACAAAGAGAAGAGCCAAATAAATAAAACTAGAGATGAAAAAGGAGACATTACAACGGATACCACAGAAGTTAGAAGGATGATTAGAGACTATTATGAACAACTATATGCCAATACATTGAGAAACCTAGAAGAAATGGATAAACTCTCAGACAATAGAACCTTCCAAGATTGAACCATGAAGAAATAGAAAACCTGAACAGACCAATAACAAGTAATGAGATCGAATTAATAACAGTTTCCCATCAATGAAAAGTCCAAGACCTTATGGGTTCACACCTGTTGAATTCAACCATTTAAAGGACTAATACCAATCCTACCCAAACTATTCCAAAAAATTTAGCAGGAGGAGAAGTAAATAGCTATCCTTTTGGAAAAACAAATACTTTATCAAGGTATAATTGACATAATAAACTGTGTATATTGAAAGTATGTAATTTGGTAACTTTTAGTTTATGTAAACTCCATGAAGTCATCCCTACAAGATACCTTATTCCCCTTTATATTCTCTCCCTCCAAATCTTTACGCTCATCTTCAGGCAAAAGCAGGAGAAGAAGGGTGTCTCAGCTCCAGAAGAAAAAATAATTTGCTCATATCCTTTGCCCACATGTTCTCACTCATAGGTGGGAATTGAACAATGAGAACATATGGACACAGGAAGGGGAACATCACACACCAGGGCCTGTGGTGGGGTGGGGGGAATGGGGAGGGATAGCATTAGGAGATATACCTGATGTTAAATGACGAGTTAATAGGTGCAGCACACCAACATGGCACATGTATACATATGTAACAAACCTGCACATTGTGCACATGTACCCTAAAACTTAAAAGTATAATAATAATAAAAAAAAAGAAAAAATAATTTGCCTTTTCTCTACCTTATTCTCTCTGTACTCTTGGCTGATTAGATAGTGCCCACCCACACGGGTTGAGGACAAATCTTTCTTACTCAGTCCACTGATTTAAATTCCAATCTCTTCTGGAAACGCCCTCACAGACATAGTCAGCTATTTGGGTATCACTTAATCCAGTGAAGCTGACACATAAAATTAACCATCACAAAGTACATACACATTAAAGATTGGCATGTCCTGGAGAATTGCCCCTTATATCATTATGTAATGCATACCTTTATGCCTGAAAACTTTCTATGCTTTGAAGCCTATGGTATCTGAAATTAACATAGCTACTACCACTTACTTTTACAGCTTTCTTTGAACAGTGATAGCATGGTGTAAATTTATCCATATTTTAACTTTTAAACTATTAGTGTCTTTCTGTTAGAAGTGCCTTTTTTATAGGCAACAAAATTGGGTTTGACAATATATGCCTTTAAATGAAATATTAAGCTCACTTACATTTATTGTGATCATTGATATGGTTAAGTATAGCATGTTGCTATTCACTTTTGGGTTTTGTTCGGTTGTATATCTTAGTGTCTTTTTTCCTCTTATACCTCTTCTTTTCTGTCTTTTGGATTAATTTAATTTTATTTGCATTCTGTCTTCTCCTCTTTGTTGGCTTTTCAGCTAATTCTGTACTGTTATTTTATTGGTTGCTATAGGTTTATATTAGTTATCTCTAACATATAACAGTCTATATTCCAGTGGTATTATAATAATTCACACATAATATACTAACATTATAATAGCATATTTCATTTCTCTTGTGTTTACCTTAAAGCTTTGTACATTAACATAGATTATAAGCTGCAGACTACATTCTTAAAATTTTTTTAAAGATTCAATTAAGTTTCAAAATATTTACATAATAAGAAAAGCTTATTATAGACTTACCCATGGAGTTATCATTTTAAGCATTTCTTGTTTCTCTGATTAGATCCATACTTCCATCTGGTATCATTGACCTTCTGCCTGAAGGACTTCCTCCAAAATTTCATGTACTATAAGGCTGCCAGAGATGAATTCTTTCAGATTTTTTTCTTTTATACAAAACAAGCATAATTTATTATTTATGATTTATTAAATGATTAGCATTTGAAATACAGCTTAAAATATTTAAAACCATAAAGAAATCTAACTGTAACCTTGAATAACACTATTATTGGAATATCTCAGTCTGATACTCTTGTATTCACATTTAATTGACTGCTATATTTAAGAATGGCATTTTATTTTTACTATATCTGAATTCATATAAAAGCAAGTTATATTGTTTTTTGATTACATTTTATTTATTTACTTTTTTAACTTTTATTTTTATTTCAAGGTTACATGCACAGGTTTGCTATATAGGTAAATTTCAAATCAAGAGAGTTTGGTGTACAGATTATTTCATCATCCAGGTAATAGGCATAATACCTGATAGGTGGTTTTTCAGTCCTCACCCTCCTCCCACCCTCTACTCTAAAGTGGGCCCCAGTTTCTATTTTTCCCTTCTTTGTGTCTATGTATACTCAGTGTTTAGCTGCCACTTATAAATGAGAACATGTCGTATTTGGTTTCTGCTCCTGTGTCAATTCATTTAGGATAATGGCCTCCATCTCTATTTATGTTGCTGCAAAGGACATGATCTCATTCTTTTCTATGGCTGCATAATAGTCCATCATGTATCTGTACCATATTTTCTTTATCCAGACTACCACTGATGGTACTTAGTTTGATTCCATGTCTTTGTTTTTTTGAATAGTGCTTTGATGAACATAGGCATGCATATGTCTTTATGGCAGAATGATTTATATTCCTTTGGGTATATATCCAATAATTGGAATGCTGGGTAAAATGTTAATTCTATTTAAATTATTTAAGTAACCACCAAGCTGCTGAACTAATTTACATTCCCACTTGCAGTGTATAGGTGTTGCCTTTCATTGCAACCTCACTAACTTCTGTTATTTTTTGACTTTTTAGTAATAGCCATTCCGACTGGTGCAAGATGGTATGTCAGTGTGGTTTTAATTTGCATTTCTCAAATGATTAGTGATGTAGAGGGTTTTTCATGTTTGTTGGCTGCGTGTACATGTTCTTTGAAAAAGTGCCTTTTACGTCTTTTGTCTGTTTTTAATGGGGTTGTCTTTTGCTTATTACTTTTTTTAAGTTCCTTATAGATTCTGAATATAAGACATTTGACAGATACATAGTTTGCAAATATTTTCTTCTATTCTGTGGGTTGTGTATTTACTCGGTTGATAGTTTATTTTGCTGTGCAGAAGCTCTTTAGTTTAATTAGGTCTAATTAGTCAATTTTTGTTTATTTTGCAATTGTTTTTGGCATCTTTGTCATGAAGTCTTTGACAGGTCCTATGTCCAAAATGGTATTTCCAGATTTTCTTCTAGTGTTTATTCAGTTTTAGGTTTTACATTTAAATCTATTTTTTTTTAATTATTTTTTTTTTATTATACTTTAAGTTTTAGGGTACATGTGCACATTGTGCAGGTTAGTTACATATGTATACATGTGCCATGCTGGTGCGCTGCACCCACTAACTCGTCATCTAGCATTAGGTATATCTCCCAATGCTATCCCTCCCCCCTCCCCCACCCCACAACAGTCCCCAGAGTGTGATATTCCCCTTCCTGTGTCCATGTGATCTCATTGTTCAATTCCCACCTATGAGTGAGAATATGCGGTGTTTGGTTTTTTGTTCTTGCAATGGCTTACTGAGAATGATGGTTTCCAATTTCATCCATGTCCCTACAAAGGACATGAACTCATCATTTTTTATGGCTGCATAGTATTCCATGGTGTATATGTGCCACATTTTCTTAATCCAGTCTATCATTGTTGGACATTTGGGTTGGTTCCAAGTCTTTGCTATTGTGAATAATGCCGCAATAAACATACGTGTGCATGTGTCTTTATAGCAGCATGATTTATAGTCCTTTGGGTATATACCCAGTAATGGGATGGCTGGGTCAAATGGTATTTCTAGTTCTAGATCCCTGAGGAATCGCCACACTGACTTCCACAATGGTTGAACTAGTTTACAGTCCCACCAACAGTGTAAAAGTGTTCCTATTTCTCCACATCCTCTCCAGCACCTGTTGTTTCCTGACTTTTTAATGATTGCCATTCTAACTGGTGTGAGATGATATCTCATAGTGGTTTTGATTTGCATTTCTCTGATGGCCAGGGATGATGAGCATTTTTTTAACAAACAACCCCATCAAAAAGTGGGCGAAGGACATGAACAGACACTTCTCAAAAGAAGACATTTATGCAGCCAAAAAACATTTAAATCTTTAATCCATCTTGAGTTGAGTTTTTATGATGTAAGAAAGGGGTCCAGTTTCATTCTGCCTACAACTGGCCAGTTATCCCAACACCATTTATTGAATAGGGAGTCCTTTCCTCATTACTTGTTTTTGTAAACTTTGTCAAAAATCAGATGGTCATAGATGTGCAGGCTTTTTCCTGGGTTCTGTGTTCTATTCCATTGTTCTACAGTGGAATAGATAACCGTAGGTCATAGTATAGTTTGAAGTCAAGTAATGTGATACCTCCAGCTTTATTCTTTTGGCTTAGGATTGCCTTGGCTATTTGGGCATAGATATGTTCATAATAGTCTCTTAAGATTTTTTTTGTATTTCTCTGGGGTCAGTGGTAAGGTTCCTCTATGTGTGATGTTAGGTTGTGAATTTGAGATCTTTCTAACTTTCTTATGTGGGTGTTTGGTGCTATAAACTTTCCTCTTCACATTGCTTTAGCTGCGTCCCAGAGGTTCTGGTTTGTTGTATCCTTGTTTTCATTAGATTCAAAATTTTTTTTGATTTCTGCCTTAATTTCATTGTTTACCCAGAAATCATTCAGGAGCAGTTGTTTAATTTCCATGTTATTGTATGATTTTTTAGCAATCTTGTTAGTATTCATTTCTATTTATATTTTGCCATGGTCAAGAGTGTGGTTGGTCTGATTTTGTTTTTTTAAATTTGCTGAGAATTGTCTAATGGCTAATTATGTGGCCAATTTTAGAGTATGTGCCATGCACAGAGAAGAAGAAGGCACATTCTGCTGTTTTGGGATGAGGAGTTCTGTAGAAGTCTGTCAGGTCCATTTGGTCCAGTGTCTAGTTCAGGTCCCAATTATCTTCCGACTTGTAGGATTTCTGCTAAATGGTCCACTTTAGCCTAATGGGGTTCCCTTTGTAAGTCACTTGCCCCTTCTCTCTTGGCTGCCTTTAATATATTTTCTTTCATGTTGACCTTAGATAATCTGAAGACTATGTGCCTTGAGGGTGATTGTCTTGTATAGTATCTCTCAGAGGGTCTCTGGGTTTCCCGAATTCAAATGTAGGCTTCTGTAGTGATACTGGGGAAATTTTGTGGATGATACCTTTTAATATATTTTCCAAGTTGCTTGTTTTCTCTCCCTCTTCTTCAGAGACACCAGTGATTCATAGATTTGGTCTGTTTACATAATCTCATAGGTCTCAGAAGTTTTGCTACTTCTTTTTTATTATTTTTCCTTATTTGTGTCTGACTGAGTTAACTTGGAGAACCAGTATTCGAGCTCTGAGATTCCTTCCTCAGCTTGGTCTATTCTGTTGTTAATTCTTGCAGTTGCATTACAACATTCTTACAGTGTGTTTTTTCAACTTTATTGGATCAGTTTGATGGTTTCTCCACATAGCCATTTTGTCTTTCATTTCCTGTATTGTTTTGTTGTATTTTTTAGATCTTTGGATTGGATTTCAACTTTCACCTAAATCTCGATGATCTTTGTTCCTATTCATCTTCCGAATTCTATGTCCGTCATTTCAGCCATTTAAGCCTGGTTAAGAACCATTGCTGTGGAACTAGTGTGGTCATTTGGAGGTAAGAAGACACTCTGGCTTTTTGAGTTGCCAGATTTCTTGCATTAGTTCTTTCTTATTTGTGTGGGCTGATGTTCCCTCAATCTTCAAAGTTTGATGTCCTTTGGATGGGTTTTTTTCTTTTATCTTCTTTGATGTCCTTGGGGTTTTGATTGTGGTATAAGATGGGTGCAGTCAACTGGCTTCAATTCTGGAAGATTTCAGGAGTTCATGGCTCGGCTCAGCACTCCTGTGCTGTGTTTTCTAACTCTGGAGGGCTGGTAGTGGGTGCCTGGCTTTGTTCTCTGCCCCCTCGAGGTTAGAAACCTGTTGCACTGAAGGAGCTAAATTGTTCCCGGTCCACTAGCCCCAACATTCCAATGGCGGGTGGGGTGGGGTGTGCCAGCCAAAGCACTTTGTAGGAGGAGTGGCATGGGATCCATGCTTGCTCACATGTGACAGCAGCCATGGTGACAAAGTGGGTTGCATACAAGGCAGCTGGCCCAGTGCACTGTCAGGAATGGGACAGATGCATCCATGCATGCATTCACAGTGGTGATGGAATGGCAGAGTGCCCACATGTCAGCAGAGCTGCAAGAGGGATGCCTGTATCCGTGCACACACTTGCACCAGTGGCAGTGGCAGCACAGCAGGGGTGGGACATTAGTGTGGGCAGGAGCACTGGCATCCATGCACATACTTGCCCTGGTGGTGGCAGTGCTGGTGCAGTGCAGGCAGGGTGGTGGTGGGGGGGTGAGGTTCAGTGTCTGTGCATGCACTTGTGCCAGCAGAGGCAGCAACTGTGTGGTTTGCTAGCAGGAGTGGGTGGGGCAGCATAGTGTGTTTGTGTTCCTTTCAGCAGTGGTACCATGGGCTATCTGCACACATGTCCTATCAGTGAAGAAGTGGGGAGGTTCAGTCATGTGCATGCATCAGCAAAGCAATGGGGGATGGCTGTAGGACAGTGCATTAAGCAAAGTGTCAGGGGGAGGTTGAAGTGGGGTGGGGAAGGCTGCAGGTGAGCTTGTTGTGTCAGTAGGGTCCAGTGTGCTGGTGCTCTCCGATGGTTAGGTGTGGCCTGCCAGCAAAGGAGGTATGATGAAGGCCCCTGCACAGCACCCTGGTTGGGCATCCAAGGCTGTACTGCAACTGGATGTGGCCAGGCTGGGGCCCTGGAAGAGGTTGGCAGACAGAGGTGAGCTCAGATGGAACTGGCCCCATCCCACAGTCAAGATTGCCCTGCTCTGTACAGTCTTCCAAAGGCTAACGCCACATAGAGGAGTTTGGCCAGCCCTGGGGATGGGCATCGCTGGCCATGCTCCACTGTAGCCATTCTTATGCCAAAACCTCTGGGCTCCACACAGGCTGGAATCCTGCTCCTACCACCTTTCTAAGAGGTTGTCTCTGCCAGCTCAAGTGTCCCTGGGGGTCATGGGTTCTCCTGCAGCTAGGATTCCATAGGTCTGTGGCAAGAGTGAACCACTCTTCATCTGATCAACTTAATTCTCCCCCATGAGTCACTGAGGGTCAGGAGCATGTCCTGGTGCTCAGTAGCCCCATACAGGGTTCCCAGCTTCCTCCCCCTTCAGTCCAATGTCTGCATCCTCCCTGCATCCATTCTCAATGCCTTCCCTCTGAAGATCTGCTAGGAGTGTGCCAGTTTTCCCAATGTCCTGGTCCTTCCATGGGAGATGTCCCTCCAGGCTGCATTTAATTGGCCATCTTGGCTCTCTCTCTTTCAGATTTTCTATATCAAAAATATCATTATTTTGCCTTTAAGGATACTTCATAGGATAAATATTTTCTTGGTTATTTCCTTTCAGTACACTAAATATATTGCTCTACTGTCTTCTTAATTATATAGCTGATGATATATATTCCAACATTCTTTTCATTCTCTAACTATAATGTACTGTCCTTCTCTGAGTGCTTTTAAGATTTTTTTCTTTATCACTGATTTCTTATTATCACTGATTTCTTTAAGACTTTCTCTTCATCATGAGTATGATGTATCTTGGTATTGTTTTGTTTATGTTCATTTTGTTTAGAGTTGATTGAGTTTCTTGGATCTGTAGACTTATAGTTTTCATCACCTTTGGAAAAAGTTTGGTCATTATTTCCTCAAATAATTTTTTTTACTCTCCTAAGGGACAGAAATTACCAGCATATTATGCTTCTTGAAGTTTTCTCACAGCTCAGTAATGTTCTTTTCATTTCTTTCCAGTTTCTTTTTTCTGTCTGAGTTTCATTTTAGAAAGTTTCTATTGTTGTATGATCAAGTTCACTACTCTTTTCTTCTGCAATGTCGAATACCATTCATTGTATTTTTCATTTCACTTTATAATTTTCATTTCTAGATGTCTATCTAGGTTCTTATGTCTTCCTTCTCTCAACTTTTCTAATATCCTTGTCTACTGAATCTAACATTATGAAGTCTTATTTATGGGTTATATTTTCCTGTTTCTTTGTATATCTGATAGATTTTAATTATATATCAGATACTGTAAATTTTATCTCTTTGGGTGCTAGATATTTTTGTGCATTTATAAATATTTTTGAGTTTTGTTTTGGTATACAATTAAGTTACTTGAAAACAGTTTGATCTTTTGGGCTATTGTGTTTAAAATATATTAACCAAAATTGCAGCAGTCTTTAGTTTATGGCTAATTTTGCCTTGCTCCCGACGCGAAACCCTTCTACGTATTTATCCAATTTTTCATGAATTATTAGGTTTTCCAGTTTGGCTCCTAGAAACAGGAACTACTCAGTCTTGTGACTGGGAATTTTCACATCTAGTTTTATCTCTCACTGTAGTCTTACCTTTCTAGTCCACTGTCCCACAAACTCTAGCTCTTTTGGTCAACCTGGACCCTCAGCTTCATCTCTTCAACTCAAGGGGTCTCCTAGGCTTCACCCGGGTTCTACCTTCCCAGGTTACAGCCTAGAAACTCTCTTAAATTGGTAAACTGCAGTAGTCAATGGGCTCAAGTCACTTGCTTCTCATCCCTTAGGGGATTATTGCTTGATGTTGTATCTTGAAAATCACTTTTCCATATATTTTGTCTAGTGTTTTGCTTGCTTAATGTGAGATGGTATTTTTCCTGTTATACCATCTTCACAGCTCTTTTGTAAAAAAGAATTTAACGTCTTTTTTTATCATTATGACTTTAGAAATCATATTCTTTCAAATATTTGAGATAAACTTTGGTGCTTAGAATAGGGGCTTGCCATATGGAATAAGTAAGCAACATACAGGTTTAATAGCAGGATACTGTCAATATCAAAATATCTTTTTAGAACTGTTTATCTTTTTAAATTATATTAATTTTCTGTATCATTGAGTCTATAGCCAAGGTATCTATTTTTCTGAGCATCATTAAAATGAAAGAAAAGAGCCGTGAATACCACTATATTTGAAGGTAAAGTGATATGGGTAAGTTATACACAAACTCAAAGACGCATGCCTTCATTTAGATCTTTATGGTGTTCCCCAAAACGATCCTTCCTATTTAGTTAGTAGTTTCCAAGCATCCTCCACAACCCTAACCTAACTTGCAAACAGATAATTTTAGAAATTAAAAAAGGGATAATTGTAGATATATCTTCAACCCAAAAAAATGCATTCTGCTTACTCTACTTAAAACGAAACCTCACATGATTTCTGATGGTCCTTACCGCCAATCTCCTTAAAAAAGTAACTGATGATCAATTCTTATTCCTCACATTATAGCTCCCAACCTGATGGCAATGTTACCCAAATCTACTAATTGCCAAATTCAATGACTGTTGTTAGATTTTTTTCATTTCCTTTTATATATGACCTCATTGAAATGTTTGAAACCTTTGAAAACTCTTATCCTCTTGAAATATTTTTATTCCATTCATTCCATTCACTGCTCCTCAGGGTTCACTCATTATATCTCACCTAGACTGTTACAATAGCCATGTAATTATAGAAGGCATTCAGTAATTGGTGATAACATAATATAACAGAACATAAAAACAGGCAAATTGGAGATGCCTCATTTGAAAGAAGCATTGTCATCCTAACATGTTGTGTTTTTTTATTAATTAGAAAAGTAAACCAAAAACATGTTTCTATTTTGTACTCATTTTATTCAATAAAGAACTCTGTTGCAAATGGTTCAGAATATATGAATTACTAATATGCCTTGAAGTGTTATTTCTCATGCAGGAAGAGGAAGAGTGATTGCCTGATGTTTACTCTCACAAACACACTTTATAATCCACAACAGAGGACAAAATATTGAGAAACAAGTTGCAGAAGAGTGAAAAATATTCTCTGCCCAGACTGCTGTGTTTATTCTCCTGCTGTGATCCATTAGTAAACAGCTGTTCCTTGACTTCTGGAGATAAGATTTCTCTCAGTACAGCAAATTGAGGACAGAAGGGACTCATTTTTTCAAACAGGTGAAGGAAGGGCCAGAACATGATTTATAATTCCTTGCAATGTATCACACAAATTACATAACCAATTCATATATTCCAATTTTCATTACTGAGTAGAATTTTCACTTAATCTAATTTGTCTATCTTTTCCAAAAGGGAAAAGAACAAGAATTTGGGTTAAAGAAACTTTTAGTGCTTTATGAAACATAACAAAATATCTAAAACCTTGAAAGGCATGCCATTTTTCTAAATAAATTTATCTTATTCTCAATAACTCAACTGATGAGATTTGGAAATGAAGATTTTATGTTGGTGAAACCTTATAAACAAAACTTCTGAATTAATATTATGTATGTACGAATCAGACAGTAGAGTGGGAAAGTACTTACAGATTCAATTATCTTTCATTCTTTTGCAAAATTTATAAAGGACACACTTATCAATTGCTGACAATGAACACCAAAAACCTCAGAGTATATGTCTCTGATGAACCAGAATGAATTACACAGATGCCTGGAATGTCCCAATAATGTGCCTTTATTTCCAAATACAGGATTTTGTAAACCTCATTGAATATGGTATTGATATATTTGTCTGGGAAAAATATAATATTGTGGTTTAACATTCTTTAATATTGGAAAGAACCTAATGAAAACCATGAGTACTGTAGGGAAATAAGTTAGATTTACTTTAGAGGCCTGTTTATTCTTCATTTAACAAGAATGGACAAATCATACAATTCATGGATTAATTCATTAGAGAAGAGAATTGAAATTCTTCATTTGGAACATGTTTAACTTGGGAGAATTAAATCATTTTTGAGAAACGTCCTTCAGAAAACATGACTCCAATTTTCGTTACTAATTCAAAAATTAATTCAAAGGTAATTGAAATTTGGGAAAAGTGTTAAGAAAAATGTTAAAGTATGAAAGTTTAGAAAAAATCACATTAATCAGCACTCATTGTTCTGTTGTTTTTTCCTTTGAGCCATACATGCATTGTATAAAAACACTCCCATTTTGTCAATATAAAATCATCAGCATTATTCATTCAAACTATTTTTGAGCACTTACTACATGCCAAGAACAGTGCAAGATGTTGAAGAGTTTAAAATGATTAAAGTATAGTTTGTGACTTATGTTTTATAGTCTATAAACTTAAAATTTCACTATAAAAGGGAAACAGGTGAAGATTCAAGAACAACATGTTGTGCCAAACAAATCAAGCCCATAGGAATGGACAGAACACATGGTTATTTGAGCAGGGGAACTTTACTATAAGGAGTTTTTAACTAGTAGAAGGTAGAACTACTAAAAGTTATGGAAGAGGATTCTAAGAGGTCCAGGCATGGCACAAGCAAGAGAAGCTACTACCCCCAGGCTGAGGAAAAGCGGAAAATAAAGGAATTGATAACTAGGAAAAGGCCCTGCCCCAACCCTGGCTGTGATCTAGATCTCTTCCAAAATATTCATCTATGACAGGAACAAAGCTTGCTGGTGACAAATAATCTTGCCAGAAAGAAAGGGACAGTGCTGTTCTCTAGAAGCAGCCCAAGTTGCTGGAGTGTCTGAGCCATCTGGAGCTGATTTACAGAAGCAGTTCACCATTGCCAAAGGGTGTGAATGGATTAGAGCTACTTGGAAGAGGCTGTTCATTAGGAAAGTATGGCCTGGTTACTTTACTTATAAAGTATTTTATTTTTAATAAAAATAAAAATGTTTCCATTTTTATTGAAACGGGCTGAGTATCATTGCTGGGGAATGTGCACAAGGTATATTGGGGATGATAAAGAAGTAGATTACCTGAGGTAGCAATCAGACAGAGGGATTTTGTGAAAGACGTGTTTAATGAGAATTTGTCTGAAGACATGGTGTGCAGTGTGTCACTGTCATCTTTCCAATGCCTCTGTAAATCTTAAGTAGAGACTACAAAACTAAGAAAAAGAAAATAATAATAAAATGGTGAGTTGAATTAGATTTCATTTAAAAACTAGTGAAGGGTCTGAGTTTCACCAATTGTTTAATGTTAAGCCAAAAGAGGATCAAGTGTATGAATGAAAAGATTAATAATATCTGGAAGATGGCGAGGACCTCAATCTTGGTGATGCCCTGTACAGTAGCCACTGCATGCAAACCATCCAAAAGACCACCAGCAGCAGGAGAGTGGATAGCAAAGTGGTATCTGAGACCAACGACACCAAAGTTCTGAAGCATTAAGCCAGCAGAAGCAGGGTACCCTTTGGGGAGCAGGAGGCCAGTGAAAAGTTCAGAGGTTAAAAAAAAAAGAAAGAAAAAAAAGAAAGAATACTCCCATCCTTAAGATAAGAATTTTTAAAACTAAACAATCTGAAAATCAACAATCTCTTCAGAGAATCGAGGTCATAGGGTAAACCACCACACAAATTCTAGAAAGACAGCAGAATACAGAGAAATATTGCCAAGCTCTATTTACCCAGAGCAGGAGTTTCTGGAGCTATAAATTATAGAAATACTTAAACGCTAATTTTGACAACTTGCTGTAGGCTAAGTATAGACTAACATGAGAATGAGAAACTCCTACAGGCCACAGTCTTGGGAAAATCTTCACACTTTTGTGGGTTTTACCTCTAGGAATCTCAACAGGTTCTCATGGTCAAGAGCCAAGAGAAACTCCCCTCACAATTCTGTCAGGTGAACAGGGGAGTAGCCATTTTTAAATATACCAACTATTCTACATAACAAGAAAAAGATTTTACCAGAGCCTAATACACCTGGGGAAAGGGCACTTATTCTCCTCCAGCACCCTCTAGCCTTCGTATCTCACTTAAGTGGAGGGTAAAAACTGAAAAATAAAAAAAAAGAAAATTGTGCCATTCACAAGCCAATAATACAGGCCCACAGGCCCAATAAAAGACTGAAATTTAACCATAAGATTATAGATTACTTCCCCTTCCCCATACCTAACCGCCACATCTACAGGGTCCCTATATAATAATAATAGATTGCACATTAAAGAGCTGCAAGGCACTGACTTAAGGTAAACTTCTTAGGGAATTCTGAAGATAACAGGAGAGACCAGAACAAGGACATTAGAGGAATCTGAAGTCTCTGGCACGTACAGCAAACATGAAACACATCCTACCTCCTGGTCAGATTAATATAAAACCTCACACTAAAGGCCCATTTACCACAGTTCCTTTTACCCAATACATCATGCTCAGCTTCAAAAAATCATAATAATAACAGGCATACTAAAAGACAAATAAGAAAAAACAGTATAAAAAGTTCAACCTAGCATCGAAGCCAGACTAAGATATGGCACAGATTTTGAAATATCAAACAGAAAATTTTAAATATTTATGATTAAAATGTTAAGAAATCTAATGGAAAAAGTTAATAACTTGCAAGAATAGGTGAATAACATAAGCAGAGAGATTAGAACTCTATGAAAGTATCAAAAAGAAATGCTGGAAGTAAAAAACACAGAAATGAAGAATGTTTTTGGTGGGTCCATCAGTAGACTGGGCACAGCCAAGGAAAGAATCAGTGATCTGAACTGAAATGCAAAGATTAAAAGAATAAAAAAAGAATAAGATGTCAAGAACTGTAGCAAATTTCAAAAGGTATAACATAGACATATTTGGAATACAGGAAGGAGAAGAAAGGCAAAATAAATTTAAAAAACTATTGGAAGTTACAATGGTTGAGAAAATTTCTGGAATTAATGACAGACATCAAATCATACATCAAGGACGGTCAGAAATCATAAAACAGGGCTAAATAGCAAAATGCCTACATGTAGACAGATCAGAACAGATCTTTGGGTAGACAGAAACCCAAAGACAAAGAGAAATTACTAAAATAAGCCAAGGGGAGGAAATAACTTTACCTATAGAAAAACAAAAATAAGAATTACAGGAAACTCTCATCACAAACCAACAAAAAGAGTGCAGTAAAGTATTTAAAGTGTTGAAAGAACAAATCACCAACTTAGAACTCTACATTCAACAGAATTATCTTTAACAAGTGAAAGAGAAACACTTTATCAAGCAAAAAGTAGGTAATTCAGCAGCAGCAGACCTGCACTGTAAGAAACGTTAAAAGAAGCTCTTCAGAAAGAAAGAAAACGACCTAAGTCAGAAATTCAGATCTATATAAAGAAAGGAAGAGATACATTTGTTAAGGTAAAATAAAATATTTTGTTACAAATTTTTAGTTGTTTTAAAAGATAACTATTTTTATTTTATTAATAATAGTACAATATACTAGATGAGTAAAGCAAATGAAAAAGGTAAAATTAATATTATAAGGATGGAAAAAAGAAACTGGGAATATTCTGTTATAAAATACCTATACTACACCTGAGACTGTATAATGTTATTTGAAGGTAAGTTTATATTCATTAGAAATGCCCATTTTATTGTATTTTTTTAAAATTATACTTTAAGTTGTAGGGTACATGTGCACAAAGTGCAGGTTTGTTACATATGTATACATGTGTCATGTTGGTGTGCTGCACCCGTTAACCTGTCATTTACATTAGGTATATCTCCTAATGCTATCCCTCCCCCCTCCCCCCTCCCCCCACCCCACTACAGGCCCTGGTGTGTGATGTTCCCCACCCTGTGTCCAAGTGTTCTCGTTGTTCAATTCCCACCTATGAGTGAGAACATGCAGTGTTTGGTTTTCTGTCCTTGCCATAGTCTGCTCAGAATGATGGTTTCCGGCTTCATCCATGTCCCTACAAAGGATATGAACTCATCCTTTTTTATGGCTGCAAAGTATTCCATGGTTTATATGTGCCACATTTTCTTAATCCAATCTATCATTGTTGGACATTTGGGTTGGTTCCAAGTCTTTGCTATTGTGAATAGTGCCACAATAAACATACTTGTGCATGTGTCTTTATAGCAGCATGATTTATAATCCTTTGGGTATATACCCAGTAATGGGATGGCTGCGTCAAATGGTATTTCTAGTTCTACAATGGTTGAACTAGTTTACAGTCCCACTAACAGTGTAAAAGTGTTCCTATTTCTCCATATCCTCTCCAGTACCTGTTGTTTCCTGACTTTTTAATGATCACCATTCTAACTGGTGTGAGATGGTATCTCATTGTGGTTTTGATTTGCATTTCTCTGATGGCCAGTGATGATGGGCAAGAAGTGCATATTTTAAACCCTAGGACAACCACCAAAAAAGCTTTTTTAAGAAGCATAATGATACATTAAGAGAGGAGATAACAATGGAATAATAATAATAAAGCCTCAAATAAAAAGAAGGAAAGCACAAAAAGAAGGTGAAAGATATAAATAACAAGCTGTAATAAATAGAAAACAATAACAAATATAGCAGATATTAATTCAACCATATCAATAATCACTTTAAATATAAATAATCTAAACACACCAATTAAAAGACAGAGATTGTCAATATAGATAAAAACAAGACCCAACTATACACTGTATTCAAGAAACTCACTTTAAATATAAAAAGTCAGCTAGGTCAAAGCAAGGGGATGAAAAAGATTTACCATACCAACAATAAATAAAAGAAAGCTAAAGAGTATATATTAATTTCAAACAAAGCAAACTTCAGAACAAGAAAAATTTTCAAGGATAAAGAAGGACCTTACATAATGATAAGGGCCTATTCTCCAAGAAGACATGACAATTTAATTTGTATGTACATAACAACACAGAATCAAAATAATGAGACTAAAACTGGTAAACTGCAAGAAGAAATAGGCACATCTACTTCAACACACCTTTTCAGTAATTGATAAATCAAGCAGGCAGAACATCAGTAAGGATTTTTTTGATCTGAACAACACTGTGAATCAACTCGCTCTAGCTGATATTTACAGAATTCTTCATTCAACAGCCACATTATACAAATTCTTCTCATATTACATAAAACATTCACCATGACAGATCATGTTCCAGGCCATAAAACACACCTTAACAAATTTTTTGAACATAAAAATTATATAAAGTATGTTTTCAGAGCAAAATGGATGTAACTAGAATTTAGCAACAGAAACAGAGCTTGGAATTCCCAAATATTGAAAGACTAAACAACTCACTGCTAAATAACATATGGGCCAAAGAAAAAATTCTCCAGAGAAATTAAGTTACTTTACTCTAAAACTTATCAAAATCTACAGGAAGTATCAAAAGCAGTGCTTAGATGAAAATTTTTAGCATCATTAAATGCATATTATTAGAAAAAAGAAAGACCTAAAATAAGTAATCTAAACTTTCACCTTAGGAAAGCAGAGAAAGAAGAACGATTTAAGCCTAAAGTCATCAGAAGAATGGAGATAATACAAATTAAAGCAAAAATCAAAGAAATTAAAATATAAAACAATAGAAAAAAACCACAAAAGCTGGTTCTTTGAAAATATAAATAAAATAATAAACCTCTAGCCAGGACAGCTTAGAGGGAGAGTGAAAAAGAGAACACAAATTACCAATATAAGTTTTTTAAATATGTTGTTATTACTGATCCATGGCTACTAAAAGCATAAGAAAGGAATTCTGAAAAAACAACTCTAGGCCCACAGATTTGATAACTTAGATGAAATGGGCCAGTACCTTAAAAGACATAAAATACCAAAGCTCACCCAAGGAGAAATGGATATTCTGAATATCCTTAATATGTAGCTATTAAAAATCTATTTAAAAAATTAAATCAATAATAAACCCTCAAGAAAAAAATATAAGGTTCATTTCTTATTGAAAGAATTGGTAGAATTTAAACTTGTTCATTGGTAAATTATCCTGAGTATTACAGTAAGAAATGATACTAATTTCCCATAACATCTTCCAGAAGATAGAAGCAGGGAGAATACTTCCTAACTCATTCTAAGATGCCACATTAGCTTAATGCTGTAACTCGATAGATATTACAAGAAAGAAAAATCACAGGCCAATATCTCTCATGCACAGACATTAAAAAAAACCTACAGTAAAATATTAGCAAATTTAATGCAATAATATACAAAAAATTCTACACCATAACAAAGTTGAATCAATATCTTTGTATATACATTTTAAAAATACTTTTACTCAATTATTTTTAAAGAAATATTCCTAGAATTAGAATTGCCAGATAAAAAGGTATGTACACTTTGAAGAATTTCAATGAATATTTTAAAAATTATTTACAGGACAGCCAATTTAATTTTTATTTCCATCACAAGAATTTAGGACAGCTATTTAAGCCATTATACATGTTCCCTAGTGAATTACCATGTTTAATTTCCCATTAGGTTTTTTTAATGGTTTACATAGTGAGGATTTATAAAGATTTTATTATTTTATAACTGAATTTTCTTCAGTAACATTTGTCTTTTCACCCTTTTTTGATGTTTTTGTCCCAGTTTTTTTTCTTAACTTTTAGTAGTTAAAAATCTAAATATTTAATTCATGGTATCAGACCTTAGGCCATACTTTTTAAAATGTTTTTCTTCTAGTCCTTTGTAATCTGGAACTCATTCTAAGATTAGCAGAGATCTGTCTCTTTTTTTAATCATTTGTTATCTTGGAACTATAATTTGTCTATCTCCCCACTGGCTTTAGTTTTCAAGTGTATTGTTAATTAAAAATTCTGGGGTCTATTTTGTATTCTCTATTTTATTCTTTTGATATGACCTTCTGCTCTGAAATCAGAACCATCTTGCTTTAAATATAAAAAGCCATGCAAACTTCAGAACAATGAAAATGATCAGGGCTAAAGAGGGGCATTACATAATGACAGAGGCCTATTCTCCAAGAAGACATACTATAGGAATAGATATTTCTATTATGTGCTATCTTTTTACTTAAAAAAAAAAACTTATAGCAACTCAGATTGCTTTATCCTTTTAATCTAATCAAATTCTCAGAAAAAATTTATATTGATTTATTTTAAATTTAATTGCAGTTTAGACAGAATTAACATCTTTATACACTCTTTTCATAGACTTTGTCTATTCATTTCAAATAGACAAGGATATATCCATTTTATATTTTTTATTTCATGGTTTCACTGCTCTTTTAAATTATATATATGGGAGGGTTTAGCCAATTATGATTCTCAAAAGAGAGCAAAGCTATTGTTTTTGCATATTGATTTTGAAATGTCACCTTTCAGCTCATTATTTTCCAGAGAATTTTTTTGAAATAGATAGTGATATTATAGCAAATAATAATAACATGCCTTCTTTTACAAAGGATTTTATACTTTATTTTTTTCTCATTTTCTTATCTTTAATGTCTTGGCTAGCATTTTCAGAACAATGTGCAATAATGACAACAATAGTGTGCATCCTTGTCAGCATTCTGATGTCAATGTTAACACCCCAGTGATGAATAATGTTGGCTGCTGATTTCTGGCCTCCAGAACACAGAGCAATAAAAATAGATGTTAGTAACAAAATGTTAACCCAAAACAGTAAAATCATTGGAAATTTAAAAGTCCTAAACAACTAACAATATTCCTTAAAAGTCAAGGAAGTATGTTTGTATCTTTATGTTCCAAGACTACGTATTATCATATCAGTAATACTTGTGATTAATCAAATGTTTATTAGTGTTTATTGTGATTGACAACTAATTTTTACACTTTGCTAAACTACATTATTAGATTTCCTGATGAAATATGTTTGTATGATAGGTAATTGTGCAATTTGTAATTTTGTACTGCTTTTATATGTTGCTGAATAAAATTTGCTAACTTCCCAGAGGCAACCACCTTCTACTTCTTCCACTATTGTTTTGGAGAGTTCCCTCCACATCTCTAAACAATATGCATCTAATGCATATCGTCAATAATATTACAGTTTCTGCTGATTATTCTGTTAGATGAAAATCTCTTATGGTTCCTTTACCCATTTTCCCAGTATTAGTATACTGTAAGTTTTATAACATATATGTAAACAGAATATTTTTGTCATTTTAACTTTGTACTCTTGAGTATATTATAATTTAATTCCCCTTCTTTGGTTCTTCCTGGAGTCATATCTTTCTTTTTTAGTTCATTTACTTTATTTTCCTTAATGGCCTCCTACACCTTTATTTTCTATTAATGGCTTCCTACACCTCCCACATTTTGTAAAAACATCTCTCCATATAATTTTCTACTCTGTCACACTGATAGTTCATTAGTTCTTGATATATCCACACCCTTCCTGGGACTCTCTCACATTCTGCTATCATTTGGACTAGATTCTCTCTAAGCCTTCAACACACTCATCCTAGGCCTGCCTACTCTTTACTTTCTTCTACGTTGTATATGCTCTCTCCGAGATCTTATATCTTCTTCATTCTGGTTTATTCACTTGTTTTGATGGAAGTACATTCTTTATCATGTTCCCAAGAGATGCTGCAAAGGATCTCTTAGAGACTTTATGATTCTGAAAATATCTTCTTCTACACTTACATTGCTGGTCAATTTGGCTAAGCCTATAATTATTTTCCCAATAGAAGACTGCTTCATTGATTTCTAGTTTCAAATCATGATTTTGAGATGCTATTATTATTTCAGATCCTTTGTATGTAACCTGTTTATTTTTTTCTTTTTGGTAAGTTTTACAGTATCTGAAATCATGATTAAAGGTTGTGATATGGCTCTTTTCTAATTTTTTTGTGCTGCATAATCAGTGGGCTTCTTGTTTTTTTAACTTTTCTTTTAGGTTTCGGGGTACATGTGAAGGTTTGTTACATAGATAAACACATGTCATGGGGATGTGTTGTACAGATTATTTCATCATTCAGGTACTAAGCCTAGTACCCAACAGTTACTTTTTCCACTCCTCTCTTTCCTTTCATCCTCAAGAAGGCCCCAGTGTCTGTTGTTCCCTTCTTTGTGTTCCTGAGTTCTCATCATTTAGCTCCCACTTATAAATGAGTACATGCAGTATTTAGTTTTCTTTTCCTGCATTAGTTTGTTAAGGATAATTGCCTCCAACTCCAGGCATGTTTCTGCAAACGACATAATCTCATTCTTTTTTATGACTGCATAGTATTCCGTGGTATGTATGTACCACATTTTCTTCATCCAGTCTGTCACTGATGGGCAGTTAGGTTGATTCCATGTCTTTGCTATTGCAGATAGTGCTGCGGTGAACATTCACATGCATGTCTTTATGGTAGAATGATTTGTATTCCTCTGTGTATATACAAGTAATGGGATTGCTGGGTCTCATGGTAGTTTTGTTTTTAGCTCTTTGAGAAATAATCATACTGCTTTCCATAATGGCTGAACTAATCTATACTCCCACTAACAATGTATAAGTGTTCCCTTTTCTCTACAAACTCACCAGCATCTGTTATTTTTTGACTTTTTTTTAATAGCCATTCTGACTGGTGTGAGATGGTATCTCACTGTGGTTTTGATGTACATTTCCCTAATGATCAGTGACGTTGAGCTTTATTTCATATGTTTGTTGGCCCTATGTATGTCTTCTTTTGAAAAGTGTCTGTTCATGTCATTTGCCTACTTTTTAATGGGGTAGGTTGTTTTTCTCTTGTAAATTTGTTTAAGTTCTTCATAGATAATATCTATAAGATAGTAAAAGATAATATCTGATGGATATTAGACCTTTGTTAGATGCATAGTTTGCAAATATTTTCTCTCATTCTCTAGGTTGTCTGTTTACTCTGTTGATAGTTTCTTTTGCTGTACAGAAACTCTTAAGTTTAATTAGATTCCAGTTGTCAATTTTTTGCCTTCCTTGCAATAGCTTTTGGTGGCTTTGTCATAAAATCTTTGCCTGTTCCTATGTCCAGGATGGTACTGCCTAGGTTGTTGTACAGGATTTTATAATTTTGGCTTTTACAATTAAGTCTTTACTCCATCTTGAGTTGATTTTTGAATATGGTGTAGGGAAGGGGTCTAGTTTAAAACTTCTGCATATGGCTAACAAGTTACCCCAGAATAATTTATTGAATAGTAAATCCTTTCCCCATTGCTTGTTTTTATCAGCTTTGCTGAAGATCAGAAAGTTGTAGGTGTGCAGCCTTACTTCTGGGATCTCTATTCTGTTTCACTGGTCTACATTCCTGTTTTAATAGTAGTACAATGCTGTTTTGGTTACTGTAGCCCTGTAGTATAGTCTGAAGTCAGGTAACATGATGTCTCTAGCTTTGTTCTTTTTGCTTAGGATTGCCTTGGCTATTCGGGCTATTTTTCCAGTTTTACATGAATTTTAAGATAGTTTTGTTCTAGTTCTGTGAAGTACGTCATTGGTAGTTTGGTAGGAATAGCACTGAATCTATAAATTGCTTTAGGCAGTATAATCATGTTAATGATATTGACTCAGTGGGCTTTTATAATCTGAAAATGTATGTCTCTCAGTTTTGAATAATTTTCTTTTACTATGTCTTTCATAATTTCTTCCTCAATGTTTATTCTGTGCTCTCTTTAGGTAATTTCTACTAATTAGTTACTGTACTTCTTTTATTAATACTCTAAAGTTTTTTTTCTTTTCTTTATTATTGTCCTTCTTTATTCTCTTTGTTCTGCTTAGTGGAAGACTTCTTTAACTTTTATCTTGCAAGCCCATCATTGAACTTTTAATTTCATTTGTCATATCTTTAAGAGATCATTCTATTTTTTCTGATTAATTCTTCTTTATAGCATTCTCTTCTTTTTGGGTGGATACAATAATTTGATCTTTTAAAAATATTAGTTATAATTCTGCTTCTGTATGTTTTGGTCTTTTTCTTATATATTGGAAGCTTCTATATATGAACATCCTTAGTTATTTGCATATATTTAAGAATAAAAAACTAAAAATCTCATTAGATTCTGCTTTACATATATAATTAGAGTCCTTTGAGCATGGATTTCATCTAGGACAATTGAGTGGGTAAATTTCTTTTTAATGGATCACTTAAGTATTAAAAATAAACTATCATCTGTAAACATTGTATGTTTCTCCATTTACACAACTTTCCCTCTATATTCTTTAACCAAAAATTGAATGGTGTTATATTTTTCTTCATAAATTACAAGCATATTTCTTTGACAGATTAATTTCTGGGCAAATAATAGTTTATGTTATAAAGTTTTTTCTCCTTTTAAATTGTATTTTCTAACATGTCATTTCTGGGTATAAAAATGAGATCAAATTTTACCTGTTGATCTAATAATTGGCAACATCATTGAACTCTCAATTTTTCTAGGTTTCTTTATATTCTGTCTTATTTTTCATGTGGACAGCCATATCATCTGAAAATAGTAACAATATTATTTTCTTATTTCTAATTTTTCCACTTGTTATTTCCATTTTTATCTTTTTACATTCACTGTGATATCATCTTCTCTGTATTTATTGTTTCAGGTGGGTGTGGCTAGATCTCAGTCCCCTGCAAGGTTTCTAACAGAGTTCTTTGTACCATCCCTATCTAGTTCTCTCTTATTTCCAACATCAGAAAACTAGTATTCCCTACATACAATGATAGCAGAGTTTTTCACTGGTCATCTCCCAGTCCATCCTTCCACCTCCTCACACCACTGTTAATCCGCCTAAAGTGCTGTCCTTTCAAATAACACTAAGCCATTGTTTTCCTATCTTTTCAGTTATTTTCTCCTGAGTTTTGCAATATCTGCCTGATTTGTAGGTTACTGGCAATGGTAGTTGCTTAGGAGTGTGTGCCAGTTATCAACTTATTGCTTCTCAGTTCCAATCAACCCTTCTTTGTCTGTTTGTGACACTAGGACATTTTTCCCTCACCAGTTGCCTTGATATTAAGCTTTAACAGTAAAAGGTGCTGGAGAGACACTGAAGGAGGTGCTTTCCTCCTGGAGTTTGGTGATGCCTTCTCAGTTGGCTCCCCAGCAACTTGAAGCACAGGACTTCCTTTAGGCAGTTTATCCTGACAACCTAGAGGGCCATTACCCAGGACAGTATCCAAGCAGGTGGCTTCTCAATGATTTCTTCAGCAGAGTGTCTTTCATGGATGGCTTCACCTGCCCCTCAGAGGGCACAGAGTTCTGACAGCACTTTAACAAAGTCTCCACTGTCCAGAGGGTCATGGCTGTACCCTTTCCAATGAGATCTGAATCTCTCCCCAGGTTGGGGGGAGGCAGATGATGGGATCTTCCAGACTTGCTCCTTACTTGGAGGCTCTGCCTTAGCCCTAGAGGCAGGGCTGCTACCATATCTGTTATCCCTTTATTTATTAGAGTTTTGTTGACTTTTTAGTAGCAATTCTCTGTTATTATTAACACTTATTTATATTAGATTTTTCCTGTTTATATGGCTATGTGGGATTTCTGTCTTTTGATTAAACCCTGAATAATATAAGGTATAACCTTTTTATTATCACTTTATCTACAGACCTATGGTGACCATACCTCTCAGAATCCACTTCACCTGTTGTTTTTCCCCTTTTTATTTATTTGTTTGTGTGTGTTGTTTTTGTTTTTGTTGTTGTTTTGGCCAGGTATTCATTGGGACTTTTCTACAAATATAAAAATAAGAACGTGACAGTGGTGGTAGTAGTACAGCAGGGTTTTGGAATTTAGGGATTGGAGTGAATTTAATCAGATTTCTATTGGGAATCTACTCTTAGGGAAGAACTTACAGGTCTTAAAGGATTACCAGATATCTAAACAGGAATATTCATTCCTTTGTTCTGTGTGTGTATGTGGGTTTCCCAACTAAGTGTTTTGTAATGCTTCTTGCTCCCCAGACCTTATTAACTTACGATGTTCAAAGCATAATATCAGCGTGATGGCAAGGCCTATTTAGAGTGTTGTACATCATGGAATATTAAAGGAAACATGTATCCTTCTGTGTGGCTAACATGCACCTCTTCAAAGTAGAAACTGAAACTTTCTTTTCCAGCTTCCGTGCAAGTAGAAACTAGTCATGTGACCTCTTTTTGCCAATCAGGTATACTCTCATGAGGGATGAATCCAGGTATTGTGGGAACTGAAGCTTATACAATTATAGGCGCCTCTTTTAAGAAAAAGAATACATTACAAATACAAAGTAATGCACAAAATATATTTATTTAAAATGAGAAAAGGAATTACAATTAATTATAAATTTGAAAAAGTTGACAAATTACTAACATACATTTTTAATTAAATGACCTCTTGTCATACCTGTATAAATGCTCTCTTTCCCGTGTTACATGAATTCTCTTTGCTTCTTCATGGGAATATATTATTTTCTTATTTTCTATTTAAAAATTAAAATGTATTTTAGTCTTCTCATTGATAAGTTAGATCAATATTTGTTTTTTATTTATTTGGGATGTATACAACATTCACACACAAATGTGCTTACTGTTTGTAGTACTGCCATAGGTCAACTTTATTAATATTTATTAATCTTAATACATTCTAGTTCATGGATTCCCATCAATACAAGAAAAATATATTTGTTGCATTGATAATTATACATGTCACATTATCAAGTGTATATCTAATAAGAGAAAACTTTCCTTTTGACTTGACATTGACGATAACCAGATCATCTGCTTACAATATTATAGATCTAATCACTGGAAGAATTTGCCCCAGACTAGCTTCCTATTCAATCCTTGTTCTCCTCCATTACCCACACACCTATGGTGGTGCCCCTACAAGACACATTCATATTGTATGGCCTCTGGCCCTGCAGCTTTGTGTCATAATGCCAGATGAGTCAGTACTCAGTACCATGGGCAACAGGGATTTTTCTGGAAGCCATTCCTATACCAGGATGGTTGTCAGTAGTTTAGTTTAATTCCTCCCAGCGTGCCTCAAAACTACACAAACATATCCCATTAAATGCAAAGTAAGTATCCTAATTTCATTTTCTGTTAGATTCCAAAAATTCTTGGGGCCACTTCCAAACCATCTGACATAGGAAAAAGTGTTACGGAGGGGAAACTGAAATAGAAGAAAACAGCAGTCTTAACTTATTGAGATTGGAATACCTTACTTTTCCGCATTTTACAAATATGTGTGACCCAAAGGAATACATTACTTGAACCACCCCCGAGGTTTTGGAAGGAATCCACACAAGTCAGCATAAGCCTCAGTAGCTTCATGGAAATCTTGCCTCTGTTCATGAGATCAATTTTGGAAGACAGCTCTGTGAAGAAGTAAGGCTCCTCCTAGAATTCATTTCAATGAAGTGGCCAGAGAGATCCCAAGTCCAGAGACAGAATAACAGGAGTCTTCATGCTGGCATCTTTGCCCCGGTTGGCAGGGCACTCTGAAATGTCTATGCTTGGCAGTGGAAATGACAGCATCTGCTGAGGTCGCCCAGTGGTGCAACTTGGGCATCATTTCTGGCTGTGACATCCCCAAACCTATGAAATTCTTTTTTCTGCACAAACTAAACTACTTAGAAGAGAATCTGTTATCTCTAAAATTTAAAAAAAAAAACTGTTAAAGTAAATGAGCCTGACCCCTTCAACCTGCAAATTGTCAAAGTAATTGGACGAGAAGTTATTCTTGCCTGAACCCTGAGCCCATCAGGTTCTTTTGTATGTGCTCTGGAACTGCATTCTTTCTTTCAAAGCATTCATTTCAGTTTTATTGCACATTTTTATGTGATTAATTGACATCTGTTTTCCAAAACATTAAGAATCCTGAGATCAGGGACTATGTCTATTTTAGTTACTGGTACTTATCTCCTGGCATGTAGCAGGTGTTCAATAAATGTTAACTGAAAGAAAATGAAAGTGCTTATTAAATGAATCTACTTTCCTCTTTTATATTTGTACCCTACACTTACCATTATTACCACATTTAACACATTCTATTGAAATTATCTGTTTATGCATCTGCACATTCTATTAGATTATAAGCTCTTAGAAGGCCAATATTATTTCCCAACTATCTAAAAATCTCCAGTTAAGTACTCAACACATGTTTATTGAACTGATCTGTGCCATTAACTGGAAATTAGTATCTCTGCCATGAATCCCAAATGGCTTACTTAACTTCTTTGAAAGTCCACGTTTTTTTTATTTGTAAAGAAGCTATTCTAGAGATGATCTCTTAGAATACTTACCAGTAACATGTAAAAGTTATATGATTCTAAATAGAAAATATATTCTCATATCTCAAAATGCTAACAATATCTTAATTTAAATGAAAACAAAATGCCTTTGGGGTACATTTGAAGATGTGGGAAGAAATTTCATTAAAATACATAGGATGAAAATGTGTTTATTATTTGATTTTTGCTCAACAGATTTATAGACAATAAAACGTTTGTTCAGTGAAGCCAACTTGAATAGCCATTAAAAAGTTTATGCTCTTTTGGGACCATGCAGAAAAATTCCAAAAATGTAAGTGTATTATTTTAGAAAATAAAGTAGTTTGTCCTTCTTGGGAATTTTAGAAATATTATTATGCCTACTGGATAATATTACCATATACAAAGATCTGAAGGTTTCTTTCAGGAATTTAATATCATACTCAAAAAATAACATATTAGATGTTTGGATACCTTGTCTATTTAGTATATCTCACTTTTAACAAATTTGATTTCTACTAAAGAACAAAACATATGTATATTTGAATGACTCAGTTGTAGCTTTCACTGGCTCTTATAAATGCAAATTTTATATTGAGTCTGCAAAAAACCACCACTGGAAAATCCAACCCAGACACAGAAAAGTATCTTGAAACAGTCTATTAACATGAAATAATGTTTTCCCCATAAATGAAGGCTTTCTACCATTTAGTTTTATTGCAATCTCCAAATTAAATAATTAATGAGCAATACTTTACTGAAAACTGTACGGTAGTTAGTGGCACTTACTCCAGAGCCTGAGAATAAGTTTCATAAATCAAATAGTTAATCAGAATCTTTCAAAGAAATAGAAGAGAAAACGAAGGCAATCTGAGGAGAATGGGTAAATGAGAGTAGCTGCTGTATTTTCTTCTCACACCGACATGCAGAAAATGTCCCTTAGTCAACAATATAAAAATAGAAGAAAGCATATTACCTCTAGCTATTTCCAATTTCCCTTTTCAAACAATTGTGAGAGTGAAAAATATAAGGTATGTGGATGGTTTGCTAAAAAGATCTAACATTGAAAAACACTAACGGGGACCATGAAGCTTTAAAGATCACCCTGCCTAGACTGCCATCATATCTAATGGAGAGGGGTAATCATTGTTTAATGGAAAAGCAAGAGAAAAGCAATTTTAAATTAAAATTTTGCTAGGGAAAGGTTGTATATTCTTTGGCCTACTTATTTCAGAAAACTTATACCTAAAAGTCAGAAAGTGGCTTTAAATGCCAACTTGTATTTTATTTTCCTTTGAGAGTCAGCTTAGAGTTTCCAACAGCAACAACAATTATTCAGCAATTCAAATTCCAACAACAATTTCCATAAGAGTTACAACATGCCATACTTGGTAACTAAAGCATCCTTTGGCTTAGCATGTTCTTACCTGAGTATTTAAAGGATTTTTTTCTGTTCCTGTCTCTTATAGAAACAGTAAAAAATATACTCGTGGGCACTGCCCTTTCAATGCCACTCTTGTACCTGATACTATAACACAACAGTGTACTTCCAAGCTTAGGCTGTTCCATTATCCTTCTCTCTTGTCTGAAACAGAGCTACACTGGAATTCTTGATTCTGACATTCAATCGCAGGAAAATGTAGGAGTATGATTGTGCTGACTGTAAATCTCAAAAAGGAATGCAAATGGCTCAGAGGTAGACCAACCTCACTGTAATTTAGGAAAGCTAACAATCAAAAGAGAATATTCTTAAGCAGAGAAAGACACATTTTACAGCACTGCTTTCCAGTTACAAAAAAGGAATGGGCTTCCTTGGTATCAAACTTTATATCATATTTTAACATTTATGCCAATTAAACTTTAAAAGATTAAAAATCAAAAATAAAAATAATTCACGGTTAAGATGAAATTAAAAGTCTGCTTTCAGACTCAGAAGAAATAATTCAAAAAATTATACATCAAATCATGGCACATTTAACAAGGTTAGGAAGAAACTGTACGGGAAAAAAAAACTACAGGAAATGTTCATTGCATCTTGGGTTCATTGTTAAAGAAATAATATATAATTCTAGCTATTAAACTCCTAGCCTTTAATCCTATAGGATATTTCTCCAATCAGGTGGCTGGCTATGGAAATTTATTTACACCAATTGGTAATTCCCTTAGCAAAAGTTTAAATTATTATGCAATTTCACATTTCACCAAAGAGAAAAACAATGAAAACGAAATTTATAAACAAAACCAGAAAAGTTTTACTCCACATGAAGGAAAAAAAACACAATTGCTATGGTTCTTGTATTCCCTATTCAGCTGCTTCAGCGCTGTGCATCAACTTTTGTAGTCAGCACACACGTAGAATTTAATATGGCATTTCTTAACTGTTTATTTTTCTAGACATCTTCATTCTTTTTCCCAACTAGTGTTTCTTAACATATAGGAAAATTAATACTCAGTCCCCTGGTATAAATAAAAAATTTATGCTTTTAAAAGCATGTATTTACATTTTATATTAAATTTTTATATTTAAACATTAAATATTTGTTTTTGTTTATAATATTTATTTTTACATTTAAATATTAAATACTGTATTAAACTTTTAAATAGGAAATATTTCTAAGTTGCTAACTAGAATCCATTTGAGCTATGCTAAAACATGAATATTTGCTTCATAGTTTTTTATTGAATATTTTAAATGTTATTTTTCTATTTAAAAAGCTATGCATGTAGTTTGAGTTGTCGTCAATATATATAATCATGGGAGTCACCAGGAATCCTATACTCTGTAAGGGAAAATGCAGGTCCCCTCTGGTTAGTCTAGAAATGTTTCATGGAAGAGCAGAAATTTGGTGTCAGCTTAACAACAGGAGAGACATACTGTGGCAGATTTGTTTTGTTAAATTAAATTAAAATGGACACTGGGCCTAGAGAATCTCTGAGCAAACAAAGCCACTTAGACCTTATAAGTAACCTTAGTCTTGCTTGATTTGCAAACATAAGTGAAACTTAACTTGAACTATTTCTTGTAAATGCCTATATTAAAGAAAAATTAAACTTAAGGATAACCAATCAGAAGCTGACAAGTTATTTATATAATTTAGGGGCTTTTCAGCAGAACAGACAAATAAGGCAACTGTATAACTATAACCAATCAAATATTTTCTTGACTTTACTTCCCTGTTCACCCTATAAAAGCCTCTCCTTGTGTTACCTGAGCTGAGCCTCCAAACCACTCCTGGTTTAAAGCTGCCTAATTCATGAATCACTGCTTACTCAAATAACCTCGTTAAAGTTTTATACCTCAGTTTACCTTCTTACAGTTTGAAAGAGAAAAAATATCTAATTAAGGCTTATGAGGCTGTTTTCCTAAAGGTTTGCCATTTGGATTCAAATAACTGTATCACGGGAGCTTGGGACAGATTTGTCTAACATGATCAAAGACTCATGAATCAAAGAATAGAAACCAAGAAAATTTAGTTCCAGGCTTGCTCCATGAGGCTCTGCTGTACAGTATGTGACTCTTTGCATTCTGGAGAACATAATCAGCAACAAGTCACTGCAAAGCTTTGATGGCAGATGGAAAAAAGCATTTTAGGAAGAATTTTTGCCCCTTTTAAGGGGTAAAACGATAGGTGAAGAAAACAACGCCGACCACACAATGACAGTGGAAATTGGAAGGCAGGTGAAATCAAGGAGTCTGGGAAAAGTGGGAGAGGTATGAGGGGAAAAGATGAAACAAAAATGAAATTTGGTCTTGCAATAAAGTACATGTACAGAATAAAGAATGCAGAAGAGGTAAAAATAATACTAGCCTGTGGCTTGAAACAGGAGACTGATGATGATACCACTGCTCTGATCAACAGTGGGGCAGAGCAGAGGACATGGAAAAGAGATACGTTACTGTTCTTTGCATCTCCCATTGCCATGGAATTGCCATCCCCATCTGTCCTGTATTCAGGGTACTAAAAATCCAGAGAGTGAGCAGGTAAAAGGAAAATTACATTTATACTTCAAAGCTCTTGCTATCATGTGAGGCCAACGCTTACCATGTTACTGCCTTGCTGTTTCTCTCCTGTCCTTAACACTCTGTCACTGACAATTGCCCCTCAGGCTGTTGTTTCTGAGTACAGCAGTAGTTCTTTAGCTGTGATGTCTCCTTCTATTGTTTTAATCATCTACGGTCCCAAAATACTACATACAATTTTCCACACAAAAAGATATTTCGAGAGAGAGAGACCACATTCACATAACTTTTATTACAGTATACTGTTATAATTGTTCTATTTTATTATTAGCTATTGTTAATTTCTCCTTGTGGTTATCGTTGTTAATCTCTTGCTGTGCCTAACTTATAAATTAAACTTTATCATAGGTATGTATAGGATGTATAGGAAAAAAAGTATAGTGTTTATAGGGGTCATTATGATCTGCAGTTTCAGGCACAAGCATGCATGCACAGACACATACACCTTCCAAAGCCAGAAAACAGTATCAGAATTAAATGTTAAAAACTATTTCATTAAGTCCCCCTTAATGTTATTTTGTGGAATGACTTTTGCTTTCTGTACTTCATCATATGAAAAATTTCTTTGTAATCCCTTTCATTTGTTTCACCCATACCACGTCATAACCAGTTCAAGATCCCGGTAAATGAGAAGAAATGTTCCTATTTCATCCTTAGTCAATCTACTCTCTACTGTGGTACTAAAGAAAAAAAAATCACAGTCAGTTCAACCCATTTTTAAACAACAGACATGCAAAAGAGCTGTTTGGGGGTCCTGGATTAAGTTTGCTGTATTTTCAAAGAGCCATACACTGTGCTGAAGGAACAGCAATGCAAGCATGCCATGGAGAAAAAGGCAAAATAAAAAGAGCTACTCTCAGAGTGAGCATCTAAGAGCCAGCTCCCATTATAAGCTAAGTACCTCTACTTCGGGACAGACAACAGATATCTAAGTAACCCAAATATTGAACTGACTTAACCAAATAGGCAACAAATTATATCAAAGAGAAGAAATTAAATAGCAGGGAAAATAGAAAACTACTCAGGCAATTGTTTATTTGAGAAATGTGATCATAGTCACAAGAATGCTTGTCTTTAATGTATTTGGCTAAGACATCATCTTAGCAAGCAGCTGTTGTCCTTTGAAACAGTAAAAAGAAGGAAGTTCTTCCAGTGGGAGAGGAGGTGATGGTATTTTAGTCAGAAGAGTAAGGAAATAGTAAAATCCTGGCATGTCTAATACACTTGCCTTACATAATGCTCTAAGTCAATTAATTTGATCAGACTCTATGCTGAGCTCAAAGTTAAAATAAATAGGAGAGCAGAACTTGACCAGTGAATATACCTAATCTAACATGGCCAATAGAATTAAGTCAGCCGCCAATAAACTTGGAACTGGGTCCAGGAATGAACAAAACTTAAAAATTTAACAAAATTTAGATTTGTTTTACTACCATCAGATAAGATTTTTGTCAGGTTTGTTTTAAACTTTAACGTGTTCACAAAGAATTGTGAGTAAAAATTTCACATGGAAGGTACATGGGAAGATCATTATTTATACCTAATCAAGACAGTTACATAAACTCTAAATTATTTTAGGAGCTGATTCTTGTGGGAAAGATGGCTTATTCTCTCCTGCAAGCTATGGCTGCCTTTCTCTTTTGAAGTTCTTATTAGAGAAGCTATCCATGGCTCATTCCATTTGACTTCAGACAAGTTATTCCAGTGTTTTCTACACACGTAATGTGAATCCCTGAATAGCTACAGAAGGGTTACAGCTTGTTCAGCTGTACATTTTTTAACTCTGTCTTCTCTTAGGAAAATGCAAGAGCCAATTGAACATTCAATTTTCTCTTTGAGTGTGGTAGGACTTTTGGACTCTCCTCTTGTTCTTTGGTGTTCTTTAAGGAAAAACAGGAAATTGGGAATTGACATAAACAATTGGAAACAGATAGTTACTTTGGAAGGGACCTTGGAATTTATATGATGAAATCTTTCATCCATTTATCAATCCTTTTAAAAACATTTTTGGGCCGGGCGCAATGGCTCATGCCTGTAATCCCAGCACTTTGGGAGGCCGAGGCAGTTGGATCACGAGGTCAGGAGTTCAAGAGCAGCCTGGCCAAGATGGTGAAACCCTGTCTCTACTAAAAATACAAAAATTAGCGGGGCCTGGTGGCACATGCCTGTAATCCCAGCTACTTAGGAGGCTGAGGCAGAGAACTGCTTAAACCCGGGAGGAAGAGGTTGCAGTGAGCCAAGATCGTGCCACTGCACTCCAGCCTGGGCGACAGAGCAAGACTCCGTCTCAAAAAAAAAAAAAAAAAAAATTTGGAGAGTTTTCAGTTTCGGCTTTGAAATCCTTTAGTGGCAGGAAGCTCCTTATCTCACAAGGCAATCTATTTAACAATTTTCCAACTCTGTTTAGAAAGTTGCTTCTTAAAAGAAGTCAAAAGCTACCGCTCTAAAACTCCTAACCATGAATCTTACTTCTGCCCTCTAAAGCAAAAAGTGCAAAGTAATTGCCTTATTTGTATAGCAATCCTTCAAATATTGAAAGACTCTTATTTCCTTGCATAGTCTTCTCTTCTCCATGCTAGTCATCCTAAGCTACTTTCTATATATTTCCACAATTACATCCACTTAACAAAGTCGTTGTGAGTACTCAGTGAGTGAAAGTTCTGCACAAAAGCTGGAAGGTAGTAAGCATGTTTACAGTTGTTCAAAATGTGAAATTACTAGTACAAAGAGATTTCTAGGTCTTGTTTTCTCCATCTACATTTCTGAAGAAATCAGAAATCCTTTTGGGAACACTGTCTACTTTGTAAATATTGAGATCCTTCTTCAGACTTGTTGAGTAGAACTTAATGTAATCTTTCAATTGAATAGTGGTCAGAGCAAAAGTCTTGCAGTTTACTTTTGATGATCAGGACCTGAGCACTCACTGTATCCTTTTGTGTGTAAGGAATCAACCCATCATTTTGTTAGCCTTTCTGGAAGCAACAGAAAATGGCTAGCTCATTTAAATGCCCTAAATTATTTTCATTTGAACTACTACTAAACCAGTTTGCTTCCTTTTTTAATTTTGCAACATTTGATAACAGTTCTATAATGAGCTACAGGAAAATTAACTCATGACTAAGATTTAGATTTAATTTATTTATCCTCTATTTCTGTCATTAAAAACAATAATTAAAGCATATATGAAAAAATAGACCACGAACAGATAAAATATATTCTGTACTGACAAGTATCTTTATGAAAGTAATTCCTAGAAAAAAAATTGGCAAATGTTTCAAATTAAACTAAGATGTTTGCTTATGGACACCTTAAAATCACCTTGCAAAGAGATTTATTTTGTTTTATATCACTTATTATTTTGCATGAATATTCAGAACTATTTAAATATCTAGATAAGAAAACAAATTTTATTTAGACAACTTCGATTTCTGCTTGCCAGTAATTATATACAAGACTCCTTTGCCTAGTTGGTTTCATATATAATGATCAAATACCTTCCAAAGACAGCCATCTCCATTTTCCACTCATCAGCTTAATAGACTAATAATATTCAAAAATTTCCTGTGTTTATAGGAATAGAAATATTTTAAGTAATGGGCCAACAAATTTTATTACCTTTGGAGAAAGTGATATACTATAAATAGAAAAAAATTAACAGTTGTTAACTTCCAAAGGAAATATTGTCAATGTAATAACAATACATTGTCTGCAATTTTCTCTGGAAGAGAGAAACCCACTATTTAGACAAATGTAACAGGTCACTAAGTTTGCTTAATCTTTTAGTTGTAAGTTTTATTTATTACTTTCTGAGAACTGCAGCTGTTTATATGTTCAACAGAATATAGGAAGAAGAACTGGTGGTCACATCTGGTTATTTACTCCATTGATACTAAATTATAAAGACAGTATAATTAGCCAAGTTGTGGAATTATCTAGAAGAAGAAAAAAAAGCACTTCTCCATCTGTAAAGTTTTAGATGCAGGGAAACCATGTTGATGGCTTGAACTCTATTCTTGCTTAATGATGAAAAGAATCTACCAATCAAGTCAACATATAGGCATGGGGACATTTTACAGATGTGAGACAATCCTCCAATATTTGTGCATATTTGGTGAAGAATAAAAGGCAATTCTATTTTTAGAGTATCTTAATTTCCAAATGATAGAATTTTACCCTGAAACATGTATATTTCATGACATTTCACCATTTTTTGACATTTATATTACTAGTATTCATGAATGTCAGCTTCTATATTATGCAAGTGCTATAACATGACTATTTTATTTGCGTATTTATTTATATCTCTGTTTTTAAAGAAATTAGATATGGCATTTTATAATGGATCAAACAATATTTCAGGATGAAAATTTAAAATAAGACAGATAAATGGGTAAAATGGGTAGAAATACAAAGCAGAGAAAGGAGTAAAGTTTGTTCAAAAAACATGCACTCATAATCTTAGTTGCTGGTGAGAAGAAGAAAATAATTACTTGTAAGCCTCATGGTAACACAAATTGTCTTTTTTATTTGCTCAAGAATAACAATTATGCTTTATTCTTTGGCCAGAAAACAATTTCTTTCATGAGGTCATTCACTGGGAGAATACTGTGAAATGTAATACAATCAACAACACAAGCAAACCTCAGAGATACTGCAGATTTGGTGCCAGACCACTGCAAGAAAGTCAGTATCACAATAAAGCAAGTCACACAATTTTTTTTCATTTCTCAATGCTTATAAAAGCTATGTTTATATTCTATTGTTATCTATTAAGAGTACAATATTATATATATATATATCTTAAGTAAAAATACTTTATTGCTAAAATGCTGATAAGCATCTGACCTTCAGCAAGTCATAATCTTTTGCTGGAGAAGGATCTTGCCTCAATGTTGATGGCACTGACTGATCAGGGTGGCGGCTGCTGACTGATCAGGATGGTAGCTGCTGAATGTTGGGCTGGCTGTGGCAATTTCATAAAATAAGACAATAATGAAGTTTGCCATATCCATTGACACTTCCTTTCATGAAATATTTCTTTGTAGCATGTGATGCTGTTTGATCACATTTTACCCATAGCAGAACTTAACTCAAAATTGGAGTTAATCCTCTCAAACCCTGCCATTATTTATTAAAGTTATTCAGTATTCTAAATCATTTGTTGTCGTTTCCACAATGTTCACGGCATCTCCACTAGTTGTTAACATCGCAGGAAACCACTTTATTTGCTCGTTCATAAAAAGCAACTTCTCATCTGTTCAAGTTTTATCATGATATTTCAGCTATTCAGTCACATCTTCGGACTCCATTACTGTTTCCAGTTCTCTTGCCATTATCTAGCATATCCGCAGTTACTTCCTTTACTGAAGTCTTGAATCCCTCAAAGTCATTCATGATGGTTGAAATCAACTTCTACCAAGCTCCTTTAGCTGACATTTTTACCTCCACCTATGAATCATAAATGCTCTTAATGGCATCTAGGACGATGAATCTTTTCAAGAAGATTTTCAATTTTCTTTGCCTAGATCCATCAAGAGGAATCACTATGGAAGTTATAGCTTTTTGAAATATTCCTTAAATAATAAGACTTAAGGGTCAAAATTACTCATTAATCCATGGATTACAGAATGAATGTTGTGTTGGCAGGCATAAAAACAACATAAATCTCCCTAGACATATTTATCAAAACCTTTGGGTGAGCAGGTATCTTGTCAATAAGCATTCGTATTTGGAAAGAGATCTTTTTTCTGAGCAGTAGGTCTCAACACTGGTGTTAATATACTCAGTAAACCATATTGTAAAGAGATGTACTGTCCTCCAAGCTTTGTTGTTTTATTTATAGAGCACAGGCAGATAAGATTTAGCATAATTCTTAAGGACCTTAGGGTCTTCATAATGATTAATGAGCATCTGGCTTCAACTTAAAGTCACCAGCTACAGTAGCACCTGACAAGAGAGGCAAACTGTCCTTTAAAGATCTGAAGCCAGGCATTGACATCTCCTCTTTAGCTATGAAAGTCTTAGATGGCATCTTCTTCTAATAGAAGGCTGTTTTGTTTACATTGAAAATCTGTTGTTTAGTGTACCTGCCTTCACCAATGATCTTAGCTAGGTCTTCTGCATAACTTGCCACAGCTGCTATATCAGCACTTGCTGCTTCACCTTGTACTTTTATTTTATGGAGACAACTTATTTCTTTAAACCTCATCAACCAACCTCTGCTAGCTTCAAACTTCTTCTCCAACCTCCTCGCCTTTCTCAGCCATCATAAAATTGAAGAGACTTAGGGCTTTGCTCTGGATTAGGCTTTGGCTTAAGAGAAAGTGTTGTGGCTGGTTTGATCCATCTAGACCACTAAAACTTTCTCCATATCAGTAATAAGACTGTTTTGCTTTCTTACTATATCTGTGTATTTGCTGGATTAACACTTCTAATTTCCTTCAAGAACCTTTTATTTGCACTTAACAACTTGGCTGTTTGGCACAAAAGGCCTAGTTTTCAGCTGACCTCGGCTTTCAAAATGTCTTCCTCACTAAGCTCAATCATTTCTAGTTTTTGATTTAAAGTAAGAGACATGCAACTCTTCATCTCACTTGAGCACTTAGAGGGTATTGCAGAGTTATTAACTGGCTTAATTTCAGGATTGTTGTGTCTTAAGGAATAGGGAGGCCTAAGGAGAGGGAGATGAGGAAATGGCAAGTCAGTGGGGCAGTCACAACTGCACAACATCTATCAAGTTTGCTGTCTTATACAGGCACAGTTCATGGCACCCCAAGGCAATTACAATACCAACATCAAACATCACAGATCACAAATCACCATAGTAGATAGAATAATAATGAAATTTGAAATATTGTGAGAATTGCAAAAGTGTAGACATAAAGTGAGTACATGTTGTTAGAAAAATGTCTCCAGTGGGCCGGGCGCGGTGGCTCACGCCTGTAATCCCAGCACTTTGGGAGGCCGAGGCGGGCGGATCACAAGGTCAGGAGATCGAGACCATCCTGGCTAACACAGTGAAACCCCGTCTCTACTAAAAAAATACAAAAAATTAGCCGGGTGTGGTGGCGGGCGCCTGTAGTCCCAGCTACGCGGGAGGCTGAGGCAGGAGAATGGCGTGAACCCGGGAGGCGGAGCTTGCAGTGAGCCGAGATCGCGCCACTGCACTCCAGCCTGGGCGACAGAGCGAGACTCCGTCTCAAAAAAAAAAAAAAAAAAAGAAAAGAAAAATGTCTCCAGTGGATTTTATTGACGCATGGTTGCCACAAACCTTTAATTTATAGAAAACACAGTATCTGTGAAGCACAATAAAGGGAAGCACAGTCAAACAAGGCATCCCTGTGTACTTAGTACACACAGCAAGCAATGTCTTTCATAGGGTTATTATTTTTTATGGCCATCGGTATTAGCCCATGATGGCAAGCCAAAACGGGGTTGAATACATGCAATTTTCAGCAAGCATGATATGGTTTAGCTGTGTCCCCACCCAAATCTCATCTTGAATTCCCACATGTTGTGGGAGGAACCCGGTGGGAGGTAACTGAATCATGGGGGCAGATCTTTCCTGTGCTGTTCTCATGATAGTGAATAAGTCTCACAAGATCTGATGGTTTTAAAAAAGGGGATTTTCTCTCCATAAACCCTCTTCTCTTGTCTGCTGTCCTGTGAGACATGCCCTTCACCTTCCGCCATGATTGTGAGGCCTTCCCAGCCACATGGAACTGTAAGTCCATTAAAACGCTTTTTCCTGTATAAATTACTCAGTCTTGGGTATGTCTTTATTAACAGCACGAAAACAGACTAATACAGTAAATTGGGGTACCAATTTACAGTATTAGTACTGTAGAGTGGGGTGCTGCTGTAAATACCTGAAAATGAGGAAGCAACTTTGGATCTGGGTAACAGGCAGGGGTTGGAACAGTTTGGAGGGCTCAGAAGAAGACAGGAAAATGTGGGAAGTTTGGAACTTCCTAGAGACTTGTTGAATGGCTTTGACCAAAATGCTGATAGTGATATGGACAATGAAATCCAAGCTGAGGTGGTCTCACATGGAGATGAGGAACTTGTTGAGATCTGGAGTAAAGGTGACTCTTGCTATGTTTTAGCAAAGAGATTGGTGGCATTTTGCCCCTCCCTGAGAGATTTATGGAACTTTGAACTTGACAGAGATGATTTAGGGTATCTGGCAGAAGAAATTTCTAAGAAGCAAAGCATTCAAGATGTGACTTGGGTGCTGTTAAAGGCATTCAGTTTTAAAAGGGAAATAAAGCATAAAAGTTTGGAAAATTTGCAGCCTGACAAAGCAATAGAAAACAAAATCCCATTTTCTAAGGAGAAATTTAGGTAAGCTGCAGAAATTTGCATAAGTAATGAGGAACCAAATGTGAATACCCAAGACAATGGGGAAAATGTCTTCAGGACATGACAGGTCTTCACTGCAGCCCCTCCCATCACAGGCCCAGAGGCCTAGGATGAAAAAGTGGTTTCATGGGCCAGGCCCAGGATCCCCATGCTATGTGCAGCCTAGAAATGTGGTGCCCTGCATCCCAGCTGTTCCAGCCATGGCTGAAAGGGGCCAACATACAGCGCAGGCCATGGCTTCAGAGGGAGCAAGCCTCAAGCCTTGGCAGCTTCCACGTGGTGTTAAGCCTGCCAGTGCACAGAAGTCAAGAATAGGGGTTTGGGAACCTCTGCCTAGATTTAAGAAGATGCATGGAAATGCCTGGATGCCCAGGTAGAGGTGTGCTGCAGGGGCAGGGCTCTCATGGAGAACCTCTGCTAGGGAAGCGAGGAAGGGAAATGTGGGGTCAGAGCACCTACTCAGAGTCCCTACTGGGGCACCGCCTAGTGGAGCTGTGAGAAGAGGGCCACAATCCTCCAGACCCCAGAATGGTAGATCCACTGACAGCTTGCACTGTGTGCCTGGAAAAGCTACAGACACTCAATGCCAGCCCATGAAAGCAGCCAGCAGGGGGGCTATACCCTGCAAAGCCACAGGGGTGGAGCTGCCCAAGGCCATGGGAACCCACCTCTTGCATCAGCGTGACCTGGACATGAGACATGGAGTCAAAGGAGATCATTTTGGAATTTTAAGATTTGACTGTCCCACTGGGTATCGAACTTGCATGGGGCCTGTAGCCCCTTTGATTTGGCCAATGTCTCCTATTTGGAATGATTGTATTTACCCAATGCCTGCACCCCCAATGTATCTAGGAAGTAACTTGCTTTTGATTTTACAGGCTCATAGGTGGAAGAAACTTGCCTGGTGTCAGATGAGACTTTGGACTTTGGACTTTTGAGTTAATGCTGAAATGAGTTGAGACTGTGGGGGACTGCTGGGAGGGCATGATTGGTTTTGAAATATAACGATGTGAGATTTGGGAGGGGTCACAGGTGGAATGATATGGTTTGGCTGTGTCCCTACCCAAATTTCATCTTGAATTGCCACATGTTGTGGAAGGAACCCAATAGGAGGTAACTGAATCATGGGGGCAGGTCTTTTCTGTGCTGTCTTCATGATAGTGAATAAGTCTCACAAGATCTGATGGTTTTAAAAAGGGGAGTTTCCCTGCACAAGTTTTCTTCTTCTCTTGTCTGCTACCATATGAGATGTGCCGTTCACCTTCCAGCATGATTGTGAGGCCTTCCCAGCCACATGGAATTGTAAGTCCATTAAATCCCTTCCTCCTGTGTAAATAACCGAGTCTCAATTATGTCTTTATCAGCAGCATGAAAACAGACTAATACAAAGAGGATAGGCTAAAAACACAATATTTTATAGGATGTTACTCTGTTTTAACATAACTAAATACTAGTATTATATAGAAAGAGAAATCATTATTAAAATGCTTAAAACAAAATAAGGCACAAAATGAAGATATTGATAGTACTTTCATTGAATAAATTACCCCATTCATTGACTTACAGGAAACAATAAAGTTCTCATTTAATATTTTCTTCACATTTCTCTTAGATTGAAATATACATTAGATCGGCCTGGTGCTGTGGCTCATGCCTGTAATGCCAACACTTTGGGAGACCAAGGCAGGAGTGTCACTTAATCACAGGAGTTTGAGACCAGCCTGGGTGACATAGTGAGACCCCCATCTTTAGAACAAACTTTTAAAAATTAGCCTAGTATGATGGCAAACACCTGTAGTCCCAGATACTCAAGAAGCTGAGGTGGGAGGCTCACTTGAGCCCAGGAAGGTAGAGGCTGCAATGAGCTGTTATCGCACCACTGTACTCCAACCTGGATGACAAAGCAAGATCTTGTCTCAAAAAAAAATTTTTTAATTAAAAAACAAAATAAAATACACATTAGATCTGAACACAGAATCCAAAGAGTACCTGGCTTAACTGTCATAGAATGGGCCAAAGCCTGTTTGCCAAGCACTGTCTACAGTTTCTACCTAATGATGTTATAGCTCATGTTACAGTACAGCACATTAAGAGGGGTTCTATGAAAATGCCTGGAAGAAGCACCCTTGAGGACTCATGAAGATGCCTCAGAGAGGGTGTCTTCAAAGACCCAAAGGATGAGTTGATGCTCACCAGATATAGATAGGAGGGAAGAGGATTCCAGGCAGAGGAAAAAATATGTGCAAAACCCCAAGGATACAAAAGATTGTTGAACAAGCAATTCACTGTGGCTAACAAGCACTTTTGGGAGATGGTTATAAGAATGACAACAGAGATTGGAGAGAAGGACACAGTACAAATCGTAAAGACCCTCATATGACTGATACGGTTTGGTTGTGTCCCCACCCAAATCTCATCTTGAATTGTAGTTCCCATAATCCCCACGTGTCATGGGAGAAACCCAGTGGGAGGTAATTTAATCATGGCAGTGGTTATCCTCATGTTTTTCTCATGATAGTGAGTTCTCATGAGATCTGATGGTTTGATACAAGGCTTTTCCCCCTTTTGCTCAGCACTTCTCCTTCCTGCTGCTATGTGAAGAAGGTGGTGTTTGCTTCTCCTTCTGTGATGATCATAAGTTTCCTTAGGCCTCCCAGGCCATGCTAAACTGTGAGTCAATTAAACCTCTTTCCTTTATAAATTGCCCAGTCTCAGGTATGTCTTTACTAGCAGCATGAGAACAGACTAACACAATGTCACATTAAGGATTTTTTACTTTTTTCTGAGAACAACGAGGAGCCATTGAGGAATATTGAGCAAGAAAGAGACAGTAGTATATTTGAAGTAGAAAGGTCTCTCAGGCAGCAGTGTCAAGAATGATCTTGAAAGGGGTAAGGATTACAAGAGGAAGATAAGCCAGGAAGCCTTAACAATCCAGGTCAGAGTGGACAGAGGGGAGTAGTTATATTTAAGAGATATTTAGGAAGCATAATGAAAGTAATTTGTCAAATGGTTAGGAGGGTGGTAAATGGAGGAGAGATGGCAAAGATGGCATTCAAGTTTCTAACTTGGGAAATTAGGGGAAGATGTTGCCAGTGTCTGCTCAACAGAGAAAGTATGGGAGGTCTGGCAAAAAAAAAAAAATTGGGGAATATTGAGTTTGGGAGATATTCTGAAAGATGTTTTGAAACAAATTGATATATAAGCCTTGTACTCAGAAGAAAGCAGTGGAATGGGGATTGAGATTTGGATATCATTACTATAGACAATGATTGATAAAATTCTGGTTTAAACTGGCAAACGCACTACTCCTCCTGACATCTGAATGGAAATTACAATATAAAATCTGAAGACAGAAATTCACCTGCAACAATGAAGAGGCAGTTAAGAAGGATTACTAGCAGATAAGATAGCTCAGCATGATAAAATGATTTTGGAAGTGAGCTGATGGAAAGCAAAGGAAGATGTGACTCAGAATACCTTATGAGGGGATGCAGTATTGCAGGAGAGCTGGGCACTCATAAGCTCACTGGAACCTTGAGAGTAACTGGGCTTAAATTCTCAGTAGTAATGGAATCTAGGATAGTTAAGAAAGCTAGAAATGGGGTGGAGTGGTAATCATAGGTCTGTCTGGCAGTGAAGATTATGTCCCCACCAACATTTCTTTTTTGCCTTCCTCACAATTTAAAAAAAAATTTAAGAACACAAAAAGAAAAAGAGGAAGTATATCTAAAACAACTCATAATTATAGTTGTAATCATGTCAACATGAAGGAAGTATAAATACCAGTGAGCATAAGTCAGTGTTAAAGTTCTCCGTTGTAAGGAGGAAGACATAATTATAAAAAATAAAAAGCAAGAAGAGACACATAGAAAAGGTCAAAACATTTTTGAAATAAAAAAATGAACAAATGCAAACAGGTCTAAATATTATCAGGAACCCTAACATATAAACATGGCTTAAGCCCCTGAAACATATGAGGTGCTGAGCAGTAATTAGCATCGTTTAAACACCAGTCTATAAAGAATGAGGGATACTCACTTTGTTTATCCACTATGGGTGTAAAATCTCTGAAATTGTTTAGACCAGTGGTCCCCAACCTTTTTGGAACCAGGGACCAGTTTTGTGAAAGACATTTTTTCCATGGACAGGGAGGCGAGGGGAGTATGGTTTGGGGATGACACTGTTCCACCTCAGATCATCGTGCATTAGATAGATTCTCATAAGGAGCGTGCAACCTAGATCCCTCGCATGTGCAGTTCACAATACAGTTCACAATCCGCTGACAATCTGATGCCGCTGATCTGACAGGAGGCAGAGCTCAGGCAGTAAAGCTCACTGACCTGCCACTCACTTCCTGCTGTGTGGCCCGGTTCCAACAGGCCATGGACCACTACTGTGGCCTGTTAGGAACTGAGCCACAGGGGTTGGAGACCACTGGTTTAGACCTTATTTCCATCTTTAGATTAGTCGTTTAATATTAAGAAGGCAGCAATAAGGATTTCTATCAAATAAAAATATATAATTCCACTTTTAACCATTTTATATACAGTGAACAGTAAATTCTATTCAGTGAATTCTGAGTTTTCTCTCACTAGAAATTGATAAAGTCTTGATAAGTATGGTAATGACAATGACCTGTTCTGTTCAAGGTCCAGCTCTCCATTCTTTCACTGTCTAGTTTCTGCTAATTTTCTCCTTTATAATCCACACCATTCTGGTGCCATACTAGTTCACTTAATAGTAATTGCATATTGTTCAGTTTTTAAATAACAGCAATTTTTTCAGCCTTATTGAGGTATAACTGTCAAACAAAGATTGTATTATTTAGGGTGTACAATTATACATACATTGGGAAATGATTACCACAATCAAGCTAATTAACATATCCATTATCTCATATACCTCCCTTTTTTATGGTGAGGACACTTGTGATCTACTGTGTTCTTAGCAAATTTCAAGTATACAATACATTATTATTAATTGTCATCATCATGTTGTAATTAATTAGGTCTCCAGGACTTATTCATCTTAAAACTAAAGGTTTGTACCATCTGACCAACATCTCCTCTTTCCTCCAACTTCTCAGCCCCTGGTAACTACCATTTTATTCACTGTTACATGAATTTGGCTTTTTAAAGATTCCACATATAAATGAGATTATGAAGTATTTGTCTTTCTGTGCCTGGCTTATTTAACTTAGCATAAGGTCCTCAAGTTTTAACTCTGTTGTTGCAAATGATGAGATTTCCTTCTGTTTAAGGCTGAATAATATTCCACTGTTTATATATCCACATTGTCTTTATTCATTCATCTGTCATTGGACACTTAGTTACCATACTTGACTATCACAAATAATGCTGCAATGAACATGGAAGTGCAGAAATTTCTTCAAGATACTGATTTTATTTACTTTGGATATATACCCAGAAGTGAGACTGCTGAATTAAATGGAAGTTATAGGTTTAATTTTTTTAGAAAACTCCATATTGTTTTTCCATAACGGCTGTACTGATTTACATTCTCATCAAGACCATGCAAGGATTCCCTTTTCTCCACACACCCTTGCCAACATTTACTATCTCTTGCTATTTTTTTTTTTTTTTTTTTTACATCCTAACAGGTGTGAGGTTGATATCTCATTGTGGTTTTAAACAGTATTTCCCTAATGATTAATGATGCTGAGCACCTTTTCATATACCTCTTAGCCATTTGTATGTCTTCTTTGGAGAAATGTCTTTTCAGGTCCTGTGCCCATTTTTAGATTGAGTTATTTGTTCTTTTGCTTGTGATGTGTTTGGGTTCCTTATGCATTTGGATATTAACTCCTTATCAGACATATTATGGTTTGCAAATATTCCATTGTGTAGGTTGCCTTTTCATTTGTTTTCTTGTTTCTGTTACTGTGCAGAAACCTTTTAGTTTGATGCACTTCCACTTGCCTATTTTTGCTTTTGTTGCCTGTGCTTTCAGTGTCACATCTAAAAAAATCATAGCTGAGACCAATGTCAAGAAGTTCTTCCACTATGTTTTCTTCTAGGAGTTCTACTGTTTCAGGTCTCATGCTTAAGTCTTAACCTATTTTGGAGTGATTTTTGAGGACAGCAATCATTTTCATTTTTATATTATTAAAATATGTCCTTTAGTAATGTTGGTATAATGCCTGATATAATAACAGTACAGGAATTCATTCTGTCTTTTATTTGAATGGCCCCAGTTTTCTGTCTGTCTCTGACTACTCTTTCAATAGTTCTCTTTTACAAGCTAAACCTGTAAATGGGAAACTCAACCCAACCTGGTCCCTTTTTTCACATTTCCACTCCCCTCCAATCTGCCTGGTTTCTTTCACTCTCTCTCGTCTTCAGGTAGTTGTTTTCTGTAGTGCTGTCCATTGATTTGCGCTTTCCTCAAATTCAAATGTTGAAGTCATAACCTCCATTACTTCAGAATGTGAACTTATTCAGAAATCAGGTGATCACAGATATAATTAGTTAAGAAGAGGCCATATTAGAGTCGAGTGGGCCCAATTCAGTGTGGCTGCCACCCTTGTAGAAATGGGAAATTTAGACACAGACTCCCATACAGGGAGAACACCATGTGAAGATGAAGGCAGAGAACAAGGTGATGCTTCTACAAACCAAGAAACGTCAAAGGTTGCTGGCCAACCACCAGAAGCTAGAATAGCGGCATGGAACATATTCTCCCTCGCAGCCCTCAGGAGGAACCGGCGCTGCTCACCCTTTCATCTCCAACTTCTACACTCCAGATCCATGCCAGGAAAAAATTTCTGTTGCTTAAGCCTCCTAGTCTGTGGTACATTATTAAGGCTGCCCTAGCAAACAGATGTACTGTGAACAGAGATTATAATGGGTGGTTCATTAAGAGCTTATTCCACCAAATCAGAAGTAAAACTATCTTTACTTGCCTCAGAATAAGTTCACCTTCTCTCTATCCTTTAGTTTCCTTATTTGTAAAACAGGGATAATATCCCCTAGCAATTTTGGAATGATAAGGTAGACTGATATATGTGAAGCACTTAGACAATACCTATAACATTGTATGCTCTCAACGGTTATTAGCTACTCTTGTCCTTCACTCATTTAACTATGTCAGGCTCTGTTATAGGCACTCCAGGTATGTCACCGAACAAAACAGATATAAATTTCTGCCTTTATAATGCAGTGAAGCTTACATTGCAGTGACAGCATATAGAAAATAAAATAAGTAACTTATGTAATATGTAGGCCATTAATAAGTTCTATGAAGAAAAATAAAGCAGAGACTGTGGATTGGGAAGGCTGAGATTGGATCAGGCCATCTTTTATAGGGTAGTCCAGGGAGGCATCACTGAAGGAGGGAGAAGAGTGAGCCATGTGCATACCTGGAGTAGCAGCATTCCAGGTAAAGAGAACAACAGGAGCAAGTGCCCTGAGGCCAGAGCCTGCCTGGAATAGTCAAAGAACAGCAAGAGGGCCAGTATGGCTAGAGCAGAGTGAGAGAGGTGGAAGGCAGTAAGTAGGAGATGTGGTCAGGAGGTAACAGGTGACCAGATTGTACAGGACCTCAAAGGGCTTTGACTTTTACCTTGAGTGACGTGAGAAGTCATTGGAGCTTTTAAACACAGGAGTGACAAGATCTGAGTTACATTTTTATCAAAGCACACTGACCACTATGTGAGAGTAGGTTTGATAGAGGAAGGGGCTGGGAGGGAAGGCCAGAAACAGGGAGACCAAGTAGAAGACCATTTCTGAAATGTAGTCTTGGGATCACATTGGCTCTGACCAGGGTTGTTCAGTAAAGGAGGAAAAACACAGATGCTATAGATGCTTTAACAGAATTTCTGGATGATTTGAATGTGACATTTGAAATAAAGAGAGGAGTCAAGGATGACGCTGAGGTTTGGGTCCTGAGCAGCTGCAAGTGTATTTCCATTAATGGAATCAGGGAAGACTTTCAGAACAACAACTTAGAGAAGCAAAGAACAGAGTTGTTGTTATGGTTGTTCTTCCTCTTTCTTATTATTGTCATTATTGCTATAATGAGGGTAGTGTCATCAATCCTTTCCCCTTTATTCTCAGTCTCATCTTCTGTCAGTTTTCTTCTTTTTCTAGCAGGTACTCAGTGACGGCACACCTATGCCATGATTTGCTCAGCACATTACATCTAGCTGCTCCCTTTTCCTACTGCGATCTAGTCCCACAGACAAATAAGTGGACACAGCACATCTCTTTCCCAGGCACATAACCTTGAATCTCCCCCTCTGCTTCTATAGTCACACCTTCTCGCTCTCACCAGCACAGAAAACACCTGCCTTTTCTTTTGGAAAAGACACTGGTCTTTGCTTTTTCTCATTTTAGCCATTTTTCTTCCTCTTACTCCAATTTTTATTAATCCTTGCACCACTTCTTACCCACTAACAATACTGTCTGCTCTCATTCCCATTAATTCTCCTACGACATCTCAATATCACAATAAATCTCCGAACCTTTCTTCCTGACTTATCCTTTACCTTTGGTCCCAGTTACAACTCTTTGCAATAGGAAAAAGTCATTTGATGTCTGTGGGTCTGTTTGCTCCTCTGTAAAATAAAGGCATTAAATGAGATTATTTCTAAAGATACTTTCAGCTTTAACTTCTGATCCAACTGATTCTGCGTTTAGCTCTTCAGTGATTTTTCATGTGTGGCAAGTTCCATTTCATTTCCTATTTCCTAACTCACTTTCAAATCTCTCCTTTCATTACTTTCTTATCATTTCCAAAGTCTTAACCACATTTTTCATCATTATTTCTTACACCAAGCCAAGTGGTTTTTACCACACCTTAATGATGGTCAAAAGAGAGTGTTTTGTGTTGTGTTTTACATTTTTCCTAATGCTGGCAAGCAGAATGATAGAAGGATAATGTTTCAAGTCTGAAAGAAAACAACCTCATTCAGACTTTCCTTCACCATGAATGAGATCTTCTTATGATTGCCTTTGAGAAATCCGTGATTGGAAAGTTTTGTTAAACACCAGTGACAAGCAGCTAATGGCATAATATCTGCTTTGATTTTCTCAGACACACTCTAAGTTTTCATCCTCACTTCTCTGTGGTCCCTCACCTTTGACTTCCTTTATCATGTAACTGCCAATTTTGATCGGTTAATTGAAAGAGGAAGAGTGACAAGAAAAATAAACAATTTAGCTCAGTGGATTGCCCCCTTTACAAATAAGGAAACACAATTTGTCCTTCTAGATTTCAGACTAAGCTGATAACATTTTAAAAATCCTGTACAGAAAGGTCTTTTTAAATGCTTTTATTTGCCAAAAGTTTTGGGTGATTTTGAAATACATTAGACATCCCATTCATTGAGGAAAAAGACAGTTTATTCCAAAACATTCTTTAATAGTCCTAAACTGATTTTTTCTATCAGAGCAAAAGGAACAAAGGTAAAAATCCACCTGAAAAAAGATCTTTGTATCATGGAAATTATGAAGCTGGATTTCTTAGACATTAAAGAAATTCACAGACCCACGTAGTTTAAAAATTTAATTTTTAAGATTACATTTTCACAACACATTATGACTGTAACTGAGTTACCTGAATACCAATTATTACCTCTAGTTATTTTTAGCAAGGGAGCTGGACTTCACTTTACTTAATGCTAGCTTATAAATTTAACTTTGTAAAATTATAGGGGAAATGTGTCCTGGCTAGCTGCCTCTGCCCAAAGCAAATGTCATCTCCCCTAAGTGCCACAGTTATATCTCCCCGTCCTCTAAGCTCCACTGAAACTTACCTTGTATCCTTCTTGTCCCCCACACCTTCTAAATAAGAGTCTCTTGCATCTATCAATATGTGTTTGTGGAAGAAAGGAAGGTGCAGAAAAATAAATACGCATCACAGTTTAATTAGGAAAGTAAGGGCTTTGAATCAAACCTAGCTTTGTATCTCACTTCATCTGTTTATTCATCATGTGACAACAGACAGTTGAGTTAACCCTTCTGACCTTAGTTTCCCCATCTTTATCATGGAGATAATGAGACCTTCTTCATTGGATATTGTGAAGATTAAACTGGATATGATTATATATCACCTTGCACATAGAGGCTCTCAATTAAAAAAACACTTCTCTTTCTTCTATTCTAGCATATCATTCATGGTCCAATCCTGCATTACAGTTGGTTGAATGCAGGTCTGTTTCTAGGCAGCACATTTTTGAAGGCAAAGTTGTTCATCTCTGTATTTCCTGTAGAACCTAGGGTGATGAGCTGCATAGTCTGGAGGCACAGGAACTGCATATTATACTAAATTGAGGGCTGAGCCAGGATGGCCAAGGCTGTGAAGCAATTATCCATGGATTTGGTCATTTGGGCTCTTTTGGTAGCATAGTTCCTCTCATGAATTTCCACTCTGGTCTTAAAACAGCCCATCATGTTTTTAAATTAGCTTGCACAAAATACAACTAATTTCCTAGATTCTTTGGCAACTGATCAGAATACTATTCTGCGTCTCGCTATAGAAATTCCTGCAGGCATATTGACCATACCCTGAGAAAGACAAAACTGAATGTACTACATGATGCTGGGAAAACAAGTTGTGATGAAAACAGCGCTGAGTCAAATAAATATAGATTATTAACTCCAGCTTGCCCTTGACTGGTCATGAGACCTTGGACAAGCTACCTATGCTCATTAAGCCTCAATTTAACTTCTTGATGTCTCGACTATAAAAAACAAGGGTATTTTTTGCTTTGTTTGGCAGTTTTGAGGAAAAACAACAACAAATGAGAGATAATTCTACTTTAGTTGTTACACAGGGTTGTTGGGTAGAGAAGGAAGGTGTTGCCTTGGAACAGACTTTAACAACTGTGAGGCAGGATAAAAAACAAGTCCTGAAAGCCATCACTTTTTGATCACAGTGAGCTCTTCTTTTGTAACGGTTCAGGCTTCTAACCTTATTTCCTCCTTTGGCAACTGACCAGCTCACGCACACATATTAGTGATGAAATCCACATAACTCCATATCTTTTCCTCTGCATGGCCAAGAGTTTCAGTGCAACATGAAAGTGCTGTCACGGATCCATCGTGCAACACATACAGTGCTGTAAAGCAAAGGCCTCGTCCGCCTGCAGGCAGCAGGAACTGCATGCATTACCCTTCTGTCTGATGTACAGCCTAACTGCTTCGTGCTTCTTCTCATGTGTTGAGTCACAGCTTTCTTGTAGAGTATTTCAAAAATACAGCCCCAAAACAAAGCATAATCGAAAGTCATCCCAGGTGAAAGTGGTTGGCTTGGGGGAGGTCACACAGTCCTTTCAGTTCAGGTAGAATCCTTGTTTCTAGGTCATTTGACCAACATCATCCCAGGCTCCTTAGGGAAATCAGGAGGGGGCAGAAGCAGGCTGACCAGCTACAGGCTACACACAGAAGAACGAACCTTCCCAAATTTCTGGAAAAAATCTTCCTGTGCCTGGGCCAAGGCCTCTTCGTCAATGTAGACAGCCGGCCTCTTGGCCATGAGGAAATACTGCACCTTCCTCAGATTCCAGCCCATCACATACTGGAGCCAGCCGCAGACAGCCGCGGTGGAGCGGCCCACCCCAGCGTTACAGTGCACGTACACGATGTGTCCCTTCTCCAGCAGCGCATGCAGCAGGCACACCGCCTGGGGCAGCATCTGTACTCGGCCTGCGGTGGGGAAAGCACAGCACACATGTGAATAACTAAACCACCAGATACCGCCGCTGAGGTCTCCTCCAGCACAGCCTGAAATCACAGGGCTGCAGAGGGCCAGGCAGGGATACGAGAGTTTGCTTTCTTCCTGCATTGTGAAGGAAAAAGTGAGACCATTTTACAATCTGCTAATAGCAAAGTGGAAAGAGCATTCCAGAGGCCAGAGGCTCTCTCTAATCCTTCCCTGGGTATTGCTGCTCCTTTGGGTGACTTCGCCATCCATGCAAATATCCCTCCAAAGAAAAGTGACCTATCGCCTGTCATCAGAATGCACTTTCACATGAAGTTTTTGCAGTGATTGGTCAGAATTTTAGAGGATTAAAAAAAAAAAATAGTTGTCAGGTCTGGCCACCTGAATTTCAGTAAATCCAAAAGTATCTTCCAGCTAAATGTAAAACACAGAAGCGGCCCATAATAGTTAAAGGAATCAATCTGTTCATTCAACATACACTCATTTTCATTTGTTCAATGGAATGGGTAACATCATTCAATACAGATGGATAACCAATTGTTCATTTATTCCCTCGAGATACAATGAATACTAAAACTGATTTAATTTCTATGTTTTCAGGAAATTATATAATTATATAATTTGGGGTTTACTTCAAGGTTACCATTTTGATTATTAGATTATTCAAATATCTTCTCATCATGCCAGGAGAGGACACGCTATGCCCTGCTGAGGCCTGGTAGACTCTGCTCCGCTCTCTCATCCCGTGGGACAGAGAAGCGCCCCACAGTCACTTCCTTGAGCTCCTGGATGCCTGAAGTTTCTCCTGCTCACAGGTTCTCAGTACAGAGATATTTTGTAAGTTGGGTTTTTTGTTTGTTTTCAGCGGGTGATCAATGTAAATTATTTCAAATGGAAAGGAAGAGGGAAATGAGAAAGTCCTCTTTTGAGGGCTCATGACTTGGCATTCTCTAGCTACAGGAACACAGTGGCCCGAAAGGATCCTCCAACGGTCACACACAAGAGTCCTGTGTGGCTTTCACGTTGCCATCCTTATTGGATGACCAAAGAGATGGGCACACCCCTCCCTCGAAAGATTTCACCTGGGGATCTGCCGTGAGGCCCAGAATTCTCCCATGACAGCCACTCCCATGTTTAGACTTCCCTCTTTAGATGTCCTTTGGTGAAATACAAGTGCCCCTGAAGGAGCCAACACAACACACTGAGATGAGGCATCAGCACCTGAGAAGGACAGAGTTTACCAAGGACCACAGTGTGGTTTGAAAGGCCTCTCACTGGCCATTCCACCCAGCCAGGCATCATCCTCAGCTTCAGGCTCATCAAGCTCTGAGAAGGAGCAGAGTCCACATGCAAGCCAGGATAATATTCTAATCTTGTTGCTGGAGCTCTGTTAACCCCCTAGTGAAGAGATCTAAGACTGCATGCTCCACACAGCAGTTTAGAACGTTTGTACCTGGAATGCCTTCAGGCAGGGAGGACACAGTTTCAGTTCCTTGAGCTCCATCCCTCTCTGGCCTGTTGCCATACACTGTTGTTCCCTGCCTGGTCCCCAAGGGCATTTGTATTAGAGTTACCAGCTTCTATGTATATGTGATTCCTCATAGTCCAAACTGAACCATGAACTTTAACCCATCTAAACCACCACACCTGATTCCACGGCACCGTGAGATTACAGCGAGGTGGGCCTGCCTGCCACTCAGTTACTCATGGTGCCCTCCTAGAGGCACTAAAATATCACTGGAGATGCAACAGGATGGTGAGAGCATCATGTGCGACAGCAAGATGTCTCAGCATGTCTCAGGGAGAGCACTGCATGGCAGATCCACTATTTGCGCTGGGGGATCAGAGGACCAAAACCTCCAATGTATGATGGATCAGCCCTGCTGAGAATGGAGAGGCCTGCTCCACTGTGGGGCTTCTGTTCTGCTGAGGGTATGAGGGGTTCACTCCAGGGAAAGCTGGGTGGGAGGAGAACTCTGCTGCTCGAGCTGGAAGCGTAGGTTCTTCCTGCTCCTGCCACAGCTAGCATCACATGGCAAGCTCCCTGCTGTGCCTGTCTCTCCAGATACTATGTGCCTTGGCAGGAAACAAAAAAGAATCATTTAACATAGGTTCAGGCTTGCCTCAGATGCCCAGTATGTGAGTAGCCCACAGTGGTCATTTGCAGTAGGAGCTGCTGGACTCAGAATCCCAGCCCCTGGCACTCGGCGCATACAACATCAGTGTAACCAGCCTGCAAACAAGATCTTCCCTGGTCCCAGTCAAGATCCCTTCCCCAGACCTGTTCTCTGGCCAGAGGTTCCCCTAGGATGGGTCTGCACCAAATAGCACAAATGATGCAATACATTCCCCTTTTCATTTTATGTGTAAAACATTCTTCAAGAGGTATGTACACAGTTTAGAAGTTAAAAAGGGGCATGTGTTAGTTTGAGGTTCTGTGATCTCAGGCACACACTCCTGAAAGGTACATGTCAGCTAACATGCAGAAGCTCCCAAGGCTCCCAGCCTCACACAGATTTCAGCATTGGGCACAGCCATCAGTGATCTTCTCCTGGAATCACTCAACCATTGCACTGAAGAATGAGCAAATGTTTAATCAACATAAAGAATAAATACTTAAGAAGGGTATCAGAGGCCAAGTGCGGTGGCTCATGCCTGTAATCCCAGCACTTTGGGAGGCCGAGGCGGGTGGATTGCCTGAGGTCGGGAGTTCGAGACCAGTCTGGCCAACATGGTAAAACCTCATTTCTACTAAAATTAAAAAAAAAAAAAAAAAGCCAGGCATGGTGGTATACACCTGTAATCCCAGCTACTCAGGAGGCTGAGGCAGGGGACTTGCTTGAACCAGGGAGGTGGAGGTTGCAGTGAGCCGAGATTGTGCCACTGCACACCAGCCTGTGGGAGAGAGCAAGACTCCATCTAAAAAAGAAGAGTACCAGAGAAGTAGCTGGTCCAGGGTGCCCACTCATCTCAGCCTGGCCACAGCTGGAGGCCTGGTTTATTCTGATGTCTTGTGACTACAAATCACCCTCTTTGGTTGATGGTAGATAACATTTATTGAGCCCTTTCTACCTTCTCAGCACTCTCGTAAGCATTTTACACGCACTAGCTCATTTACAACCACCTCTTAACAACTATGAGGTCAGCACTGTTGTGATCTTCAATTTATATATGAACAAATTGAGCACAGACATTTGCCCAAGGTTATTCCTTAAGTGGCCACTCAAACTCAGCCAGTGTGACTCTGAAGCCGCAGGTCTTAACCACTGTACTGTGGTCCTTCCCTAATCCACCTGGTTAATGGTATTTGTTGGCCCCCATCTTGTCAATCTGGATTCTCAGTCAGTCTCTCTGCACTCACTTACCAGCCCATGCTGCTGCTCTTACCCTGGGTGAGAATAATGTCCTCCTTGAGGATTAACACCTCTGCCCCACCCTAGAGGAGCCCTCTCAAGAGGACCATGTCTCTCCGCTTGAAACCCATTCTAGGAAGTCTAACCTAATATGTGACCCACTAAGGAATAAAAAGAGGGTCCCCAGGAAGGTTCATCTTGATGTACCCAGCTCAACAAAGCCAGTGTCAACCAGAGCAGCTATAGATAGGCTCCACATAGAATTTAATTTGATAAGACTTTTCCATTCTTAAAAACAATAAAACCTCAAGAAAAGACAGAAATCCAGATCTTTTAACATAAAGTATTCCAAACTTTAAATGTTGACAACTAAGTTGAAAAACTGTAAACCCTTTGCAGGTCAAACAAGACATTCTACCCTCTGAGTTTCTGACTCTGTAATTTAATACAGGCCCTAGTTCTCAGTAGATGCTCCATACACACTCATTAAGTCCATGAATAAACACAAGACTAGAAAAACAGCAATAAAAGCCTATTTGATCTGAGACACTACTAAGCACTTCTAGCCTAACCTGTGGTTCACACCAGCTCCAGGCTAATCTGACTCTGGACCAACCAAAAGCTTCCTGAAAGCACTATTGAGCCAGCCAAGGTTGTGAGGAGAGGGAGAGGTAGAGCATTTGGGCAGGTAAGTCAAGTAGCCTGAGGTATTAGGGCCTGAGATAAAAGAGAGGGGTCAAAAGGCCCTAAAGATATGCTTTATCCCAGGTTGATCCCGAAAGAAATCTGCAGCTTTCAGCCTTTCTCTTTCTCTCTCTCTCTCTCTCTCTCTCTCTCACACACACACACACACACACACACACACACACACACACACACACTTTCCTTTCTTACTCCAGGAGCAGATATATGATGAATATATTATTTGGGGGGCATATTTTTTTCCATCTTTGAAGTGTAATATAGATAGGATCTACATTATCTATAACATCCTTTGGTAGAAACTTAAAGACTTGGAACTAATCCTACAATTCCAACTTTGTGATTTTCAAAGCCCTTTCATATCAATTATCTTATTCTACTGTTATAGTCCTGTAAGGTGGAAATTACTATCCTCATTTTCTTAATGCAGGAACTAGCCTGCCGATATCCTCCCAGCTACCCAGTGGTGACAAGGCTTATGCCCAGTTGTCTTGGCTCCAAGGTCAGCATTTCCGTGCAATGGGAGAGCTGAATTCAGTGTGTTGAGCGAGGGAAAGGAAGTCAGACTTTGACAACAGAGGGGTAGCTGAGGACTTCATGAAGCCTGTGAACTCATTTGGGAGACAAGGGTAGACATTTGTTATAAATAGTGCTGCAGTGACAGAGGTCAAAACACAACCTGAATACCTTCTATGCAAAGAAAATTTTAATGAGCAGATTTGTTTCATTTTGTTTTGTTCAGGTGAGTGTTAGATTTGGCAGATTTTCATTCCCTAGGTGAAAGACACAAACCAAAGTGTTTATAAAAGATTTTAAAAAAAAGAAATCTACACCACCATTCCACATATGACAAAAGCATGCAAGAGTAAGGATCGATCACATGATTGATTGTAACAGGTCTGTGACCACTAGCGGTGACAGTCAAGCCTAACAAACTGTCTTCTTTCTCAGACTTCAACTGAGAGCATCATGCTGCAGCTCAAAACACTTCCAACTGGGTTTTTCTCTAGAGTTCTAAAAATATTCAGCTGATTAATCTATGTGTTCATTGGGCTAATACTGTGAGCCACAGACATTGGTCTATTGGTAAAAAGTTCCCCTGCCACTCAGAAGTGGTTATTAACCCTTAGATTACACCCCCAGGTTAGGCCAAGCCAAAGAAATCCATTAGTCGGTCTTACAGCTGGGCCTTTATCATGTGGAAGCTTGCATTTTGCAGCTCAAATGCCGCTGCACTGTCTCAGCCTGAAAGAAGCTATGCTACTGCACTAACAGTTACGACTGTGACCTGGTAACCCACTGACCACAAAAAAGGTTCATGAATACAACTACAATGGGTCCTTGGGGATACAGTTTTCCCTCAGGCTTCTCTGCAGAGTCCCAAACTATCAAGCAAATTACCTATCTGTCAGCAGAGCCTTCAGGTAATCAGTGTGTGGGTAGGGATGGGATGGCGGGGGATGCGTGGCACAGTTGGCAGCCTAACTTCTCCCAGCCTTGTCTCACATCATTCTCCAACAGGATAACAATGCTGTCAAATCAGATTCAGAGATGCTAACATCAAAATGCTCTCTGGAAGCTACAGTCCTTCAAATCCTAACTATCTTCTCTGTTTTGAAACCAGGAAAACCAGCTGGACAAGGTGAATATCACCTAGATTCAACCAATGTGCATCTTCGCAAATGAAGTTTTTCTTTTTCTCTTCCTTGAAGAAGGGCAGAGCTCTTACAGCTAAATCATGCTTCCTTAGGTCAGGTTACCAAGAGGAATAACCAGACTGTCAGCAGCTCTCTCCACCTTCAGGAACAAACATTATACCCCATCCCCAATGGCAATTCAGCTCAGACGCAGATCAACAAAGGGGCCCAGCCTGGCCAGGAGGACCACCTGAGATCCATAAAGGGCTGAGGTGGGCAAGGTCCAGAAACGTAGATTTCCTGTGGTCCTCATGGCTTTTTATCTTGCAGACCATTCACTCTTGGGGAGACAAGCTACTTCCCTTGCAATTTGTAGGCTCTGCCTAACTCCCGATGATCATGAACATAAGCGGTTGAAATTGCATGGGTCTGAAGAACCTGCCTGAAGCGTCTGTGTAAGAATGCAGGGAGAAGCTTCATAGCTGGTAAAGTTGCTGTCTGGAGCAATGTTCTGGGTCCGACTGCCAGCCTTGAAATTCAGAATGGGCCTCTTTTTAGTTCTATGACATGGGCAATAACTTTTTCATGCCTCAGCCTCTTCGTCTGCAAAATAGAGACAGCTACAATATCTGCCTGGAGTCTTATTATGAGAATTAAATAAGCTAATTCTTGTAAATTGCTTAGGAGAGTGTTTTGTACATAATATACATTTGGGGGAAGAGGGCTAAAGATAGAAACGTCTCTGAGCTGGATATCACTGTCCTTTCCCCAGCAGAGGAGGTCATCAAACTCCTTAGCCTCTCCCATTTCCGAAGCTCTCTGCTGCCCCCTGCTGACAGCTGCTTGATACTATCGGTGTAACTTGCTTCTCTCCTCTGCCAACTGTAGTTATCTCTACTCCTCTTCCACAAGTACCCTATTCTACAACCAGGCTAAAATCCCTATCATTCCTCTAAAATTCCATGCTTCTGTGCCATCGCCTGTGCTGCTGCTTCCCCCTAGCATGCCCTTTCTCCCTCCACATCTACCTATCAAAGCCATGCCCACCTCAAGTGCCATGGCATTCACGCAGCCTCCCTTTGTCGCTCCCCAGAATGTGCTCTTCCCATGCATAACCCTCCTCCAGCACGGTCCTCACTCCTCTCCTACCCATTCCCCTCTGTGCTGTAATTAGTGTCGAACTCGTCTTACTGTACAACTGCTTCTTCCTGCTATAGGATAGCGTCTAAAGTCCTTTTTGTCGCTCAAATCCTGCAGGATCATCTTTCCTCGTTCTCGCCACATTGGTCTTTCAGTTTTTGCAACACTCTGTGCTCTCTCCTGCCACAAGGATTCTTCTAAGCTGCTGCTTCTGCCTGGGCCACTCCCTCCACTCACTCTTCCTCCAGCCCACCCTCAGATCTTAGCCCAAACACTGCTTTCCAAGAAAACCCTCTTTGACCCCACTTCTTGGCCTGATTACCTGTACATAATCTCATAGCAATATCTATATATTTTTCTAACAAAAAATTCATCATAGTTTTAAACTTCTATTTTTAGTCATTTGATTAACATTTGCCATCCCTATAGGACAATGCGCTCCGTGGGGGCAGAAGTTGTGCCTTTCTTTACCGCTGTGTTCCTAGCTACTAGCATAATGCCGCATACCCAGTACATACACAATAAATATGTGTTGAATGAATAAACAAAGAAGCCACATTAAACAAAATCTTAGCCACAGTGTCAAAACATATGTATTATATATATTAAATCTAAAATCTTATATTTATTCCATTTCTACCATTCATTTTTAAGATATTAAATTATAGATAGACAGACAGCAAGGGTTTCTCTGAAACACAGCAAGGAGGCAGAACAGTTCTGATCCTTACCTTCAGTGCTCATATCTGGTGTTGGCATCCAGATGTAGGCCAAGCCTTCTTCCCTATATAGTTTAATCATAGTGTCTGGAGTCATGGGCTCTGGGTAGCGGTTACAGCCTGAGGAATTCTGTACAATATCCCATTCAGTCTGGAAATTCATTACAGCTGTAATCCCCAATTCATGCTTCAGTTTGATGGTTACATGTTCCACCTGACGAGGGCAGCTACCCAGCCAGATATTTGGTAGAATTCTAATGAGAACATATGGAGACAACTATCACTAGTGTTGTTCTGATTTGAGGTTTAAGGAGCTGCATAAAACATGTAGTATTAAAATATAACTAACCTTTAAGTCTGGCACAGGAAAAGCTAGATATTTTAGAATATGAACACCAATGTTATTATTGAAAGAAAAAGTACTGGTGTTGCTGCTTTGGGGAAAGCAAGTATTTCAATTAACTAGAACGCCAGGAAATGGACATTTGCAAACCAAATCAAGCAATATATTAAAATAAGTCTACCAAGTTGTACTCATTCCATGAATGCATATATGGTTCCACATGATAAAAATCCATCAATAGACTTCAAATGCTAACAAATTAGAGGTGAAAATTCCTGTAATTATATAAATAAATTCTGAACAACAAATTTCAGCAGGCATTCCGGTTTAAAAGTCTATGTAAATATTTCAAATAGTATGAGACTTTTAAAATATGCTAAAGAACAGAAGCTAAAAAACAACAGACTTCTTTTAATAAGATCAGAATCAACATTAATTCCATTAGTACCTAGCAGTGTTCTATAGGTTTCATCTAATGCTGCAAGGTAAGAAGGAGAAATAGCAATATAGTTTCCTTTTGGAAATTATCATTGAGGTTTATTATAGAAAAAAATAAATGAAAAAGTTAAAAACTCAGAAAAATTTTAATAACCCTTTAGACAAGAACCCAAGGAGAAAAAACATAAAACACGCTTATCTGGCTGGATGCGGTGGTTCACACCTGTAATCCCAGGACTTTGGGAGGCCAAGGCAGGCGGGTCACCTGAGGTCAGGAGTTCGAGACAAGCCTGGCCAATTCTACTAAAAATACAAAAATTAGCCAGGCGTGGTGGTGGACACCTGTAATCCCAGCTACCGGGGAGGCTGAGGCAGAAGAATTGCTTGAACCCGGGAGGCGGAGGTTGCAGTGAGCCGAGACTGCACCACCGCACTTCAGCCTGAGTGACAGAGTGAGACTCCATCTCTTAAAAAAAGAAGTTTATTCTCTCCTGTAGGGTAAGCAGAACTGAAGTTTTAGAAAGACAGTGGTGGATCTTCATTAGAGAACTGGGCAACTGGCTTCTCATGTTAACAATGTTGACAACAACAGCCAAAAGGAAAAATGTAAAAACCAAAAAAGAAGCTGGGCACAGTGGCTCACGCCTGTAGTCTGGCACTTTGGATGGCTGAGGCGGGGATTGCTTGAGGCCAGAAGTTCCAGACCAGCCCAGCCAACATGGCAGAAACCTCGTCTCTAGTAAAATTACAAAAATTAGCTGGGCGTGGTGGCACACACCTGTAATCCCAGCTACCTTGAAAGGCTGAGGCCTGAGAATTGCTTGAACCCAGGAGGCAGAGGTTGCAATGAGCCAAGATCACACCACTGCACTCCAGCCTGGGCGATGCAGCAAGACCCTGTCTGAAAAACAAAAAAAAAAAAATTAAAAAAAAAAAAGATTTCGTATAACATTTAGTAATAATTGTATGATGTTAGGCCAAGTTATTTATCAACTCTAACCTGTTGGTGTACTCATCTTTAGAATGGGTCTAAAAATAACTCACAAAAATCTTGTAAGGAATAAATACAATTAATGTACCTGAATTGGACTGAAACCGTGGATGCACAGTAAGTGCAAGCGGATTTTGTGTAGCTATAGTGATTTACTTATTTTTGTAATTTACTTTGCATTGCATTGTAAAGATTATTCAGTTAATTCTTCATTGTTTCCTATATTCTTCATTTGAATGCTACAGAGTAGAAAATACCCTATTTTTTTGTATGAAAGCTAGCTTTTTTTGTTTTTTGCTTTTTTCCTTTTGGTGGTGGTTGTCATTGCTGATGTTAACAGGAGAAGCCAATTAACTAATCCTCTAATGTGGTCATGACCCATAATCAGTGAAAATTATCTCATAAGATCTGGCACTATCTGTCTAAAGCCTGAGCCCTGCTTCCCCTACAGGAGAAGAACAACTTTTTTTTTTTCTACTTGTGTTCTTGTCTAAAGGGTTATTAGGAATTTCCTTGCAGAAATCCTTATTGAGGATTATTATGGGAAAAAAATGATAAAAGAAAAGTTAGAAATGGCAAAAGACTTAATGGTGATGGAAAGAGGGGCATGAAATCCAAGGCCTTCATCTTATCCCTGGCTCCCGATAATTCTTAGATATTCCACTGGACCCAGTGTACTGAGAGAAAGACCTTGAGCAAGGACACTTGCAGGGTGCCCAAGAGCCGAGCTTCATCAGGACCTGGATAGCTGAGTATTCAGGGGGAAACATCACACCCACTTGCTGATTGCCCCTTCCCTCTGGCTGTTGAGTGAGACCTGCCTCTAACTAGATGTCCCATCCCTCTTTCCAGATCTTTCAAAGATCCCTTACCCAGGGACCTGCTGGATGCCTAGTGAGGTGATAGTGCTGGGCTCACGTATGTATACTTTGGGGTTCAACTGAGCACACTAAAGCTCCTAAGCTGGAAAAGAGGGAAGTGGACACTTCCGTTATATAACCAAGAAATAGAAACTATTATAAGACACTAATTTTTGTTTGTTTGTTTTTTTCAACTGGCAAAATTTTAAAGAGGACTGGTAAAATATTAAAGAGAATTTCATGACAGGCAAGCTAAAATCCAAATACCACTCAGCATTTTCTTGAATATTGCACTCTTTGAGTGGGTACTAGTTAGTATTTCGCTGGTCGGTAAATGCCAAAATAAAATGGCTGGCTGATTTTTCACACAGGATTGCATAAAAGCTCAAGAATAGTTCATAGAGATACACAAAGGGTAAATTAGGACATTTGAGCCTGCAATATAAGAAATCAGAGTCAGCATATCCCAAACCAGAGTCAGTCTATAGAGTCACATGTTGTTGCTAAAAGAGGTGTTATTCTATCATATCCTTCAGCCCTGGCCTTCAAATGTTTTTAAGGTGATAGGGAAACTCAGAACAAGTCAAAGATAAACAGGCCCAAAGCCGGTAGCTTAACACATATATCTCACACATAACATTTCTGATGGAAATAAGCCCTTAAAATATACATCCAGACATGGTGGAAGTCAGAGTCCATATTTAAGAAATGAGTATGAACTAATTTCTGCTACTTTAAAACAAGATGTTCTAAACCTAGAGACAGATAACTAAAGATAAACTCTGAAAACAAACACTATATTGAAAGATAGAAAAGTAAGGTTATAAAGTGATTTGTACTGAATCATTGTATGGGATGCAGAAACAAAGACTGGGCCTGTTGGAAACAAACACATCAATGGATTCTGCTTAATCAGACAGCTAAAGTGCCCTTCATGTGCATCCTATTTCAGTTTGTTTTCCAAAAGTAGGTGATATATTTCTAGTTATAGGATTCACTGGGGGTAACAAGATGCATGATATGCTTTCTAAAAAGTAATTAAACTTTTACTTATCCATTCAAAAGAGGATAATTTGATACCATTAAAAATTCATTTTTACTCATCTCAGTTTTAGTCTTCTTTTGGTATCAATGTTATTTTAAACAATTTTTAACATCAGGATTTTTAGGGTGAAAAGAAGCCTGTTGAAATATGAGATTAGAGAATAAAAATTCTCTGTAAGAGTAGTTTTAATGCAAGGCATCCCAAAATTCAAAGATATAATGGAATAAAAGTTATAGCTTACAATTATAAGTTATATCATAAAACTTCCAGAGACTTGTTTCATAAATAATCCACTATCAGTCATGAACTCAAGAGATTTCTGGCAGCTCCACTATAGACTATTTGGAGGTAAAGAGACGCCAACTGAACCAACAGGGTATTGACACTCAGTCAGCTCAGGACAGAAGTTTTCAAACCTGGCTATGCATTCAAGTCACATGAGGTACTTTTATAAAAACATCTATTACCAGGATCCACCTCAGAGATACTTATAGAGAGGCTTGGGGGTTAGGCCTATAATTCTGTAGGTTCTTTGATTTTTGGTCTGTTTAGAAATTAACTAAATTACGTAAGCAGCAGATTCCAGAACCACCACCTTGGACCACCAGTCCAAGGTCTCCATATGCATGTAAGAGAAGCCTAATATATAGAGCCCAATATCTTTTTTAAATATCAGTAAAAAATATGGAGATGAGAAAAAATGGGCTTCCTCAGTCTGACATATCTACAAATTAAGGTGAGTTCTTATCTTTGTCCAAAAAATAGTGTCAAGACTACAAATAATTCCTAGATAGTGAGGAGTGAGAAATTATTTGTTATGAGAGACAATGTATATCCATGTGTTCAATGCACAGTACCTTCTAACTGGTCAAAACTAAATCTACTTCTGAGCCACGACAAATATTTAATATAGTCCTATGCATAAGAATGTACTTTTGTAGAAAAAAAATCATTAACTAGGGTTTTGACTATTTCTGCTGTGCTATAATCAGATTATACATAAATAAAATCTACCCTAGTAGTATTACAACTTAGCTAAAGACCAGGGGAAAGAATAGATGGCTGACATTCTGGAAGCTTATTTTCTTAGACTGCAAATCAAAATCAATTTAATTAATTTGAGTGATCTGGATTTGTAGTTCCAGGTAATCATATCATAATACTACAGTATTTGTTTCACCCATCAGGCTTGGGCCTGTGGTCCAACAGCTACTGAAGCATATGAATCAGAGGCTCAGCTGTCAGTCAAAGGAAGCCTCACTGGCATATCAGACAGAATGAGCATCCAAGCACTTTGTAAAAATTACCACAGGGTATCGACAGCAGAAGTGGGTGTCTAAAAGACAAAAGGTATTGGGAGACAAGTCCATTCAACGGACTTCACATTAGAGCTTCCATCACTAATGGCCATGAGAAATGGCAGAATAACCTTTTCCTAAAGGTGAAAATCAGCATTATTTTGTGTCCATCGAAAGAAAAAAAGATGAGGAAAACCACAGGAATAATGGAACCAGCTTTTGTTTATTTATCACACCTAAAGACTCCAACTGTTGAACTGCAGTGCCCTCTTCCTAGCCATACAAACGGAGCACCATTTCAAAAAATAGAGAAAATCGATTTTGCTGAAGCTCTTAACAAAACCCAGCTAAGAATTTAAAAGGAAAGAAAAAAAAAGCACATTTCCTAAGTTGGATAATTGTGCTGCATTTATCTTATTTAATATTTTACAGGCAATTCAATGAGAAATTAAAATATGAACTGGCTCTTAAATAATGAGTAAAGGGAAAAGAAGTCTATCAGTCCTATAATTTAGATCTCATTAGTGGGAAAGCAAGAGAAACATTAAAATCAACCTCTAGTAAGCTCCAGGCTTCAGTAGCACATACAGCTCCTTCTGCTGAAAATTTGTCCTCTAGCATCCAGTGTTAAGTTATTAATGCCAAACTTCTACCCCAAAAGGGTGCTTATAACAGGCTCCGGTTAAGGCTGAATAACTACTCAAAGACAAATTCCAATTTAGAAAGTGATACTAATTAGCTTCTTTATTAAACCATAGCTTTATTATAGTTTTTTTTATGAGTCATAGACTACGTATATAGAGCACAAGTTAATTTCTGTAAGTCCAGTTCATTTCTTACATTTTGGGGATGTACTATGGAGTTTAGAGCCATATGAAAGCAAATACTTTTTGACAAAATGCTCTTTTATTTTCCATATTATGAAATGCCATATCATTAATTTTAAAGGCCTATTATGTTGACCTGTGTCCCCCTCCCCAAACTCCTATGTTAAAGTCCTAACGCTTAGGAACTCAGAATGTGACTGTATTTGGAGACAGGGTCTCTACAGACGTGATCAAGTTAAACTGAGGTCATTAGAGTAAGCACTGACCCAAAATGACTAGTGTCCTTATAAGAGGGGGGTTTGAACACAGACACAGAGGTAAGACAATGTGAAGATACAGGGAGAAGATGGCTTCAAACAGATGCTGCCACTCAGCCCTCAGAAGGAGTCAACCCTGTGGACACCTTGATCTCAGACTTTCAGCCTCCAGGACTGTGAAATAATAAGCTTCTATTGTTCAAGCCACACTGTCTGTGGCACTTTGTTAAAGCAGCCTTAGCAACCCAATAAAAGTCTAAACATTCAGGCTTAAAATAGAGTCATTCAATCATCCAGACTCTTTTCAAATATCCATACACCAGACGTCCTTAAAGCATTGTAATAGATTTTTTTTCACCATTCATCCTGATGTTTGGAATTCTTGCAAATACAACTAGCATTTGATGGTAGTTCCCAAATGCTCTCTTTACACAATACTACCCTTCTTCCTTCCTTCACGGATGTCCTTCCATCTATCACCAGCACACCTCCCACATGGGGGAAAAGATCACCAGACCCCTGACTAAAATGACTGAAATACGTGGGCCCCTTCTTGATCTAATGATTTGGTACTGAAGTTCTGGGGTGTCTAGGTTTAATAAATGTGGTATAGTCCTGGGTCCTCTTACATGACTCTCAGAGAATGAACCTCAATGGAGAATCCCTTGATGTAAGAGCACGGTCTCTCAGACTCACAACTTCTTAAGACTGAGTCCAAGAGAGTTTGGCCTTCTTGTTTTTGAGCATATATAGCCCTGAAATTTGATTTATATGCCGTGTCAATAGATTATAATTGTAAATAAGGCAACTAGCAAACTTTGCTTCCTTAAAGTCAATCATAAGGCAGCACAAAGATTGAGGCAAATAACCAGACTACAACTTGGTTACCTTGATACAGATTTAAACAAAATGTGCCTTGAAAATAGACTATTGGTTTGTTAATGTTGTTTCCAATGCTGAACATTCTTTGAAAAGTTAAAATGCCATATTTAATTTTTCTTTTACTTAGTGAACTTGAAAAGACTTGTTTAAAATCAATCCCTTGCATACTGAATTAGGAAGCACAAAAGACCAAGGAATAAAAAATTAAATATGTGACTTTTCTTGTATTTGTTTTAAAGAATCTGTGGATTCAACAAATATGAAATGATGCCTGCTTTTTGCCAGTAATTCAACAACCAATAGTGAGCAACAGTAAGCAAGACAAAGTATGCCTTCATTTGAGCCTGCATTCTTTGAGGAAGAGAGGCAACAAACAAATACATTTACCAAATGTATACATTAGATAGAATTAATTTGTAATGTGCTTTTAAGAACATAAACATGGAATTAAAATAGAGAACTACAGGGGAACGAGATTTTAGATAAGACAGGAAGGTGCTCTCTGAAAAGGTGACATTAAAACAGATCTGACATCAGAAGAGGCAGATACCCAAAGTCCTTTTTAAAGCGAGAGTCAGGTATACTTTAGGAACTGTGAGAAACCTAGGGACATGGAGTGTGGTGAACAAGGAAGAATATGGAATGACATAAATATAAAATGACCAGGCAATGCCTTATTGATATGCTAGGGAATTTATATACTAATATAAAAGCAATGAAAAACCAATGAAGGGTTTTTAGGTAGAAGAGTGACATGGACTTAGAGCTTTTAAATGGTGACTCTGGCTGTGATATGCAAATTTGATTGGGTAGCAGGTGTAGCAGAGACTAGAGAGGAAGAGGGAAGACCTTTCGGATGGTGATGGCTCAGAATACAGTTAGTGGTACAGATAGAGAGAAGTGGATAAGTTCAAGATGTACTTTAGCAGTAGAACCAACAGAACTTGCACATTAATTGGATGCAATCGTTGAGGAAAAGAGAAGATTTAAACATGACCCCAAGGTTACTAAAGCAGTATGATAATCTAAATTTTCTTAATCAGGTCTACTCTCAATAAAACTAATATCTACAAGGTTCTTTACTATATATTTTTACAAGACTCAGAGTTCATCAACATTTTATTTATTAGGCACCATGTTAATGGCCTGCATATGGCCCAAAACTTGATAATATCAAGCTATTCAATTCCTTTTGTTTTCCCTCAAATCTTTATTTTTATTATGGAAATGTTAATAAAGTAGGGTTTGATTGAAGTAAAAACTTTATACACTGGATATGTAGCCCATCAAATTTAAGCGTTAAATTTAACTGATAATTTATGAGTTACATTTAATTCATGTTATAATTTATGGTTTAACTTTAACTCATATAGAAATATCCACTGTAGACAAAGTAGTACACAATGAAACAGATTTATTTATGTAATCAAGTCATTAAATAGATTTTTTAAGTTATTCTTTGGACTTGTGGGTCTTTATTTCAGCTCCAAAACAAAAATGAATTTAGAAAACAAGACAGTTGGAAAATGAAAATATCATGATTTTCTTCCTTTTTTAATGTTAATGTCTTCTTCACTGCCAACTATTTAATTTGTTGAAATACAAGGAATTCCTGGGATAAAAAGGGATTCCATTAAGTACTTTGAGCAACAACATTATAATTTTCTGAAAAAAAAAATAGTTTTGGATAGGTGTATGATTATTATTCATCTAGACCACTGCATCTCCCATATTAATGTGGAGATGAGTCATCTGGAGATCATGCTAAGATGTAGATAGTGACGTAGGACATGTGAGCTGGAGCCTGAGAGTCTGCATGTTCACGAGCTCCCATGTAAGACCCATGCTGCTGGCCCTTGGACCACAGTTCGAGTATCAACAAATACTCTAATAATTTAATCTAAATACTATTATCATATTATTATACATTGCAATGGTGCAGTACAGTTCATAATGTTCAGCTATACTGGGATGTTAACTAAGTAAGATCCTCCTGCTAAAGCAAACAGAAAGACAAGCATTGTATCTCTGTTGTTAATGCTAATATTAACCAGGCTCATTATTGTAAAAAATTCTACTAACTATAGATGATTTTAAAATCTCTTTTGCCTTTTTTTTCTTGAATTCCCAGTGAGCAAGCTGCAGGAAACCAAATGGTTGTGTTTACAGAATCACCTTCCTTGGTTCTAAATCATTCCCCTTTTCTACTACTTACAGTGCTCATTGACCTCCTGATAGAAGCCTAAAATTGTGCTATATTCTGAAAAGCTGCATAAGTTTTTTTTATATATGGATGCTGAAAATTTAGGAAAATACACATAAGACTTAAAATTTATGGGGCATCAAATAATTTAAATGGTTGAAAACTGACACAATTAGCAGTGCTGCAGTCAGGGATGTCAAAAATTAGATAAGGTTCTAGAAAGACAAAGAAACACTTCCTCTTCCCTATGAGATGTGAGTAATTAGGATGGCAGGAACAGAGGAGAAATATTATATTTTTAATTAAAAAATTATAATATTGATGCTTCCCAAATCCCTGGGAAGTTTTGCTTCTTTCATTCATCCTGAAGTCAGAGTACAAAGAGTATACGTCATGACATGAGAGAGAAGTCATGATAGCTACTACCTACCAAGGATGTGAAAATCAGAAAGGCCTCTGTCCTCCTTAAATTACCCAAGGATCCTGAGGATCCATAGATATGGGAAAACAGATACTTGTCAGTAATACTTGATCTATTTACTTTATTACTAAGTAGGAAAGATTGTAAATTAGCAATTAGATATGTAGCATAATACAATTAACAAGGAGAATTAAGTACCAATCCCACCCAAACTGAAACTGTCATATTTAAGTTGGTATATCTCAAACAACTCTAATCGTCATGAGTGCATTTGGTTACACATGTTCCTGTTTGCAGTTAATTCATCCTGGCAAGACCTTCAGAATACAGTTTTATTTAAGATCATCTCTTCTAATGAGCATACCTAGCTTCTATTGAGTGTAGTGCTTAATTGGTAAAAATTGATCTTAAATTTTTATCAACTAAAATTGTCTCTTCCACATTTCATAGCCCAGGGCATTCACATTTCCATCTTATGTTATGCAAATGTTTCAATATTTTCAAAAGTGTTGTTGTTGTTACGAGACAGGGGTCCCTTTATTGCTCAGGCTGGAGTACAGTGGCACAATCACGGCTCACTGTAGCCTCGAATTCCTGGGCTCAAGTGATCCTCCCACCTCATCCTCCTGAGTAGGACTACAGGCATGTGCCACAATGCCCAGGTAATTTCTTTTCTACTTTTTTGGAAACGAGGTCTTGCTATGCTGCCCATGGTAATCTCGAACTCCCCACCTCAAGTAACCCTTCTGCTTCAGCCTCCCAGGTCACTGGGATTACAGGGATAAGCCACCATCCTGGCAAACTTTTTTTTTTTTTGAGACAAGGTCTGGTTCTATCACCCAGGCTGGAATGCAGTGGTGTGATCTCAGCTCAGTGCAACCTCTGTCTCCCAGGCTCAAGCACTCCTCCTGCCTCAGCCTCCCAAGTAGCTGGGACTACAAGCATGCACCACCACTAATTTTTGTATATTTTGCAGAGACAGGGTTTCGCCATGTTGCCCAGGCTGGTCTTGAACTCATGAGCTCAAGCGATCCACCCGCCTCGGCCTCTCAAAGTGCTAGGATTATAATAGGCGTGAGCCACTGTGCCCGGCCCTGGCAAAACTTTTAAGGACATTTATTCTGCATTCACGACTGTGCTTAATTGTGTGGAAACCTCATCTAAGCTTGGAGTTCTCATCTAACGAGAAGAGTCTGGATCTCAAATTTTCTGATATCTAATTAATTTTTCCCTTAAACAATGTAAATTATCCATAGACTCTTATTAAGAGCATTCACTCCAGCAGCCAGAGACCCAGCACCTAATGAGTCCCACCTGGCACAACTGTTGTTTCACTGACAATTTAACATACAGTTTCTTTTTTCTTTTTTTGAGATGGAGTGTTGCTCTGTCACCCAGGGGTGCAGTGCAGTGGCGCCATCTTGGCTCACTGCAACCTCCACCTCCCGAATTTAAACAATTCTCCTGCCTCAGCCTCCGGAGTAGCTGGGATTACAGGCACGTGCCACCACGCTTGGCTAATTATTTTTTTTTAATTTTTTATTTTTTGTATTTTTAGTAGAGATGGGTTTTCACCATGTTGGCCAGGCTGGTCTCGAATTCCTGACCTCGTGTTCTGCCCACCTCGGCCTCCCAAAGTGCTGGGATTACAGGCATGAACCACTGCACTTGGCCAAATGCACTTTCTTTCATTCTCTATTGAAAAATTCCATCACTAGGTGATTGCATGTATCCTACTGATCACCCTATTACCCTACACACATTTATTCTTACCATGCTTCCGTCCCCTTCATAAACTGTGTCCCTCACATGCCTTTTAAGTGTGAGTGCTTCTTAGAGTTCCAAACTCTGGTCTCCCTTCAATTTATACACTCCTAGATATCTCACTGATATACATCGCTTTTACTGTCATCTATATGCTGGTAAACTCCAAATCCATTATCTCTAGCTCAGACTTCAACCCTCTATTGGAATTCTCTCCTGCCTATCCCATTAGAGTCAAATGAACTCATCTTCATTCTCTCCTCCTCTTTGCTCCCCACCTACAAACGTGCACGATTCTTCTCTGTGGTTCCCAGTCTCCAGGAATTGTGCCACAGCCACCCAGTCATGTAAGCCAGGAAACATCGCTTGTCTTCTCCCTATCCCTTCCCCCAGAGTCATTAGCCCACCATAAAAGTCAATTCCCTAAAGACTTGTAGAATGTTATTTCTTTCCTTCAGATCCACAACACTTAAGAAGTGAATTATATCAACAGCCTCCAAAATGACCTCCCAGTCTGTCTCCCTTACACACTGTCACTAGAGTGATCGTTTTAAAGTATGTGAAACCCACTCCGTATCCTAAAATACTGAGCTGAATACCCATCGCTTTTATATAAAGTTCAATCTTTTGGCCTGACTCTTTGGAATCTGACCCCTACGTGTGTCACCAATCCCATGTCCCCATATGAACCTCAATTTAGGGCAGATATTTGTAATTTTCCTAAAGAGCCATGCACTCTCCTTTCCCTTCCCCTTATTCTGCTATCATTCCTCTTCGAACACATCTTCCATTGCATTACCCTGCTCATCTATTCAACCAAGCCTACTTGATCTTCCTTGATCTCCAATAGGCTCACTTTGCGCTTTGCTTCTTTGTGTTCCCGTGGCATCTTATACATACCTTTGTAAAGATATGTGCAAACAATAACACATCTTTATTTCAGGCTCTGGCCTCTCTTGCTCTGAATTATGAGTTTTCTTAAGCATTTCATCGTCTGTATTGTGACTTCCTAGAGAACAAGGATGCTATCTTATTCCTCACAGTACCCACGGCACTTAACATTGCATCCAGCATATAGTTAAAAGCAAATACAAAGGAAGGAAGGCAGGAAGGAAGGGAAAGGGAAAGACGAAGGGGAAAGGGAAGGGGAAGTGAAAGGGGAAGAGGAAGGGAAGAAGGAAGGACTTTACTAACTCAAGATATTCTAGAGGGTTCATTCAGCTATAACCAATTGAAAAGCACTTCTTTGACTTTCACAAAACTGTGTTGAAGACATTGTCAACTGTTTTATCCCAAGGACGTATGTGTTAAATTATTTGTTGAATTTAGCTCAAAATAACAATTTTCTCTGCAGACAAATGTGAAAGCTGTTTTTAGTCAGAATATAAAACTATGTAACTCAACATGTTTCCTTTCTTGCTTTAACTGCCAGAAAAAAGACAAATTTAGTGTTCAATAGTAGTAATTAGACCGCCTCAAATCCCTGGTAATTTCTATTCTATTTGTTCTCATAGATGGTCTATTTCTATGTGAAATTCTTTTACTACACATTATTTCTTCTTTAAAGTCTTCTGTTAAAAATGATTATATACTTGTAAATAGGTGGTGGATGGTGGCAAAACCTAATTCTCCAAAACACTTATGTCTTCAACCTTAAGTCTCTTGCATTATGACAGCCACATAAAAGGTAGAGACCAGCCTCTATCTGAACCAGAGAGATTCATAGCAACCTAACAGAATCCCGAGTCCTTGATCAGTCTAGTTCTGCAGCTGTGTTTGTCAATCCAAAGGTCTCACTTAAAATGTACTGAATATTACAGCCACCCATACAATTCATCTGCAATAAAGTTTCATTCATGCTTGGAGTATACTCACATTTTTATTAATTATAACCCATGGACCATAACCATAAGTTCCATCTCATGCCACGTAGTATTTTAAATGTTAGCTGTTAACGCAGGTGGACAAGTTGAGCAGTAATGACAAATGTGATTCTAGAGCAGTGGTTCACAGCCCTGGCTACATGCTAGAATCTCTTGGAGGTCTCCTTCAAAATATCTCTGCTGAATCCTCAATTAAGTTCAGAATATCTGAGGCAGTGGGGTGGCACCCAGAATCATTTTGTCTAGGCACTCCCAAATGATTCTAATGTACATTAAGGTTTAGGAATCACTGATTCAGAGCCTGGGAGAGAGATCAGAGTTGCAGAGAAAGATGTGTCATCTTCCCCTTGTTGGGGGATTGCCTATCAGAATTTTAAAAATGAAAAAAAATTCTACCTTTAAATAACAAGCTTTGTATTTATTTACCTCATTGAAATGAAACTGGTTATAAAAATCTGAATGAAAAAGGGAAGTTAGAGGTGATTATTCATTTTCAGAGGATTTTCTTTCTTGATAAAGGATTCATTTAAGCATTTCTTCAAGTACCAAGTAGTGATTTAATTGATTTGTAGACTTATCTCAGTTATTAATTATGCTTGTGACCTTTGCAAAGTCATTTGAACCTCTCGTGGCCTCTCTTTTCTAATGTGTACACTGAGAGAACTGGATTCAATAAGCAGTTTCCCAGCTTTCACAGTAATTCTCATAGATTTCGAGATGTGACATGGAGGTAGGAAGGTGGCTCAGAGCTGGAGCCCTGGAGCCAGGCTGCCTACATTTGAATCCTGACTCCACTAAGTATGTCACCTTGGACAGCTATTTTACCTCTCAGTGCTTCAGCTTCATCAACTATAAAATGGGATTAATGCATATCTCACAGCATTGTGAGAATAAATGAAATCATATAGGTAAAAGCATTTAGAATGGTTCTGAGCGCTTAGTAAGCAGTATTAAAGCATTAGCTACTATCCTATTATGAATATTATACCCTAAAAAAGTCAGGGACTTAAGAATACTAATGTGTTGGTAAGCCTATATGATGGGGGCAAACTGTATAACATGTCAAAAATATGTTTGACCAGTTAGCTTTTGGTTGTGTGAAGACAGCTCTCTATGGGAACATTCTTTGGGGAAACCTGGACCACATGACTAGTATGCCCCTTTAAACTCTAGCATCATTTAATTCATTTCTGTGTCTTAGAGAGACCAGAAAACTATAGCTCATGGGCCAAATTCAGTCTTCCACCTATTTTTGTAAATAAAGTTTTATTGGCACACGACCACACTCATTTGTTTACATATTGTCACAGCTACTTTCCCACTGCAAAGAGTTGAGTAGTTGCAACAGAAATCATTTAGCCCAGAAAGCCTAAAATATATACTGCCCAACTCTTTATAGAAAAAGTTTGCTGATCCCTGCCTTAGATGTATAATGTGTTGGGAAACCTATAGCTCTACCCCATAGCAAGTTAATCATCATGGCAAATTTTAAGTTATGAATGGGCATTTCTATTCCATCTACCCAGTTGCCTGTAGGGAGAAAAGAAACGTTCATCAAATACAGGGTACAAAGAGCAAGTATCTATGGGGGTGGAGGCTCTCGATGATAAGGATAAACATCTGCTGGAAAGGAAAAAAGTTGAGGATCACAGATAGAAGAGCTGCTGATGGGAAGGAACAGAAAGCAATTAGGAAAACAGAAGGCAACTTGAAGGCTTTGGCCCTGGTTAAAGATGCTTTTGTATGATGAGCACTTTCTCCTCTCATTTCCCCAATAGTCTATATACCTTCTCAAAAATATTGATGTCCTTGGCCGGATGCGGTGGCTCACACCTATAATCCCAGCACTTTGGGAGGCCGAGGTAGGCAGATCACCTGAGGTCAGGAGTTCAAGACCAGCCTGGCCAACATGGTGAAAGCCCTGTCTGTACTAAAATTACAAAAATTAGCTGGGTGTGGTGGCATATGCGGGTAATCCCAGCTACTCGAGAGGCTGAGGCACAAGGATCACTTGAACCCAGGAGGTAGAGGTTGCAGTGAGCAGAGATCATGCCACTGCACTCCAGCCTGGGTGACAGAGTGAGACTCTGTCTCAAAAAAAAAAAAAAAAATTAGATGTCCTTTATAATTACTACTATTAATCAAGTACAATCCTAGGAAATTGTTTTTGTTATGCTATTTGATTCTTAAACGATAGGTATTATTATCCTAATTTTATAAATAAGCCAAATTCTGTAGAGCTTAAGCAACTTCTCCATATCTAATCAGTGGTTAACCTTGTAGTCAAACCTACTTTTATCACTCTCAGATTTTCTACTGTGCCTCAACTAAAATTACTCAGTTCTAAAACGTCACTTAAAGGCAGATAAATGTTACCTAAAATTCTGATAACCAGAATTTCTTAGGCACTGTGCTAGACAATTGTTTATCGTTGAGCAAAGCTTTACAATTTCTACTTATGCTAATTATCTCTTGCTCGCCACAAATTTAGCTCTTGGGTAGGGCTGGGGGAAACGGAACATGGAAAGACAAGGTGCAGTAAGGAATCTGCCGCATCCTGCATGGATAGCAACCATGATGAAATTTATCTTAACATGAAAGAAAGGGATTTTATTCAATATGAATAGAAACACAGGAAGCAATTGAAGAACAGACAAAAATGAACTGTTTGAAAATGGCAGCTGCAAACCTTATCTCTTATATTCCATTGCTACAAAGACTAGTCAGCTTTTCTTAGCCAAATGTGAATTAGAGGAAATATAATTTAGTGTTTAGAAAATATGCCTAATTTACCACCAAAGCCATACAATTTGTCTTGAAGTAAGGAATTCTACATCAGCTTTTTAAAATGATGGTGATTAAGTAGACTACAATATACTTCAAGTGTTCTTTTCCTTTCATTATTTGTGGCACCCTGATGAAAAGTAATTATGCTTTGGCGAATTTTCCTCTTAGATGTAATTTGGACCACTTATCTGAGATTCTCAGAAGGGAGCTGACTTGACAACTAAAAGAGAACACCTGTTTCTATCAACGTAAAGGAAGCTGGTCCTGAGAATCTTTTCCTCTACTTAGCAATGCACAGCGTTTCTGCAACCAGAATTATTGAGTGAGGTACTAACGAAATGCCTTCTGTATCCAGCATTTTCATTCAAAGAAATCAGGAATTAAACGGTGTACTTTTTAGATTTACATGAGGAGAGAAAGAAGAATGCTCATGAATATAAAATAACTGAAAGAGAAAAAGGAGTGGGAAGTGTAGCAGTGATTAACAGTGCTAAGATATACAGATATCCAGCCCTAGAGACCAACACACCCTCAATAAGGATGCCCCTCAGCTACTCAGGTGGTTAAGAAAAATATTTCATAGTTTGGGATTCTGTTATTTTATTAAACGGGTCAAAGGGAGGTCTGCAGAAGATGTTGTATGTTTTATTTCCAAGAATGTCTGTGTGTGAAAATTCTATCCACCCTCTTCTCATTGGTATTTAAAGTAGGCAACTGGCATGATATTTGTTGTTCATAAAAGAAGGATGGCTCCATCACATTACTGAAACACTAAATAATTCAATTTTCTGACTAGGAGCTGTGGAGCTTCAAACTTACTTATAAGATATTTTATTTTTTCCTTTTATGACCTATAAAAAAGCCTGTACAGCTATTACCTAGTTTTTCCATCGTGTTTTAACAAATATCGAAAAGCACTTTCACAAATACAAGCATTTGGTTTCACTGCATTCTTGAGATAAACATTAACAAGTAAAATAAAGATAGTGCCAAAGACCTAACACATTAAATTTAGGTGGATCTACTGAAAATCAATTAATGGACTTCAAAAAAATTTTGCTTTTCTTTGCCTCTGTTTTGCCACCTCTTTTTGTTTGTTGTTAATGGGATTCTAATTTTCTGATGGAAACTGTTGAAAGGAAATGCTGCAACAAGTAATTTGGGTTATCCTTGTGACACATTAGAATTTTTGTATCCTGTCAATTTTCTGAAGGTGTTTACAAGACAGAACATATGAACTTTTAAAGACTTTGTACTAAAATGTAATATACCTTAAAAATACATGAGTACCACTCAATTATTTTAGAAACTAATATATCCATATAGCCAGCACCTAGATCCAGAAGCAGAACTTTTGCCAGCCCCTAGAACACTCCCCTCATATTCTTTGTAATTATCACAAGGATAACCACTATTCTGACTTAAAATAGCACAGATTAGTTTGGCCTATTTTCACGGGTACGTGAACTTCTATTACCTTACTTAATCTACAAGCAGAAACACAGGCGTGGAGACATGAAGCAATTTCTACAGTGTCTTGCAACTCTTGAAGAGTGAAATCTAGGCTTTTCATGTAGTGTGCTTCTACAGAACTGCCTGCAGCCTCTAAAAGTCCTCCTAATAACCAATGAAGGGAGGAATCTAGATGACCAGCCTACCTCTTTGCATGTTAATTTCTGACTGCTTTAAATATAAGGATTAAAAGATATTCCCTTTCCAAGTCTTTATCTATATCAGAACTTGATACTGTGCCACTGAACTCTAGGAGCTCACCATCTAGGAAAGAAGATTAAACATGGAAAGAGAAAGTAAGACAAGAGATGTACAATAATCATCAAGCCTTTGGCTGATTTTTTTCTGCTCAAGCCACATCACTTGATATGGTTAGGCTTTGTGTCCCCACTCAAATCTCGTCTTGAATTATAATCCCCACCTGTTGAAGGAGGGACCTGTAATCCCCACGTATTGATGGAGGAAGGTGATTGGATAATGGGGGCGGGTTTCCCCCATGCTGTTCTTGTGATAGGGGGTGATTTCTCACAATATCTGATGGTTTCATAAGGCAGTTTTCCCTGCTCTTGCTCACTCTCTCACCTGCTGCCATGTAAGACATGCCTGCTTTGCCTTCCACCATGATTGTAGGTTTCCTTCCACCATGATTGTAGGTTTCCTCAGCCAAGTGGAACTGTGAGTCAATTAAACCTTTTTTCTTTATAAATTAGCCAGTCTCAGGGAAGTTCTTTATAGCAGTGTGAGAATGGACTAATACAGCACTCAACTGTTATTTTTTTATCAATCAGTGTTCTCCAGAGAAAGAGAACAAATAGGACATGTGCATATGTATATTAGGAAAAGAAATTTATTTTCAGGAATTGACTCCCATGATTACAGAGTCTGGCAAGTCCAAAACCTGCAGGGTAGGCTGGCAGCTGGACATCCAGGGAAGAGCTGCAGTTCAAGTCCAAAGGCAGTCTGCTGGCAGAATTCCCTCTTCTGGGGAAGTCAGTCTTTTCTTAAGGCCTTCAACTGATTGAGTGAAGCCCACTCACATTATGGAGTGTACTCTGATTGAATCAAAGTCTACTTAGTTATATATTATTCTCATCTAAAAAACACCTTCACTAGAATAATGTTTGACTGGCTATCTGGGTATCATGGCTTAGCCCAGTTGACACATAAAATTAACCCTCACAGATGCATATTACATGCGGCCTCCTAGGTGCTCTTCTGATCTTGTCTAGATTTATTTAATTTATATATTGCTGCTGAAATAGCCAGGCCTTAATGCCTTATCATTTTAAGTAAACAGTAAGCTCCAGTAGGGCAGTGAGCTTTTCTTGAACTTCTTTTATCTTTCACTGTCCTGATCTCAGAACTCACTGTATATCTATTGATCAAGTGATATATATTATTAAGTGTAAATTTTAACATTTTCTACACAGACTACGCAATTTTTTTTTTTGAGACAGAGTTTCACTCTTGTTGCCCAGACTAGAGCACAATCTTGGCTCACCGCAACCTCTGCCTTCGGGTTCAAGCAATTCTCCTGCCTCAGCCTCCCAAGTAGCTGGGATTACAGGCATGTGCCACCATGCCTGGCTAATTTTGTATTTTTAGTAGAGACAGGGTTTCTCCATGTTGGTCAGGCTGGTGTAATCATAATACTGTATTAAAGCACAGACAAGCAGAAAATCATTTCAGGACTAGGCGGCAGAAATAAAAACATACTAATTTCACTTTCTGTGTTATGGAAAATTTTCTCAATTGTAGGAAATACAAAAAAGTTTTGCTCTGCCGTACTCAAAGTCCAACCGAAATTCCCAGTTGCCTACAGAACTTTACAAAGTCTGTCAAGTTCATTATACCTGATCTAGATTCTAACTCCTTTATTTCCACAGAAACGGTAGGTATAAGTAATCTGTTCATTGATATCACTTCCTCATTATGTAAAAGGAAGTTTAAGAAGAAAATAAAATGGAGAGTTTAGCTTATGGCTTGATAACTGTCTACTGAGTTGCTAATATTAACACAAAATCTATTTCCGTTTAGTTTGAGTTCTGTTTTTCAATAAAATTGTTTTTCAAGGCTCCTGAAGTTTTAGTTAATATTTCCGTGTTTCTAGATTCTCTTACTTCACTTGTATAAAGTTGAACTTGTACAAATTTGGACTTTTTTTTACCAATGATAGTATTTGTTCATAAGTCTATTTCCTGCCCTAGACTGTCAGCTTCTTGAGTGTACATTATTTACGACTGTGAGTGGCTTTTTCACACCCCAAAAATGCACGCATCGTTTTGTTTGATTTGGTTTTGTTGAATTTGTGTGTGTGACCATGTGGAAGCACAAGCAAACACATATCACGCTTTGTTGACACTGTAACAAATCTAGACTTTTCTAAGTTCCAGGATCCTGGTATTTCAAACAGTGTGATTTTGCTGTGAAAAAAAAAAAAAAAAAAAACCAGGATTGGCTTTTCCAGTGGTTTCTGACCATTATATGCTATAATATCTATTTAAGTGCCCAAATGTCTATTGTGGTACATGTTGGATTCTGTCCAAATGACCTAGAGAAGTGCAGGGTAGCTATTAAGTATGTAAAAGTTACTTGCGTGTACCTTCTATGACCAAGAAAAAAATCCAAAGAACTGTTTAGTAATTTTGGAGGATCTACTCTGTACCCAGGCACTGAAATAGGTTGCAAGGATACAAAGGTAAATAAGATATAATTCTTAATGTCAAAAAGTTCACAAAAAAGTGAACTTTAAAATAATATTAAAATAATATTTGAAAGGCAGAAGTCGTAATATGTTTTTATGTTTACAAAACAAAATTACTTTTAAAAATAATAATTTAATATGAAAAGGGCCAAAATTCATGAGAAATATGGTACCTGAAGAGGATGTTGCTTGTCAGGTTTTAGACATTCCTAAAGCTTTAAATAAGAGTTTCTTCAGGGATTGCCATAGATAAAAATATTTTGTGTGTTTTTTTCTATTGAAATGGTCCCAAAAAAGCTAAAGGATATACTAGGCGGAAAAAAAAGGCAACATAACAGAGCACTGGCATTCACTAATTCGAACACTGTTTTTAAGGTAAGTTATAAATACATGAATGTGTGACCCTGGAATTAGCTATATCATAAGGCAAGAAATAAGCTTAGTTCTTAGTGTTTGGAAAGTATTTTGAGGCTGTATTACTTCTATTACTGGATATCTTCAGGGGTTTGATCCAAAAATGCAATCCAAAGATTCATCTAAGACCTATTTTTTCTGCAAGATTTGAAACGGAAATGTTCAGAGCAAGTCAAAAAATCCACTAATATGCAAGAGTACAGAAGTTATATCTTTAGTTTTCAAAAATCTATAATGATGATAAAAATGAAGCCACAGGAAGAGAAGCCTCAAGGGGGCTGACTAGAGACATCCAGCACTCACTTCCTCCACAAAGAAAAACTAAACTAGCAAGTAGCTAATCACATTTTGAATAAAGCATCTAAGAGAGAACACTCGAGTTCAACAGAGAAGTCACAGGAAATACTGGAGACGTGGAAGGAGAGGGATGCCAGGAAGCCAGCTCAGGCCAGATGGGAGCCCAGAGAGCCTCCACAGTGTGGAGAAAGGGTAAGTAAGTGAGAGACCTCCAGCAGTCCACATCCCCACCACCAACTCCTGCAAACCTCACCACAGGAGAGCACCTAGACCCTAGTGGGCCCTGAAACTAACATATAGTCTTTCTATGGGAAAATTAACATGCATCATTAAGTAACTTTAATATCGAGTAAGCAAAGTGTGGACATTGAGATTTGGCATATAACAGTGAATGAAACAAACAATATCTCTACCCTCATTACCAGGGAAGGATTCACAGAAGAGGTGGCATTAGAGAGAGGGCTTGATCAATATCAGGTTTTGGCAACATGATGACATGATGTCAACATCATAGAAAACGGTTGACATGATTATAGTGCTATTGCCAAAGGAGTTGTATGAAGCTGAATGGGATCATTTTCTCACCCAGCATATCTATTTATGTTCTTATTCTCAGGATACCAACTACAGTACTGGAAGTGCTGGAAAAATTCTTGATTTACAAGACTCTTTTAAATTCCTTTAATGGTCTGGCAGCATGGAATTTGTCCAGTCTTATAAATGAAAATGTACTACTAAAGATAAAATATTCTCTTGGCTTTTATGTTTATTTATTTTTAAAGAAAAGCTAGAAATTTTTTCAGTGTTCACTAACAAAATCAGGCAGAATTCGTGTTAGAGAATTTCAATAACAGATTTAGAATCAACAATGAAATTTGAAGAGCAAGAAATTATAATAAGGAAAAAAATAAGCCCATCATTTTTCCTTTTTTTTTTTTTTTTTGAGATGGAGTCCTGCTCTGTCACCCAGGCTGGAGTGCAGTGGCAGGACCTCGGCTCACTGCAACCTCCGCCTCCTGGGTTCAAGTGATTCTTCTGCCTCAGCCTCCCGAGTAGCTGGGACTACAGGCAAGCACCACCACGCCTGGCTAATTTTTGTATTTTTAGTAGAGACAGAGTTTCACCATATTGGCCAGGCCAGTCTCGAACTCCTGACCTTGTGATCCATCCACTTCAGCCTACCAAAAGTGCTGGGATTACAGGCATGAGCCACTGCACCCGGCCTTTTCCTATTTTTTATTTGAAAAATTTAATCCTTCTGATTATTTTTCCAGGCATGCATTTAAAAAATTTTTTACAAAGGTCCTTCTTCCTATATAACTGACAGGATTTATTCTCACTATTAGATTCTATTTAATTTTTCTTTCTGACCTTAGTCTTCTTTCATTTATAATCTTCTCTGTTTCCTTTATTCAGTTTCCTCCACCTTCTATGTTAGTCACTCTTAATTATTTGTTCTGTAATAATAGATGTGCCTTTCAATACAAGTGGCATTTTTCTAACAACCTCTTTGGTCAGTGGTGGTCAGAGACTGCCACAGGGCAGATTTTTATTAGAACTTTAGGAACACACAGCAGCCTACTGTTAAGATTTTCAAGTTCATTTTAAGGAACAATTTCAAGTTCTAATCAAAAGACTGTCATTTCACTTTTAAGACAGTAGAAGATTTACAATCTCTGTCCCCAGAGTCTGCTGAACTCAGACTTATGGGCACTCAGGTGATGCGTTTCTTTGGACTGCCCTTCAACTTTGTCCTAGAGTGATAATACCAACCTCCCATCAGCTTAGTATATCATAAGACTGTTTGCTTGCTCAAGTGTCTGGAATAAAACTTCATTACCTTCTTTTTTCTCAGTACACTAGCTATGTGTACCTTTATGTGCACTCTATATTTGCTATTTTAATATTCCCCCTAAAAAGCTATCTGCATTAGCAAGAAAGCAGCCCAAGACAATATCTTTAAATAAGTTGAAGAAATTAGTCAGGCCAACAAGATAAAATACTTTAAGCCAAGTTAGATAGTAAATACTGCCTGCATCTGTCCACACATGCAGTCATTCTTTAGCATCTATTTATTTTGCATTGTATTTATAGATATTTTCCATTCAATGACTGACCTGTTCTGCACTCTATAGCATTTGTTAAATTCATGGCCTTCTTATTTTTAATGAGGATCTGTAGCTTGAATTTACCATTTACAGCACAATAGATGTGACTTTTGCTCCTAAACTCATTATTTTTGTCTCTCATTACTATTACTAGAACTCTGAGACATTTTCTATCAGAGATTTAGTTGTTTTTGTTAAAAGCAGAAATCCCAGTGGATGCTTTTCCTATTCTTTTCATTTAAAATACAATCAAAAGATCTTACTTCAGTCTTATTCTGTAATAGCATAGTTCACTGAATACCAGATGAAAGTTATGTTATTTTCATTAAAATACAAATTAATAAGCAAGACAAAAATATCTACTCTGGAATGGCAAATGCCTTTTAAGGCTATTTCACAAATCAAAATAAGTTAAAAAAAAATCTATCTTGCTTTTATAAGTTAAAGTAGTGAAAAGACACAGTAGTTTTCTAAATTTAAAATTCAAATCTCAAAAATGGTTTTGATTTTTAAATAAATTAATATTAACTCTTAGTCTTGTCAGTGGATTAGCTGCCTTTCTATACTTTTTTTTCCTATTGTGAAATCTCCATTTTCCTATTGTGTTTATAAATATTTGTTCCTTAGGCTTAGATACTTTTTCATATACCAATTCCAGAAAGATTTTTCAGGCTATAAAGTTGGATATGCATGAGAATTAAATGATATAAGAGGCATTAGTTAACTCATTCAAACAGTTTCAAAGGAGATGTGAAGGAATACCAGCCACCTGACTTACAAACTAAAAATGATTAATATAGGTCATTCCCTAGAAGCTATTACTATGTCTTTGGTCAAAAAATTTACCATAAAATTATCAAGTAAATGTTAATCCAAATATTACAATCCCCACTAACTTTCTGTGTGATATCTAAAATTATTAACCAACCAATTTTCCCACAAGATAGGGTGGGATGGGGTGGGAGGATTCACGTAAACTACTGCATGAATCATACACTGTGGAATTGTGCAAAGCAACAGTCCTATACCCAATACTCTATGAAACTTTATTCTTTAATAATGATAAAAATCTAAAGCACAATTTTAAGGCAGCATTGTACTTTACCCAGAAGGCTTTTTCTGTACTTCAACAGTATAATTATTGAAAAGATTTTATTAGGATAAGAAAATCAGAATATGAGGTAAATACAATTTTTGTTCATTTCCTTACTTCATAAAATTTTAAGTACCATCGACTCTCCCTTTATTAAAAAATAATTGTTCCTTAAAATTAAATATTAACTAAATTTGTGAAAGCAAATCACATACTAAATATAGCAAGATTTAAACTAGAGATCAATTAAAGAAAATAAGTTGAAAAATCACAGAGAAGTAAAAAGCCACTTAATTTTGTTAAATTAAGTTTGGCCTAAAGCTTCCTCATTACATATTTTAAGTTTGTCCTAAAGGTTTCTCCATGCATAGTAAACTGTAACCTAACTGGATGTGTAAACAGACTGTAACCTACTCTTGTACCAACCACAGAGTTCCAGCCAATCGCAGGCACCCAGCTGTTCAAACTGTGTTCAGATAGGCTAAATGCTAAGCTGTAATCAATCCAGATGTTTCCGTACCTTACTTCCATTTTCTATACTTCATTTTGCTTTTTTTAAAATCCATAAATATCATCCAACCATGTAGCAGAGTCGCTTTGAACCTACCTATTCTGGTTGCAGGCTAGGGCAGGTGGGAGGTGGGGAGCTGATTTGTGAATCATGCTTTGCTTAATTAAACTCTATTAAATTTAATTTTTCTGAAAAATTATCTTTTAACAACGATATTAAGATCTTCATAGTAATACATATTTTATTTGTCTCTAGCATGAGACTATTAGCTTCTGAAGAAGAGACTAGGCCTTGTTTAACTTTGTACCCCAATATCTAACCCAAAATCATTCCTCAGGTATTATTAATTCAGGCTGAAAAGAGATCCCCATAGCTCTATCCTGAGAATGTGGACTTGTCTAAATGTAAGGGAAAGCAAAGTGAAGAATACCTCTGTGATAAAAGCAAATACCATTTTATTTTATTATTATTTAACTTGAAAAACTTTAAGAATACCTAATACAATACTGGGAACAATAATACATATTTTATTTGTCTCTACCATGAGACTATTAGCTTCTGAAGGAGACACTAAGCCTTGTTTAACTTTTTACTCCAATATCTAACTCCTAGCAAAATGTAGGCACTCAAAAAACATTTGCTGGCTGGGTGCGGTAGCTCATGCCTGTAGTCCCAGCACTTTGACAGGCAGAGGCAGGCGGATCACCTGAGGTCAGGAATTCGAGACCAGCCTGGCCAACATGATGAAACCCTGTTTCCACTAAAAATATAAAAATTAGCTGGGCATGGTGGCGCATGCCTGTAGTCCCAGCTACTCAAGAGGCTGAAGCAGGAGAATCGCTTGAACCCAGGAGGCGTAGGTTGCTGTGAGCCAAGACCACGCCACTCCACTCCAGCCTGGGAGACAGCAAGACTCTGCCACAAAATAACATAAAATAATAAATTTTTAAAAAAATTGCTGAATGAAAAGAATGAAAGCAGATCAAAGTCACCTAATCACCATATTTAGAACAGACAGTACAAAACGTTTTAAATATGGGTTTAGACTTGGACTTCAATCTCATATCGTGGCCAGTTAATAAAGTATCAAGAAGACGATAAAGAAAAGGGGAAAGGGCACTAAAATAGGAAGAGAGGACAAGAAAAGACAGAGAAGGTTAGAGAGGGAGACAGGGCACAGCAACAGAGGCCCTGAAAAACAAAGTCGGGTGCGGGTCCGAGAAAGAAGTAGACTGGAAATCAAGACAGTGGTAGAGAAGAAAAGAAGAAAGGGGAACAGAAGGGGCAAAACCTGATAGATGAGGTGCATTCCTATGTAAAGTTTTATAAACGCCCTTTCACAATCTGCAGTTCACCAGGCCACAAATTTCAGCTTTTAAACTTCTCATTACTCATCTTTGAAGTGTGAATTAACTGGTGCATTACTGTATAGAATCTTGAGTGTATATTTTTTCTACTTTTGAATTTTTCTAGTCATAGTGACCGGAACAAAATCATGCCTCAGCTATTATTAATTCAGGCTGAAGAGGAATCCCAACCCCACTGCTCTATCCTGAGAATGTGAACTTGTTTAAATGCAAGGGAATCCTTTCTGAAAGTGAAGAACACCTTTGTGATTAAAAACAAACACCATCTGATTTCACTTTATTTAAGCTGAAAAACTTTCACAGTACTTAATACAATACTGGGAAAATGGTATGTAATCAGAATGATACTTCTAAACTCAGCTTTTTACGTGTTCTTTTTTCAGTAGGAAATAGTGTTAATCTCATGAAAAAGATTTTGAAACTAGGTATATGAATGTTCAAATCTATTTTCCAACATTTACTCTACTTGATTTATCCCTTTTATTCCTTCTTAATTCACAGTATCGGATTTGATTATCCTAAGTTAAAGAATGGCTCTTGAAACCCCCTCAACTGTAAATAACCATTACTCCGGCTGAGCATCTTTGATCAATACATGTGATCACTGATCTCTATCATAATGGTTCTTTCACATTCACTGCATCTCTGGGCTTTGCTTTCTTTGGAAAGATCTTAAGTAAAAAAAACTCATCATTATGGCTATAAGCAATAAGACACACAAAAAGCCCTATTTCCAAACGTCTGGACATCAGAAACAACAGATTATTCAGAGTAAAATTTCAAGGGACAGAGCATGCTTGGAAAGGAAATGGGTTTTTGAAAAAACCATTTCCCCACCTACTGTCACAGAATAGCTGAATGAAAACTGGTCAAGTCCAGATGAGAAGTCTGTGTTCCTCTCTTCTTCCCACTTCCTTCTCTGTGTTCACTTCTCTCTCTTTCTAATTTGTCTAAGAAATGACTAGGAACAAACTGTAAACATACAAGTAGCTATATAAATGTAAATATACTATACTTGGCACCAAAAAAATCATTCCTGATCATTTGTATAAACCTATTATTTTTATAACAAATGATCATTTTTCTAATTAGTTTATCATTTTTGATATGCTGAATTTTCTTTCCTGATTGATCATTAATTTTAGCTTTAGGTTTCTCATTCTGCCTAAAACTAGACCAAGAAAAATTAGCCTGAAAATTGTTCAAAAAAATCATTTAATGATACTTGTTAAAGCAAGGTAAGGTAAACTTAGGATTGATTATGACTGATCATGATAGGTACAGAGACTAAAACAATGGGATTTTGTGGTGGAGGAGAGAGACTGGGTCACCTCCGAATACAGCATGAGCAAGTAGGAATTTATAGTCAAGGAGCAAGGTGGGGATCAGTGGATAGAAAATTACTAAGAGGATATATCAGGGGTAAATGGGATTCTGGCAAAACCTATCCACAGGATTCTCACTAAAGTCATGTCAGGGGGATCAGATATCAGTTGGGGATAGTGGAAAATGAGGAACCCGATCAGATATCAAGGATGGGGTTCTTGCTAAATTGACTTAGCTGGGTTCTTTGCTAAAAATGGATTTTACAAGGAAAATGCTTATACAGGCCCTTTTACAGGTGGTCTAGGAGGAGGTTCAGGGACCTGACTAAAGTTTGGCCAAGCAAAAAATTGCTGTCAAAATACAATCTTAAGACCTTGGAGAGGTCAACATTTAAATAAATTTCGTTGGTGACTTCCTATTTAATGCAACTATGGGTCTGAGCTTCGAGATTTTACACATTTAAGTTTCCATAAAACTTAGCATGAGGAGTCATACCTAATATAATTAGGCTGGAATAGCAGTAAAAAAAAAATGTGACATACTCTGTACTGTAAAATCCTCTCATAAAATGCCTTTCTCTAACATCAAGTGCCTATTCCTAATGGGGTATGCAGTAAACATGTCCAACTGGGGGGTACAGCAATGGAAATGATAGCAAATAAATTAAGATTAATAATAATTGCCTCAGTAAAGCTAAACAGGCCAAAGAAGTCTTATAGAAGAAAGGGGTGTTGGGACAGGATCTGCAATCTAAGAAAAAAAGGATAATGAGACAAGCAATTAATATAATGGTCAAGATAATAAGATGGAGAAGGACAATGAGGTGAGTTAAACTACAAGGCAAATGACTGAATAAACAGATCTTTTTAAAAAATGGCATGAAGGTCCTTGGAGAGAAAAAAAGGTTTCAGGTCCTTTTTATAATTAATTCAACTTATCTAGACTTATATGGAATATATAAGCTTTAAAATTTGATTAATGAAAATAGGCACGATTTTTTTGGCATTCATTTGTATCCTTTTTTATGTATTGGTCAGAAATTGATGATAGACTACTCTGGGGCAAGAAAGTAGAGACCCTGCCTTGTGAAGATACAATAATTAAGAGGCGGATGGAGGAGAATCTGGGAATGGCAGTTCTGCTACTCATTGGCTGCTATGATCCCAGAGCAGTACCTCCATGGCTTTCGTTCCCACTTTGTTCATCTATAGCATGAGGGGACACTGTGTAAGATGACTTTTCCCTCGTAGTCAGAAGTAGCTAAGGGTTATAAAGCATTATATGGTTTTACTTGCCCGGTATATTATTTGTAAAACATCTAAAATCTACTTCCTATTTTCATCAGTGTGGATCCCAGAGTCCTGCTACAGGACCATCAAACACACCATATGGTCTGTGGATAGAAAATAATTCTTTCATTATACAAGGGAGAGCCTGTACAAGTAGATGTTATCAGTGTATACGTGTGTGTACATGCATGTGTATATATGAGTGAGTGTGTGAGTAGGTCTGTGTGTTGATACACTCAGTATTTTTTTCAGTGTAATGTTTATACCTGCTAATGAATCAAGCTGATATTTTCATCACTATTGACTCATTTATCAGGAACAATAAGTCTTCATGACATCGAAAGAGAAAAATTAAAAGGACTTAGAAAAAGGAAGACAGGAAAGGCATTTTACAACTTATCAAAACAAGATAATAAAGAGTTCATGTTTCAAAAAAAAGTCTGTGAACAGAAAAGTTATAATAGGGCCTTTACGATATAGAAATAGGTAACAGCAAAATTAATTCTAATACACAGTAAGTAATATATGCATTTTGACTACTGGTTTTTAACTGAACCCTCTTCCAAGGGTTTGATAATCCTTCCCATCTGTTCCGCAAAAGAGTAGACTATGATCTAAGAAACAAGTCATTTGAAGCCAATTTAAATAATCATAATCAATGAATGGCAAAGTGACCATAATACACCTTCTGAAAACAAGATATAAATATTCCCTGATGTGTTCACTGACCCTAATATAATCAGCTGGCCTTCCTGAAGTGGACCTTCCATAATGGTTCGCATAATAGATTTAATTCTAGCACTGAAAAACATCATATAAAATTTCCAGTCTGCCAACCTTCCACTTCAGCATGTTACTTAGACTTCTTTCTGATCTGGCTAGCGTCACATAGAAAACCCTGGAAAAAGGCTAGCCAAGCTTGTCAAAAATATTCTGTCTTCTGTATTTGTTATAAGAAAGAATAACTCTTCTTTGGTTGTCATGGCCACTGTCATATTGGAATTGGGAGAGTTTTATTTTAAAATTCATGAGTCAGTACATTTATATTCCATTAGTCACCCAGTCCATATATCTCATTCAAACCTAAATCTTCTCTCTCTTCTCATTATCGTCTGATGACCTTGCTTCCTATTTCACTGAGAAAAGAGCCATCAAAAACCAAACTTCCACATGCTCTCACTGCTGATTCAACCTACTGGATCCATGCCCAAGTTCTCTGCCTTCCTCCTAGGACCAGAGATGAATCGTTTATTCTCCTGGTTCAGTTCACTCTTGCTTACACACAGATTTTGCTCCTGCAGTTCTCTCCTTTCTCTTCTTAATCATTAATTTTTCTCTACTCTCTGGGATAATGTTTATTAACATGAAAATATTCTGCTATGACTCCCACCTTATAAATTTCCTTCACCTTTCTAACCTTCCGTCATTGCTCTGCTCTCTTTTGTAGTAAAATTCTATATTTTACAGTAAAACCACCATATCGTACCCACATCATTCATGACTTATAATAAATCCAGTTTGCTTAATTTATATGATAAAATCATTATCTTTCTTACCACCATTCCTATGATACAACCTGAGATCTAGCAGTCAAGCTCTCTCCTTTCCAATCTTCCTTTCATTCACCACTGGTCAAGACATTTCCATCACCATTTAAACAACAATGCTGCTGATAATACACGAGGGAGCACAAAAATCCAGCTGCTTCCTTTACAATTGTACTGATTCCAGAACAGCATGGTCTGCCAAAACTGATTTATTTCTTCATACACTTTAGCTGATAGGTTCTAAATGACTCTTAAGAAACAAGAATTAAGGGACTATGCTTGCACTAGGCCCTATTACCATTAAGATGCTACTATCTAACACTAATATTCTTTGATATGGTGTTGAAAATAAATCATCCTAATATAATGATATATATGAGATAAAATATGTATTTTGCTTAATATATTTAAATATATTTCTCTTATATAAAAATATATTTTGAAAACATAAGAAAAAGAGGATATCTAGCAATTAATTTGACCGTATGAACAGCATTATTCAGATAGAAAAAAGGTACTCTTAGAGAACTCTCACACGCCCAGTTAACACTCAATAAAAATCATTCCCCAGTCAGAAGAATTCAACAAAAAGGAGAAGCATGTTGTTTTCCTTTCCTACTGACATGAACAATTGTAATCTTGGTCTTAAGATTTAAAAGAATCTCAAATCATTGAATCAGATGGAAATGCCAATTGAAATTAGTGTCTATCTTTGCCCAGTAATGTCTTGACTGTGAACTATAGAAGCAGGACTATGTAATTAGGTCCCATTGCACACCGAATTCTGTGGCTATTCTCTGTTTACTCCAAAAAAGATTCTTGTCGAAGTTTGATTTATAAATGCGAGCAAAGTAAAAAAAAAAATCTTATCATTATACAAGAAGTGTATACATACTTATTAAAAATCATTTATATACTGGCTATAAAGTATGTGTATTTCCAAATATAGCTGCTGTAGAGTTGGACTCTTGAGTTGAATGTACGTCTTGAGCTACAAAAATGAGGGAAAGCACCATCTTGAGGCATAAGTGGAATTCAGGCCTTTGGTCCCTGGATCTGAAAGCAGAGAAGCTGATATGGAGTATAGTCATTGTGAGTCAATATTACATGTTGGCAAAATGTGATATAAGCCTTAGCTTTTGAAATTAACATTGACATTAATCAGGTGTTAACCTTGATTATTTCCAGAACTATACTTTTAATAGTCATCTAGTTCAACCAGCTCACTTTGCAAATTAGGAAATTAAAATTTCTAGAACTGTTACAGGATTGTTCCAAGGTTACCCATGAGTAAATGAGAGAGCTGAGGCTAGAACCCTAGCTCCTTAGTCTTGTCTCCAAAGTAATTAACTTCATTCATTAAAAAGAATGCCAGATAAAATAGTATTTTTAAATGTGCAAAATTATTGTTCTATAGTGTGTAAAATAATTTTGAGTTTCAAAATTTACTGTATAGAATTTCTTTCTGAGCCAAAGAAGGTAAAAGTATAAACATGATTTTACAATACATTTTCTAAACTGTAACATTTTTGAAAGAGTGTGAAGTGTGATGTTCATAAAATCTAATTTATGCCTCTTGAAGTGTATTTAATTGGCAATAAGCCTTTTCAAGGAACAGAAATTACAGACCTTAACCACTAACATCTCATTAAGTTAGTTATATGTGTCCTTTAATGCAAATATCCATTCTTTTGCATGAAAAAGAATTCTATTGAAGAGGGTGGTGTAGTTTGGTCCTAACTGTAGCCTAAATATAAAAATGCACATTGATTTTTAAAATCTCATTCTAGCATGAAAGAATCTTACCTGGGCCAAAGAAACATAGTACAAGCTAAATGTGGATTTAATATTTATTGAGCTATTTACCAAGTTTTATATTTTATTTCAGTTTATTTTATTGCACACAAATTGATTCCACACATCTAGAATCTTTCACCAAATTCTTGACTCTTCCCCCAAATCCCTTTAAAACACAGGCCCCTAAGGACACAGAAATGAAAAGACGGTAACAATAAAATTATAGAAGTTGGAAAGCAATTGGTTAATTGTTGAAAAATTTAACAGAGCTACAACAAACAACAAAGTCCTAATGCCAGCAGTAGGGAATGGTGAGAACTAACTACAATGATACTACGGAATCTCCAACAGGCTCAGAAATGGGTACCACCAGATACTTTTAGATACGAGAAAAAGAAATAAGAACTAGTTGAAAGCCGTTTAAGAAGCAGCCAGATGCCAGGTTCACTTTTACACTCTCCTCAGCTGGGAAACTTTCCCTCCCCAGTCCTAGCAAAAGACGAGGTTTATTCTCTTGAAAAGGTTAAAGAAGTCTCCGGACTGGGGGAACCCCGGCACAAGGAAGAAACATCACAATAAAAACAGAGGAATTAAGTGTATTACGTACATTGGAAGCAGAGATCCCCTCAGCCAGCCTCCTACACTCAGGTCCCAGTACAGACCTTCACCCTCCAGGCAGGAGTTTGGCAAAGCCTTGTCTAGGAAAAAAAAGTAGTATAGAAGGAAAGATCTAAAGATCTCACATCACAGGTTTCCCATCTAAATAGAGCAGTCAGATCATGTAGTCACACACCCATCTATATACTCACAGCCTCTAATCTGTGCTTTTGTCTCCCACACTTAAAGAGAAGCAAAAAACTAAGAATTTCCAGGTACCAGAGGAAATCCTCTAATGTGAGCTATTGAGACAAACTGAAGAGAAAAAAATACATTAAAACAATTTGGAACACACAAAAACAATGTCAGGGAAAGAAATTTGTTTTTAAAATTAAAAAAAAAACAATTGTTTGCTGTCTCCCTAGAAATAATCTAACCATGATAAAAACAGAATAATATTTTTAAAAAACTCAAACTTATTTTCCTCAAAAATAAATAATAGCAGAAATACAAAACTAAATAGGAGTGTGGGATGATAAACTTAAGAAAAATATCTTTAGGAATCCATTCCAAGATGGCCGAATAGGAAGCACTCTGATCTGCAGCTCCCAGTGTGATCGATGCAGAAGATAGGTGATTTCTGCATTTCCAACTGAGGTACCTGGTTCATCTCACTGGGACTGGTTGGACAGTGGATGCAGCCCACGGAGGGTGAGCCAAAGCAGGGCGGTGCATTGCCTCACTCGGGAAGTGCAAGGGGTAGGGGGATTTCCCTTTCCTAGCCAAGGGAAGCTATGACAGACTGTACCTGGAAAAACGGGACACTTTCACTCAAATACTGCACTTTTCCCATGGTCTTAGCAACCAGCAGACCATGAGATTCTCTCCCGTGCCTGGCTCGGCAGGTCCCATGCCCACGGAGCCTTGTTGACTGCTAGTGTAGCAGTCTGAGATCAACCTGAGAGGCTGCAGCCTGGTGGGGGGAGGGGGGCGTCTGCTATTGCTGAGGCTTCAGTAGGTAAACAAAGTGGCCAGGAAGCTCGACCTGGACAGAGCCCACTGCAGCTCAGCTTGGCCTACTGCCTCTATAGACTCCACCTCTGTGGGCAGGACATAGCTGAAAAAAAGGCAGCAGAAACTTTGCAGACTTAAACATCCCTGTCTGACAGCTCTGAAGAAAGCAGTGGTTCTCCCAGCAGTGGTTCTCCCAGCGTTTGAGCACTGAGAACGAAGAGACTGCCTCCTCAAGTGGGTCCCTGACCCCCGTGTAGTCTAACAGGGAGACATCTACCAGTAGGGGCCAACAGACACCTCATACAGGCGGGTGCCCCTCTGAGACGAAGCTTCCAGAGGAAGGATCAGGCAGCAATATTTGCTATTCTGCAGCCTCCACTGGTGATAACCAGGCAAACAGGGTCTGGAGTGGACCTGAAGCAAACTCCAACAGACCTGAAGCTGAGGGACCTAACTGTTAGAAGGAAAATGAACAAACAGAAAGAAATAGCATCAACATCAACAAAAAGGACAACTACACCAAACCCCACCTGTAGGTCTGTAGGACCAAAGGTAAATAAAACCACAAAGATAGAGAGAAACCAGAGGAGAAGTTAAAAATTCTAAAAACCAGAGCACCTCTGCTCCTCCAAAGGACTGCAGTTCCTTGGGGGCAATGGAACAAAGCTGGACAGAGAATGACCTTGACAAGTTGACAGAGAAGAAGGCTTTAGAAGGTCAGTAATAACAAATTTGTCCGAGCCAAACGAACATGTCCTAACCCATCAGAAGGAAGCTAAAAACCTTGAAAAAAGGTTAGACAAATGGCTAACTAATAAACAGTGTAGAAAAGACCTAAAATGACCTGACGGAGCTGAAAACCATGGCACGAGAACCTTGTGACACATGCACAAGCTTCTGTAGCCAATTTGATCAAGTGGAAGAAATGATATGAGTGACTGAAGATCAAATTAATGAAATAAAGTAAGAAGACAAGATTAGAGAAAAAAGAGTAAAAACAAACAAAGCCTCCGAGAAATATGGCACTATGTGAAAAGACCAAATCTACATTTGATTGGTGTACCTGAAAGTGACAGGGAGAATGGAACCAAGTGGGAAAACACTCTTCAGGATATTATCCAGGAGAACTTCTCCAACCTGGCAAGGCAGGCCAACATTCAAATTCAGGAAATACAGAGAACACCACGAAGATACTCCTCAAGAAGAGCAACCACAAGACACATAATTGTCAGATTCACCAAGGTTAAAATGAAGAAAAAAATGTTAAGGGCAGCCAGAGAGAAAGGTCGGGTTACCCACAAAAGGAAACGCATCAGACTAACAGCAGATCTCTCTGCAGAAACCCTACAAGCCAGAAGAGAGTGGGGGCCAATATTCAACATTCTTAAAGAAAATAATTTTCAACCCAGAATTTCATTTCCACCCAAACTAAGCTTCATAAGTGAAGGAGAAATAAAATACTTTACAGACAAGCAAATGCTGACAGATTTTGTCATCACAAGGCCTGCCTTACAAGATCTCCTGAAGGAAGCACTAAACATGGAAAGAAACAACTGTTACCACCCACTGCAAAAACATGCTAAATAGTAAAGACCATCGATGCTATGAAGAAACTGCATCAATTAATGGGCAAAATAACCAGCTAACATAATGACAGGATCAAATTCATACATAACAATATTAACCTTAAATGTAAATGGGCTAAATGCCTCAATTAAAAGACACAGACTGGCAAATTAGATAAAGAGTCAAGACTCATCAGTGTGCTGTATTCAGGAGACCCATCTCACGTGCAGAGACACACATAGGCTCAAAATAAAGGGATGGAGGAAGATCTACCAAGTAAATGGAAAGCAAGAAAAAGCAGGGGTTGCAATCCTTGTCACCAATAAAACAGACTTTAAACTAACAAAGATTAAAAGAGATAAGGCCATCACATAATGGTAAAGGGATCAATTCAACAAGAAGAATTACCTATCTTAAATATATATGCACCCAATACAGGAGCACCCAGATTCATAAAGCAAGTCCTTAGAGACCAACAAAGAGACTTAGACTCCCAAACAATAATAATGGGAGACTTTAACACCCCACTGTCAATATTAGACAGATCAACAAAACAGAAGGTGAACAAGGATATCCAGGACTTGAACTCACCTCTGCACCAAGCAGACCTAATAGACATCTACAGAACTTTTCACCCAAAATCAACAGAATATACATTCTTCTCAGCACCATATCGCACTTAAATTGACCACATAATTGGAAGTAAAGCATTCCTCAGCAAATGTAAAAGAACAGAAATCACAACAAACTGTCTCTCAGACCACAGTGAAATCAAATTCGAACTCAGGATTAAGAAACTCACTCAAAACCACACAACTACATGGAAACTGAACAACCTGCTCCTGAATGACTACTGGGTAAATAATGAAATGAAGGCAGAAATAAAGATGTTCTTTGAAACCAATGAAAACAAAGACACAACATACCAGAATCTCTGGGACACATTTAAAGCAGTGTGTAGAGGGAAATTTATAGCACTAAATGCCCACAAGAGAAAGCAGAAAGATATAAAATTGACACCCTAACATCACAATTAAAAGAACTGTAGAAGCAAGAGCAAACAAATTCAAAAGGTAGCAGAAGGCAAGAAGTAACTAAGATCAGAGCAGAACTGAAGGAGATAGAGACATAAAAAAACCCTTCAAAAAAATCAATGAATCCAGGAGCTGGTTTTTTGAAAAGATCAACAAAATTGATAGGCTGCTAGCAAGACAAATAAAGAAGAAAAGAGAGAAGAAACAAATAGACACAACAAAAAATGATAAAGAAGATCCCACCGATCCCACAAAAATACAAACTACCTTCAGAGAATAATATAAACACCTCTATCCAAATAAACTAGAAAATCAAGAAAAAATGGATGAATTTCTGGACACATACAACCTCCCAAGATTAAACCAGGAAGAAGTTGAATCTCTGAATAGACCAATAACAGGTTCTGAAATTGAGGCAATAATTGATAGCATACCAACCAAAAAATATCCAGGACCAGATGGATTCACAGCCAAATTCTATGACAGGTACAAAGAGGAGCTGGTATCATTCCTTCTGAAACTATTCCAATCAATATAAAAAGAGGGACTCCTCCATAACTCATTTTATGAGGCTAGCATCATCCTGATACCAAAGCCTGGCAGAGACACACACACACAAAAAAGAGCATTTTAGACCAATATCCCTGATGAACATCAATGCAAAAATCCTCAGTAAAATACTGGCAAACCAAATCCAGCAGCACATCAAAAAGCTTATCCTCCACAATCAAGTTGGCTTCATCCCTGGGATGCAAGCCTCATTCAACATATGCAAATCAATAAATGTAATCTATCACATAAACAGAACCAATGACAAAAACCACATGATTATCTCAATAGAAGCAGAAAATGCCTTCAACAAATTCAACAGCCCTTCATGCTAAAAACTCTCAATAAACTAGGTATTGATGGAACATATCTCAAAATAATAAGAGCTATTTATGACAAACCCACAGCCAATATTATACTGAATGGGCAAAAATTGGAAGCATTCCTTTTGAAAACCGGCACAAGACAAGGATGCCCTCTCTCACCACTCCTATTCAACATAGTGTTGGAAGTTCTGGCCAGGGCAATCAGGCAAGAGAAAGAAATAAAGGGTATTCAATTAGGAAAAGAGGAAGTCAAATTGTCCCTGTTTGCAGATGTCATGATTGTATATTTAGAAAACCCCATCATCTCAGCCAAAATCTCCTTAAGCTGATAAGCAACTTCAGCAAAGTCTCAGAATACAAAATCAAAGTGCAAAAATCACAAGAATTCCCATACACGAATAATAGACAAACAGCCAAATCATGAGTGAACTCCCATT